>NC_047079.1:10412088-11612088 GCF_902459465.1 Asterias rubens
GTACGAAATAGTTTTGTTTGACTCAGTGGTCCGTCGTAAACCGGACTACTTAAGCAGGGCATGCACAATGCCTTCAAATCTTTCAACGTGTTGTTTGGCATTACTCTTTGGCGCTTTGAATTGAAGAGTAAATTTGTTCAAAATGTACAAAAATACCTGCAACAATGTTGTAAAGTGAGTACAGAGATTAAACATCAATTTCTTCCCCTTGAAATACAAGGGAAAACGAACAAGATCATGAACACGTTGACCATGTGGTGGATTTAACCCTTGGGGATACTTATAGCCTCGAGCATTTCACTCGCGGTTACATGTTATAGCATCCATTTTGACTTGGTCTATATTCAAAACCTTAACCTTCCAGATAACCTTAGCAAAGTTTCAGGTCGACGCGTTTTTGAGTGTTTGCATTCACTTTATAGACAGAAAGAGGGCAAGTGAGCAAGAAAAAAAGAAGAAAGAATAACATCGTTTGGTAATATAAAGAAATGGAATGACCTTGGCTATGTTGAACGTGCCTAGCCCAAGGTGTATACAAGTCTTATTACTATAGTTATATGTAGACAAAAATTCATTTGTAGGGCCACTGATTTTCCGCGATCGCGGAAAATGGACGGAATTCGCGGAATCCGCCCTTAAAAACGGAAAACGGGATTTCAGAAAAAATTTTTTTTTTTATTTATTTATTTTTTCTTGACGCCAAAACTATTGAAATTGCATTCTTTATTAAGATTCTTTTTGTTAAACTAAAAAAGCATCAGAAATCAGACCATTAAAAAGTACGAGATCGTAACCGTGGATCATTCTGTTCTACTTCACACCATTCTCCATGTTTACACACATGATGTACCCACGTTGTTAACATGGTTAAGCGAAGGGCATTATTGGCGGCATGTTTTTAACATTTTTTGTTCACCCAAATTGCATTTTCTCCCTCTCTTTTACCAACAATAATACACAAACTAGCTTACCTATGATCTATAAGAACACATACAATGTTTTTTCATCTCGGAAAAGTCTAAAATAAAACCGTAAACTGTCAACATTCTGTCGCCAAAACGAAAACAAATTGGCTGACATTTTGTTTGTGGATGGAGAACGGTCACGTCCATAGACTTGTTCCCAAGTCTTTGATCATGCTGAAACAGCGCCCTCTTGTGGATTACACTCCTGTCATTAGCCTACAATGTGGCTGATGCAGAGAATCAACTGCAGTTTTAGACTTGGAATCAAGTCTATCACATCATGTGCATTGATACTGCAGTCACAGTGCAACCTTTTTACCCTGACTACATGTTTTTGTTTCATCGAACAGCAGTATACAAAATAATCCACAATTAAAAAAAAAAAAAAATTAAGTATTTTTTTAAAATTTGTCAGTTCAAATGAACATTTTACGCAGTCAGCAGTGCAACTTATCTCAAATTGATTTTTATAAGTGTGTCCCTGGGTATTAAACAACCTTTTATCTAATTAAAAAACATGAAACGGAATTTTTTGTGCCTGAAACGGAATTCATGTTTTTGCCAAACGGAATTTGCACTTTTCTGAAACGGAAAATCAGTGGCCCCACATTTGGGAAGTTCTGTTGAAGAGTTTCCGCCATTACTATGATGCTGCACCGTCAACATACAGAACCGGTACTTTATTTGAAAATTTGATAATACACCAGAGGAACAACCTCTCTCGACCGAGAATTAAATTGTTACTTTCTATGCATTACAAATGCCTAACCAATCCATTAGGTTGTCAGATTGGTCTATAAATACCAATTTGTGTGCAACCAGCTCATCTAAGCAAGATTAAACGACAGTATTATGACATGACTGATGCTCGCAATGGGCACGAACAACCTCAGTAAAGGAGTCATGTTTCATAATGATAATGATGACGAGTTTAGTGAGCTAGGTTTTGGAGGGAAATGCCTTGGCAAAGTGCGCGTGACATCCCAAAATGCGCAGTGGGCAGAACGAAACACGCTCCTCTGTGAATTGCCAAAGATACCACTGCAGCACCAGTATCAATCAATTATTCATTTTTTGTTTCAATACGTGTATGTTGCACGTTATGAACGAATGACACTGCCGGACAAAATGCGGTACACATCACACACTACAGCGGTAATTGGAAACAACGTCATTTCCATTCATTTGGGCAGCTTACATTAACCTTTATGTCCTTAAACACCTTTAGATTTTTTAAGACATTCTGTCATACGTGTGTTTTGTATTGCCTATCGCTCCCTTCGCAAGGAACCTTAGATGATGATATAGATTGAAATTCTTTGTTTTGTAATTTGTCCTTTTTTAGTTACACACGAATCCTTAAGAATGCAATAGGAGAGCTCACTTGGCAACGGCATGTGGTATCTTGGTCATGGCTTACAGTTTTTGTTTTCACTCTTTCCGACATTACCCCGCATTGTCACTTCATAAATCAAAGCCGTATTGAAAATCGATCTAAAAGTCTCTTTTATTACCCATTGATGACAGACAAGCCACAATCTCGAACGCAACAAAAAAGAAAAGAAAAGAGCGAGATGATATTGGGTTTCCCGCCTTTATTCGGTTTCGTAGTGAGAGAAAAATCTGCAATCTCGTCTGCGAACTCGATGCTTGTAAATCCGCATAGACACATTGCTTCGCACCTTGCCGTGTAATGTTTACCCCCTTGTTTTGGTCGACAGACGTTGTGAACACCGCGAAACCACGTCTTGACTGAGCCTGAAAAGCTCACTGTTCTCCCCTTACCGGATGGCTTTACGTTCCATCATCGCGAGCTTGATGCCTCTTTCCGCCGCAAGCCTACTTGGAGAGAGGTGGTGGACGGATCAACCCCAAAGGATTCAATCCATTTGTCGATTAGTTCGAGATTTACACTGTCACCTTTTTTCTTCTTTTGACGCTGGGCAAGTCCGGTATCGACGCGGAATGGGGAGAGAGATAAATCCAACTTAATGCGCACGAAATGATAGTCGGCAAAATACTGACGTGAAATGTAAGATCACGTGTTCTGCTCATGTTGCGGCTATGACGTTTTTACTTATACGCGTTTCCGCTTACTAGTTCATTGCTCTGTGCACTTGCCCTGTAACTGTACTTTTCTCAGATACCGTTTTTCGTGACGTCATAAGGTATCCATATGGGTCCTAAATATGAACTCTAATCACGGCACATGACCATTTATATTTATTAACTTTTAAAGAGCGGTGCTGTCGTACACCATTGGGAACGAAGTTGACAATGTATTTTAAATAAGGTCATAAAATGCTGCACTCTGAGCTTGCAGTGTTACCATTTACCATGAATGTACCATTTACACTTTCCAGTTGGTTCACAGAAACAAAATTATATTTTCATATAACCACTAAACTGATTTGCAATCGTAAAAATTCAAATATGTCAACCAAATCCTCTTTTTACACCCATTGTCACGGGTCGATGACTCGATTGGGTAAATGTTATTGATGGACATTTTGGACGGTAATTCAATTCCACATTGGGAATGTTGATGTGTATTCAATGACAAGACTTGTATCTTAAATAAATAGGATTATACAATCCTTCAAGATACTTTCTTGATACCCTTGGGCCTTGAGATCCACAGTGATGAAATTTGTTTCTCAGAATGTGAAAGGTCACCTTCAACCCATGAGAGCTTTCATGTTAAAGGTATATCGATCGACAACTGGGGGGGTTAATGTTCTGATTGTATCCACTGCCGATGTTTTATGTCAACAATTTTTCAGTGAACTATGCAACATCATCACAGACTTATCGATCTGTTTGAGGGGGGAGGGTAACGTCGTTATGACGGCCCCTACCGTGTACTGCAGCCTTGGTACGTGTCTTGAGCGCAGGGTGGGGTTGAGATGTATCGCTTTCTGAGCAGTGCACTGCTGTGGTCTGTCTTTAGTTTCAACTTTTGTCCAGCTTTGGCAACTCTCGCAGATAATCAGTTCTTCCACTTTGATACCTCATGTCGCACACGTACACATTTTTCAAAAGCCGAATAAACTAAAGCCGGTTTTAGAACTCGAGACGTTACAATCCGATACGAAGATTTCAGATTTGATCGTTTTCAAACACAGGTCGCAGACTAGACCAGCCCTGGCTTTAACTTTTGTAGGTCTCGAGTCTCAATATAGCAGGACACCGGCAACCCATGCTAGTGCATCCCCAGTGTTTTCCCATTTAACTCCATGTAAAGAGTTGACCATGATGAAAAGAGGTGAGGGATTAGAATCTGAAAAATCCCAACACCCGACAAACAAACAAGCAAACAACAATGCAGACGGACATCTCCATCTCGTCAAACAGACAGACAAACAATGACCACTAACTATACATACCATTTCAACGACTTGGATAACCGAGAGCGTTAGTTTAACCTCGATCAGTGTGCTGGCGTTCCACACAGGCCGCACTTTCTTGTTGTAGTTTTTCATCAAATCATTGTAGAGTTTCTGTTCATTACCACCGTATAAAGCTGCAATGCAAAGTAGAAACAACATTTATTAATTTATGTGTAGAACTATGGGCTAATAAAGAACACAGAAGAATTACTCACAAAGAAAGTCCTGAAACCATGGAGTTGAAACTAACACACGTCACCACAATCGTAAACTTTTTATTTAAAATGCTAAGAATGTCTGTGGAAAAAAAGACTCTTTAAAAAATTAATTTGCAACACTGGTTCAAATTGTTCAAGAACAGTGACAACACCATATGTATGGGCTTAGGGTTCAAGACCTACGTTCCACTTTGTTTCTACTTTCGTTTTTGAGTTCATTACCAAGGAACCATGCATGTTGGGTTTCCCAAATCATAGAGCAATGCATCGTTAACCGTTGACATTTCAGTTCCCTGATACTCTTCTGCCTAAACTTAGACCAATTAATGAATATTTAACCATCAAAGCATAATAAATTTATATCAATCAGATCCACCCACCATATCATGGTTCATCAACCGCCAGTACTGATGACTGCATTACAATACACTCCACATATTTCACACAACTGTGACCATAAGTGTCACAATATATAGTCACACTAAAATAAGACACGCGACTGTTTCCCCCTTGCAATATCTTATGCATGGTTACTATCAGATCAAACAGCGTTTCTGCGATATCATCGCTATGGATAGCCCCGGTGATTTTCCCGCTTGAAATATTTATCGCCACATCATTATTTTGTTGTCCGGGCAGTTATGGAACGGAACTTGACAGATGGGTCTCGTGATGTGCGGTTGGACTGTTGGCACGGGGACAAACACTTCATCATGCGAGAGAGAATGCAACCAATTCGGTTGAAATTACTTACATTGTTTTTAGGAATGATTTCTGCCACAAAAACACTTCAAAACATCATACGTATTACAAAAACAGTGACGTTTATCCTGTTTTTTAATGTAAATAAAACTGTGAGCCAACGTAAACTCATACAGCGAAAAGTTTTTTGCCGCAAGCCTCAGCTTTTCACAAGAAAAAGCACGTGCTATAGAATGATTTAAAATGAATCCGCGGTATTCATTCAAACGTAGAGCATACATACGGATGGGGTGGGGGTTAACATACCCTTAACCCCGCGTGTGGCTTCAAGCGCAGTGTCCCCCAGCCCCACCCATCTGCTATGCTCCAACAAAAACCGCCCCTCTCCCAAAGAAAGCAATTTTTTGCAGCGCCAGCGCAGACCCTTTACATTTGTTTCGCTTGAAATGCCCAGAGAGGACTGACTGATACAATGAGAGAGTATGAAACACTGTCAAACGTGTAACATTTATCTGCTATTTTCTCGAAATACGAGCTCCTCTTTCGATTGCCCTTTCTAATGTTCGTTTTGCAACATGTGTCTTTGAAACACGATGCTTGAGAAATTACACTCTTGTTGTCTCTAGTTACCAAACGGATGTTGGTTTATTTCCAATTACAACATAGATGAACATAGCTACATTGATGGAAGAATAATATGAGAAGGGGCATCCATTATAACTTATATGCGTCAGTGACCCTATATAGTTGCAAGTGGTACAGGTTAAAAAAAGATAAGTCATTTATATAGACAGGTCCAGTTTTAGGCAATTCAAAACTTGAAAAGTTTAATCCCTAATATCCTTATAGAAGAGATGTCATGAAATATCTTAACTTTCATCTTTTAAAACGGGTGAAATCTGGGGAGAAACACATACTTGATGCAGATCCCTATTACATAAAAGGTTAAGTTTTGAGGCAAGTCGAAATCTGGAAAGTGCACACTGTCCCTTAGACGAGATGTCATGAAATGTCTTAGTTTTCATCTTTTGAAATGGGTGAAGACCGGTGAGATGTATTTCCCTGAGAAAGGCTCAAGTGACCGTATAGCCAGATGGCCACATAGAGGCTTCTTGGGAAATGATAAGATACGAGCAAGTATAAGTGCCCCTGTAAGGCATCAGATCATTGGATTAAACGTCTTGGAAATAGCTTCTTTTAGGTGTAATTTGCGAGGAGAAAAGATCATGTCAATGTGTAGTGTATGGGGTATCCCAAGGGAAATCGGGATGGGATGCTGCTTATTCACCAAGAGACAATGTTGTGTTCTTTTTATACTTTGGATGGTTTGTA
Source organism: Asterias rubens (assembly GCF_902459465.1). Classification (NCBI taxonomy): domain Eukaryota; kingdom Metazoa; phylum Echinodermata; class Asteroidea; order Forcipulatida; family Asteriidae; genus Asterias; species Asterias rubens. The sequence continues at coordinate 10,418,695 of NC_047079.1, forward strand.
ACTCTGTAAAGTTTAATCTTACCGGTTGTGAAAGAATGAATAGGTTCCTGGATGCCTCCCCCTGTATAGATGGTTATGTTGACAACAGGGCCCAATTTCATAGAGCTGCTTAAGCAAAAATATTTGCTTAAGCAGAAATATCCTTGCTTAGTAAAATCAGAGTACCGGCCAAGACTCAACTCAATTGCTATGCTAAGTAAACAACAGCTAAATACCAGTCACAAGCAATGTATATGTCATGAAATTTTGTCCAGTAACATGTGTAAAATAAGCAAGCTATTTTCGTGCTTAAGCAAATTTTTTGCTTAAGCAGCTCTATGAAATTGGCCCCAGCTGAACTGTACAGTTAAATATGCAAAATACAACCAGCGACACAGCAGTGACGCATCTAGATACTTGTTTAAAGGATGGAGGCAAACTGTGGGTGAAGAGGGGAACAGACATAATTTGGGATGAGGTTTGGTGGTAGGCCTACCGTGATATTGTATTGTAATCATTCATGTTGTGCATTCTCTTATTTCGGGGGCAGGAGGGGGGCGGGCGGTTAAGGCAAGGGTTCGATACAACAGAACCCCAAAACAGCAACTACAACAACATAATTCATTGCGCCTTAGATGCTTTTCTGGCAGGATGCAGTTTTAGAGCCACTGTGCGTTCTGGAAAACATTGCCGGCGCCACGTTCGGAGATGGTTGATGCTTTACACTAACAAACAATCATCGTGCTTTTCCAATCCGCTGTCGAGGCCACAGGGACAAACATCTTCAAATAATGATGCACCCCAAACGAACAAAGATGAGACAATTTACGTTTAATCTAATGTTACAATGACAGATGGCGAGGGAAAGTTAACCACCGTCGAATTAGGAAGTAAAGGTCCGTCATCCGGAAGTTACAGCTATTTTGTAAAGCCGTCGGCGACGCAATGACTACGTCCAGTCTATTATGTTGTAAATATGAACGTTATACATGCATGCTGGACGAATACTTATCGCATGAATATTACATTGTTATCCATAATACATCATCCCTTGAGATGAGAGAGCTTTACTGCAAAAAATCTTGCATAATGCAATTTACAAGAAGAATTTCGTATCATACAAAATGAGAGCCAATGCTCATAATCTCGTATTATGATTGATGGTATACCATTTTCATAGGTTAAGCTCTCTTTAAAGCCGATGATTGAATATTGACGGTGCTCCCATAACACGGAATAATAATTTTGCATGATCATTTTGGCCTTGAATAAAATTTCGAGCGTCTGTATAGTTTACGTTAATAAAAGCTACCTTGGGAGTTTATTGCCTTGCATATTTAATGATGACTAAAACTGAACACAAAATTACCTTTTACAATGATACACGTTCATGTTTAAACCATAACGTGGTTTTGAATAAACCCACGGACGCGTGTACATGTGGTACTCTTCCAAGGACTAAAAAGTACATTGGAAGTTTTAGTCTTATTTCCAGCCATGACGCCGCAATTTCTGATAAACACTATTCGCCGTGCATAACTTTAATTGATCTTGTCTGTATAGAAGTTCCTCAGGCGGTCAATTTTTGTTTGTAGAAATTTGAAGGAAAAAAAACAACACTTAGGTCTACTTCACAACAAACCTAAAAGCAACCCCATGGAAAACAAACAAAAACGCACTATGCTATATGTTGATGCTATCTTGATTGGAAGGAGTTATTTTATTATGTGACGGTCTGCAGCTATAATGGTTAAAGCTTTAATGATGCCAAGGATGTTTATTCCTTTAATTTCCTCATTTTCCGGTAATTTCAATGCACACATTTTTTCCCCAAACAAGTGCCTATATAAAATGAATGCGTCCTTTCCGGCATTATGGGGAGCAAGTCCTCTCGTGCATTCAGTAATTGGATGCATGGAGTCGCCATGAAGGCGTGATACCAGACTGCATAACCAGTAACAAAGCATCGTGGAAATTGATAGGGTTATGATACCATGCCACCTGACGTTTCAGCCTTATAAAGCGCCCTCTGTTGAACCCAAAATTACCTTTAATTTATTGTCGAGGTCAGCATCGTGATAATACTAGACTTAACTAAGTCCCAATCCCGTGCCATCGCCAGAAATTGTTTGTTTAGTGATGCTCTGCATTCCCCAACCTGTTTCACACGCGAGACCACATAGCTACATTTTGACGGCGGATATGCTTAGGAAACTCTCGCACGAGAACGGGACTTGAATCAAGTCTATGATTATACAAGCGACATAATATTTTTGAAAAGCTCCTTTAGATGTGACTTTTTTGTAAAGGCAAATACGCAGCATTGAAACATCCCTTAATTGATTCTAAGAGGTTGGGAACAGCATGGCAGTGAAACGGCCCACATCTCTGAAGAGCAATTGCATGGCCACATAGAGTGATACTATACCGTGACGTCCTTGCATTTTTGCCAGGCCTGGATGCAAAATAAGATAACATCCTTTCGTCAGTATTCAATAACCCGTAGTATAGTGAATAACAGACCAGAGGAGCATTTTTACGAGATTGGGAAGAGGCTTTTACTAAACACGACTGTGACAGCCCTTTCCGAGGAAAATAGCCGCCATTTTGTTTCTGATCAAAATGCTTTCGTTTACTAGATTTAGAATACTCTGTGCTTTAGAATTGACAACCTATAACAAATCATAACGTATCTTTCTTAATTAAGTCAAAGATCCTCCCATAAATTTTGACCACGATTTATTTTGGCATCACCCCAAATTGATGTTCTTAATACCTATGCTTAATTAATGATGTCGTTGATTCTAGTAATGACTTCCATACTACGTGAAGCATGCTGGAGAATTCACAATACCTTATCATAGACTACTCAAATAGGGTATCATTCTTATAACACTAACTTTCTTAAAGGATTGTTGTTCAACAGACCACAGAAAGGAAAACACATTTTGACCTTTAAGGTCTATTAATTGATCAATAATGTTTCAAGATTTAGGCTAATGGTTTCTGAGAAACTAGACTTTACAATTCCTAAAAATTTACCAAATCATATATATTGTGACGCCTATACGAATTGAGTATATCTAGTAAAGCTGAATTGGCCCTAATCTGTGAGGGTATTACAGTACATTAGTACGAGGAAGTGCTATTTCGGGAGGCAATTTACGGAGCGAAGAAGAGGTATGTTTTGTTATAAGGATGGCATGGTTTTTTCCCTAGACAGACTCGAATTTCTGCAACACGATCCTAAACAAACAAAGTAAAATCACTGTGTACGCTACTCGTCACGGCAAGCGATAAGGTGACTTCAACATTACACACGGTTTGCACATCGTGAAACGGTAACCCAAACGGTCCTTGTGCTAAACCCACAACATGGCTAGGAAACGGGAAGGTACAACGACGGCGAACAATCACAACTTGACGCCATTCAGTATAAATAAACCATTTACAAGACATTTTTCTGAGGGCATTATACAGTCGTGTGCAGCATTTATAATGCAGTCCAAGTGACTCGAGGAGACTCGTACTGCTTGGCTTGAGAAGGGTCAATCTTGCGCGGTTAATACAAACCATTTAACGGCACACGAGGCACGGTCAACGGACTTACAATCCTGCATAAACTAGAACAATTGTGATGGTAAAGTTCTCGAATACAAACGCTCTGCTGGGGAAAATGTATGATTGGGGAAAAAGAGCAATCACCACGACACACGACCATGGTTTTCTTAATATCAATTATTTAGTCATGGGCTTCAGCAGGAAAATCAAGGAGAATTAGAAATGCAGCCGTGCTGAGTGACCAAGGATCTAAGGTTACGCTTTGATTGTTATTGGTTATGTCATCGTCACTCTGTGGGGACAGAGGGCAACTGGAGAACCAATGTTTAATACAAGATGTGATTGGACGTACCCTACATGATTGGGGCAGGCTTTACATTCAGGTTTCCCAGCGAGAAGGTTTGTGTAGAATTGATAAATAAACCGTTGTCAAACAAAAGTGGAGAATGGCGCCAAGTCGTTCTGGCTTCATAATAAGGACAGTAAACTAGAGGCAACTTGATGTGCTTTTGTCATTGACTTGCTTTGCGAGGCAGAATCTGGTTGCAGCGAAGAGAAAAGTTATCAGTGGCTGTATGGAATGGTCTTGATTCTCCACTGAATTTGAACTTGATGTTCCATTGACTCATGTGATATCCTTCGGGGTCAAAAGGTCACCGGTGACTTTTAACAGTTGCCTTTCACAAGTCATGCAGATCTTAATTTTAGTATGTTCAAATTGTTTTTCATAGACTTGAATCATAAGATCAGAACGATGCTGTAGGGGAATACCCTGTTCTATGTACCTTTATCTTGAAACAATCGTTTGCACTGTTATTGCACGAAGAGAAAAATGTGTCAAAGATGGCCGCCATATGATTAAGATATGTCGGTTGTCTGTTTATGGGATCATCATATCTTTTCCTGACCTTGTTCTATGCTACACTGCGAGATAACCTCATAATCCAGCGAGTCTACGCGCCACACTGTCCCCGTCTAAATGAGATTTCTTCCCGGCCAACCCTCTACCATCTCATCGTGTCATGGTGCGTCCAGGAAATGCTATATCGCCGGTAACATCAATATTATAATTGGGTTAACCGAGTCTGATCCTTCAGAAAGGAAAATAAATCCATATTGGACGGGGGATGACAGCAGAAAATCCCCCGTATCATGAGAGGCAACGGGGGCCCTTGAGGTCCGGGAAACCAAGCACTGGTGTGTGCTGAGAAATAGAGTACGAGATTGCGATAAAAATATCGACGAAATCATGTTTTTTTAAATACTTTTGTAACTGTGTTGGAATCTTTATAATGTTTGTGTTGCTACGCAAGAAACATTGACAGGAAAGGGGACACAACAAAATCACCGTATCCAATTTGTTATATTGTAACAGTGTCATCGTTGTTAACTAGACGTTTATCATGCTGCCTCCATCTTGGTCATGTTCCTCCTATCGAATAACAATAGCGAATGCTAATAATCATTTTGCGAATAGAAACCAGACCATTTTGTTCTTCCAGCCTCGGTGTGGTAACATTGATATAAACAGGAGAAATTCAAGATGGCTGCACGATGATAAAGGTCTAATACACTGTGCGAGAAACTTACTTTCTCACAGGGGGGGTGCCTTGTTTAAAGAACATCTGTCTGGAGCTGTCCCTGTACAACAGTTTATATTTACCATGAGTCAACATATTTATTATTGGAACAATGATGTATATGGATTGGGACGCACCTGTTTAAATACACCAGTTGGATATTGTGGATGCTGAGGTATTGATATTGTTTGTTGCTGGTTGAGGTCAAACATTTATAATGTCTTCATCTTCATCTACAAGTTTCAATTAGCGATTGTATGGTCTTTGGGTTTCAACTGGTGGTTGTAATGATAACTTGATCGAGGGACGACCACTTTAATGCTGGTCGTCTCTGCGAAAGCTGTACACACGGAATGTGCACGACACGTTAGCAAGTATTTCACTGGAATTTGCGAATCTCTTGTTGATCTTTTGGCCTACTTTTTTTCTTGAGCAAGAAGAGTCTCTTGCCAATATGATCACAGTGAATTCAAGCGGCCAATCCAAGCACACTGATTGCAAACTGTGAAATTGTTCGGTAGCCTGAGGACAAGGAGATAGTGAATTGGATGTGCATACAAATTGTCTGATTAAGCGTTGATTTTGATTTGGTGATTTTCTTGTTGGTTCAATCCTATAACTCGATCTTACAGAACGACAAATTAATAAATACAAAAGAGAATAAAAAAAGCACAGGACAGTCTTTTAATTGCTGGTATTTCCATATCATCAGAAGCATGAGGTGATGAGTATGGTGTCTGTACGTCATTGTCAACTGAGAAACAGCTGAGGCTGGGTTTAGGGATTGAAGTTGAGATGGGGTTTTAGTATTGGATCGAGTTAGGTTAAGAATTTTTTAGTTTTTAGAAAATTTCACCACGTTCGTTAGGATTTTTTTTTAATCCAATGACGTTATTATTGAGGAACGTTTTATTTTATAGAACGAGACAGTTTAAATCACTTTGATGAAAAATATGAAATGATGGTTTAGAAACTATGAACAGTACTTGCCACTCAGTATGTACTGTTTTCAGTTTATTCTAATTTTATATGAAACTATTATTTGATTATAAGGTTTAAGTTGAGGCATACCAATACACCATACGGCATTCAGCTGAACTGGAATTTTCATTACCATTTCACACCGAGCGCTGGCAAAATAAATCCCTTAGGTTGTTACAATATTTTACGCATCATTTCTCACCAGGCACACTTTCCAGCCCAGGTCGCGCCTTGAATATACTACAACACCTTATCAATATTTACTTGACTTCATATCGAATTTATCAATGTTGCATTGACTTATAAATAATATTGATACATGTACAGTTTGGTTAAATTGACATCTTCTAAGGTGAATTTGTCAGTATTTGTCAAAAACCTGTCTATACTGTTCTGTTTGAAAGGTCACGATGGCATAGCTTAAAACATACAACAGTGCATGTACGATCACTTCCAGGAGGGACACTCAATGGTAATTCTGTTTATGAACAACAGTGCACTTCAATCGGAAACACTCCCCAGAATAAATGATGCAAATTCTTCCGCAATGCCGTTTCTGCAAGAGAAGAAACGCAGGTACCTTCCTCAGACAAGACCATTCTGTCGCCATGGTCAGACATTCTTTAAATCTAGACGTCAATTAGAGACCTTGATTTATCTCAAGATGCTTGTGTTCGTGTAAAGCCCTTGCATAATTTGGTTACACAACATAGCACTTTTATAAAAACCCGAGGTACAGTTTCATTAAATTATCAATATATGTCTCACTCCAGCACGCTGCAACAATTCTTATGAATTTCTCGCATTGCTCCACATCTGTGTCAAAATTAAGAGACACAGACTCTGAAAATCAATTCCGTAAACACGCAGTTGTTTTGATTAAGAAAGTCATACGTTGTTATTGTAAGGTATTTTGGGGGTTTGTCTGAGATGCAAAGTCGTATTATGCTGAGATGGAAAGGGAGGGTGATCGTATACCCACCAGATTGGGGGAGTGGAGATTCCTTAAAAGTCGATAAGAGTGTTGGATAAAGAATGAAGATATGGAAAGCTCCTGAGGACATGCCAAAACAATGATTCAGAGATCGATCGTTGGTTTGGAGGATTAAAGGGGGGTCCCTCTGGGATGTGTTCAGCGGTTGCTTCTCCTATCGAAGACTCTGTTACGTTGACCTCTTTCTTCCTTCCCAGTGTATCAAAAAGGACTCGCTGAGGCAGGTAGGGTGGGAGGGATGAAAAGCCTGGATTAGGCGTCGTGAATAAAAGATGGGAATATAGTGAGTGAATGTTCTAAGGGGGTGTTGAGTTGAAAGATTCAATCTTTATTAATATTGCTTTGTATATCAGCGGCTGTGTATCAAACTGGCGATTGCAATGATAAAGATTTGCCAACACCTTAGGGGTGCTTTATGGAAGTCCATATTGGTGGAATGCCTACGAATGGTTAACATTGGAGTATATACGATTGTTTTTCTTCTACATCAGTCCCATGGCATGATAAGTATCGCGAAAGGGTTCGGTGAGTTTATAATCGTAGTTCCCAATCCAAATGTTGAAAACAGGCACAAACTCGTGAAAAACAAGCCCTTGTTTTAAGTAAAATTTGTTTCCCACAATCGAACATTTTCTAGTGTAAGTGTCATCAATGGTCATGCTTCAAGGTCATTCGGATTAAAACGTTAGCAAATACGAATTTTAAGGACCGTGGTTGGGTACAATACAGGGCATTGCGAAACAGACAGCAGCCTGCTAGTAACGTGCATCGAGGTTGACCAAACTCAAAGCAAAGAATGGACAATCTTTCGTAATGTCACGAAACTTACAACCTGCGAGGGTAGAGGTTGATATTGTGAATGAAAAAGCCTTTGAAGCGATATAAACTGCTGCCTAGATTGTATACTGAGAAACATTAAAAGGGATGTTATTGGCCCTATGACCAGGACACTAATGTAAAGCGCATTGATACGGTTATTGTGAAATGCGCTATATAAGAGTTATTATTATTTATTTATTTATTATAACTTTATACACAAGTCATGTATTATTTAAACGATGGGGTGAACAAACTTTCTCGGTCTGCTTAGTGTAGGTGAGGTGAAGAAACTTTCTATAGGTGCTTAGATAATATACCCCCATTTTTTCACATAATAGTGAAAACAAAACCATAACCTGACTCGTCTTTCACAGTATTGTGTGAGACTTTCATCGTAGATTAAAACAATGTTTTCTTAATAGCACAGTAACTTGTACAGAGCAGTGGGAAATAAAGTAAACATAACAATGGTATGTCATTTGTAGTATAGTAACGGGAGTTTGTTATCTTTAGTTCCGGTACACGAAATTCGTCATTCTGCTCGTCGAATGAACGATGTTGATTTAAGCTCAATTTGTCCCATTTATCAAAGCAAAAGGGCCATTATCTACGTCAATTCTGCCAGGAAAAATAACAGGAAGTTGATAAAAACAACATCTTTACAGATCCACTCCACAACTCCTGGCCTGAGACCAATGCTATGTGGACTGGATAGCTTTCATTTTACATAACTGGTCAGATTATAAATCATTTTAGAGAGAGTGGAAACTATTGGTAATAATTATGTCAAAGACCAGTCTTGTCACTTGGTGTATCTCAGCATATGCATAAAATAACAAACCTGTAAAGATTTGAGCTCATTTTCAGTCTAAATATCAATTAAACCAGGCTTCTATGTTTTGCTATAACACAAAATACAATGTACACATTCAACCATAAAGTCCTTTATTATAACACGCCAAAGCTTTCTATAGTGATGAGTGTACGGCATTCAAAATGTTAACGTTAGACCTACCTTGAATAAAGTTAACTTAATTTATCAGCAACTTGCATCAAGTGCTTTGAGCTATAACCTATTTTCAGTAAGTGTTATTTGGTAGCTCAACGAATGGAAGCATAACAATACATATAGAGTAACCCATCTCAAACGTAGTCCCACATCTTGCAGGAAATACTACTTACAGTGCTACATGTAGGAGCATCACTGAGTGCTGGTGTCCTACAAGGACGGTTTTGCACGGGGCGGACACAACCTCATATGCAAATGTGTCCGGGCGGACACAATTGCATTATGCAGCAGCGTCCGGGCGAACACGATTGCATATGCGAAACCGTCCGGCGGACATTATTGCATAATAGAGGACATAATTGCATGCGACACCGGACATGTGCGCTATATAAGAAGCCACAATAATTATTATTATTATTATTATCTCGTAAAAAAAATATAAGTTAGTACTTTATCAAAATGGTAATGTACACTCTTAGAGCTCTTCAGTCAAAACTTGACCCATATTCCCGATCCATGGGGGCCTGACCCATTTCTGGGCTTGACCCGGAGTCGGTGTCAAAATGACCCGAAGTCTCGCCAGCCAAATTGACGCAGAATCCTAAAATTTGAATTGAGGTACGGTGAAACATGCGTCACTGTTTAGTTTGTCTTACATAAGATCCGTGGTGTCTGAATGCAATGCCATCCTTACTTAACTGGAGCAACACACTCCCTTATAATATCAAACTGTATAAACAGACCAGTCTCCAGTGAAGCTAAACTACGCAAACCAGTGAAAATAAAAACTCCCCCGTTGTCTGGTCTTCATAAGAGGTATATAGGAACGGTCACGCCACGTATATTTTTAAGAGCGAATAACAACCCCAGCAGGCTTCTTGTACTGCCCGATCTTATTTAGTTTGTTCCATTAGTGTTAATCTTCTCCAATCATAGCCGCCTCTCTCACCCCATCGATAAGTTGCCCATTATTTTCCTATCAGATTTAAAACTCTTGCCCCTAGGTTTCCAATAATCTAGAGTGTCACAACAAGCGAAACACTCACCAAAGGAGATCGGGTTATCCATTAGAACAATTAAGGCAAGAGCTATGTGCAGGCTCGAAGACCTAATTGCTACCATTTTTGATTGAAATCGAAAGAAATTCGGGCATAATTGCAACAGTATACCACTAAATCAAAACGGACTGGCTCCGTAATGGGTTCGGACTCATAACTACACGTGTGTTAAGTTGCTGAAATGATAAAGAGATGCTTGAATGCGATACAAAAGGTTTGATGGTGACAACCTTTGGAGATCAGGGTCCAATTCCATAGAGTTGCTAAGCACACAAATTTTTTTAGCATAAAATGTCTTCCTTGATAAAAATATTTTTTTTGCATATATTGCTTGTTACTGTATTCAGCTGTTGTTTGCTTATCCTAAAAATGACATGGAAATTTGGCAAAATCGAGGCAAAAGTTTCATGCTTAGCATTGTTCTATGCTTAACAGCTCTATGAAATTGGGCCGAGGTGCCAATGCACAGGGTTGAAGGGGGCTGAGGAGGAAAGTGGGTCTTGTTCTTGTCCTCTATCTTCCCATTTCTGTATCTTGTATTGATTCGTTTAAAAGGTTTACCTTTCTGACCTTCAATCATGGTGCCGTCATCTTTTTTTCCCTTTAATTTGTAACTTTCAATGTTTATTTATGACGAATCCGAACCGATTATGGTTGCAAATAAATGATCTTAATTATGTGAAACTGGGGCTAGATTACTGTTTACCGGTTTAGCGACGTGTGTTAAGCACTGTGTACTTGATACTTCCAAAGTCATGAACATTTGGGTGGGATTCGAACCCATAACATTTTGCCAACTCAAGAGCAGCTGTCTCACTACTGTTACCACCGAGATTGCCTAGTAGAGGTAAAGAGGCAGTTATATTATATTATATCAACCGGTACCGCGATGATTTGAGATGTTAATCCTGCTCTCCCAATGTCAGTTTAACATTTTATTAAAAATTTACGGTAAAGTAGGTTAGTTGATTTCATTTTACTTTACATAGAATTAGTCTTTAAACTTATCAGAGGAAATTGGAAATGTGCCTGTGTGATCAGTGAGTAATGCTGCATGCAATGGAAGATCCAAAATGGTCAACATCAAAGACTTTGTTCTCTGAGCGACTGTGGCATTTCAGACAGAACAGATCATCAAGATAACTAAAGGCGTTCAACATCACAACCGTTTCTAACAAAGTACTTTTATATATATTACGCATGAGAGAATAAATCATTTATGACATCCGCAATCTTCCTATTGTAACTAAGCTGCCCGCAACAACCTTAATCAATAATTGATAAAAAGGGTATTACGAGTTAAGTGGGCAATCTAAGTGGAAATTATGAAGAGTCTTAGACTGTGTTGTCGATATGGGAAGGTTACAGAGGGGCAGTTCTGCAAATATGCATCCCTGTGGAGACAAATTTTGCTCTTTCCCATGTCCCTGTACTTAAGATTTTCCCTTTATAGACTTTATATGTACACAACATGTTTTGTGGAGCACCCCGGTCTTTAGAATTTCCCTAATAAGTACCTTTTAATTTCCCTATTTTGTTCTGATCTTGGTCTTCAGAGGTACCGAATATAACGAGAGCACTGCTTCATATCACACCACCGGCAATATGTCCACATTATTTTTAATTTGAAGAAAAGGCTGAGAACGAGCGTCCCGTGGCGGCTACGCCATGCACCATTCCTATCACTCAGTGCGTCACGTGACAGAGTGCAACCATATACCCAACATCTTAATGTGAACACCCCAACATGAAAATGAGCTGCTTTAATTAAATCATCCCCGAAATTTGCCCAGGCGTTACACCAAGAATCGGTGGTGTACTAGTACGCCGTAGGCAAAATGCTATACCTGCTGTGACTTGTAAAGCTATACGTGAAATTAGCATTTAGGTTGAGAAATCAAACAGATTGCGTCTACATGGGAGTATTTCGTTGCAAAATTGTGTTTTTCCCCTCTTCATTCGCTCATGTTTAATGGTGGTGGGATGGACATGATCAGTGACCACATTAAATACAAATTGACCAGAGTGAGACGTGAACTGTCCGGTGATCTCTAGATTATCGTGCCGGTTCAACATCTTTAGCATAAAAGTAAATTTTAATAACTCGAATGTTTACTGGAACCTTTTATTTAGAGCTTTTTCCCCCATAGCTGTCGAAATCAAACGTAAAAATCTGCAAACAAATGTGTTCAGTGTTACAAATATTGTGCACACCCTTTTATATATAATAGTTGTGTCGCTGTATTGACTAATGACTAAAATGTCTTTGTGTGGTACAACAACAGCACCACTTTATCTTGCTGACATCGATTTTATTTGATGCATCGTCAGATGATGATTGGTTTACAAACTCACATTACAAACACATGAAGGCTTTGATGATCTATCTCAAAAACTACCGGCACTGTGACCTATAAATTTGTAAAACCTAAATAAATAAACCAAATATGGTTGTATAATATATAAATCATGCATTATCCACCTTTTCTGGAAGAAACTAAGCATACTAAATTGAGTTCCTTTGGTCTGCACAAAAGAGAATAAATTTGTGTCACCTTAGACTTGTGAGACCATCAATCCAAGTCACGCAGTGTTCTTGCGTGTTCCTGACATTTCCATTTCACGCCTTTGTTAAAGGAGGAGGTTTTTTTTACACCTTAGAATCCATGAATATTTTATATTTATCTTCTGAAAGTTTCTGCTGGAACTGTTGCTTTTAAGAAAGCTGGAGAATAATAGTTCAACCTTCCTGTGTTCGATTTCACAAAGAGCTAAGATTGATCTTAACTGTATAACCAATCTTAGTTTCTAAGTATTTAGGAGTGCGATATTACAATACGATTTACAATTGCAACTCATCTTATATTAATCTGTGTGCTATGTGAAACCAAGCCCCGGTCTCGTTGCTTTTGGTTTTTAAATATGAAATTTATCAACTCCGTGGTCTGTCTGCCAAAGGGATTAATAAATTTGACACCCTTTTTGAAATAACAGTCTATGGGCAAAAAACACACCCCATTCGGCTGAGATTTTGTGCCATTACTACTTGTGTTTCTTGTAATTGACTATGAACAGCTTGAATTCCACCAGTAGCCTGGAATACAGGTCAGCAATGAATAGGGCAACATAGTTTGGGTTTTGTTTATTCAGGTGAAACTCATAATGGACATTTGGAATGTACAATAGGGCCATAACTTATGTCAGTTAGAGTTAATAATGAGTACTAGTTAAAGCCATTGGACCCTTTCGGTAAACAGTATTGTCCAAGGCCCACACTTTGTGTACCACAACTTCTATATATAAAATAACAAACCTGTGAAAATTTAGGCTCAATCGGTCATCGGAGTCGGGAGATAACAACGGAAAAACCCACCCTTGTTTCCGCGCGTTTCGCCGTGTCATGACATGTGTTTAAAATAAATCCGTAATTCTCGTTAACGAGAATTTATATTGTTTTGCTGTTTTCTCAAAAAGTAAAGCATTTCATGGAGTAATATTTCAAGAGAAGTCTTTCACCATTGCCTTCATTGCCTTCTGTAAACCCTGTAAGTTATTTGTAAATCTGTGAACTTTTGTTTTGGTCTGAACAGAAAGGGTCCAATGGCTTTAACAAGACTGTGTATCTTATGCAAGTTTATTGTTATGAGCTTAGGTTTTGGTTTGTGAGGGTTTGTGAGGGCAAGTAAGAGGTATTTAGGTTTTGGGGCGTTGTCGTGTCAGATCACCATGAGACAGCATTGAGGCAAGACTTCGTTATCCCACTGCTGCTGAGGCTTGTGATTGCAATGTGTGCCGACGAAGAAGGCACGGCAAGCTTTTAGACGATACCCCTTCCACAACAACTGTCTTAGGTAATTGACATTGGTAAATATACACCTTCATGGTGCTTTCGAGTTTCAAAATTATTTGAATAATTTCGACGCTTGCATTCACCCCCATCGTACAAAATTTCGGGCTTAAAGAGGGGAATAAATTTACCTTCAAGTGGTTGAAGGTATATGAGAGATTGTGCACACTTTTTTTTTAAATAAGAGAAAAAACATCACGCGCGATTAATAATTTAAAGAGTCGAGACCACACATGTGTGTTTACTTAAAGTTCTCTTCTAGCGCTCCAAGTGGTATAAGTGAAAGTACTTTGTGTTAGTGAGATATTTTGAATAATATAATATTAGTTAGTTTTTCATGTTAAAATAGAAGAGCATGAACTCTTTCTAGATGGTGTTATAGTATGGTAAGTGTGCTCGTCTTTTGACTAGTTATAGAGTGTTCCAACTGTGTTTAAATTTGGTATATTTGTCATCAAGGCTGTAAAGGGCTGCACATTGTCGTTAATAGTTTGTTATGGCTACTGACGGTTAAAGCATCGGGCTGAGAAGAGGCCAAATCTTTTGAACCCTTTCTTCATTTTGAAGGATTGTATCGATTAAAAGCCCCTCCAATGGGATTATCCTCCTCCCCCACCCCTAAGTGGGACTGACCGCCAACGGTTATGCGGATAACTATAAGAATTTGGCTTTAATCTTCTTGAATCATTTAAACCTTTATCCAATACTGGTGACACCTCCTGCGAAGCTGAGGTGTCACTTTGGGTGTCGAACCGTCCAAGTCGGCAAATATTCTGATGGAGCTCCCATGTTTGTCTGGAAGTGTGAAGAACATTTAAGTAAGACTGAAGAACAGTTTGCATGAATTGTTTGAAGGCGTCACGTGATGCTGTCACTTTCTGAAAGGATGTTTCATGATCGATTGTTCGGAAAGTGCTTATATGCCCTATAATACAGTGGGTCATAATCTGGATTGTCAATATAAAATTAATAATGTATTGTTGTTCGTTCGCAATTTCGGAGAGCTCGAATGCCTGCATATAAGTCCCATACGTTTTGACCACCATAAAGTAAATCTCTATATATACAATCCGTCGTTTGTACTAAATCTTTAAAAACCTGTCCACAACATGTACTGATAACACCTCGTGTGACAGAGCTATCGAATGCTGTCAGAAATGAATACTGACCTGGATGTAGAAATGTACTTTTGGAGTAAGATGAATGACTTTGCACAAGTCATTAAGTTTCACGAGATGTAGATGTAGATGTAGATGCTGAAGGCCCTGAAGGCCCAAAGACATTTTTTGGTACCTAAAGAAAGTTTATTGTGGAATTTAGACGTAGTTGACGTTTTCAACAACACTCAAGTCTTGGGCCCCAGGTGCACGTGTTCACGTTTAGTTTACAAGAGCTATATAAAGTGTTTAAATTGTCAGTTTTTGTTAGACAAAAGAGGGGATCCTCTTTCTCTTGAAATGTAAATGTGAGCACGACGTGTCCTCTTCTGGTTTGTAAAAAACCCGAAAGTGTTTAGATTGTCGTTTTGTGTTATAGGCAAATTAACGATGGGGAGCTAAAAGTCTTGAAGTACATCTGTGCAGCAAGAGTTTATCTCTCGTGTCAATAATGGTCTAAAGGTCAACATCTTAATTGCTTTGAAGAGTCAATAGGCATTTACTCATCAGCCTTTTCTTTCTGCAAGTATGGTAGTATCTGGAATGGCAATAAACATTTGCTCACTGGTTTATGAACTTGTTTTCGGCATTTGTTAAAACATTTACACCTTGCTAAAAAATCTAAGGTTGAACACGGATACTTCATTGTATTTTGAAGGCAGTCATGTTAAATTATCAAGTGAATGGACAAGGTATGGTAGATTACCTCTCAACCCCTCCACTGGCCTGTACATTTAACGACTGCAATTATGAATACAGCACTATAGTACTGAAGTGTTTTGAGGTCGAAGAAGTATGAAAGATGAAAGGCAAAAAGATGCACCCAATCGAATGTGAATATAATAAGCCTGCAAATTCCCCGACCGTCCATAAAATAATGTCACTTTGAGCATAAATACATGACTTATTGGGTTTATTATGAATTTGATGCGGGGAAAAAGTACCTCAATATGTGCGCCGTCACGTCTCGAAGATTCACCGGGAATAGCTGATCAAAGTTCAAGACAAAATGCCCTGACTTTTCTATTGCTTTTCATGGTTGCCCCTTTCCTTGATTCAATTCTAGAATGGCTCTTTTCTGTTCAAATCATGCCTGGGTCCATGTGTTAACCAAATGGGATAAATGAGTGCAAATTTCTCATTAATGAAGATTTAAAATTGTTTTCGCCCCAATAGTCTGCAGTAAACGTTACTGTTGTGGATGTAAAAACTCAAAAACGTGTCCATGCACTAAAAACATTTCACATTCCACATCTGCGTTGTTCAAGACATAAAGTAAAACGTACTTTCTCTTACGACTCACTCGTTTTAAACTACAATTATTTAAGCTTCGGAGTCTCTTGTTCGGTAAAAGCTTATCCTTTCATGCAGTGACAATTACGGTTTGTGAGAAATTTCATGTACGGTGTGGGAATAATACTTCGAAAAAAAAAATAAAAAAAAATAATGTCAGGCTTTGCCAATATTAAAACTCTCTCGTCAGGCATCAATGAAATCTAACAGCATTTTGCTAACTACCGATACAGCGATAAGCTTACAAACAAATAGGCCACGAAGATATTGACAAAACAGAGCGACCGCCAACTAGAGGGCAAGATAGCCCATTGCTAGAGAGCAGACAAGTTAATCTGGAGGTCACAGGTTCAAAATTTCAAAATTGTTCTAATTCATGTTTTGTGTGTTTAACCCAACATCTTTAATGTATTCCCAAAGATCACCTTCGAGACACGAATGCTTCAACGTCTGTATATTAAAAAACAACAATTTGTATTATGCCCTTTTGTTTCGGCTGTAGACTCTTCTTCACCCTTGCATCAATTGATGGGAAAGGCATCAATGACTACGGAGCTTTGGGATTACCAGAACAGACAATCTCCTCGCTCGATGTTTTCTCTTCTATTCCCCTCAGAAGTCCTCAAGGCTCTTGCTTCTCCTTGAGATGCTGTCATCGCTTCAGGGTATCCTAGATTTCTTTCACAATCACACACCAAACACTAATTAACAACGCGGGGACTGTAGTTTAGCAAACAGGATACCACTCAAGTGTACCTTTGACGAGTACGCGGTAGAAGTAACACATGTTTGTCAATGGCCATTGAGTTTAAGGCACCTCTTCGTAGATTTTTCAAACTAAGACTTAAACCGCTCCGATGACCGTTAGATAAAGCACTATAACCGGATCACAATGATATGATGTTGTGACCGTTGTGTTGCTTCACCTCAAATAGTGCAATGTATGT
The DNA here is from genome assembly GCF_902459465.1 of Asterias rubens. Classification (NCBI taxonomy): domain Eukaryota; kingdom Metazoa; phylum Echinodermata; class Asteroidea; order Forcipulatida; family Asteriidae; genus Asterias; species Asterias rubens. The sequence goes on from NC_047079.1 coordinate 10,435,920, forward strand.
TTATTCAGTTATTGTCTCGGAACGTTCCGTGGGTCCCTCAAATTCTCTCTTCGGAAACCACTGGGAGAAGGAGGAGGACATCTTTGACAAGGGAGCAGGGACACTGTTTGGAAACGGTTTGAATAAGGATTAGGAGATCACAAATGGATCCACGGAATCGGCTCAGCCCGACAGAATAACGGATAATCCTCTTTTCCCCCTTTATAGAATCCTAGATGTGTCTATCCATGCAGTGAGGCGATTTCGAATTCATACTTTATAACGGTTTTAAATCATGGCTGATGGGCAAACAAGCACTTAAGAACCACATCAACATCTTAGTGCGGCCATCTTGATTTTTCCTCCATTGAAGTTGTAACAAAGCCGAGGATGGATAGTCCGCTTTTTTTTTTACAATGAATATTAGCATTCATTAATGGTCGATACTCATGATCGAAAATTGATCTTGAAGACGTTGAAAATGAATGTAAGTGAACCGGTATATGAACTTTACAGAGTGCTACTTCAATTGCAAGTCAAACAGCTTTGACAAGTGATGGTTAATACAAATTTGTTCACTATACCGCCTGATGGTTGAATTTGTCAAATCAGTTTACTTTAACTCTGATATACCGGTAACAAATACTGTAGTTAACTTGAGAAGCATAAGGTTTAATTTCCTATATCAAATGACATTTTGCAGAAAGGTCGCATAAGATATAAATTCAATATTATTATAAAATAAGTTTTGCCTGGGTAATATTAGAATATAAAATGCAGCGTCTTGCGTCTCAAGTGACATGGACATAATATGCACAGAATATTACGTCTTTGATATTGGATGACATTTACACAAGCAATATCTTCCAAGGAACACGCAAGAATGATTTTAATCTCTTTACTATCGAAATGCTGATAAATAACATTTTAGGCACCATGGGAACCGTCTGTCAGGCGCGTCGCACAAGTTTGACCGGATATTTGACCAGGATTCGCACGGAAAGCGCTTAGACTTTGTATAAATGATCCCAAACAAGTAACAAAATACGTGTAGACTGCTGACCCATTGAAACCTAAAGAACTGCTCGAGACTAACCCACTTGTCAGAGATTCACTTAAGAAATTGTCTATGAATTGTTGATTTCGTCTAAACTAATGCACCGAAACCATAGAGCTCTATTACTGAAACGCATCAAACGACGAGCCGCAAATAGTAAGACGTATTTTCATATATTTACACAGGCATGTGTATTAGTTGTCCTACTTTAGTCTGTTTTTCTTTTTGTTTGCCCTTGGAAAAATCTGATTTGTGTATATTAATAAGGCCCGAAGAGTTCTTTACAACCTATACACTATATGTACAGTACATGCACATCCATTGATACTCGATACAATTTTCCCACTTGTTTTGTCCAATGACCGAGTATTATGCCTGTATACACCAGTATCTCTTACAACATCTACTTCTGCAATCACTGTCGACTTAAATCATGATTTTAATTGAGCATATTTCAAACCAATTACCGTTACCTCAGTATCAATAGCATTATTGGCCTTTGCTAATCATTCAATAGGTTTGATTAGTCGTTATGTGCAGATTCAATCAAAGCTGGCCGGTGGTCTGTCTTGTTTAAACGGATGTTGACCTGTGACGTCATGTAAAGAATGGCGTCTTTGACGAGAGTAATGGAAAGCAAACCATTTTAAAGCTTTAAATGAACTCGAATTCGTTCTCAAACCTTGTATAATCCCAAAACGAAGATCAGGTATTATGGAAACAATAGTACATGTTCTGGTCCGGATGCTCTTGTGGGCAAATACGTACAGCTAGCGGGTCAAAACTTCAGGCCATGGAGGAACCATTTGTTTGCATTATTACCATAGGTCCATTTGGTTAGTATACCAAAAGCAGTTTGCAACAGCTAATTATATTTTCTCAAGTGACAGTAAATTTTATATTAATTTGTGCAAACTCAACTTGTGCAAATCGTTCAGAAGAGATACGCAAAACACTCGTTTCAATAAATCATTACTGACACTGGATATTTATTTTGACCTTTACTTCACGTCTCTTCCGTGTGCCTATATTACACAGTTACCGATACATTGTTTCAGGCAACATTAATGTATACCTTTATATGAGTGACCCTGTACTTCCAGGGCCTTTCTGGCAGGCAAGATACTGCACAGTGGTCTTTTATAGGAAACTCTTCATTTTGTGACACAATTTCCACATAAATTCAAGATTTATACAAAGTACAACCGAACTTTAGGTTTGAAATATGCCCATTTGTCAATATCACATGTAGATACAAATCAGACATTGCAACCTCCGTGATATATTTACTGTGTTCTTCCATTGAGCTGTGTACAAATCAGAAAGTCCAAGCTCTTTGGCTCTGAAGCAAACATGTGTTATGATGTCAAATAGTAATATCGCATGGATGGTCTACACAGCTGCCCTTAAACGTGAAACAAAAAAATAATAGCATATTCAAGTAATAAAGGTGAGATAGATGGTCCCTGTCAGCTTTTCATTTGTGTATGTCCTGACACCATTGTCATGTTAAAATTAAACTTGACATTTTTATATGAGTCATTCTTCACAACTTTGTTTATTTATGATCATCGATTTTTTTTCTCCTTTCCGCTGTAGACGTATTTGTCGGTTGTCCCAGGCGGTAATGCGTTCGTGATTGAAAAGGGTGTCACATTAAATACAACAGGGTTGAGTGTTCTGCAAACGTTTTTAATCCTGTTTCAATTTGCCTGTTGTATTTGAACGGGCGCTCTCCGGGGCGACACAGACACAGGGAGTGAAATTTAGTCACAGGTTTGCGCTGCAAAAGATGCAAAGTGACAGAATGGAGTGCATTTGGGTCAACATATTTCGTTTGAATTAAAGGTGAAAAACAATCAGTTTGTATGTAGTGAAAATTTGTAAAATCTCTTTGTGAGTGGCATTGGCTTTGAGAAGAGCCAGTTTGTATGCTGCTCGACGTTTCGGTCAGTGTGCTCTGACTGTCTTCAGGAGAAAAGGAATATAGTTGCATGTAGGTTATCATTTGCAATGGTCTAGGTTTATACCTGTCTTTGTTTTCGTGTCAAAAGGCACTCCACTGCAAGCCTTGGTTAATTAAGGTCGTACCCCCTACAAGTGTATGTTGCATTCTGTTCAGGATTGAAATAAATGTAATATTGCATTGAATATAACTAAAATATCACATAATGAAAAGTCTGCTTACTATTAATTTTTTAAATAACGGGTCAGTTATTGCACAATGCATGTTGCACACAATTCGATTGACAAGGCAAATCATCGTTTAAAGTGTGCTTGTATACAGTTCTTTGTCAAGGCCATTTGATGGAAATAAATGTTATTTGAATAATGAGTCGATTATTGCACAGTGCATGGTGGACAGCATTCGATAGTCAATGCAAATTATCATTTGTATTCTATTTGCATACAGTTCGTTGTCAAGGCCATTCAAATTTCCCAGTGAGTGATAATACATTTTTATTTATATATCTATCTACTAATCTAGCAACTAGATTTAGATTTGTCCAATTTAATTTCTACCCCCATGTGTATGTATGCCTTCTTACACGTAAATATGCGTCTTGCGACGAGTCTTAATGTTGTATCAGCAGTCATGCTTTGCTCCCTTAATACACTAGAGGCAACCGTCTTATACTTCTGTATCAACATTTATATTGACAATGCCTTTCCAGACTGCACAATATAGAAGCAATGATATCATGATCGACAATATACTTTAGGTTGACTGAATTAACAATGATAGGGTTTTCCCAAACATTGAAAACATCTTTCTCTCTCGTGCTGAGATAAAAATCAAAACCCGGGTAATTTTTAGGGGACAATTATTGGTATGGGTTTTTGATTCACGACTGGACGGATCAATGCCTGTGTATATTACACCTGTTTTTGATTTGGTCATTGGTCATTTAAAAGTATGATTTGGGTTTGTTCAAACTTTAAATTTTACCCAGTCAATTTCCCTTGTGGTTTATCACTTGGTATATTACAGTAGGTCGTCGAAAGCAAGGCATATATTCCACTTTCATTTTGTTTTTCTGCTGCGTTTGTTCGAACTGAGTCATTTAATTAGGTGAACTGTCGAGCTAGGGTCTCTCCTTTCCATCCCTGGTAAAGTCTCCTGGATTATTAAGGCTGTTTGCACGGTCAAATCCTTGCCCCCACGGCTGTGTTTTTACCATCAGGTCAAGTAGCATGACCAAGTTAGGCAGAATTGTGACCTAAATACTGTGACAGAATGGATTACTGGACCCCGAAGCCACTGCTTAAAGGCCGAGTTATAGTCGGTCGCGCGATGGTCGGGCGTCGGAAATCTTGACGCGCGATCATAAAAAGACATGGTTTTTAGGCCTCAGTCTTAGGATTTCGCGCAAGATTTCCGTCGCGCGACCATCGCGCGACCGACTATAAACCGGCCTTTAAGCTTAGTGACTCTTTTAATTCGTCGCCAGTAAATATACTGGCAATAATGGCGAATATAAAAAAAGGTTGTGTTTTGATTCTCCTTTCAATTCCCCTTGCGTTTGATTTGATGACAGTTTTTAAGTGTGCTGAGAAAGAGTAAATGACAGAAAGAGAAAAAAAAAACGTTTTTTTTTGTCGTGTAGTTAGTCCAATTAAACTACATGCCCTATAAAAATAATTGTGTTAAACTACCCTACAGTGTAATAAGTGATTAGTTTTACAGATCTTTAAGTCGATCCGATTGCGCATCCCTGTCATAAGATTTTGTTTCAAACGTCAAAATTCGCAGAATATGTAGGACGTATCGAATTAAAGGAACACCTACTCTGTCTTTACAATTATCGATGTGTACACACGTGTTTTTTACAGAGTGATAATTTATGGTTTGAATTCAAGGATAAACCAAACGGGACACTAACTGTGTAAATTTGAAATGATTTGTGGTTGAACAAAAACAAATGTCGTCTAGAGTAGGTTTTGAATCAACGACCTCCGGTTTATCGTGCCCGCACTCTACAAACTGAGCCATCTAGCCCCACATGTTGTCAGTCTCCCTAGTTTGTTAAATTAATTATGTGCATTAGTGTCTAGCCTTCCTACTACATTGACGGCCAATAGTAGGTTATTAGTGGCCAACACATCCACCCACAATTTAATATTCTCAAGTGGAGGGAATACAAAACGGTCATGTTGGTTCTGAGAGTATCGCATAAACTATAAGTTGTCTACCATCTGCGAAACCTCTCACATTCGGTGGGATAGTATCGAGAGTGTCGAATGACGGAATTGGTTAACGGATACACTTGTGTACTGACTTCAACTTCAAAAGACAGTAGACAGTTGTATGTTTTTGAAATATTGATGTTGACCTATAAATTTTAATGTAAATTATGTGCGAGATTAAAAAAATAATTATTCAGGAACTGAAGCAGTTTTGTGAAATCCACATTGAAATATATAATCCAAGTGTTGTATCTTTGATCATCTGTGACTTTTGTTATGAAAATATATCGCAAACTATTGATATGTCCAAATATGCAAGAATAGTTTTCATTTAACGAAAAAGCATTTACAATTACATATTGCCATCTCAACACTTAGCCAAGATCAACAGAAAAAAAACCTATGCCCAAATTCGCATTTCTGACAATGCAACTATTCTGTGACTGGAAACACAGAATTGATAATCAAATTGGACTAGCAACCTCATTCAAAAATGGACAACACCCCCTCCCCCCTCTCACAGCCACACACCAACAACATAACTCTGTCATATATTTAATATTCATAGTTTGGTTCCAGGCACTTGGAGCAACAGAACACCAGCAGACGAGGAAATGACTAAAATTGAATTGCAATGACATCGGAATAATTCTATCGATCATAATCTAATGGCGACAGCTCAGTCGCACACCTCGCCAACGCCTCCTTATAGAACCCCTTTCAGATTTCACCATGCACACACGAGCATGAGCCTTGCTGGCACTTCGTTCAGGGTCCAATTTCACAGAGCTGCTTAAAATACCTAAGCTCAGAAAGAATAATGCTTACCAGAATAAGGTTACCAGTCAAAATAACATATACGTAGATGGAAGAAGAGTTGGGTGATGTTTGCGGTAGGGTGAAAATCTCTTTTGAGTAGTTGGTTCTGAAAAGATAATCCAACGTTTCAATCATCAGGATCTGATCGTCTTCAGGAGAAATACCATACCACATGGTATGCTGCTTATTTGTTGCTTTCCAAAAACAAAAATACAATAATTTCTGCATATAGGCAGCTGGAAATTTGCCTCAGGCAGCTTGTAGTTCGACCCAAAAAGATAACCAATATTATAAATAATAAACATTATAAAATCAAGGTCGTCTCTTGCTTACTCCCTCCAAGCAATTCTGTTTTTGATCAATGCATTTCTTGCCTTTGAGCCGCCCCTGTTCTCACCTGCCAATGTTAAAACCTAAGAGTAAAACCCCGGGCGATTCAAAATGGAAGAATCAGGAGTCATACCGACACGAATGATGCCTTTATACCCAATACTTTATCGGATATGCTGTACCACGACCCATGCATGTTTCGACGACACACCTGCGGGTATGGGTTATCGACGTCTTTACAATCAGACGGCATCCACAGAGAGAGAGGAAGGCTCCTATTCCAGGGGCCTTGTGATTTTTTTCCCCTCCTTCTCTTTCTGCTCATTATCTCTCGGGCTTCTTCCTTGACTAGTTGGGATATTAAATCAAATGAATGCACGAAGCCCTGCTGCTGTAGACAACATATCGCGAAATGGCGACGTTGTGTGAATGTCGATATCGACCGGAGTGGCATATATTCACCTAGAAGTGTGCGGTACTCAACATAGTGTATATCGTATACGATACTAGAGACTTGGAGGAAATATTGACCACAAATAAGATATTCAATGAAAGTATATAAAACTATAATAGTATATTCAAAGTTTCATATTATTATGAGCTTTATCGGGCTTGCAGAAAGACATTGTAAACAAGTTTGGTTAGAGTTGTGGTACAATCATAGTGTATACCATATACGATACTAAGGACTTTATAACACTATATTGACCATAACATTAGATATTCAATGAAAGTATAAAACCATCATGGTATAATATACTATCATTCTAGTATATTTCAAAATACAAGTTTTATACTATTCGGCTAGAAGTGTGTGGTACTTCACATAGTGTATCATGCAAGAACAATAGTTATTTCAAAATACCAGTTTCATACGACACTGTGTATAAACAATAACAAAGTCATTATCACGAAGAAGATCAGAGCATATTGATCGACACCTTCCTTGAGTCGACAACCATCGGTTCTTTTCAGAACCAACACTCATCAAAAGAGATAATTCACATGGTGTAACCGCAAACCTCTCTTAGTCATACTTTCACCATGCAAAGTTTCAAATCCTACTTTAGAAAGACAATGTGAATAATGCATATCAAATATAAATCACCTCGCAATGGTATCTCGCTATACAGAAACAGTCGCCTAAAGTGGTCGATGAGTAAAAGTGCGTGACAGACACCCATGACGAGCTGGCAATTAGCATAATCATAACAGCAGGGTATCTTAATGGCCTTTAACTGCGACCACAATGACTCCTTAATTAATAGACTATATTAGAGGAAATTGCTTGTGGTATTTGCCAATAATTTGTCAGGTGAAAGTGACGGTAACTATGTAGAGCTCAAGGCCAATATGAGGGCTGCAGCTGATGGGTGGATATTGGTGAAAGAGAATCGTTAAGCAGCAGTCACTTTTTATTGGGGATCGTAAGAATTGTTACTCATGCTGCCACAGTCGTCCTGTACAGCATACGTTGCAGTTGGTTGCCTGTAAACATTGTCTCGTGCGACAAGGCCCTACGATATAACTATTCGACATATACAAAGAATAGCTAAAGAATTACATCTTATTCTAACATAAGCTTTTCCACTATGCGAAGAATATTCGATTGCTCTTTTTACGCCAGGATTAACTTATTCGTACGGTATTTAAACAAGCTAACACGCCTAACCTACATGTCTATGGCTTTGAGTCCTTTCTCTGTATAACGTATTTTGCAAGATGTTTTCTAAGCAAGCAGGAGAGTCCGATGCTGGCTTACAATATAAATAAACCGATTATTTCTTGATCGCACACAACTCTCCAACTCGAATGATTAAACAAACTATCGTCATCTTGCCAGATTAACGTGCAGCACGGCAGAACAATGTGCATTGAATAATTAATGATACCTTTATGTGGGATACAAAACGAACATCCGTGTCAAGAACCGAATTGCTAAAATGCTTTTTGAGAAAATAAAATTAGATGTTTCAAACTATTTACCAAGCAAATGGATCCGTAGTATAATGCAAGTTGCGCTGCCTGTATGACGTTTCGATCATAGCAGAGTCTTTCTCGAAGGCTAAATGACTAAATGTTGAGGGTCAAAACGATAGGTCATTACCTATTGAGCAATGCCTTTTTAATGAACAGTTTTATATGACTTTTTTTGTGCAATGATAATAGAGTACTGATCTAATGTCATCATTAATAATGCATAACAAATGCTACTAAAAATATCTTAAAATGGGAAACCTATAACAGACTCTCCTTGAGGTATTCTTGAATGAAAGTGTCTATTAATAAAGCTTTCAACTGGATATTCACGTGTAGCCATTATATTGATACTTTTATTGCTTGGTTAATGCTTTTTATAACCCCTCACGTTACTATTGCATTAATGGGAGAAACTTTAATAGCACAACATTATTAGATATTGATGAACCATCGTTTTGCTGTAGCATTTTACTTTAAGTGGTTTACAATGATTATTGTGGATAAGGTACTGGAAAGTCTAAAATACATTGATGAGAAATATAGTTCGAAATAAAATAATTCAATATTTTTTGGAGAGATGACTGTTTTTTGATCTGAGTATGCAATTTAAATACCAAATACTTTGTCACACAAACTCTTGCATGAATGGCCTGGTTAAACCATGAGCCCAAACGTAATGTGTTCAGATGAGCGTACATAACAGTATTCAAGTGAAAAAATGTGTATAAACATTGGTATAAAACCACTTGTTTGCCCACAAAACAAAGCCTTTGTTCACGATGCAGGGAGGCATGGGCCCATTTCCCCCAACGATTTCTTACACAACACTCAGTTTGCGATTTTGGTACTTTAATATTTTGTTATATTCATCACGTCATCTTTCTTTGAACCTGAATTGATCAAAGTCATAGAACTATCGAACTTCACTTTTGAATCGAGACGTTTAAATGATGTTATAGCTATATTCACTATATATTTGTTCATACGCAAACCAACCACACCCAAGCGACCTCAAGGGAATATTTTGTAGATTTTTACATCCGTATTTTCTATCTTGCTGATGAATGGTTGATCGATACAGACTGTTTGTATAAATAATGCCTCGCATTCAAAAATATAAAGAAGAAAAAAACTTAATTATTGGAATACAAGCAACGTCATCAACGCTTTAAATACCTCCCTTTTCACTCAGCCCATGAGTCAAGGCCATTTCGAACCTGACAGAATTATGAATCACTCAATGAATGAAACCAGCATTCCCCAGAAACAGAAACATTGCAATGCGATTTCTGATCTCAGAGTCAAGTCGACCATTGACCAATGGGGGATAATTGACGGATGATTCCGGTAGAAAAGTATTAATACTGACTCTAGAGGCGATCACCATGACTATAACTGATAGTCCGAGTGTTCGTTCAGCATCAAATTGCCATTTTGAAGTAGTATGTATTCATGGAAAAGTTTATCCTTTGGTTTTTGTTAACCGTTCGATTGTTTTGTTACACGGCTAAAGTACACAATAGTTACACAGATATATAAGTATACATTTTTATAGTAACAAATAATTTATAGTATACATTATAGTTACACATGGTATACCTAGAGTGATCTATTTCCTGCACTGCATCGATTTGAATTTAGGGGGGCAAACTTAACAAAGCGCGCGCAAACACCTCCGATTGCCCCTTCTGTGGTTGCCTATACATCTCCCCTCAATTTGTATTATGTAGCTAAAACCGTCAAGGGCAAAAGGTCAGAAATTATAGTTTAGAGAGTGAGAGGGAAAAAATGCTATTCTTGGATGCAGCTTAAAGCGACAGCATACTGGAAGGACTACAAACTATCAAAATAATAAATAAAAACCGCCGTTTCAAAAATTGAAATAATTTATCAAAAACCAGACGTAATTTATTTAGGGCATTATGTAACGACACCATCAATAATGAATACTTTAATTAAAACTCAGATGAATCCCTCTGGACATGTGCACATGCGTTTCATTTAATTCTGGTCCACACACAAAACATCATCACACAATAAAACTGTCTCCAGGGTGATTTCCCGTGACATTTAAAGTTTCCTTCTGCTGGATGTAGTCATATTATTATGCACAATCAAATTCTCAATGTTAATTGCAAGCTTATGCATAAAATTGTATTTTTCAAGAGGACTGTTTAGCTGTAGATTATTTCACGCATACAACAAAAGGATTGAGTGATTTTCCTTGTTGCCTTGCATTGAAGTTTGATTCTCATGAAAATAATTGTCAGTTTACATGGGTTTGCATAACCACGGAGACTCCATTTTGCAACCTGTATTCCCTAATTTGTTCCCACAATATTTAATACATGAAGCACGTCAATTTCAGTAGTAAGAATGATTCAAACTGGTTTAGATTCGTGTTTATTATATGCCTTCTTATTTTGTGGTTGCCGTTTTTTGAGAAGATTTTGTAATATTTAAGAAGATTTAATATTGCCCAAATTCCTTCATGATCATGCGGAATATACTTGTAATGAGTCTTTTCTTAATCTATCAAATGAAACTTACAGTGTTACTGTTATGTTATATGTTGCAAACAAGTTTTAATGGCCTGCTGTTTGGATCATAGCAGAGTCTTTCTCAAAGGCTAAAGTATGATATGTTGATACAACCAGTATTCTCTTATTTGTTCCCACAATATGAATGCACTGAGCACTTCAATTGCAGCCCTGTGACTGCATAGATAATCAGATACTGTCTCGGTGTAATTGCGTTAATTAGTTATCAATATAGATTATACAGTTCAATTCCTTTGTTTATAATGACTTGCAATGAGGAATGTATTACCTATTGGCTACCACACAATTATTTATACTTGAAACATCGAACGTCTTTATATTTCATAGTGTGTCTCTTTGTTCTTGCCAAAACAATAGCCATTATGTCATTCCGCAATGTTATAAAAATTGACAAATTGTCATGTCAGTAGAACAAAGTTGCAAACTCATGAATCCGAAAACCTGGTGATAAAACAACAACAAATAACTATAGTTATTTAGGACGCCGGGAAAGGTAACCAGACTTAACCAAGAAGAAGAAGACGATAAAATAAAACACCATGATAAAAAAAAGGCGAAGTCGAATCGAAGAGAAAATTTAACAGAGTATATAAGCTTTGGTTTGTACTCTCACACCGCGCTTTTTATCAATAATGTCATAAGGGAGAACTGGCGGTTTAATCAACCGAAAACGAAAACAGATCCCTCGTCTTACTTTAAGAAGAAAACTGTTCGAAATCTCATTTCTTGAGCAGCTGCAAGTCAAGATACGTATATAAAGTGTATGTACAAGGGCTGGTTTTGTGTGTGAGTGGGAGGGGAGGGAGGTGGGGGGGGGGGGGTGGATTCCGTAACGATCGATGCAGTTCTATAGCAGTGAAAGTGACATGACAGAAATAGTGCCGCGATGCTTTTTGGAGTTGTCGTTTGGTTGTCTACTCGACATCCGTAACCCTTAGGGTGTTGCCAAAACTACCGTGTAATTTATTCTCCATCTCGACGGTTTTCTTTAGAGAAGATTCTGTAATGCGTAAGAAGATTTAACATTTGCTAAAATCTCTCTATGAAGTTACACGCGTAATGTAACTTGTAATGGGTTCTTGATTAATACATCAAACGGATATTTTTGTTTGTCCTCGTGTCCTCGTGAAACTGAGATAAGCTTAAACAACTTCTAGTAATGGAAATTGAATCTCATTCATGCCAAGTTAAAACTAACTTCAATCCAGTCGTTAAATCTGTCGATTAAAGTTTGTTTTCAAATGATAATATGTAAAACTACAAGAATTTCACCTCTATATCCAGAGTCTGCCTTTTTGGTTAAGATGACATTGAACAAACAAAATACAAACGTGTTTCACGCGCAACGTATTAGTAAGCTTGTTTTTTGCAGTCTTTCCTTGTCCACGATGCCCCACTTTACCATTTCAGTAATAAAACATATAATAGCGTGTGGCCGGATGACCTTGTGAATAAATTTCTCAACTTAATTAGCATAGTGCAAGAAAATGTCAAAGCTTTTATCTATGTACACGGACTCATAAAAAGGTAGCTTCAAAATTGTTAGTGTAATATTAAGCATACATTTTTTGTGTTAATGTTTTGTATGAATATGGATGGATACATTTGTTTTCACTTAAGCCCCTTACCCCAGTCTAATTATTTGTGTTTTATTTTACCATATTTATAATTATCAACGTGTTTGTCTTTCTTTATAGTGTCGCACAGTAACAACAAGAATTGTTTCACAAAAGGTTCCATCACTGTTGAACTGTTTCCACTTCCAGGGTAAGTACACAACTCCACATTACGGTTTCAAATAATTGCAGTTGTATACAAATGACGGCACGTCACTGTTGTTTTTTCAGCCGTTGCATTGCTCTATGATCGCATGTGCTGTTATAGTTTGCGGTCAGAAACGTTTTCCTTTTCTTTCACCCTTTGTCCTTTTAAAATAACAGTTAATGTACGGAGACAACTGGTGAGTTTTCCCGTTGTTCCTTTTCAAATGTTTACCTTTTAATAACAGGCATCAAAATATAACACAAGGGATCAGGCATTTGTAACATAAAGGCACTATACTGGAACATCAGTATTATTATGATCTTGCCAGTTATATAACTCATAGCATCATGATAGTTATTGTCATAGTCTTATACAAGTATAAAATATTGATATAAAAATATCAGTCGTTAGTTTGGGAGACTCAAAAACTTAACATACCCCAGTTGACTCCACATTGACTGCATATGGAAGTTTCAGGAAAGTCATCACAAATCTCGCAATCTACACACATTCTCATGTCGACATCATACACTGCTCCATCTGCGCAGACATCTGCAGAGGGTTCTATCTGAGGCAGACCCCATGTTCTATAGTCGCCCATCAGGGCCAGGAAGACCAGCACAACCACGAGTACCAAACTTTCCATGCTTCTTTTAAAAGTGTGCTGTGTTTAAACCGTACTGCCCCAAGGGCCTCCAACCGTTAAAACGCTTCAAAACTTGAGTCCACACGTTGCACACGAAACACTGGCGTACCAATAAGTACGTAATAGTTCGTCACAGTTCATCAAACAGGAAGGAACACTTTCCATCAAGTCCCAGAAGTTGTTAGTCCCTTTCTTTTGAAATGAATTGTTTTAGAGAAGTATCTACTCCATGAGATGTTGTCCACTCGTCAACAGTTTGAAATTGAGACCACTTTAGGTCGAATGACAAGTGAGCTCCAACGGCGAGTCACCAACAACACCCCCCTAAAGGGGCAGTGCGGTGTTTTCTTATGCAAATAATCACTGATCGCAGCAGATCGATTCAGCGTGGTATGTGGGGTACTGTCACGGCCAAGCCCCTGCAATGGGAGAGATAATCCGCTTTGCCTGGGATAACCCTCACTGATGTTGCGGCGCTCAGCTGCTGCAGTGGTTTACTGGCTGCCATCCTCTTCTCTGTGCAATCCATTCCATCACCCACCAACTGGAAAACCACTACTAATAACACGGCCAGTTGTACGGCATCGGCAGGCATAATATTATTGGCAATGCGAGGCTAATCATCGCGGGGGTCCTTTCAACAACTCTCAAGAACGTATACGATGAGAGCGAGGTACAACCCTGTGCGTGTATACACAGCACATGCGGATGCGCTCTCACAACCTCTCTCCTCTATGCCTGCGCGGTAAGCTCACTGCGCATATTGTTTTGAAAATTGACGGGGTGTCTGAGCATACAGCTTGAGGGCTATCTAGCTAATCCCGCAGCATCTTGTCTTGATCGTAGCCAATCAAAAAAGTCTTGATGAGCAACTCCTCCACGAGGCTTTGGGATGATGGTAAACACACACAGAGCAATTATTCTCACCGCAGTCGAGGAGAGCGAAATGGCTTTTCCCTATGTGTTTCTGGTTTGGCTTTTTGGATTGAAGCACCGAACAGTATCGATTGTATATGATGGGGAGAGAGCAAGCAGAGAGTGGGACCGAGCAGAGGGCTGTCCACTGTACATTATCAAGGTGTTAGCTTCGCTTGGCTGCCACATACCTTCCAAGTTCAAGTCTACCGTGACAATGGTTCATAGCAGGCTTGTACGTCGTTCGAACAACCACTCAAGACCCCATGTTTTTACCGTAGTATTATGAAGGCAGGCAGCATAAACGCTTTGACTGTTATTACCAAACCTCAGGCATAATTCTTATGTTCTCGCTGGTTGTTTGGGGCCATTCACGCATCAGCTCCGTTATGTGCTTAGTCGAACAGGCAGATTTTATTTTCAGCACGTTTTATAATGGCATAATTATGTCAACTGCATATACTTTGAGTTAATAAACGGCCAGTGTCTGCGGCAAGACCAAATAAAAGTGTACATTGATATTGCCTGCGGGGTTCCTTACATGGACAGTTTGTACTCGGGTCGCGATGTAAATGTTTTCTTTCTTTATTTGCGTGCGTCAGTGTCACAAGTGGCCCTCCACTTTCATACAAGCTCGATCAATACACCGTACATGATACCCTAAACAGTCGCGTCCTCACGCGTGAATGCATTAGTGGAGTTAGTGACGTCACGGCTACGTCACAGCCCAACTTTTTGGATGCATCTGCCACGTTGGTCAGTGATCATTCCATGTTCTATGGCATGGTTACATATAGGGGCTACCTCAATGTCACAAGCAGCCATTTTCGCGATGCTGGTGTTATGAAATCTTCTTGATTTGCAGCAATAGTAATAACCACAACCCGCCTTGTGTTAAAAAAAAATAAGTTTGCATCAACAGGTGGTAGGACTTTGCCAAAATGGTACGAATATATAATAGACGAACGAAAAATAATCATGACCAAAGCAAGATATTAATACGAATGACCTTTTGATTTGACCACCTTTGCAGTTTTAGTTTTTTGTGTTCCCCTTTAAAAGTATTTCGTCTGTACGGACACATGAGTGGCAACCATTTCCTAACAGGTCACAGTAAACACTCTCCTCATAAAATATCATTACTGAACATCCATATTTTATGAAGATCAAGTTATTGACTTTTGCCGAGGAGAGAGAGAAGGGGAAAAAAACCTGTAAATGTTTCCGCTCAATTGCATCACATCGCGTTTCTGGCTCGTTTAAAATTGTTCACACTTGTCTGCGAAGACGACGTGCTTTCGAGTTCCTGTAGTCAACACATGCTCGAGTGTTGGGCTTGTTTTAAACTCCACTGCATCTCTGTTAAAAAATGTTGATATCCTGGGTGACAAAAGCAAATTTGTTCATATACTGCAGTTACAGGCCTGGATTTATAATACATGGATGACACAGAGGCCATGGCTTCTGTTGCCCCTTGAATTGGCCTTGATGCCCCTTTTTATACACAAGTTTCCCAAGACTCTAAGATTTTCCAGATTGTGATTTTTGCAAAACTGATGTTACAAATGTTGATATCCTGGGTGGGAAAAGCAAACTTGTTCATTATTGCAGTAACATACCCGGATTAAACAAGCGGCCACAGGCCATTTATTTTGTTACTCATTGTTGTCCTTGTTGGTGCCCCTTCAGAAAGTTTCCCATTAGACATTAAGATTTTCCATCGGAGGTGCCCTTTGCAAAATAAAAATGGCCTTGCCCTCTTAAAATGAAATTCCAGGCCTGCAGACTTGTTCCAAAACTCGTGTGAATTGAATTTCAGTACTATTATTGGAGGGAAAATATTAATAATGATGTAAACCAATTTATTGTGGTTTCGAACTGTAAAGTCGTACGACGATGATAAAACTGTAGATGATTATTCCGCATGTGCTAATTAAAAATGAATGACTACAGGTGTATCATTGGGGTCTGAACAATGTTATCCGGAAACAATGAACAACGACGGATAAGAAGCAGGGAAGTCCCATCGATCAACTAAAGTCCACCGTCACATGCTTTATAACCTTTGTTTTTTTTATTCTTTACCTTATACATGAAAACAAAATGTTTTCATCAAGGACGATGTGATGACGTCATCGTCCTTTTACAGCCTAAACGATACTGTACTTTTATATTACCGACTCTGACGTATGTTTATTTGTTAGCAATCATATAGTCGGTGTTTATGACTTTGTTGTAAACCTGCAAATGATAGATAATACAAAACAACACCCGCGGCTCCCTTCTAATCTTTCTGCCGATATTGTCAAGGTTAAGTACATCTAAATGTTTCAACATGTTTGCGTTGTCCTTTCTCATTATACTGTTTAAAGGCAAGTTCAACATTTTTCGGTCACATCTATTCCATGTGTCAATTTCATCACCCTCTCATAGGCGTACCACCCAGTGGGGCAAGGGGGCAACTTCCCTGCCGAATTTATGCAAAATAGTGGGGACATTTCGACAGCAAGGAGGGACAACATTGGACAGAGAAAGTAAACAGACATTTTCCCCGGGATTAAAAAAAATGTGTATGTCGTTATATATCTGGGTATGTACATTTAACTGTAATTAGCTATATTATGATAGGAGTCAGACCACTGTCGAGTTCAAAGTTAATAGTAGAAAATTTAAACAAGCGTGCACAAGATGTATATACATGCAAGATTAGCCGGAGAGTACCACTGTCCGTTTCTCACTCGTGTAGTTAACTAACCCTCTAAACATCACCTGTAGTTCTAGGAATATGTTAGGTCATACGGGAATAAAGTAGCGTGTGTATATAACTGAACCTCACAATAAAATAAAACGATGGCAATCAATTTCAACGTTCATTATTTAGAACGTTACCTCCAGCTAGTGCATTTTTCATGCATTTCAAGATAAACGTTACAAAGCATCACCGCCTCAACAATGCACATCGAATTGTAATGGCGCCGGTTGACTGCGCATGCCTAAACAAATTCTTTCAATTATGCGCGTTAGATATCATTGGCGAAGAAAGTTGATCTCATTTAGTATTTATACTGTAAGTAGGCTTATTGAATACAGCGACTGTCACCTTAAAGGGAAGTGGGTGTACTTTCAGTGTTGGTGGTGAAGTTTATCCAAGGATATGCAGATTTGTAAATGCAATTATCTGATTATCGGGAAGGGACAACTTTAATGCAATTCAGTTTACGTACGATATGGTTTGATTAAGTAATTTGAGCATAATATGTACTACATGGTTTGGACCCCTTTATTATCCTACTAAAAGACTATTCTTGTTCGGTCATAGCCTTCCAATACGAGTTCTTCCTGGTGCACACCATGCCCTTGTATTGGAGTTTGACCGGCAAGTGTTTCCCATTGGTTACTATACCAGCAGCTAACAAATGCAATGCTGAATCTAATTCCATTGTAAGTGCCTCTCGTATATACATAAAAAACCAATCGACAACATAGTTCAGATGCACATTTTAAACATAAACTGCGAGTCAAATCGACCTTTCTAATAATCAAGCTTAATGCACATTTCCCCCAATATACCTTTGTTTGGCAATAGTGCAATGTATAATCTAATATTATTACAACTGTCTCTCGTATAATACAACAAATAACCGTTCGGCAAAATAGTTCAGATGCACATTTTTAACATTCTTAATAAACCCAACAAACACACAAGCTGCGAGTAAAATACAGGCCTTCTATATAATGATCAAGCTAAATGAAAAGAAACTACGCATTTAATGCATATATTTTCCATTTGACAATAGTGCATTGACATACTACCTGAACGAGTTAGACCTTAAAATCAATTAGTTATTACAAATTGAAGCTTCATCCGCCTGCATACATTTTTGCAATGAATATATAATGCGTCATGACTCCGTGACGTCGTTCACAGTCACACACTCGCAGCTCCATTTGAACTAAAATAACAACCCCAGCATGACGAGATGGGAACAGACAGCCTTCTCATAACAGTCTACTAGAGGTGAAATTATTCCTGTCCTGGTACAAATAAGAGTTTTTTCCTCTCTCTCTACTCCTCCCCCTGTCTTAATTTCCCTTTACTGAATCTGTCCATTAGAACCGGTACGATGCACCGTCAAGGATATACATGGCATGGGTTTCCTATAGCAACGCTCTGCATCTTTCATACAGTGGTGGCCTCTGGGTGTTTGTGGCGCTCCCCTTCACCGCAATCTCGCCGTAATGTCTCAAGAGGGCGCTGTTGATTAATTCAATCTGTACACAGCTCTGATTCAACCAAGTGCTCCGATTCACCAACATAAATTGTAGCTCCATGGTCTGACAATGAATAGTGTTCCCGACATTTATGTTTACAGATGATTCATTCCATTGATCAAACTTGTGGAGTATGCAATGCTCTTCTAAAACTTTGTTCAAACTTCAAAAAGCTATAAACAAACATTAATGTTAGTCATTTTTTTCATAAGGTTAATTTTTAATCTAAAGTCGGATTTGAAAAACAAATTACTGTAATGCGAATGGCCAAATAGGAAGACAGAAATCCATCACTTTAAGTCAAAGTTTAACTTTGCAAACTCTCCCCCTAGACTTAAATTCCACAAAATTTATATTATTATTCTTAAAAATGATTTGCTGATTATTGAAAACTGAATGAAAATCTAGCCAGCTGTACATAGCGTCAAAAAACCTTGCCAACGCTCTCTGTATTTTCAACAAAAACACATGTCTTGCCCATGCGTATGGAACAATGTTGACAAACTAAACACCACCAAAATTGTAGTCGTCCTTCAAGCGCTTAGTTTGCACATTACTAATATTTCTCTAATCGTTTTTGAGCTATACTTGTGCGGTAAAATTTTCCACGGTGATTATAATGATGTAAGGTCGGCTGAGTCCCTCAATTTCGACCGGCGGAAATCACGTTGGGCCGGGAGGGCTTCAACGACCATCGATCGGTCGACTCCGTGCTTGTTCCGTTAATAATGATCACTGTACACGTGTTGCACAATTAAAGCAACACGTACAAATCAATTTGATGAAATGAAATGCACGCTGTCATGTTTATCGAAGAATAAAAATGTATAATAGAGCAACTGTTCTTCAATGGCGGATTTCTTCGTGTAAAGAAGATTGTAACTTCTCGAATCATAAGAAGCTGTACAAAAATTACTAAAAAGTTTTTTGTTAATTGGCCAACAAATTTGACCAAGTATCTTTATTGACAATGGACTGTTATGAAATGATTCTGAGAAGCAAATCCTGCTTTTACAGTGGAACGAAACAAATATTAAAGATAATACGTTTCAAATCCAAAAGACACCCATCGTTGGTGTAATTAAAGACTCATTCACACCCGTGCTGCACCTTGGAACAACCCCTGACCTTAACAAAAAGACGCCTTAGGTGGAATTCGAACCAACGACTCCCGATATTCCAACACCCAATTTATAAATGTGGCAGCGGGTGCCGCATAATAAGTGCAATGGTGTAACTGCCATCGTGGCTCAATCAGTGGTAGTGTGTATGAGTGCTTTGTATAATGCATTTATTCTATGTTTACTCAGTCTCCACATTCAAACAATCTGTGTGAATGTAGAAAAGCGGTCGCATTGTGATTAAGTTCACCTTGTGAGCGCCATTTACTGTTTGTACGTTAGTCACCATCGGAGATACAGATATTAATTAAATTGGAAGGCAAAGCGTGTGCCCCAACGAGGTGCAGTGCATTGTTCGTGTTGACACGCAGATGCGTCTGTGCGCTCTAGGCACCGTCAGGTATTTCATTAGTGGAATGACATGATCTTGTTTGACGTGGTTTACTTTGCGATTTCAATAACATTGTCTGTGTGAAAGGTAAATGTTAGCACTACAGTCCTGTGAATGTAATTATACCCCAACAAAGGGGAACAAAAAATATTAACAGTAAAAGTACAATTTCGGTTTTACCTTTACACAAAACAAGACACACAAATAAATATATAAATGGGATTTAGACAAAGACAAAGTGACTAGAGTGAGATTTGAACCAACGCCCGCCAGGTTAATGGAGAGATTTCCCTTACGATGTAAAATTTGGTACCAAAGGAGAAAGTTAAAGCAATGAACAAAGCAAAATTGATGAAATAGATAAACAAATATGAAATATATATCTAAACACATGTTGTCTAACTTTCTTCATATCAAAGAGATAGGCTAGCAGAATCTTTGCTATTCATTAAAAGGACTACTCTGTGTTTATTTCTAGTCATTTTGAGGTTCAATAAAGCATAAGATCTATAAATATATAAAACCGTAGTAACAACCGAAGCCCCCTTACGGGTCTGTCAGACTAAACTGCACGCCTGACCTTCAACAACGCTATTATATGTACCTAACAATAAAACAGTAAATGCCAGTGCCGGCAAATTCTCGTCAAGTATCCATTAGTTGAAATGAAATATTGACACCTGCCTATGAGAGCCGAAGCTCATGGCGATTTACAACCTTGTGATTTCACCAGCGTTGCAGAGACACTTGTGGACATTTTGAAGCAGTCCGTTTAAGAGAGTGTGTTGTATTCTCCACTCGGTAAGATCAATGCCCATTCGCAATCATCCAAATCGATGTTTCATCTCTGGAGTGTTCACATGCGTAGGTGCTGCATGGTATGGAAACATCAACTCTTTCCCAAACACATCCACACAAACACAACCTTACGGGTTTGTGGCGTCCTGATATTGTTGTTCTTTCATTCCCTTTTCCTAAGAATTCTCTTGTGGGGTCCAGGTTGGACGGATAATATACTTGTGGAGGTTCATTGCTGAATTGTGCGAAATACCCCACAAGGGCACCCCGTGTGCCCACAGCTCTGTGCTGCATACACACTGTTGACAATCCTTTGTAAAACATTATTCGCCGACACTGTAATAAAACTCTGTGTGGACATGCTTAATATACGCCCACATAGCGTTTCAAGTTCATATCCTACCCCAACCACACATAGCTCTGTGTTGCATTACTTTGCTGACAATCCTTTGTAAAACATGTGCGTCAACTTTTTTTAAACACTTTGGATTGTGTCAGTCCACAAAGTGTTTCAAGTCCCTATGTAGACTTATGTTCTCAGGTTTTTTTTCACGCTTTATATCTTACGCTTAAACATGATAGTGTCCACCAAAAATCGAGGACTCTTTTTGTCATCCCATTTGTTTCCTTTGCCCCTTTTTTCGCTGACTTCCTCATTGTTTTGCAGACAACACATTTTATTTTGAGGCAAGAATCGGTACTGAACCGAGTCCAAAATATCATCAACAAGACTCAATGATAAAAGAAAAACATCTAAAACTCTCAGTGTGTCATCATTTTCGACCAACCCGCCCATTTCGAAAAGGCCAATTGCTACATTAGAAGACGTTTCGTCATTCAAATACGTCAGGTACTCACGAAACTTACTACACAACAAGCCAATTCAACCTTCGAACAACCTGCCAAAACAATAAGGTCAATTTAATTATAGAACATAGAACATAGAGCCCCTTTCCCATGCACTTGCCACGTGCGTTGATGCAAAGTGCACTGAACTTCTGGCTCAATAAGACGAGGCCGAGAGAAATTAATTTCAAGAGAAAACCCTTTTGAAAAGAGGGGAGCCACGCGTCATTAAAATCTACACATACGCCTGTAAACACCCCGTCATGATTAGTCGAGTCTTAAACGTGACGATATTAGCTATCGAGTTGAATACTTCCATGTGATGTGTTTAGACTCATGGTTTGGTTACGTCAGCAATTATTCACTTCTGTGATTCGTACTGTAGTCTGTAGTACATTTGGTGCATATACCAACACATAGCAGGATTCTGCAGAAAGTTCCCCAAAACAAACTAATGCTTCGTTTACACCAGTAATTATTCCTTTTTGTGACATGAGGCATTAGGCCGTATTATGGGCCTTGGTGCGTGACTGACGTGTATTGAGCCACTCAAAGTACAGTTTAATATCACCAGGTTGCCTATTTTTGATGCTATTGGTTATTTTGACTTTGTCCTTTAAAGGGTCTATGTAACTTTTGTAGGACAAGAAACACAATGTCCACAGATTTACACTAAACTTACACAGTTTGAAGATAATGATAGTAGAAAGCTTCTCTGAAAATACTGCGTGCTGAGGTGCTGTAGTTTTTGGGAAATGAGTGAAACAAGGTCATGAAAATAATTTTCGTCTCATGAGACGAACATTATTTTAATCATTTACAAACGTATTTTCATGACTCAAAAACTGTAGCACTTCATTAAGTAATATCTGAAGGGAAGCTTTCCACTATCATTATCTTCAAACCCTGTACGTTTAATGTAAATCTATGGACATTTTGAAAAAGTAACCAAATCCTTTAAGATGCACGAGAATGAGGCATAGAAAGGTGTATATATATTACCTCATTATCTAAAAAAAAAAAACTAGAGTCTTTTCTCACAATGCTTGATCCTACAGCTTTTCAGTGATGCTCCCTAGCTTACAAAGTAATTGTTTTTTTACTTGTAAAAGAGTAATTACCAAAAGTATTCACGGCAAAGGTTATACATCATACTTTGATAATTGTTCAAGTTAACTGCAAAGTTGATATCTTTTTTCCAATTTTCTTAATCTCATTCCATGTAAAAAAAAAAACCCAAGAAGGTCCCAACAGTCTTCTTGGTTGCAAGATGCAAATGTTGGCAGCTCTGGAATCATGACGTCAAATCTTTTCGTGTTGTAATTTCATCTGGTTTGAACCCCTGGTTTCATGGTTGATCGCAAGATGTCGATCGGGTACTATGTCGATTATGAAGGTTTCAATCTACGCCTTGGAACAATCCAATATTTTCTTGGGTGGACCCTGGGCCCGTATTAATTGAGTACCTGTTACACCGACGACTGTTTTATGAATTACAACTAACTATTTTTTTGTTCTTGTCGTTCCCGTTCATCAACCCCAACTTTGCAATTTTTTTGTCTTAATGTTAATGGGGTCCTCATAGGTAAATTCGCCTCAGCAATGAGGGAGCAGAGTTTGAAGCGTCTTGTGTTGACTTTTTAGAATGAGACTTCAGACTCTAGAAAAATATGATTCTTGCCACTAGGAAGTTAAGTTATGGTTCTCCTTCGCTATGGTTCAGTCATAACACTGTTTGACGCGAACAAGATCATTTGATATCTTATATTATTACTTTATAGAATACGAGTGGATGATTATGGACAACTGAAAATTAAGTTGTGTATCTCCTGCCATGAACACTTCTCAGTCATAAACTGTTTGCTGCGTAAGACCGTTTTAAACAGATCAAGATCAAGGCTGAGAAAAATGACTCTGGCCATGCTAAAGATAAATTTGGTTTCCCGCTCGTGCATTCAAGTTCATGATTTATCGTTTGTGTTATTGCTTTTTACTTGCCATCTTTTGTTTAAACTTTTACTGCAATTTTAGAATGTTTAATGTATAGTATATAATGTGTATTTTTTATGAGCTAGGTCTGGGAGAGCACATCTTTTTTGATGACAGTTTTTGGACTTTTGCCCTTCCCTGGACGGCCTGTGCTTGTTTTATTGTTTTGCTTTTTTTTTTGGCCGAAGAATTAAAATATTAAAAATAAAATATGATACATAAACTGAGTGTGGTAGTCTCAGAGTTTAAGACACACAGACCCAGCACAACCACATAATTTTAAACCCATCGTGGTTCATTTTGTGCTGACGCAATTCAATAAGTATTGGGGTCTACTTCTTTTATGTTTTAAATTTTATTTGAAAGCATGAATGACAGAGAACACGTTGTGCTTGACGTCATGATGATGATGATGACGCAGGTCTTAGACTCCTCATGCGTGCACGTGTATTTGAAGTTTAGAAGTTCTGAACAAATTCATTACCTTTTTTAGGGACTAAACCAATTCTCTTCGTGAATCTTATCTTTACATTTTAAAGATCTATGTTTTCGTTCGTTTCTCGATTAAAAACATTCCAATTTCGCGTTCCTTAAGAGTAAATATCAGGCGTTTGCATTAGTTGGTCCCGTCTAATTGGCATAAAATCAGCCAATCGGCCAATGCCTCTCTTGAGTTTACGCATTAGAATGCAAGCATTGTGCATTATAAAATGGTAGGCATATAATAATACCACTACATCACATTTTTGAAAGATGATGTTAAATTCCAACTGCCCTTCCGCTTCCCCCGTTTCCCCCCGTTTCCCCCCGTTTCCCCCGTTTCCCCCGTTCCCCCCGTTTCCCCCCGTTTCCCCCCGTTTCCCCCTGTTTCCCCCTGTTTGTTATGTCTAACTCTATTCATTTATATTTTAACACAAACCTTTCTTCTATTAAATTCAAGGCTAGCCTTATATCGATTTGTTTCTCTCTTCAATATTTTGCTTAAAACTAAAGTTTATTGTTTAATTTTTTTCTTCCTCAATGTAAACATACTCACAAAGTGTGTCTGCTTTTGTTTACCAGCCGGTGTCTGCTTTTGTTTACTAAAGAATGTTCAATTGAATTATAATCAACACAGTGCACGCTATCTGTGTTTGTCAACGCAGGAAGCAAGTGCTTCTGTTTTAATGTTTTCAATTGTTTTGTCTCGCTTAAAGATAGTGGACACTGGTGGTAATTACTCAAAATAATTATTGTCATAAAACCTTACTTGGTAACGAGTAATGGGGAGAGGTTGATAGTATAAAACTTTGTGAGAAACGGCTCTCTCTGAAGTGACGTAGTTTTCGAGAAAGAAGTAATTTTCCACGAGTTTGATTTCGAGACCTCATGTTTAGAGTTTGAGGTCTCGAAATCAAGCATTTAAAAAATAAAAGCACACAACTTCGTAATGACAAGGGTGTTTTTTTCTTTCATAGTTATCTCGCAACTCCCACGACCAATCGAGCTCAAATTTTCACAGGTTTGTTATTTTATGCATATGTTGAGATACACCAAGTGAGAAGACCGATCTTTGACAATTACCATTAGTGTCCACTGCCTTTAAGTAAACCTTTTTACAGCTATCCACTGCACATGTTAATTATTTGTATACTGGCCTTGGCCACTGAATGCATGTTCAACGTTTTGACTTGGCTAATGGGCAAGAGACAGTGGTTTTCCAAAGGGGTTTTTCTTATCCGTGTAACATCATTGTGCTTTATTCACAATCCTGCAAATAAAACTTAAAACGCAATTATGTTTAACTTGGAACAAAGCGAATCGCTTGCTTTAAAGGTATTGCAATTTTTATTTTTTTTTAATTTTTTTTTAGAACCAATATTGTTTTAATCCTATTTTATAAATCTGGTTTTGTACTTTTAAATTAACTTGTGAAAAATACATTGCAAGGGTTGGCATGCGTTTTTGAGATATTGTACATGTGGGAATAATTATCCCTATTCGAATACACAGTGTGTCAAATGTTCGTAATAGTTTGTTTAAATCTTTTTCCATAACCGTAGAACTTCAAAGTTAAATGTTTCTGAAAATGCAATATACTACCCAAAGTTGATGTACAGTACTTCTTCACATAAGTTTGTATTGCCATTACATTTCAGAGTCATTACAAAACGTAAACCATTTTAAATAAAAACCGTTACAGCTAGATCGTCTGCATGCGAACGCTTATTTTTGATTTCTTAATTTAGAAATAATTTAATAAGTAGCTCGTTTCATAAAGTGATTATAAAATATAAACTTTGGAGACCTCACACTGTCTCCATCGTTATTTTGTCATCATATCTTGCTTTTTTCTTCTCATGACGAAGAAGGACATGACCACAGCAAAGGGATTTTTCCTAAGTGTGATTTTAACTATCTTGAGTCTGGTGATCATGGTTTGATTTCCAAACCAATTTAATTTGTCCTTTGTATTCCTTATTTTCCTATGGATGGCCCTTCACCTTGAGTCGCCCTCAGCCTTGTGTTAGGCAATCTTTCATAATTTATGTTTAATGTGTTAGCTGACATGACGAATTCTAAGAATATTTTATGAATGCAAGGGTGTTTTGCTAATCGTGGGCGGGTGAGGAGATTTTACTCTTTTAATCTTTAAGTTTACTCGGTACTAAGCTGATGGTTCTTTTACCAATCAGTTTGAGATCAAATTCCATCAGAAATGATGTTATGATTGTGTCATTCAAACAGCAACAGTTTATAAGTGAGCTTACATATTTATTTACGTAACAAACCCTGCAGTCACTTTACTTTGGTTTTCTTTTCAAACTTTGGGTCCCTTTTTCATTTTAACCCTTTTAAGACACGTTTTGTTCGTCTTCTTTCGATAAACCAATTTGATATCTCTCGCAAACTACTCGTGAAATGGTTGTCATACAAGTCCTTCGTTATCAAAAAGCATCTTTTAAACATCATAATGTTCCACTACAGGAAGCAACATTTTTGCCAATCATTTACCAATGCGAAAAGTTAATGGAAAACAGAAGAACCGTGACTTACCGAACTCGTCCGAGAGATCCTCTGATTCCACCGGGGAAACTGGTAGCATCACCAGGGACAGAAACGCGATCCACCCGCCCAGAATCATGTCGGCCGCCCGCTCACAGAAACTGCCTCCGAATACTCGCACAATGTTAATTATCTGAAATTAACAATCATATAAACTGAAGTCACATGCCATGCCTCACATTCATTGAATAACAATTGATGTGGCTTCCAGCTGTTGTTTGCAGGAAGAGTTAGTGTTTTTGATGCTGCCAGCGTACGGAAACTATACCAAGGGTGCAATGTCCCATACATTAATGACACCAGCTACACGTTGACTGCTCACTCTTTTGTGTGCAAACAGCTTTAATTATTTCTTTTTATACAGTATTCATTTATCGCGCTCTTGCCTTCTTCTGACCGTTTCCTAGAAGCTAGATGGGAAACTATTTTTGTTTTCCTTTATGCAGTTGGGTTACGCAGTTGGGTTGAGCTATAGTGACGTGTGTGGCCGAGCGGCCACAACAAAGAGCACCGGAACCCAAACTCTTGTGTTTCCGATCAGCGGAGTGTGGGTCCTGGTCGAGTCCTTCAGATTGACATTGAGCCGTAGGTCTGTGTAACATGGTTGGTAGATGAACGTAAAGTAACACAGAACACTTCTCGTGGAAGAGAAGGGGGGGGGTGAACCCCGTTGTTTCTGGTTCACGTATAGAAAGCGCCCTTGCTTACGGATTTCTTCAGACATGTGAGCTACAGTGATAAAGTTCATTAAGTTTTATTTTCAGAAATAATATAATTAGTAAAATAGCAAATGGCTTTAGTAAAGTTCCCCCAGTACTGGTTTACAACAATGCGACATATAGGCAATTGCAAACTGGGGTGCGTTCCACTCGCGCAAACGACTCGCAACTGTTCGCGCAAACGTTTTTTATCTTTTGAACGATTGGTGCGTATACGCGATGTCAACATGGCGGCGCCCTGAAATGAAGATGGCGCGCACCATACGTAGTTTTTTTTTAAATTTTGTTTTTGCTGCAATAGTCCTCTTTTTGACATCATTACATCAACTAATTAACTTTGTTATTCCAAATCTGCATTATCATCCACCGAAAATACAATGTAATTATGTTTGTGACAAAGAAATAATACCGTATGCTTATCCGCCATTTTAAAAACCACTCGCCAACACCTCCGAAGTATGTTCGCCTAAAGTTGCCAACGTTCGCCAACGGTGGCAGCGAACAACTCGTTCCACTTGAAATTGTTGGCGAACGTGCGCAACTGTTGGCAACGTTTGCGCGAGTGGAACGCACCCCTGTTGTTGCGTTGAAACCCAGTTCGGACCTTAATCAGGCATTTAACTTAACCTTACAACAGTGGGCATTATCCCACCCTTGTTACTCCAAAAAGTGCTTTCCTAGCAATTACGAAGTAGAAGCAAGATAGAAGGACTGGAAAAAAAATGTCTTTCTCGAGGAGGGTTTAACTTAGAGAAAACAAAAATGTTCTACGTCATGATGTTTATCACAGAGTTGTAACCAATCCCTATACGCTCCCTGTTACGGTGATATGGGTTAATATTGACTGTGGCAGTAATGTCCGTTGAATATTACATGAGATTTGGTCAAGTGTTATTAGCTTTTAAGGCAACGTGAAAGACTCAATATTAAATTAAATGAACAAATACTAGTATGAACGGTCAATGCCGACCATCTGCTCTTATGAAAATAACAATAAATGCCACTGATCAAAAGCCAAGTCTTTTCTGTAAGAAAAGTCTTTGGTGCAGGGTAAACGCTCAGTGCACGTCACAGGCTAGGCCTTAAGTGCGTCTATGGTACTCCCACATTGCGATGCTTTCCTCTGTAAACAGTTAAGTTATAAACCATTTTTTTATAAAGACCTTGCCCTTAAGATGGAAAAGGGAATATATTTACGCGTAAAATTTACATAAAAGTTTGTATTTGTTTGATTTTGGTTTAAACCACAAAAAACACTTGGCGACATGGCAGGCCAAATTACTTAAAGATGATCAGTTTGCAAAGTTACATTTAAAACTATCAAGCGATAAATTATTTAAAATATATTGACAATTAATAGTGACAATGCCAACAAGAAGGGCTAGATGGCTCAGTTGGTAGAGTGCTTGCACGCTAATCCGAAGGTCTTTGGTTCAAATCCCGCTCTAGTCAATTTGTTTAAACCCAAGTCATGTTAAAAAATCAAGAGTTTGAGAAGCCCTCCTCATTCCAACTGAAATTTGTTCTTGTTTTTGCCCGCGTATCTATTGACCTTCCCTGACACTTGGTTCCCAAATTATGCAAAATGAATCGATACAAAACGCAGGTGTCCTTCAACTCTATAAATGAATGATCAGCAAGATTGGAAAGTCTTTCTTTGCTTGAAGAAGGGGGGGGGGGGCTCGATTGACTTTTCTTGTTCTTTCATCTGACATTTCCGGAATGGTAATTAACTGTAACACAAAGCGATCAATGCCCTGGCCAATCTTCATAACAACGGGACGATAATTGGTACTGGTTCTTGTATGTGTGCATTACCTTGTTGCCAAAGGTTTGCTAAAACTCAATACTGCAATTGAATTAAAGTCAAAACGTCACAATTGTGTTTGCTAACTGGAAGTTTATGCTGACAGAAAATAATCAGCGTACGAAATCATGAATGTCGTCATAAAGATACAACCACTACATGTATTGGTACATACCCTGGAGATACAAGAAGATGGAATTGGTATTTTAAAGGCAGTGGACACTATTGGTAATTACTTAAAATAATTATCATCATAAAACCTCAGTTGGCAACGAGTAATTGGGAGAGGTTGATAGTATAAAACATTGTGAGAAACGGCTCCCTCTGAAGTGGAGTAGTTTTCGAGAAAGAAGTAATTTTCCACGAGTTTGATTTCGAGACCTCAAGTTTAGAATTTGAGGTCCCGAAATCAAGCATCTGAAAGCACACAACTTCGTGTGACAAGGGTGCTTTTTTCTTTCATAGTTATCTCGCAACTCCGACGACCAATCGAGCTCAAATTTTCACAGGTTTGTTATTTTATGCATATGTTGAGATACACCAAGTTAGAAGACTGGTCTTTTGACAATTACCAACAGTGTCCACTGGCTTTAATAACGAGGGTACCCTTGGCTCATAAGTACGAATTGCCCTATTTAAATTCATGAAGATGCTGAGTAGAATGTTCTTTATATGAAATAATTCAGTAGCAGTCGTCTCAATGTTATCTCAAAATCAATGAGAACCAAAATGTTGAATGGTGATCTTGATGGGTAACTGTAGTGCCCTTGTTTTGTGTTAAAGGCCAGCCAAGCACTGCGCTGAGCAGGTCAATTATTATTGGGTATATAATAATGCAAAACAGAAGGTTGTATGGTAAAGAAAAATCCCCCACAAATGGAAACAACCACTTAATCTCGCGCTACAAGAGTAAAAGCTAATGCATTTTACTAAGCGATAAAGTTTACATTTAAAGAAGATTAAAACAAACACAAATAAGTAAATAATTGAAGAAATAAAAAGAATTCAAAAATAACAGAACTTACTTTTTTTAATGAAATAAATCGGTGTTCCAGGCTTCTGGCAATACGTGAAAAGGAGTTCTTCTTCCGGCAAGTTATTATAAGAAAACTGCCGCAAAATATATAGCTGCGCAACAGAAATACATAGTTGTTCGAGTCGGTAGTTGTTCAGGTTTCATCTGGTAGGTTTCAGCTCATCAAGAGACGTTGGTTATCGGAGGTCCAAAATTACATAGACAAAGAATATTCAAGGTTGAACTTTGTGAAGAACAAAATAAGAGAGTTAATGGTGACTTCAAAAAACAAAGCTTCTCCACCTAAGAACACAATCAACCAGTCGCTGTATGCAAAACTCTTTAATGACGGCTGATGTTTCACATTACTTGACAAAGTTTATCTGCTGCAGAACATCATCAGCGAACACGCCCAAGACTAAAACCCTTTAAGTGAACGCAGGGTAGAAGAAAACGTCTCACTAGAGTCTAAAAGTTGCTTTCAATAACAAGTCGCAACACAAATTGCCGAATCGTCAAATAATGTTGAACTCGACACAGAGAATAAAAATGTGCAAGGGCGGCCCTAAGGGGTAAATGTTGCTTTCAACAAGTCGCAACTCAAATTTCTAATACGTACATTGTTTAGCTCAAGTATAACGAATAAAATGTGTAAAGTTGACCCCAGGCGAATCGGTGGTGGTACTGTGCGTGCCAATGGGAAAACAAGGTGATTTTAATAAGTCAGAAATCGCTGATTCGTCATGTTGTACTCGACAGAGATCAAAAATGTGCAAAGGCGACCCTAAGCGAACCTGCGAGTACCCACGGGGTTAAATTGGCAGCTACACACCCTGGAAGCAGATGATGTTTTACACTGCGTGCCAACATGTCTTGTTGACCATAAGAGAAGTCGTGAGGACAATACATTGAAACCTCAACGGTGCAAGCTTGCAAATGGGGAACTCTTGTTTATGCTGGGTGCGTTCGTTTAGCTTCCCTGGGTCATCCCCGGTCTGCCCCGGTGCGTTCGAATAGCTTTTGACGTCACTCCAGGGGCTCACCCAGGTCAGACCCCAGTGCCCTGCTTGTGGGTTACTTGGGGGCTGGCCCCAGGAAAACGACGTCACTACGAGAGCGGTGAGTGGTCGTTCGTTTAGCTCTTGTCAGGGGCTCACCCGAGTGAGCACCGCGGGGTAGACCCAGGGAAGCTAAACGAACGCACCCATTGGTTTAAAGGGGAAGTCGGATTTGCCATTCTTAATAACCGCACACGAAAATAGGAATGCTCGTTTATTATTTTGAACAAACAGAATTAGCTGTTGAAAACTGCTTACCAACTAAAATGACTTATACCTTTGGTATAAAGTTCGGATAAAACAATTTTGATTGTGGTTAACATCATGCCTCCCCTACCATTCAAGTGCCTGGACACCGAAATACTTTATCATATCAGCTCGGACGTAACACACTGTAATGCAAAAAGAACATTTTGTGGTTCACACAAATTCTGCAAGTATTAGTTTACTACCACCACGACCAACCTTTTGTCTCTTTGGACACTGGGAACTGGTTGCCTATACGTTGTCTCAAAATGGCAACGCATGGCTCTGTTAAACTGCATGTTTTGAATTGGGTAACCTAATTACTTGTACATTGGTTTAAATAAGGTTTAAAAAAAAACACCAGCTTATTATGTTGTATCCCTGTAACTAATGTAACATCTTTAAAATTGCGACTGTTCTGTGATGAAAATGCAAAGAGCAACTCTCGCTGCAAAAGCGCGCCAAAAACTGCGAGTAGATGAAATGACACGTGCTGAGAGGGCAGTCTCCGTGTCCACGCTCCATGGCACCGAGACGCGTGACCACAACACCTGCTTGTCTCTAAGGGGAAAGGTGATAGACGATGAGCAACGTGCATTTGGTACCGAATTGGCAGTCGTGAAGACATACCGTGTCCCTCGTGTGGTCTACAGCAATAATTGAATGGGTCCAAACCGGTCGCAAGAGGCTGTCTTTATAAAGGGTGTTATGCTCAGATGAAAACAATACCTCCCCGTTCTGGGGCAATCCTCGTAATATTTTGTTTTCATAGTAGAAATCTAATAAACATTTCATCTCCGTTGATATGATCATTTCTTTGAATTCAAACGAATCTTTGCTCGCCTTGATTAAGTGTGGTTCTTAATCTAATCAAGTTATACATTCCTTCATATATACATTCATAGAACACAATGAAATAATAGTAGAGTATATTAGTAGAATATGAATAGCAAGGCAGCTCGTTAAAGAGCAAACTCGACCTGCCAAGCGAATACACGCGGCGTTACCGTAAACCAAATATATATTGATACCTGACCATGCAATGCCTCAAATCATATATAATAATGTAATGGTTATAAGAACGCCTCTCCATATCAAAGCCTTTTTTGTAGATATCTTGTTGATTGTCTACTGTTCAAGAGCCTAGTAAATGCAACTTGCATGTACATGTGGCAGGCTTCGGCAGAGTTTGGCAGGCTTATGATTTTTCAGTAATTAATAGCATTGCACTCAAGCCCCGGTGTTTCAGATCAGCAGAGTGTGGGTTCGAGTCCAGATCGTGGCACTTGTGTCCTTAAGCAAGATATTTGACCTTAATTACTTTGTTCTTTTGATGGTGACTTGCATGTACATGTGGCAGGCTTCGGCAGAGTTTGGCGGGTTAAAGATTTTTCTCGGGAGTAAATAGCATTGCACTCAAGCTCTGGTGTTTCAGATCAGTAAATTGTGGGTTCGATTCCAGGTCGTGACACTTGTGTCTTAAGCAAGATGTTTTACCCTATTGCTTTTTTTATGATAACTTGCATGTACATGTCTCAAAATCCTTTACAAGCTGTTGCCTCGGTAGATGTTTTTGATAAGATGAGGAAGGGTGAGCGTAATTGATGAGCTATGCATTAACCCTTTTAGGGATTGAATGTAATTTTTTATTCATGCAAACTGATTTCCCATAGGACAGTCTTATTAACCGTAAAGGATAACTCAACATTGTCAAGTGGTGTAAATTTAAATTGGAGCATTTCAAGGGCATCAAGGCAACAACCAGGAGGATGGGACAATCGCCTCCGTTGCCTCCGTGAAGTGTCAGGCCTGATAAGGGACTCTGAATGCTCCAAAGTCAGCCGCTTTTAATGTGGGGCGCTTGCTATTATTAAAATAACCCTGTTATCAATAACCTTATTATTATTTATGAAGTTTCAGCAGACCATTCAATAAGCATAAAGAGGCAGTCTGGTGCTGGGATATACTTTGATGAGATGTTTCAAGTATTGAAATGCCGAGCGAGTTGATGGAATGTCACCTTTATAACCCATAGGGTATTGGTGTCGAGTGAGCAG
The DNA here is from genome assembly GCF_902459465.1 of Asterias rubens. Taxonomy (NCBI): domain Eukaryota; kingdom Metazoa; phylum Echinodermata; class Asteroidea; order Forcipulatida; family Asteriidae; genus Asterias; species Asterias rubens. The sequence continues at coordinate 10,469,523 of NC_047079.1, forward strand.
TACCAACAGTAAAGAGATGCCTTGTTTAAAGGAACACGTTGCCTTGGATCGGACGAGTTGGTCTATAACAAGTGTTTGTAACCCTTTTTTATCAAATGCATATGGTTGGAAATATGTTTTAAAAGTAGAATACAATGATCCACACAAGTTTGCCTCGAAATTGCGTGGTTTTCCTTTTACTGGAGGTAAACTGAAAACCGTGCAATTTCGAGGCATGTTTGTGTGGATAATTGTATTCTACTTTTACAACATCTTTCTACCCATATGCATTTTATAAAAAACGAATACAAACGCTTTTCAAAGACCAGCTCGACCGATCCAAGGCAATGTGTTCCTTCAAGAATGCAGGTACTGTCGCCACACCGTCCGCGGATACCAACAGGGCATGAATAATGAATAATTAATAGTGCACAGAATGCCTAATTTACATAATCATCAGCTGGTGAATAGAAAGTGATTGGCCCCCCTCATTAAAATTGATTCGGCAAGTGCTTTTTGATTTGATTAATGAGGGTATCAATTACTTTCCATTAAAACTAAGGCTTCCCACTTATACAGTAACGGTTTGGGAACTAATTGAATTTTGTTTTCAAGGAACAATTAGGTCAAGGATTATAAAAAGGAATGAACAAATACAATTATTAGTATACTTGCAAGTGATTCCCCCTGATTGGGGTTGCTATTGACTCTAACCTCCTCCTCAATGCTTAAAAATGCAAAGACTATAATAGGTGGAAAAATGTACAGTCTTCCTTGCGTTCAGCGGCCATTTTGATTTTCTTTCATTCAACGCATTGTAATCAAACTGAGGCTGGGATGGAAAATAGCCAGTTTCCATTTGTGTACAGTGAATTCTAGCATTTGTAAAATACTGTTACGTTATACAGTGAACAAGGTCAAGATGGTTGCAGCATGGATGTTCTATCTATGGTGTCGACAGTAGTTTGCGACTAGAGTTATCGCTTTTGAATGTCCTCATCATAAACCAAGTGCATGTGTACACAGACTGTGCCACTAAGGCCCCACAAGTGAGTTGGCCTGACAACAAGGGAATAAGACAATGCTGACTTGGCATAAAATTGACTAAACATTGTACATAATCATTTTGATAACAGTTTAGTGTCTACAGAGGGCGCTGTTTTCCATAATAAAATTGTCTAGTGTCTAGTATCTCAACAGACTGCACTGATTTTCCACCAACATAAGTTATTCAAACGTGTCTGGAGCTCCCAATAACTATATAGTTACCCCCACATGTCTTGCGTCATATTAACCCATGCAGGTGTTACCTCCGAGTTAACAAAGTTGGCAATCGTGCATACGAAAGTGATTTGGAATTTATTCAGTGAGTGAAGTTGAGAATCTATAAACGACGGAGTCTGGTTTGCTTATGAATAAGACAAAGACTTTGTTACGAAAGCAATGTCAGTCTGGAACTGTCAGTAGAATGTAACTATTTACATAGAGATGGTTTTTTTCTGTCTCTCATTTTGGTGTGCATAATGGTGCCTTATTACTGACTTGTTATGGATGCATAGCGAGACAGACTCCGTAAAAATGTGACAATATATTGCATAATTAATGGGTTGGGTGTTGTAACATAATTATAGATATACTTTGAACACTTACGCATGCTGATCAAATCAGAGGAAAGAAAGCTAAGAAAACGGCTCTTTAACACCCACAACAGACATTTCGTAACTTTTGCTAAACCGAATTTGTTTCCCGTTTGTCTCGGCCTGTCTGTGCCAGATTTCTGAGGCTTATCTGGTTACCTGTTACCCCACACTCACCCCCAAAAACAGACCTCTCTTGGTTTTTGTAAAATCCCGAAAAACTCATTGGAAAAAGGATCCCCTTATACAACAGAAAAAAAAATTAAGACAGAAAAAAACAGATTTGTTTCACACTCCTCTTTTATAAAGAACCCTTTTCTGCAATCTGTAAATCTGATTGCGGACTCAGATCGATCCTTTGGGGTTCACCCCCCTGGATAATAACCCCTCTATACGGTCCGGCGATGATGAGGTGTCGACTTGATAAGACGTGCTACTACTCACCTCTCTACCGAACCACCTGCGCCTAGGCCTGTTCCCCCTCACTGTCCCCCTTCCTCGTTAAGGAGATTGGGTGACGAGGGAATCAGTGCGAGTGACTGGTTCGTCTCGACCTTGTCTTTTGTTTTAGCGACAGATTTAAATCCATATAAAATGGCATAGATATGGTACCGCATGCACTTCACACTTTAAATATCACCGGCCTTTAAAGAGGGTAGGCCTAGTAGTCTTACTGTGATTGAGTCAGATATGTGAATCTTTTCATTTTTTTATCCCAAATGTGTCCAACAGGAAATCCTCAACAAAAATCTGGGAGACCGAATCCGTGTCAGAATGATTTATTTATGGGTCAGAAATTATTTACTCACGCAGAAATCAAATTAGTCCCCAACCCCCCCCCCCCCCAAAAAAAAAAAAAGCAGAAGAAGAAGAAGAAGAAGAAGAAATAAATGAATAAACAAATAAAAAATCAAATTCAGGGTCAACCTGACCCGGAAGTTGGTCAAGCCCCCTGGGACCCGGAATCCAGGTCAAATCCGGGTCCAATCCAACCCTGGAAATTGTAGGTTGTACTCCCATTCTTTTGACAGCCATACTCGGGAAAACGATCTCATCGATGTTTAACGATCTGACATAGCGCCCCCTGTCGTTGAATCATCGGAAAATCGGCTTGATTGCTTGTAATTTTTGTATTTTAATTTTTAATTTGCCACTTGCTACAGTAAATATAATAAAAATATCAAAATTTATAAACATTAATTTGTATATACGAAAAATGACTCATTAGGGGAACCTCTAACATAAAATTATTGTAAAGGCTTTTTTGATACAAAACTCCACAAAAATGAGAAACGAAAATGTTTCATTTGACATTTTTCTTCTGATGTCTCTTAAATTTTATTCACAAAAGATTCCACACCAAGTTATGACAAATTCATGCATTTGATAAACTAAGTACATTACAAAAACAAAAAGTACCATTACCTGTTATGATGGGAAATCTTGTTTTGTCAATAGACCTTATCGCAAGTACCAATGCGCAAGCGCAGACTGTTGAATGAGGTGCATTGTGGGATAGATATGGATCAAATTTGGATACCAGCTAGACCACAATGCACCTAATTCCAAGCTTTACGCGCGCGCCCCAGTATTTGCGAAAAGGTCTATGGTTACACGTATACAATAATCCCCTTTCAGAGGTTAGTATAGCAAAAACAATATGTATTGATGTTTCTAGTCTATCATGAAAGCTCAAATAAACCCTATCCAATGGGAGACTTTCAGGACGCTTGGTGGCAGCAGACCTACCAGGTAAAATCCATTGTTCTCGATAATGTGCGCACGCTCAGAACTACATAAACAATGGAAATTTACCTGGTAAGTCTGCTGCCACCTAGCGCCTCAAAGTCTCCCATTTTATTCTATTATTTTCCACTAATGTGTGTATACGTCGTTTGTCTAATGTGATTTATATTTACATTACTGATATATGTCTAAATTAATTTTACCAAAAATGCACACTTACTTTAGCAAACTTACACTTCTTTTGACATTATGGTTTGTATATAAAAAAGCAAACGTTATCACAGTAAATGATGCACATAATGTACATTTTAAGCGCTTTATTATTTAGAATATTATGCACAAAGATACAAATATACACTATAATTCGAACAGGCACCAATCTTCACGACGTACACCAAAACAGTAATTTTAGGTTTTTTTTTTCTAATACAAAAAACATGATAAGTCGATCACAAAGAGCAACTATTAGACGTGCCCATTCTGTTAAAGCATTTTCCCCCGTATGTTGTTACGTTGCTACCTTCGCCATTTGAATCTGCCAACGCACCGCACGTGGACTTAAAGGAACACGTTGCCTTGGATCGGACGACTTGGTCTATAAAAAGCGTGTGTAACCGTTTGTTATAAAATGCATATGGTGGGAAAGATGTTTTAAAAGTAGAATACAATGATCCACACAAACATGCCTCGAAATTGCGTAGTTTTCCTTTTACTGTACGAACTAACACGGGTCGGCCATTTATGGGAGTCAAAAAATTGACTCCCATAAATGGCCGACCGTGTTAGTCGACAAGGTAAAATGAAAACCGTGCAATTTCGAGGCATGTTTGTGTGGATCATTATATTCTACTTTTACAACCTCTTTCTACCCATATGCATTTTACAACAAACGGTTACAAACGCTGTTCAAAGACCAACTCAACTGATCCAAGGCAACGTGTTCCTTTAACAAAACGCCTATTTTACCGATAGTCATAAGTTGCTATCCTTGAATCTTTACCTAGTTTTCTCGAACACTTTAAAAAAGAACTTTGGTCAGAATTTACCAGGGCTTCGGCTCCAGGGGGGCTGACCATTGCCGGGTAAGGTTAACTCGGATTCTGCGCCAATTTGATCTGTTTCTGTGTAATTTTGACACAGATTCCGCGTCAAATTGAACTAGATAATTAAGTCAGGCCTCAACTTAATCCCATAAACACACCATATCTAGTAACATGTTCAACAGTTTTATATACATGACTATGGAACTGCAATCTGAGGTAAGGACTAATTGTTAATGTGTATGTGACATACAAACGTTTCCAAAAGGTTAAAGATACATATTGAAATATAAACTTTATCGTATAAGAAGTGACTTTATAAATGATTTAGCACTCGCATAAACTTTACTAATAGGCATACACTAAATGACATTCAAAGAAAACGGTGAAAGAAAAGCCTCGAACGTATAATACGGTAATGTATGCAACACTGCTGCTATATTATACTAGAAGGCCTATGCTAGTTTTTGAATCGAGATAATGTACATTACTGTTGCTTGTAAAACTATACAGACAGCAGTATAAGCAATGGTTACTCACGAGTACTTAAAATGTTGGTGTTGTAAAGAATTTATATAACGTATTTTGAGTAGGGCGCCCTCGGCTAGTGATCATCATGCGCGAACGCTTTCAAGACACAGGACACTATTGGTCTTCACAGTTGGTGTATCTCAACATATGCATAAAATAACAAACCTGTGAAAATTTGCTCAATCGGTCGTCGAAGTTGCGAGATAATAATGAAAGAAAACAACACCCTTGTCACACGAAGTTGTGTGCTTTCAGATGCTTGATTTCTAGACCTCAAATTCTAAACCTGAGGTCTCGAAATAGAATTCGTGGAGGTTACTTCTTTCTCAAAAACTATACGTCACTTCAGAGGGAGCCGTTTCTTACATGATTTTATACTATCAACCTCTCCCCATTACTCGTAACCAAGTAAGGTTTGTGCTAATAATTGTTTCGAGTATTTACCAATAGTGTCCACTGTCTTTAACAATAGTCATAGTACAATTACCCAAATTTAACATAATACAAGTGACTGAAAACATCGTCTAATATGTTTATGTACATGTCAGTTAGGTACAAATAATAGTTTATAGACGAATTACCAAAATGTCATTACTTTTATATTTTTAAATGTTTACTTAAGTCTTTATCTGCTATTCATTAAAAAAACGAAAGTAATAATTTAAACATTAATGAACAATCATGGACAACAACAAAAGAAAAAAAAACAAAAAAACAGTTAAATAATGAGAACATAAGTTGAGATAAATAAAATCAAAGCCAATAAAATTTGTATATTTTCATCAACACGACTGTGAAACATCGAGTTCCAAAGCGAGGTTAATAAACACTACTCCATGGCTCGCTCATCTTGTTTTGCCTGACTCTAAAAAAAGTCCTGGTCAAACTTAAATTGACCCGGTTCCAGATACCGTGGGGGCCTGGCCCATCTCCGTATCAGATATGAACCGCAATATGTGTCAAAGTTATGCAGAATCGAAGTTAAAATTCCATTCCGAAAATGTGTCAGATTTACTTTACAAGACAGTCTGGTAAAGTAATATGATCAAACCAAGAATGGTTCTTGAAATTGTTTAAATAATCCATGTGTACTTTGTGTGTTTCGATTAGATCTCACCACAGTTTACACGGCTTATCCCGTACCATTGCAGATCCCTTTTTACATTGGTAGGCTTCAGCGAAGTACTCCGAGTTCGACAACGTCCCAACCACCCTGAATTGAAACGAACACAGATATAAATATCAATAGACAAAGTACATTAATTATTACTTTCAATTTGAAGACAGAGATCTAAGATTGATTGTAACTGCAAATTAATCGTAATTGCTAAGTTATGTCACAATACAAATCACTATGGTGAAAATAGAATGGTGAAAATATGTCTTGCGATGAACAGTATTGCTTTGTGAAATAGGCCCTTGGTATTGGCTCTCTTGTGTCCTTTCGGAAGAAACTCAACCATACTTGCTTCGTCCTTCGGGATGGGACATAAAGCCGTTGGTTCCGTGTGTTATATAAATGGATCTCACAATTCCAACAATTTCCAAAAACTGTCTGGAAATAAATGTTTATAAGCACTTTGAGACCCCCCCCCCGTAGATATAGACTTGACTGATATAGATATAGACTGCTTTGTGATGCTCTGCATCCCAACCTGTTCCGCATTCTCGGGACCACATTTTGACGGCGAGCGCGCACTGTACTGTATGCTACGTCAATGTTTGATAGTAAGTTGGAGCGATATGCTTAGGGACCTCTCACACGAGAATGGGACTTGAATCAAGTCTACCGTAGATAAAGCGCTTTACAAAAATTACTTCTTATTCTTCTTCCTATCATTATTATGTAATGTACCTCGATTGTTCAGGCGGATGCGAGTCTGTTGTGATTATGTTCAGCAGTTCTTCTTTGCGGTGGAGGCTACACCATATCTATAATAAATCAAATATACATCCATTTGGTCAGTTAATGTGTCAGTTAAATTGTCTTATATGTCACATACTAACAAGTACAGCAGTTACTGCGATGAACGAAATTGACCCAGAAGTCTTTCAGAGTATACACACAGTGCCAAAGCAGGATGATTGAATCTAAAAGACAATCCACATAACGCACTTAAAAAAAACACAAAAAAAAAACCAGACGACTAAGAGTCATATACCTGAGCAAAATTAAGGTAGAAGAGTTGGTCATGTGTGAGGTCCAGCCCTGGTAGAGTAGCCCCTGGTCCACCGTGTCTCATCTCCCACTTCTTGTATGCCTGCAAAAGGAAACAATCAAAGCAAAAACTGTACTTTAGAATCAAGAGGGTCATAGTTTCACACTTGCCTTAAAACTGTTGTGGCAGAGCGGTCTTGTTCACGGGACCCGACCCCTATTATATGTCAGCAGCTACTAGCGAAGTGTGGGTTCGATACCCGGTCATGACACTTGTACCCATGAGCAAGGTAATTAAATATTATTGCTTGTAAAAAGGTGGGAAGGAAGTGCATTCTGCTATTCCAGCCAGCATCCAGGTATCCGAATGATGTCGGTTATTCGCTACCAGTATCGTATTTTGACAGTGGATCATTTTGAATCTGTATACACTTTCGTTACAAAACTTTCATCTAATCGATTTAAAAATCGATTATATTTTAAGATTATCGATAAAGTGTTACTTACGAGAAATGCCTCTTTGATTCCACCGTTGTCAGCCAATACCTCACCCTGTGTTTTTTTACCGTTTATCTGGAAGAAAGAACATAAATCTAACATGTATAACTATTTTTATGATAGAACCTTCGACTGCCTAATATTTCAAGGCTGTTCAATAAGGAAAAGCAAAGTGTCTTGAAGTAATGCAGTTGGAGCGATTCCGGGTCCGTTTTTTTTTTTTTTTTTGGGGGGGGGGGGGCTGATCCTTTCCGGTTTTTAAGGATATTCTGTCCTCCGGTGATTCTGTCCCCCATCGGGAAATTAAAATGGACTGGAGGAGTATGGTCAAATGAGGGCGCTATCAGAAGATGTTTGTTTACAGTTCACCATATGAGGTTCAGAATCTCCTGCCACAACGGGTAACACAAATTCTATTACTCGGGGTTTTCTGTCAGTTTGGCCTCTTTTCTGGGTCATTTTGACACAGGTGCCCGGGGTACGCTGACCACTTGATCATGTCCCGTGCGACCCGAATCCGTGTAAATTCGGACCCAGACATTTTTCAGAGTGTAGGAATAAATAATTGAAATGGATATTCACTTACATACTTGTCAACTTCAGGAACATAGTAATTTGAATATTGGTCAATGAAACATTCTTTCCGCTCGTTGTAGGCTTGGAGTGATGAATTGGAAAACCATTGGTTTACATTCCCCTCGTCGTCGAAGTGTCTTCCTGCAACGAGTCAAAAACATTTATTCTGTTAGGAAGAAACCTAACCTTATTTCTTCTGTAGGAAGAAACTATAAATAAATACATATAGTAAACTGGCGGGTACAGACATGTGTAAATCTCGTTTGTGTGAGTGTTGGCTCTGAGAAGAGCCGGTTTGGTATCGACGTTTCAAACAGTATACTCTGCTCGTCTTCAGGAGAAGATGAGCATTTATTATGTCTATTTTGTTTACTTTTAAACGTAACAGCTGGCGTTTAACAAAATGAATATGGAAACGAGCAGGAATGCTCAGTTTTAGATGTGCGAGGAAAACCAGAGCAGGGAAAACCCACGCAATCAGGTGTAGGGACAAAAAGCCAAATCCACATGCAAGGCTCCGGTCTGAAGTGGGATTCGAACTGAGGTCCAAGGACTGAGGTGAAAGGCAGGACAGGAGCCACTCAGCAAACCTGACCGGACCCATGAACCAACCTTATAAATAATGATGTTCATTGTTGTATCGGCAACGAAAGGTTAATGGAGTTTGTTTGTTTGTCAGGGTGTTTGTTTGCTTGTTTGTGTGACTAAGAAAGCTCTGCATTTTCTAAGCTCCGCATTTTCCCTCAAAGCCACGTGGAATACATACAGAGTGTGATGACGTCATAACTCTAGAGGTCACTGCCCTTACCTTTGTCGTCGAAACCATGCATGAGCTCGTGTCCAATAACCATACCAATGCCACCGTAGTTCATTGCCCTGCGATGAACAGAAAGTGTCATCTAGTTAAATAAAGAAAGCAAACACTCTGGTCCAACTGTTATGGCTTAATCTGATCGTGCCTTCCCACAACATTGTGCTACCCCTGCAAATTTCCCCAACTGATACCACGTGTCAGTCAAGAGACACACTGAGAACACGTGATTTATCACGTGAACTTTTAGCCAATAATAATAGTCGTATATAGCTCACTTCACCACTAAGATACTTAAGGCGCTTGACGAAACAAACTTTTTAATACGCGTTTGTTTTTTGTTTCTTCTTTTAATTATGAGACAAATTGTAGCACCTTCTAATGGTTTACAAGACTCTGCGGCGCATTCAGCAGCCAGTGCCCCCCACAACTGGGAGAAACCCCCTTCTCTTAGCGATAAGTGTTTGGGTTCCTTGGGGGTGTATTAATGTACGAAACCTGCGGCTTTACGTCCCATCTATTATAATTGACTCAGCATTGAGTTGTAAGTTTGAAAACGTTTCGATTGTTCGTCACAGAAATACGCACCAAAATTAGTCACTATGTTTTTCAATGGTTTGTTTAAATACTTACATAGGGAAAGCGTTCGAGTAGAATGGAGGTTGAAATATACCCGCTGGAAAACCTGTGTCATAGAAAATAAAAAAGGAGCTCCTTTAGAGAAAAAACAAATATTCAACATTTCTAGTTTACTTTAATTAAATTTTACTTATTTTGTTTGTATGATTTCTTATCTTACTTTGGTGGATAAGCAAAGTCAGTACCCTGTCCCCCCATACAGCCACTATCTATGATATCAGTTCGTTGCATCCGACGTCACACTTCGAGGCTAGTGAAATACGTCAGATCTGCCTTAAAGCCCACGTCCAGAATCACTTTCATTTCAAATGGCCTTCATGGTCTTGGAGATTCGCAGTCAAATTCGAGGTGTATACATTTGAAGCCAATAAAGTCTTTATCCTTCAGGGGACCAGTCTATGTTCGTTGCAGTTGTGAGTCCAATATGTCTATACATTGCCGATAGAGGGCACTCTGACCATTATCAATAGACCTTATCGCAAATACCAATGCGCAAGCGCAGACTGTTGAATGAGGTGCATTGTGGGATAGATATGGATCAAATTTGGATACCAGCTAGACCACAATGCACCTAATTCCAAGCTTTACGCGCGCGCCCCAGTATTTGCGAAAAGGTCTATGATCGACATGTCTTTTTTCATCTTGAGGTAAATACAGACCATGTAACTTTCGGTCAAGAAAAGAGTTGTACATGCTAGGGCCTTTTTGGCAGGCACGATACTATACGCTAATCACACATGAGAAATTCGACATTCTGGCGTTATAAATTTCCACCTGAGTACGTGTAAGTGTTATAAAATCAATAGCTGAACATGTTTTGAGACGTGCTCTAGTTCTTCATATTAAAATTTGATACAAATCAGACAGTGCAGTATCCTTATATAACCGTACTGTTGTCTTCCAATGAGCTGTGTTCACATTATGTCTACAGGACGGAAGTCCAGGCTGGGATGTCACAGATTTTAAAATGTGATTAAATTGAACTCATGATCACGATTATTAGTTTTTGAATGATTACGTAACAACTGACGATTTGTACTTACTAATTTCGTTATCCTGTGGGGTGTAATAAGCGTTGACTACAATCGGTGATTTTTTCCATCTGTAAAGAAGAAAGAGGATTCATAAGAGGGCGCTATCAGAAGAAGTTTGTACACAGCTTAGCCGTATAAGGGGCAGAAACACCGTACAGGGGACACAGAATCTCATGCCCCACGGAATTAAGATTTTACAAGCAAATCTTTAGAGATACATCTGCTCTTCGTAGTATGCAGATTAACATTAAAAGTTCAAAAGATACCCATGCGTATCGCGTTATTTTGAACTTGAATACATTTTGTGTTAAGGAAATGTTGAGACAGGTGTGAATTTTTAATTTATTTTATATTTATTTTAGGGGGGGGGGTGGAGGTTGTTTTGTTTAATAGAACAATTATCTTTTATCAACAGTTTCAGAATTGTTTGACTCACGCTCCTCGATGAACTGGTTTTCCATATTTTGCTAAATCCTCAATCGCATCTGACCTCCACATTTCCCGGACGTTTACGAAGTATTCAGTTGGAGATATTGCTATCTGTTGAAAAAAAAGTAGCGTTGTTTGAATGTTAGGAGAATGAACGAGAAACTGTAGATTCGTGGATATAGTGTAGATTCGTGGATATAGTGTAGATTCGTGGATATAGTGTAAATTCGTGGATATAGTGTAGATTCGTGGGTATAGTGTAGATTCGTGGGTATAGTGTAGATTCGTGGATATAGTGTAGATTCGTGGGTACAGTGTAGATTCGTGGGTATAGTGTAGATTCGTGACTATAGTGTAGATTCGTGGGTATAGTGTATAGATTCGTGAATATAGTGTAGATTCGTAGATTCACCGAAGGCGAGTACATTGTAGTCATATAGATGAGTGTGGATTCGTAATTTTTTTTAACGCTTTCATCCATAGAGTGACTTCACAGAAATAGTTTGACCCACCTTGTATGTTTTTTCAGTTTACAAAATAGGTTTACAAAAGATTGTCATGTAGCGTTGCAACATTCAATCAGTTTGACAAAAGGCTATAGTACGTCGTCCTTTTGATATACTGAACTTACCGATTTGTAGGCGTCATTTACAGCCTCTTCGTCCTTCAGGATGTCGCCATAGCCTATCCGCTCCTTAATTTTTGAAGCCTGCACAAATTTGTTTCATAAAAATATAATTAAGAAGTGACATGGATATGGTGGCCCATGGAGGCCCGACCCATTGTTGGGTCTGGCTGACCCGGAAACTGGTTAAACGTTAGACTTGAGTTCCGAGTCTGCGTCAGTTTAACCCAATTCTGGGTCATGTTGACTCAGATTCCGGTCGACACTGACCCTAAAATGAATCAGGTCAACTGGAACCCGGAACCGGGTCTAATTTGACCCGGGAGGCCTTCAGAAAGCACCAACAATGGAAGAGAGGTGATTGTTGACCCGGTGTGGCAGGAGATTCGGTCTCACCCATATTGTGGCGGTTTTTTTTCCAGGACAAACGTGTGCAGATAATAATTTACCCACAATCTTCCTGGAAACACAAAAACACGCCACGCATCGGGTCGACCCAGGGAAGCTAAACGAACGCACCCATTGCAAGCTGTGCACAAACTATTTCTGCCTGGCGCCCTCCTTTGAATCCTACAGTCCATGTTAATTTCCCATTGGGGGACCGAATCTTCGGCGGACAGAATTCCCTGGGAGACCGGTACGTTAATCCGGAGGTAGTTGGTTCGAGTCCCGTTCTGGTCAATTTGTCTTTGTTCAACCCAAAATCATGTAATATATAAGGAATGATAGACTTTTTTTTAATTGAATGTTACCCACTTTTCTGAGAGCGAGTTCCTTGGTTTGTTCGTCCATCCATGACACATCTTTAATGGTTTCAATCAGTGTTGCTCGGATATCTGCAACCATTTCTTGAGCCTGTATTGGACATTTCCAAAATGATATTCATGAAAAAAGGAGTAACACAAAAGAACAAGACAATTCTCCAGCACCCCACTTTAAGGGAGAACATTGAGCAACCCGAATTGGAAAAATAGACTTGCCGTTGATCTGCTCCTCTCGTCAAAATGTTTCCTGACGAACAGCGCCCCCACCGCCATACCGAAAAGGCTGTTGGTGTTCTCGAAGCAGACCTTCCAGCGGGTACGCTCTCTCTTATTGCCCTTCGTAATCCAAAGGAATTGCTGTCTGATTTCCCGTAGTTCTGAACCAAGGTATTCATTCATGTAGTCCACAACTCGCCACATGAGGTAGTTGGCCACTGTCCTGTTGTAAAACAGAAACATCTTCATCTCAATGAATAATAACACTTTTAAATCTTCAGGGTCACAAAATGACCTGCATTCCGGATTCCGGGGTGCCTGATCCACTTCTGGGTCAGTTGACTACGGAATCTGGGTCAACTGGGAACTTGACCCGGATTCGGCGTCAATTTGACCCATTTCTGTGTAATTTTGACATATATTCCAGGTCTATGCTAACCCAGAAATGGGTCAGACCTTATCGGGTAGGGTTTTGAGTGTAAGGAGTAGTACTTTATAACTGACCCAGTTTTGTTCATGTCCACAACACGCCCTTTGAGTTAGTTAGTTGTTGACACGTTATAAAACCAGTCAAAGGATTACCATTTTTTCAAGCCACAATGTCCCGGTGTTTTAATCCGAAACCACGCATCTGTTTGACCCGAAAGTGGGTCATACTGCCCGCAGTATCTGACCCCTGAGGACGCTGGTCCAGATCACAGTTCTGATCCGGCATTTTGGGGGAGTTTACATCTCGAAAACCCCCTTAATTTCCAAAATCGCTGGGTGATTTTTAAGCACAGTCGATCCCCCCCCCCCTACTCACACCAACCCTTGCCACGACAACCCTATCTGTGTATTCCCGTCTTCTTTTGCTAAATCAATGATACCTTTTGGGGGTTTCGTGTATAAATGACGCCATTCTTCCAAAGTAGTGAGGAGAAAAGTTGAGCAATTCTTCTTCGGGTAGAAATCCCTCTTTGTGGACCAACTGGAAGTACCTCAGCCAATCTATCTGTACATGGTGGGAATTGTTTAGCATTTTCAAATGTATTTTTAATTTGGCAAGTTGTTTGACTTCTGAATATGTAAACTGTGTTTTAAGACTGTACATAGATCGCCCCTTTCATTGCATTGATAAAATCATTGTCTTGCGCACAATTTGGTGTGACTATTTTTGATTTCTATGTCCTCTTATTTTGTTTTACGCCAGATTCGGGTTAAAGTTCCCTGACAATAACCCAATCTTCCCTCGTTCTGATGAATTCATTCGACAACCTCCCTGATTAATGGAATATTGTATGTGTTGAATGCTAAAAACACCTCCCTGATTGCTGCACAAGGTCCCCCTGACTGCGAGATGCAAATGTTGGCATTTTTATTTTTTGCAAATATTATATGAGATGGCGTTTTAAAAGATAAACTGTTCAACAAACCTGAGGCATTTCGTCTTTTAATTTCTTCACTGTGTACCGGTTGTTAAATTTGGTGACGTCACGTCGCATTTCAATCGAAGCTGTAAACTAAAAATAAAAGTCAATATATCTTGAGTCTTTGCAGCTCATTATGTAAAAGTAAAACAGGATTTGTAAAAGTGATGTTTGAAGCTTTGTATGGTGTCAGAAATAAGAAGTTAATTTAACGTGTGGTTACAACCGTGTGAAAATCTCTTTTGAGAGGAGTGTTGGCTCTGAAAGAAGCCGGTGTGATGTGCATGTGCATTAGGTGCATTGTGGTCTAGCTGGTATCCAAATTTGATCCATATATATCACACAATGCACCTCATTCAACAGTCTGCGCTTGCGCATTGGTATTTGCGATAAGGTCTATGGTCTCGACGTTTCGAATAGTACTCTGCTCGTCGTCATCTAAATTTTGAGTTTATTGACTGAAACCTCAAGAGAAAGGCAAATACTATAGCATATATTTCCAAGGGAGACTTCGGAACGCTGGGTAGCAGCAGACTTACAAAGATAAATGTCCATTGTTTACGTAGTTCTGAGCATGCGCACATTTTCAAGAACAATGGATTGACATGATAATTCTGCTGCCTCCTAGCTAGCGTCTTATAATGTCTCGAATTGGCTGCGGTTGAGTCGGGCTATGGTCAGTGAAAGTGGGCTCGGTTTTTATAACAGTGGGTTTTACGTGGAAGATGTGAGCGACTTGGGTTACTTACGTTTGCCAGTACTCGTTCGAACTCTAGGGCGTCATTCATCTGCCTCTTTGCCTCTTCTCTGTCGTGATCTGGCCGGAGTGCTGTGGCCATGTCTACCATGTACGTCTGGTATGCGTTGAAATGGGTCTGGATTGTGAAGAAAAATAGTTAACAGAAGTAAGTCCTGAACCCATCCTACAAGTTTCCTTTTATGTGTTGATGTTTGTGAAATTAACTCTTTGTTGTTTCGATCCAGTCGAAGAGCTTCGAGCATCCGAAACATTTCTAACACTGCTCAACCAGACTTTCGGAATATATAAGTACATGTGCGGTGGAGGAAAGTCATACTGGTAAAAAATGTGTAATGCATTTTTGTGCTTCAGCCGTCATCATGGCATTTTCTGTGAAGAGTCTAAAAAAAAACATGACCTTTACAATCGTTCAATCAACTTCATCCGAAAAAGGGCAAGCTATGACAGGTGTGTGATTAATCAGGATTGTTCTTGTTTTCTTGGTTTTATTGAAACCTTCTCAAGTTTTCCAGAAAGATGTAATATAGAGCAGTCACAAAAGGGAGAATGAAATCGTCAACCTTGTAACCAAATCTGCAAATTTGTCTGTCTGGTGATTCACAGAGTATGTAAACCTCGTTGTGAAATCTGAGAGGTTCTGTGTCTATGGACGAGGAGAAACCTTTCCAACAAGCCATTTTCAGGAGTTAATCTTAATGGAAAACCTGTTCTTTCTTTATCAATGCGCTTGGGTTTACCATGGTAACATACCTTGTCTGTTTCATCCAGGTAAAATGTCCTCTCTTCGAGTCCGAGCATCGGCTGGTCAATCTGAGAGTAAAACAAGAAACCATTTCGACTATGAGGATAGGTCTTTCAGACAAAGTTTGTGAATAGTGCACGTCCTGGTCCAGACACACGATCTGTAGGCGTTTCAAATTAACCCCCTTGATGAGTCTCATTGTCACTTCATTTTGACATTATTTCGTATGTTAAAAGGGGATTTTATTAAGTGATTGAAAAACTTCAGCTGCACTTACCATCATTATATTCATGTCGGAATTGGTGATGTCCTGAATGATTTTATGCGCGAAAAGGAAATTATAGTCGAGCTCCAGTCGATTCTTGGAGAGGACTTCGACTAGATCCCAGGAGTCCTCGTCCCAGCTCTCACCAGCAATTACGGGCCAACCACCAAGAACATCGAGCAAGTCGAGCAGGGGCTGAGCACCGAACTCATCGAGGAGAACTACAATGGGATGAAGGGTCATTCAAACTCATCATTCTTTGAACTGTATAAACAAAGTTCTAAAAACTTGAAGATGTTTTCAGATAGTGGCTTGACGAAAGGTTAGTGGTGTCGTGCATCACAAATATGAATATTAGTACAGGTAAGTATAAGAGTTTCACAGGTGGGTTTCGTTTCGCTCGTGCTGAGTAAGGTTCGAGCATGTCCCACGTTTGGGATTGAATTGAATTAAACCTGCTATTACAATACCTTCGTTTATGCATGATGCGTAAAAATCTTTGGCTTTCGACACAGCCTCAGAGTCGTTCGTCGTCTTCTCTTTAAGCAGTCCTAAAACAAAGCAAAATTATAATAACACAGTTTGAGATATTATTTGATTATTTCCTTTCCAGATTTCTGTCTTATTTATGCCTTTTGCACTAAAACAACGCCCTCTCATGGCTATGCTTTGGGCGAATTATCTAACTTTGATAAGACCATTCTGTTCGGGGACATTCGGCTAAATTGTTGTTTTGTTTGGGATTTTTTAGTTGTTTTTTTTCCCTTGGAGGGGGTTTATTTTCGTCACCTCGACTCATGTCCATGAGTTGGTTGAAAAGCTCTTCGAAGACCGTGTATTTGGCGTCCTCATCAGGGATGAAGTTTGCCTGTGTCCATCCGCCGCAAGCATACTGGTAGAAATCCTCACACGGGTCTGCTTCCATGTCCATATTGCGTAATATACCTCCAGCTGATGAAGTCAAGTATATATGAATAAACAGATGAATTGAAAAAATAAGTTGGAAAACCGAACTCAAGGTCTTGGCCCAACTTCATAAAGATGTTTAGGAGAAAAATTCCTTGGCTAAGCAAGTAATGAGTGGTGTACTAATCACAGCAATGGCATATGTACTGTATCTACTGCTTGTAACCTGTTTTTGCTAAGCAAGAGTTGTCTGTACGTAGAAAGTTGTTGAGCGTACAGGTTTTATGAAATATAGTCCTGGTGTTTCGGATCAGCAGAGTGTGGGTTCCTGTCCAGATCATGGCGATTGTTTCATTGAGGAAGATAACATGATTGTTTTGTCCTTCAACTGCCGTATAACCAGGGATCACACCCAAATTTTCGACATGAATTCTTACCTGATATGACACACTCGGGCGTTGTGCAGATGCCTTCCGTGCTCAGCCTAGAACTTGTACCTCCGCCAGCCATTGAGGAAGATGCTGATGAACAGATGAAACAAAATTCACATTTTTAGTCAGATATACTTGTACATTGGCTGGCCTCAATAAGTCATCATGGCCGCAAAATGTCACATTGATAATATTATAATAACTTAATGAACTTTGCGGATTCAGTCATTCATTGACAGGTTGCAGGCCACAGTTTCAAGTTCATTGCATGAACGTCCAGGAAAACGTTAACCCGTAGTGTACCCCGATCGGACCATTTTAATGCCATCTTTTATACTTTCTTTCAGAGGCAAAATCTATCGCCACAGAAATTATTACTTGAAAAATAAAAAATAAATATCCGGCGTAAATGTCCGTCTCATGAGACATAGAGGGTTAGAAATCTTTGGCACTTCATGAGCGCGAAGAAGAAAAAACCGGCAGACATTAGGTAACATTTCCGGGTGGGGATATAATGTACGAAGAACGTCCATCCTTCGATCATTGGTTATCATTTCCGGTTAAAGGCAGTGGACACTATTGGGTTGGTATTTACTCAAAATAATTATCAGCATAACACCTCTATTGGTAACGAGTAATGGGGAGAGGTTGATAGTATAAAACACTGTGAGAAACGGCTCCCTCTGAAGTGACGTAGTTTTCGAGAAAAAAGTAATTTTCCACGAGTTTGTTTTCCAGACCTGAAGTTCTCGAAATAAAGCATCTGAATGCACACAACTTCGTGTGACAAGGGTGTTTTTTTCTTTCATAGGTACCTCGCAACTCCGACGACCAATTGAGCTCAAATTTTTACAGGTTTGTTATTTTATGCATATGTTGAGATACACCAAGTGAGCAGACTGGTCTTTGACAGTAACCAATAGTGTCCAATGTCTTTGAACTTATACTTGAATGTCTCTTTTAGTTTGGTTTACCTTAGCGCAGTTGGAAGTTAGGACAGACGGATATCGCACTATTATACACTAATACACGGTACCACGTGCTGGGATGTAAATATCATGATGTGCTATTCTTGGATGTAGTAGACTAGATATAGATCCACAACATACCCAAGATGTTATTCTATTTGCCATGTAGCGATGTAAAAATAACATGCAACTATAAACAAGAGCAGCGGTTGAATTCAACACTACTACACTGCATGATGATGTATCGGGGAAGTGAAATCCAGGTTTACATTCTATCATGTACTAAATTAAAAAGGCAGTGAGTTTGATTTGGGACATTGGATATATTTTTGCAGCGAACGTCTACTTTGTATTTTTCTAATAACACATTGGACATTCATACAGGTTTGTACTGCGATTGTCTACTTTCTATTTTAATTTTGGACATTGGACAGTACATTCAAATGTGTTTGTGCAGCGGATGTCTACTTTGCTATTTTTAAATGTTAAATTGAACATTAACATGTGTTTGTGCAGCCAATGTCTACTCTGCTATTTTTAAATGTTAAATTGAACAGTAACATGTGTTTGTGCAGCCAATGTGTACTTTATTATTGCGATATTGGACATTGGACATTCAAATGTGTGTGCAGCGAATGTCTACTTTGCTATTTTGTTATTTGAAAATGGACATTCATATGTGTTTGTGCAGCCAATATATACTTTATTATTCCGATATTGGAATATGGTCATTCACATGTGTTAGTGCAGACAATGTATACTTGCTATTAAATTGATGTTTCTCCACGTGTGGTAAAGCGAATTATGTTTTTAAAACCGGCGGCGTGTCTCAAAAATCTAAAGATTGTTGTATTTCACTCTGGGAAATTGTCTTTTGCAAGGAACGACACCGGCAACTTTGGAATGTGGCTATAAAGGTATTAGGATACACGCTGTGATTACCAAAAATACAGAACAAGGTGGGAGTCTCCATAACATGTTTGCTTTGATTGCACCAATACACCTGTTGGCTTCACTGCTTGGGGTACAGCATGTCTCGTTAACATTAAAGGCAGTGGACACTATTGGTAATAACTCAAAATAATTTTCATCATAAAACCTTTCTTGATTACGAGTAATGGGGAGAGATTGATAGTATAAAACATTGTGAGAAACGGCTCCGTCTGAAGTGACGTAGTTTTCGAGAAAGAAGTAATTTTCCATAAATTTGATTTCAAGACCTCAAGTTTAGAATTTGAGGTCTCGAAATCAAGCGTCAGAAAGCACACAACTTCGTGGGTGTTTTTTTCTTTCATTGTTATCTCGCAACTTTGATGACCGATTGAGCTAACATTTTCACAGGTTAATTAGTTTATGCATATGTTAAGATACACTAACTGTGAAGGCTAGTCTTTGACAATTACCAATAGTGTCCACTGTCTTTAAGGCATTGTGAAAAGAAGGGGGCGGGGAAATGGTTTCAGTTCAGATCTTCTGGAACACATCCATTAACACCATGAAGGTTGCGGCGATCTATAAAGAAGTCTCGATGTGGAACATTCAATACCAAATTAAAGATGTTATGACGGGGTGTCATTTTAGTTTCCGTTTAAAGGGACTCAGTTGAATCTTTTAAATCAGCAAGTAAGTGACATGATTGGTTTTCAGTAATACAAAATATCATCCAAACATTGGAATGAAAATATGAATATGAGTTTTAAAGGGTTACAAGTATACTGGTTATATTGATATTAGAAACTATCAGGTAGTGTTAATTGCTTACGTATAGTTCTGAGCATACGCACGTTATCAATAACAGTAGATTTATCAGTCTGCTGCCACCTATAGCGTCCCAAAAGTCTATTTAGTAATGGTGCTGGTATTAGTTTATTCCAGTTCCACTCTTGGCACTCGGCTTATCTACTAAAATGCTACAATATAAAACGACTTTAATCAAAAAGATACTTGTAATATACCGAAACTACGTTAAAACCATCTTCTTTCCAAATCGGACGCGTCCCACTGTTCCTGTGTGTCTCAATATCATACTATTTTGATGCATATGCATTCACTGCATCCATCTCAGTTTCACTTATCCGGTCATTCCTCAGAAGTTCACTAAAGAAAACACTCCCCCTCTGGGGACCGAGAGCCTTTCTTCCTATTCCACTAGAAAAGTAGCCACAAGTCCCATAGTGCTCGACTAAGGGCGGTTATTATCAGGGAAAAGATGGAGTTTAATGGTCCCTTGAAATTATGATTTTGCAATCGGTTGGCAGATGTCTATGCTCCTGGCAAACGAGTATAAACAAAATATAAACTCTCTTAAGACATTCAATTATGACTTCAAAGTGTGTTTATTGATGATGGACCACTAGAGTGTTGGCAAAGAGTGAATTAAATCTAAGAGTACCGGTAAATCTTCGCTTAGAATCAGATTCTCAAAGGAAAGGTGAATGAATGCATGCAATTCCCTGAAGATACGCCACATGTGAATCCTGATATCTTAAAGAAAGTATATCCAGTTTACGATGTATACAAAGTGCACAAGAAAAGTAATACAGGCTATAGTGCATTACCATATTATTTTACGGGAGAATAATATGGGCTATTTTTGAACGTATATATACTATAGAATTAGATAAGGATAAAGCACATCATTGTTTAATTCTTAGACTGAAAGCTTATTGGTTATATAACTCAATCAATTCAATTAAATTCAGTTCAATTTGTATTGGTCCTACCATGGAGGAAATTCTGTATGCATACATGTACATGCAATACAGGAAAAGACTAATAACACACAATCATAAATAAACTATTGGAATAAACTAATGAAGTTTAAACTAGAACAATTTCGTCTACGAAATTATTTCCTTCTAAAACGAATATTCGAGAAAAGTGTATATCTGGAATTGTTTTCAAAAGCAACAGCTGAGTCAACCAACTCATTCAGAACAATGTGTATACCTGCTGAAAATTGTGCACGATTTTTCACTTTATTTTTCTCATGACTCTGACATTTGATTAAAGGGTCTATGTACTTTTTGTAGGAAAAAACACAATGTCAACAGATTTACATTAAACTTACACAGTTTGAAGATAATGATGGTAGAAAGATTGCCTGAAAGTATTACTTGCTGAGATGCTGTAGTTTTTGAGAAATGAGTAAAACAATGTCACAAAAAATTCGTCTCAGTGACCATGAGACGAAAATTGTTTTAGCATATAAAAACGTATTTTCATTGCATTGTTTTACTCATTTCTCAAAAACTAAGTACCTCAGCAACTAATACTTTCAGATACGCTTTCTACTATCATTATGTGTTTTGTGTTACAAAAGTACCCAAATCCTTAAGCCAAACATGAAAGCTGTCTGCGACTATTTTGTCAGCTCTACCAATCCTGTATAATACCTTTAATACTTAACCCATCTCTGAGGCAAGTTTCCTGACCATCGTTGACCCTATTTTTACACCTGTTTCACGAACCAGCCCAATGTTGCGTACTGGCTTCTGAAAGGGGGAAAAGCATGTTCCCAGGGGTTGGGTCTGGCACCCAAGATCCGATCGCAAAATTAGATTAACGGCTCTCTATTGATTCAACGCGCCATGGGGCAATTGAATGAATAGGCTACCGCTGGGTCTCCAGTCCAAAGCCAAATCTGGTACCATTCATTGCTGACGCAGTCATTTTTTTCAACCCGCAAACTTCAAGATTTAAAGATATTACCAACTTTAAAGGAGTGGTATAGCCAAATATGTTCTGGAGAAAAGCAGTACATGGGTGTCCAGAAACTTGTGTAGGCCTATTTATTCATACTTTCTTGTTGTACTGCACCTATTAGCAAATCCCATTCTGTAAAATAATAATTCTGAAAAACTGTACGATTTGTCAGGAGGCAAGAGCTAATATGAAGAACATCTTTTTTTGTATTGTTATTCTATTGCACTTAAAGTAAAGACATATAAATCACTATTTACTCTCTGAATATACATAAGCGGTTTATCTCGCTGAAGCTTATGTTTGTACTCGAAAATTCGCGAGACACTGCGAGAATTTACTGAGGGCTATAGACGCACCACTTAAGGTGATTGATTCAGACTTTGTCCAAACTGACCACTCGTTGACAAATTAGACAATTATACTTGCTATTAATGGCCACTGACCGTAGCTATCTACCGAGGCCAGATGTCTCATTAGACCGACTTCGGCCGTCGGTCATTTCAGGAGCAGTAGACTCTCGGTGGCCATTTTGTTTACGCACGACTGCCCGACGTCTGCTCAATGAACGAAGACGGCTGTTTTGTTGGTCCAACTGGTGTTAAAAGTGGGCAGATAAAGCACACGGATCAACCCAGCTAGAGGGATGTATATCCTCAAGGCGCGGCAATCGTATGCAAAAGAGCAGCACAGCGAAACCAACAAAACAACACCAATTATTAAACCGTGACCTTTATAAATTGACTTGTCTTGATGTGGTGTTTAATCCACATAGTGTTTGACGACCGTACATTATGTCCACATAGTGTTTGACGACCGTACATTATGTGGACCTCTTTTATTTCCAGTTTCACACTTTGTTAGTGTTAAAACCCACACTGCTTGCTTTCAAAAGCAAAGTTGCCCAAATGTTTACTGCAAAGGACATTTAAACCAGGTCACCCAAGCAGTTCGGTTTCCTCCAAATATTGCAACATGGCTGCCACTTATTGCAGGCGAGACACACGTCCTGTCAACACAAACGCAGCTGAGCTTACCGAATCCACAACCTTCTACCCAACTTGTACAATCGTTAAATCCGCAATGTATAGCCCCGGGCGTGATCATGGACGTCTACAGGTGAGCCACGTTCCAAGAAGACAAGCCAAGGGTTTGAGGAGGACCATGGACCCCGCAAGCTATGATGTGATCGATTGGAGTATTAGGAGGCAGTGGATAGTATTTGTGTTCATGCAAATGGACTTGTACATACATTTTCTTTTCTTTTATACAACTTGAGATGATCAGAAACCGCTTTCGAATGTGACACATTTTGCTATGTACTCGTATCAATCGAGTGACTTGTGTGTATACCTCTCCACAAAAAAAACTGGGACTACACGGCGACTTTTAAAAGCAACTTCCCACTGACTTCCTCTGAAGCAGATTCCTGCTGCGTAACTATTTTGAGCAATTTCATGGCATTTCCGAATATTGTTCCTCACATTCCCTAAATGTTTCTAAACTATTGCTATATTGAGTATTGATTCTTTCTGATCCAAATTGCCAGGTCATAACGACTCTCCTTTGAACCAATTTTCAAAAGTAAGAGTTTCTTGTGGTCAAAGTGGGCTGGATGGATTATCGTCTTATGCTCTAGCGAAATAACTTATCTCCATCTCACCCGGAATGTTGGGAGCCCTTTTATCGTAAAACCAGTGTGTCAGTTATTCTGGTTCTGTCTTATCGACTATCCGGAACCGTCTGGTTCTCCTCGGACCACTCGTTCTTCTTTTCTCGTTCTGTTTGCTCTTTTTGACCTAGCCCATGGCGGCCTTTTAAATTCGTTTAAACTACAGCACAGAGAGAGAGAGGGAAAGGATATCTTTTGACCTAATTTCGAGAACTGCAATGTGGCAGTCTATTTTGGGTACTGTGGAACTTTCTCAACATTGTGTTGAATCTTTTTCTTCTTCTGAGACTGAAATATTTAAGGTTGATTGTTTAATGTACTATCAGACCGGACTTGTTCACAACCAGTGTGCCAAATATTCTGGTCCTCTCCGATTCGAGAATCGGGAACCGTCTGATTCTCTTTGAACCAGCCCTTTCCTTGATTGTTTTATTCATACTTTTATTTATATTTTGTACCAAATACAGTGGTCCCTTGTGATTTATTACTTTACAATGTCCAACATTTTCTTAAATCTCTTTTCTAAAACTTAAACGATCTAAGACTGAATGATGTAACTAAGGTTGAATGAGTATCATACAGTCTGCTTCCACGTCCTTCTCTTTGAGTTACGACATTCCCTAACAGTCAATTTAGAAACTATTGAAAGGGCCACCGGCTATGACACTACAATCACACACAAAGGTGTAAGGACTCGTCAGCAATCACCCATACATGACGATCGTCCGGCAGGCTGTAATTTCTGTCCAAACACCCCTACTCCCTTCAAGAGAGAAGAGAGATAGAAAGGAAGAACAAACTAATCAGTAGTTTTGCCTTTCCTCATAGAAGCATCGTGTTATTGCCAATCTTAAGGCGAGAGGAAATTGTCATAATACGCGTCTATTTCCTATTACTTGCTTGTTGTTGTTAAGACACGATGATGATTGTGTACACGCGGGTTGTGTGTTTATTTTATGCATGATGCCGCGAGTGTTTACGAGGTTTTGTTTTATGGGGGGAAACGAGAAGCACTTTATGTTCGACGGGGACTGTACTTGGACGGGCAGCTCGATTTATTATTAAAGGGGATGGAGACGACGCTGTTCTGATTACGATGATTGTAAAAAGTGAATATAGACCCCGAGAATATGGTGAAATAATTTCACGCAGAAGGTATACGGTGTTGCTTACACATATATATTTATAACGTTTTCTGGGTGTTCCACAGCCAATCGTTGTTGCCACTTCGGTTGTGGGCGACTTGAAGTTCACATAGGAAAACTGCCCCAATTGTATACATAGTAGAACTAGTTGAGTTGAATTTTGAAAACAATTTTATCACTAATATTTATTTCTTCTCGACCTCTTTGTAAAATGAGACAGAGCTTTATGATGAATTTGATTTAATCATTGAGGATGGTTCTGCATTAGTACATACAAAATTATCTATGACTGCGCTACCCACAATGGACCCCAAAAATGCTGTCACTGGCTCTGCCAAATGGAAATGATGCCTGCGCTTTATATCAATACATTTTAATATTTTAAGCAACCAATTTAAATTGTTGTTTTTTTAACAAATCATTTATTACGCTTCCTATTGACCATACAACATCATGACTTGTTATTATAATCGGAACCATCTTTTGGAAATAAAGAGACACTCCTCACGATGTTACTCCTATTTTACATAACATCGTGTCCTGGACTTGATTTGACTTGCTAGACGTTCATGCAGCCAAGGTAACATTATTAATACCCATATCGATCTATGTTTACACAGCAGAACCTCTTCATTGATATTATTTTATTATGAGTTTACCACTACAGGGCTAACAGTGTCCACTTTGCCCTTCCCTATCAGCACAGCTGCTCACCATAGGGCCTTCACCAATGAGCGCCATTCTGATATCTCCTTCATCAGATGAGTAACGTGACTGTGAGACCGTATCATCAACGAAGAGAGATATCTTTGTCTCTTTATACCTGTTTTCTCTTCATCTTCGGGGCTTTTTATAGCGAAATATCATCTCTCTGTAACTGTACAGCTTTGGATATTTTCCTGCTTAAGAAGACTAATATAGATCTAGATGTATTGATTTCCATTACACATGAGAGCAATAAACCACCATGGTTCTTTTTACCATTCTGTGTTCTTGACTTGGGGCTGTTCCGGGTACAAGTGCAGTAATTTTAAAAGTTTAGCTTAAAGCCGTATTAGCTGTTATTTGAATAACTAATTGCGCAGGTTTTCCATTTTGAGGCTGATAGTGAAATATTTCTCGGGATGAATGGTACTAGTCAGTTTGTCAGAATATAATAATAATAATAATCAGAAACACCAGAGCTTAAGTCCGGTGCTCTTAACCGCTCGGCCAAAACGCACTGGTTAAAGGAGAAAGTTTCACTTTAAAAATTAACACGAAATGATATAAAGTCAAATATCTCAATATTCCTTGAGGCATCACCTACTTATCAAGATCGTTATGAGTGCTCGAATAATGTTTGATATAAACCATAGCCGGGGCATCATATCTGGGACAAACCTGCACATGAATGCAATTAATTGAACTCGTGGTGACGTCATTGTGCCCACAGCAATGGCTCATGATTGTTTCAATAAATTTAAAAAAATCTTGTTCTTACGAATCTTGTCTCCTTTTACAGTTAAGTTTGGGTGCATTCTTTGAGGAAACAAATTTGACCGTCCAATTACATGTTCTCATCACATCAGGGCACAATTTCATAGAGCATTCTTATACGCATAAACTATTGCTTTTTGCTCGGCAAAAATAAGCAGGACCAGTCACATATTGTATATGTGACATGGTGATTTGGCTAATAATCTTTTTCTGATAAGCATAATGATTTGTGTTAAGCTGCTTTGCGGTCACTTGGCAAAATAAATTTAATAAGGATAATCTAAGTCGGTTTTCTGTTGGAATTGAGCTTATCAACATGCATCTGACATGACTACTTTATGCATATTTTATTCCGTCTTTAAACGAACTGTAGCGTGTTACTTGATAACCAGTCCCAAGAAAGTGTACACGACTCCTTGAGTATCAAAATGCATTCAGCAAACCCAGTAGCTCGACTATATTAAGCGATTTGCTCTGGGGGTTCGAGAAATCAATGAAAGCTATGTCCAACCGTGACTGCATTTGGCACATTTTTTGACGCCGTCAAATTGTCGAGTCACCCCCGAGGTTACAGTTAACCCTTGCAAGTAGACTTTTTTGTTTATCCCGGGCCCTTTTTCTTTGGAAAGCGCAGACAGACAACAGCCGCTTTTTCCCCAAGTAAAATGTGAACCTTATCGACTTCTACGGCACCGTGTTGAATGGGGGAAAGTGAGATTGGCTTCGGTTGACGTCATCATTGATTTCAAATTCTTAGCACGACCCTTGGTCGAGTTGGTCGAGGACGTATAGGGTGCTTGACTGAGTTTCTCTATTATTCCCTTGCGGTACCGACCTCTTTGCGATTAGTATGTTAGCAGGGGGGGGGGGGACTTGCTTTCCCAATTCTCACCTCACCCAATCTATACCTTAATCATTTCTTGGATTTTGTTTCGTTGGGAGGTTAAAGGCAGCGGACACTATTAATCAAAATAATTATTAGCATACAAACTTACTTGGTAACGAGTAATGGGGAGAGGTTGATATAGTATAAAACATTGTGAGAAACGGCTCCCTCTGAAGTAACGTAGTTTTCGAGAAAGAAGTAATTTTCCACAAACATTTTATTTCGAGACCTCAGAATTAGATTTTGAGGTCTCGAAATCAAGCATCTGAAAGCACAAAACTTCGTTTGACAAGGGTGTTTTTTCTTTCATTATTATCTCGCAACTTCGACGACCGATTGAGCTCAAATGTTCACAGGTTTGTTATTTTATGCATATTATGTTGATATACAACCAGGTGAGAAGACTGGTCTTTAACAATTACCAACAATGTGAAGTGTCTTAAAACTGTTGGTATTTATACATGTTTAGTTTCTTGTAATTTTATTAAGACCGTTATTCGATTTCCTTGGTAGCAAGACTAACACATTGAGAATGGTTTGAGTACCGGATAGTTTGCCTTCCTTTGTATAGTTTCTAAGTTCAAATACGCTACGGGAAAGTTTTGTCATGAATCGCACGGATACGAGTGTATACAAAGTACAAGGAGTGCGGTATCTCATGCCATCCACAACAGCTACGGGTCGTGTCACCCCTAGCAGGTGTGCAAGATTGGTCGCCCGGAGTGCCGGCAGAAGAACCTGAAACCACGGGTTCCTTTCCTTTTTTTTTATTAGCACCGTGGTAATTTCCTCTCCATATATCGAGGATGGGGCCTCGATCATGTTTTAATCACGCACACGGTATACTGCTTCTCTCGCGAGACCAGCTTGGGTTTCTATTCGGATGTTTTTCCTGTTGTATTATGTGTATTTTATTTTGAGCTGGGTAAATGTATACATGCTCAGGGCGATATGTTACCAGTCCGGGGCTTTCAGAATGCAACAATGATATGAGTTCATCAAGAATTGATGAAGATTAACACATGACACTATAAATACATGCTTTCTCAAGAAGACGACCAGAGCATACTGATCGAAACGTCGAGTTCAAACCAACGGTTTCAGAACCGCCACAAAAGGAAAAGTATACAACCATCAAGTAACATGTGCACAAAATGTTTGTTGAACTTGTATCTCGTTCCAATCTACGAAAATCAAACAAGTCTGATGGAATGCCGCACTGTCATGGTTTCAATTCCAGCCCTAATCCTAAGCAATTGACTCCTAAGCCCTCCAGAAAGTCCTATGATCCTCAAAGTTGGCGGGAAATGTTAACATTTCTATCAGCAGCCATACAAGTTAAGACCACCGGAGCAGATAACGAGGGTTTAAGGCCACTTACAATTTGTCGACCATTCCCAGAAATCGGATAAAATTAAAAAATATGGCTCATTTTGTTCGCCATAAATTCACGACGTTTTGGGGGCTTTGCATCTCTGTCTTTTAATTCGTATCACCCAAAACACATTTTAAGATCGAGGTACAAATTAATGAATGCTTACCGTGATGGTCAGTGCATGCTTACAAACCACTTGTGTATACAGAGAATAAGACCAAACTATGGTACACTGAATTAATATAAGATGTGAATTATGCAAATATGCCTTCTGACTTTGTGGTATTTTATTATTAAAATGATATGCGAAATATAACAGTTCTTGAAGTATTTTTCTCTTGAATACGTTGTAGTGCACATGTTTGAATGGGCAGTAATTGTTTAAAAGGCTGATGTACTTGAATTTAAGACTATTCATTTTTGTAATTCCTGATTCCATGGCAACCGAGTGTTTCTGTGATTCAAAAACACTCTACCAAATCTTTCTTTGAAAGGCGAGTAGCTGTATCGGACTCGGGCTTTCATATTCAGTACTTATAGATTCATAATTCAACAATGCACGATTCAGCTCAATGCGTTGGATCGTATGCAGAAAGGAGTAAGCAAACGTGGCTGATAGTTAGGCCGTGTCTGAATTGCCGGCTATAGCTACGGCTATGGCTAGATTTCCGCGTCATCATACGTTGAGGTATATGACATCCTTGGCAACACCCTTATCAACAGCCGTAGCAACAGCCGTAGCCGTAACTGTAGCCGCCAATTCGGACATGGCCTTAAACTTGTAAATCCGGGTCAACCTACGTCTCAGAATTGACCCGGACCTATAATCCCTGCCATATCTTGTTGGCCCCCACCCCCTTTCAATTTTGGTTCCAATTGCCAATCTTCTTCTGCGTTATAGTCAACATGAAGCGGGTTGACGGGGGCCGGGGGACAATTTTATTTATAGCAGTGGAGAGTGGACAGGGAATAGTTTAATATAACGTTAGGAATGGGGGGCCCAAGCATTTTGGCCGGGATTGTAGCTTGGTCATTGTGACCAGGAATCTTAGTCAAAATGCACAGAAAAGAGTCAAAATTACGCAGAATCAGAGTTAAAATACATTAAAAAAAAAACACTTTCTGGGTCAGCCTACCCGGAAATGGGTCTGACACCTGGACCCTGATTTGGTTCAGTCTTATTCACAGGGTCAACAATATCAGAAAGACTTCAACATGTCTCGGGCTCGCAACAAACCATGATCCGGTCAGTTTTGACGGGTCTTCTAGAACTATTCACTATAGCTCTGTTCCGTTGGTTCCTGCGAAACCTAAGGTTCGACTGGATGTAAACTTGTTCCCCAGATCTGTAATGATCCGTGTGCTTTGTTTATACTGATCCGTGTATCATGATACACTAGCACGGGTAAACTACCTGCAGACATCACACCTGAAAAGTAATCATGGAAATTCCAATCCTCGCCAAAAGGAAGAACCAATGCTATAATTTGATAATGCTGTTGTACAGGCTGATATGATGCAACGTGTACATGATGATGATGATAATTAAATTATAGTTAATAACGAGCAGTAATTCATACCTCTTGTGGCAATTTACTATATTTGTCCGGCATATCATTGTTTTCACAATGAAAAGGTATTAGGGGGGAAGGTATTAGTTTGGTAATCACTCTTAAAATGAATGTCAATACCATCTTTTGTTAGAAGCCTTCAGCAGCGTTTGATAGTATTAAGTATTTCGAGAACTTCACTTTGAAGTAATGTGATTATGCAACAATGCGGACCCCAAGTTTGAATCTGAGAAGCGTTACCGCGTAACGCCTTTCAGATTGTGTATTCCTATTAGGGATTATTCTTCCAAAAACCAAAGGTATGCTTTGCCTTTCAAGCTGCAATTGTGCTTCTCTCCAGCGTGAAGACTAAGACGAGACCATTCAAAAAAATACGGGTAGCTCTTTCCACCTCGATCAAAACTAACTTTAATGTAAGAATTTGTGAACATGTATAAGTCCCCAAAATGCACAAACACAATTACAACTTTAAGTAGGCTTTTGATACGCGGTCCTTTAAAATGACAAATTGGAGACATCATCTTGTCCCCTGGGGTCACAATTAAGTTTAACAAGTGTACTGTTATTAAATCCTGAAGTCCTCTTACCAAGTTAACTAGAGGTCGATGACATCCAGACCCGGGGTGAATAGAATTTAAATATTAAATGCAAATAAAGGGTTGTCGAATCCTTCGAGTGTCTCATACTTGCCTGGTGAAAGTCAAAACAAGCAAGTGTGTTGTCGTACACTGACCAGCTTGGGCATAATTTATGTTACATGCATTTTGCATAATTTATGCATTCATATGTTTATCTGTGTTGGCTGTATATTGTTATGATATGATTTCGTTTCAATATTATTTCAGTGAAAAATATCAGCTCTCATATTATACGTGATATTTAATATTCATTTCTAGATAACGTTTTGACATGGTTACATGTATTCATTGATAAACAAAAATTAGTATTCTTAGAATGTTATTACTCTGTTTCTTATTTTTTCATTTGCCATTACTAATGTCATGTTCAGCACGCTAGAGCATGTCGACATGACAGCGCTATGTAATATATCGATCGACTTACTCTTAATTAAACTAATTTTAATTTTAGGTGAACACTAACTTGTTTTAATTGCAGGTTTCATAACAATATCAACGTGCAATTCTGATGGCATTTCAGACGTCCGTTCTTAAAAACCATCATAATTAACTGAGTTTGTTTCATTGCAACTTTTATTTGCACCAACTGAAGCACTTTAAAGAAAGAAAAAAACACTTTGAAGTATTTAAGGCAGGGTGTACTTTTGGCGGTTACTCCAAGTTTTAATGATCATACAAAAATAAACCTGGATAAGAGCACCGAAAAGCTGTTTATATTATACACATTGTTAGAAACGACCCTTTTGATGTAAGTGAAGTTTTAAAGAAAGGTTTTTTCACCCCAAAATTGAATCTGAAAAATGGCTTAAGGCATGAAGCTTTTCCCATACGTCTGAAAGTGCGCAATTCTATGCAACACAGGTGTTTTTCTGTCATTATTTTCTTGCCACTTCGATAACCAATTGAGTCCAGATTCTCACAGGTTTGTTATTTTATACACATGTTAGGATACGCCAGGTGGGGGATACTGGTCTTTGGCATTAAAGTATACCAGCCTTTAAAGGGAAGGTACACGTTTGGTAATTGTCAAAGACCAGTCTTCTCACTTGTTGTATCCCAACATAAGCATAAAATAACAAACTTGTGAAAATTTGAGTTAAATTGGTCATCGAAGTTGCGAGAAAATGATGAGAGAGAAAACACCCTTGTTGGACGAATTTGTGTGCTTTCAGATAGGAATAAAAGACTTCTAGCTAGAAGTCTTTTATTATTTTAGTGAGAAATTACCTCTTTCTCAAAATATATGCTACTTCAAAGGGAGCTTTTAATCACAATGTCTTATACTTCCGACAGCTCTCCAATGCTAGTTACCAAGTCAGTTTTAAGTTAATATTTGTTTTGAGTAATTACCGATCGTGTACATTCCCTTTAAATGTCTAAACTACTGGTACGGGTTAGCAATGACCACTTATAGTTATCACTAAAAAGTGTATTTTATTCAAATAAATTGGAATGGTTTAAAACGGTGCTTTCATTCCAGTTTTTTGTATAGCGTGAAATGGGGGGGGGGGCAGTGAGACTACTTTAAATCTTAGCAATAATACTCTCCCATTTGGATACGAATTTTGATATTCAATCATTAACAAGTAATTCACAAATGTTCTGTGGTTTTTGAAACTTTGTAATCAGTCCCGAAACGAGCGTAAACATGTCGATAAATAATGTAATTTCTTTCAATCAAATAGAAGGAACCTCATCAGGCTGAACAAATACACAGACACGTGACATTCACCTCTTTTCCTCTCCCTAAAACAAAAGTAAATGTTGAGTCTAATCATCTTTAAATGTATAAGAGAGGTGTTTCTTCATGAAAACACTCTGCCAGCCAGTCATGCGTGTCGTGGGCGACTTTGCCCCGTAAACTCCACGGGGCTATCGATCCCTAGCTGCGGCGAGCCAACGATGACTTTACACCCACGCATTTTGAGCCCGGGATGGCAATGATTTCCCCCTTTCTCTAGCTTTCTAGCTTCTCTTTCAATCTATTGGAATATGGAGATACTACACGGGGAACCCTCGATCACAGCGTGCATATATCAACTCGAGAATACCAATTTGGGACTTCCTAAACAAAAAAATGAGCGTCCTGGGGGAGCAGTGCGTCATAGCAATACGACGAGAATTCCTGCGACTTTTTTCATTTGTTTGAATCAACTGACATATGGTGTCAATCATACGCCAGATAACACTATGTATTGGCTAGATCAGCGTTAGGTTCAGTTGAGTTAGCTTCAGATACCAGGAAAGATATATTTTTTCTTAAAGGTTGTCTTACAATTCAATCACCGTAACCACATTGACATTTTAAGAAAATCTAAGTCACATGGCTAAACAGACGAAGTTTGACACAATTCTGGGAAAAATAACTCCCGGTTTATGGAATTAATTTGGATTCAACAATTGTTCAACTTGTTTGTCATTTCAAATCAGTGACGTTTGAAAGTGAAGCTGACTACAATTTGGATGTAGCCAGGACCACTTTTCAAAGAGCCGCTTCTAAACACGAAAACACAACTTAGCAGAATAAGGTTTACCAGCCAAAGTACCCTCGTCAAATTAATTTAAAATATGTGACTGGTATCCTGCTTAATTTTGCTTAGCAGAGGGTTGCTTAGCATAATAATTTTCGCTGTGTATGGCAACTAAACGACAAATGAGTAACCATGTTGGTTATAGACATATGGGCCAGACCTTTTCTCACTTTTCAGCCTTAGATTCGTTACATTGAATCTTAATGGAGGAACTGCATTACAAAAATGTCTATGTAAGAAGTCAGTGCAATACGCAACCTCCCTTATTATGGTGTATTGATGATGTACAATGCGTCTCGCCACCTCTGACCACTTAAGGCATGCATGGAGTCAACTGGAAAAATAATTAAGTTTCAAGATTGTTAATATATCTAATATCGTTGATTAAACGTCATTAATGTAGAAGATACACCTGGGTGCCGTTTATCAAGCTTAGACTTTATACTACATTCATTGTCAACCCTTAAAAGAGTTGGAAATATGCCACAGGAGTGTTCTGTGGAAAAGCAAATTGTTTGTTAATATTTGTGAATTGCAGACCTTAATAACTTCAGTGTTTATTTTTGTTCATTGCAGATATTGAGTTGTGATTTCAATCGATAAAGCCATAACACATTTATTGATTTCAATCGATAAAGCCATAACACATTGGACCCAATGTTCACACCAGTTGTATTTGATTGCAATAACACGATCAAGGAACCATCGATTCGGTAAGTGAATGAATCAATCTACAATCATTTCAGAAATTAGAAGAAAAAAACAAGTTAGGTTAAAATGACCCCCTTGGCTGCGAAATGAGTGAGAAATCTTTAAGGCTCTACGCGTTGAGTCGATATTCAATTAAGTCACAATTTTGAATAAAAACAATTAACTTAATATTAGTTTAGTTCGAAACGTGTTTCAATTATTTGGTTGAAGATTCGTTCAAGGCAAGTGGAAATATATGAACAAATATTAACACAGTATTCAATGTGTTAATGTCAGTGCAAGGTTGGTAGCATTTCGCAATAAATTATACAAGAAGTAAAGTAAAAATAATTCCCCTTTCGTTTTTCATATTGACTTGAAAAGCTGGTAAAGACATACCTCATTAGCATAACACCAACAGCATAACATGAGCATTAGCGCATAATTACAAGCTTGATATCAACATTTGACAAAAACTCAACAACGGATCTTGTGCATGACCTTGAAACAACCTGGATAGCGTGACATTCTCGTTTGACAAGGTGTATTGTAATCGCGTCCTCGGTCGTGCTGCGTGTGTAATATTTAAAATATTGGACAATGAACATTCACATATGTTTGTGCAGCAAATGTCCATTTTTAGTTTGATATTGAGCATTGGACATTCACATATGTGTCTACACCGAATGTCGATAATGTACATTCACGTATACGGTTGGTACAGTGAATGACTACTTTTCATGGTCATTGTTGCTATACAAATCTGTGTGAATGTCCAATGTCCAATGTCCAATATAGTTTATTTATTCATTATACGTTATTTTTTTGAGAATATACTACGAGCAGAGGCCGTTTAGGGAAGTGTGTCCGGTGGATTCAGTAACTGTGGACCAAATGGAGATCCCTACCGCGGAAATCTTGACATATTTTATACCCCAATAAAATTTAAAAGTACGAACATTCGATGCTACGCTTTTCATGATGAGACCATCAAGTCTAAATTTGATTTACATCTATTGACTTGTTTTTATTTTGTTGAGTTTGGTAATTTACTAGCTGTGCCGACTCTAAAGAATCAACGTTTTTGACAAAAAGTTTAAAAAGAATGTATCATGAAACGCGATCATTTATTATAGTCGTCATTGAGTAAAACGGCTCTCTATAAAGTAAAATAGTTTGTGAGAAAGAGGTAATTTCTCACTCGAATAGTAAAAGACTTAAGACCTGAAGCCTTTTTATTAGGCATTTAAAAGCACGCCAACTGCGCAACAAGGGTGTTGTTTCTCTCATTATTCTCTTGCAACTGCGATGACAAAAAAATTCACAAATTTGTTAATTTATGCATATGTTGCATAACATCAAGTGAGAATACTGGTCTTTGACAACTACCAAAGGTATCAGTGTCTTTAAGGAGGGAGCTTTGGCAAGAGAAGAAAATGAAAGATATGAGAATGCAGTCTCCCTCTTTATGTGGGCCAAGCTCAACCTTGGTTTGACCTTAATGAACACGCGCAATCTTCTGATCTTTACTACTTTGTTTTCAAATCGCCTCCGGCCATCATGTAGGCGTATCAATGCGTGGGCCGGACTTCGCAACATCATCCTTAAGATGAAAGAGAAGAAGAAGAAGAAGAGAAAAAAATCACTTTCGTCTTACCCACTGTGACGATCAGACAGATGAGCAGTACCACGCAGATGATGAGGAGCACGAGAAGGAAGAAGAGCAAGAACTTCTCAAGGCTGGATCTCTGCCGGAACCAGCTTCGACGACCCCCGGATCTGGGTGGTTTCTTACCCCTCCCTTCCTCGAAGTCTTTGCCTTTCACCATGACCTCCTGGGACTCCTCCATGGAGAGATACTCAAGATTCTTCCCGTTCTTTTCCGTGTTCATTGTTCCTCATCAACGTTGTTTTCTTCTTTCTTAAAATAAATCACTTTCTTCCTTCTCCACAAGAAATCAACACGTGCATGGGATCTTAGCTCCACACATACAAATGACGACGAGTATATCTTCAGTCCAACACGCGCATCTCAGAAGAACTCAAGATACCCGTGTCCGTTAGCAAAGAGAGCTACACTGATGGTGAACTCAAACTAACCACGGTCTATTGACAACTGGAGAGGGGGGCTGAAATTCCAGTCCCTCCAAGCCGACCGGACGTGTTTTTACACTACAGTCCCGTTTGTTTTTATTTCAGATTTGTTCCTCTTAATATCTCTTTCGTCCCCTGTGCTGAGAGTAGTTCAGACGGCGGCTTGCAAGTCTGCATGCCAGTATCAGGGGGTGATTACGGTGAGCTTGGAGTCCTGCTGCGACGGATGTCCATAAAAAACTGCACACACACGAGAAGCAAAAAAACATATATATATTTATACGTGCTTACTGGAGCTCTCTTCAGAAGAGCGGAATGACTTGAGTACGCATGTGCACTAAATTGGCGGGATTTTATCAACGATTTCACCAAGATGCATATTTAGAATCGGTATTTCATTTTGTTTTCATGCATGCTTTGCCGATAGAGCAGATAATGTTATTGTTGAGCTGATCTTACTACAACATTCCAGAAGGGAATTTAAACCAACTATCTGGACTGAACGTTGGAGGATTACTGATGATCTTTTGACAAAGGTTTTACCAGTGTATATTTCTCCGGTGGCATTTTTGGTTTGTTTTCCCAACACTTTAAGCTGTGATCAAACCGAGGCTGGAAGGCTAGTAGTGAAGCGTATCTCAAAACTTTCACTGCAAAACACCAGTGGACATTCCTTTGTTGAATGTTCTCTTAAAAGAAAACTGGTAAAAACACTATGTGGACGTGAGTAAGTCCACATAGTGTTTCAAAACCCTGCCTTGTATGGACCTCTTTTGTTATCAGATCCACACTTCGTATGTTTTGCTCACCCAAACTCTGTAAACCTTGGTATCACACCTACACATGATATCTTCAATGTTGGTAGTTTCGAAGTGTAATAGTAACACCTTATACACCATCACAACACTTGGTGACATACTGCTGCACATGACACCTGTGACGTCAACATTACCCCGTCTTTTGGTTACAGTCAGTGCAAATTGAACTAAACAAAGATATATCTCCCATTAAAGGCACTGGACACTATCGGTAATTACTAAAAAATCATTCTTAGCACAAACACTTACTTGGTAACGAGCAATGGAGAGCTGTTGGTAGTATACAACATGTGAGAAACGGCTCACTCTGGAGTAACGCAGTTTTCGAGAAAGAAGTATTTTCCACTAAAATGTTTGAATTTTATTTCGATACCTCAGAATTAGAATTTTGGGTCTCGAAGTCAAGCATCTGAAAGCACACAACTTCGTGTGACAAGGGTGTTTTTCCCCCAATATTATCTCGCAACTTCGACGACCATTGAGTTCAAATTTTCACAGGTTTGTTATTTTGTGCATATGTTGAGATACACTAAGTGAGAAGACTGGTCTTTGACAATTACCAAAGGTGTCCAGTGTCTTTAAATGGGAATTAATGGGAAACCAACACTTCTAGTTCATGCTTTGATACTATTAGTATAACACTTTAACGCAAAATATTGATTTTGTCTAAGATATATGGACACTCATTGAACCGTAATAAACCAGACATATTCCGTCGATTGAGGCAGGTATCATTGTTTATTTTAAAGACACGAAGATTTATTACTGAGCCTCCAGCGCCGCTCATTGACCATATTTTATTCAGTTGAAAAAGCAAATCTGCTTTAATGTCTGGCACACTTGGTGAGTTAAATTTGTTGGGCCCGGAGCAATCTCGACGCCGCGATTTCGAAGCGGGCGTAGGGCAAACAAAGAAGAAGGAAAATCTCTCTGTTCGCGATTAAAGGGGAACTAGTTTTCGAGCATAACTCTTTATTTAATGGTCGTTTTTAACAGACTTTAATAATCACATTGTACTTCAGTCTCCGAGAGAATCCTCGCTGCAAAACAGTCTGTGGGTAAAGGTCAATTCAGCATTCATTATCCCCGATCTTTCGGCAATCGGAGAAGAAGCTGAATGGTCTTACCTTTAAGCTGTGCATTCGATGGTAGTCGAGTTGGACGGGAAGTCGGCTTGTAGGTAGACTTGACTCAAGTCCCAATCCCGTGCCATCGCTAGAAAACTGCTCTGCATCCCCCCCCCCCAATTCTGTTCCACACGCGGGACCAATTAATAGCTATATGGACCTCTCGCACGAGAACGGGACTTGAATAAAGTCTAGCTTGTATGAGACTTCTAATCTTCCTTAAGGCGTGTACAGGGGGATATATATTGATCACACAGTTGCACAGGTCTCTCTGCTGAAAGTTAACTGCAGCTAATCAGATTCGTGTACTGTCGATCCATTTTGATTTCAAGACAAACCTCTTTTTGTCTGCATTATTTAGTCTTGTCCATGTAAATTTCTGTCTTGTTTCGGCCTGCCTTGTTTCGGCCGGGGGAAAGTCGATTTAAAGCCATTTTCTGCACACATTCCTTTATTGTTAGCAACACAAGTTGAACATAGTTTTGGATTGAACAAAGATACATTGACTTGAGCGGGAGTTGAACCAGCAACCCACGGATTTTATGTTGAGTGATACTATACACAAGGCTATCGACCCAAATCCATTGTCACCATTGATACGTCACGTTCCCACCCACTCCTGGGCTAAAACAAACGGGGTTTAACCCCTTCAACAGACCGTAAGCACGTAGACTATCGTGGCTATCATGGTATCACACACTAGGAGCCTGGGTGGTATAGCAGAATGCAGTACCAACTGTTTATGATAGTATAAATTATGATTAAGTGACTTGCACAAGGACACAGGTGTCATGACCGGGATTCGAACCCACACTCTGCTGATGGCATTACCAGAGCGAGTACAAAACTGTAAACATTGATTCATATTACTCCCCGTATTGCTTTTAGATCATCCCCGTGGTTTTTGCTCGTCAGTTTTTATTGTTTTTCTATGTCATTTAGTACTGCCCCTTTCAACCAAATCACAGCCCCTTGTTAATTGACATCCACTCTAGGACGTTTGGTATGGTCGAGGTTAGGATATCGTGGTTGATAAGATGACCAGCGTGCCTACGATGTGCTGTTTTAGATAATGGAGATATAAGATAAATTCAGCATGTGCTGACAACGCCAAACATTTTCAAGGTTCTAAGAAATATTGTGCCCGGTGTATTATCAAGTATACCAAGACAGCTTTAAAATGCCTATGTTAAATCAAAACAAGAGATTTGAGATTGTCACCGCGGTAACCAACTAGTCTTTAGCCCAAGTTACCCAACAATGAAGCCCACTCCCAAAGGCTTCCTGAGGTTTTCCAATCCAGGCTGCTCATTAGTTTCAGAATAATGCTATGTACTTCTGAACTTCATAGACATCTTCTTCTCCTTACAAGTAAATCCTTTCATCTTTATGGAGGGGGAGAGGGTGCCTCTTTGCATCCTCTCTAAGGTGCAGTCCAATCTCCACTCGAGAGCTCATCCTCCGTTGCCTTGAAACGGATGAAGATGTGACGGCAATTCGGATGGCTTTAAGCAGGAGAAACAACAAGCACTGCACCGTCACATTCTAATTACTCCCGGGGCACTAATGTTGGGGGCTGTAAACGTAATTGGGCGAAGAGCATTATCAGGATAAACCGTTTTTAATAACGATGGTGGGGGAAAGGGGAGTCTGGTCGACCGTCTTGGCTGGTTTAAAGAGTCTATGCAACATTGGTGTACTATACTTGAAACTTAAAGGTACTGCAAAGCATAAAAGCAGCATTGTTTAATTATAGTCTGGAAGTGTTCTGATTATGAATTTCATTCTGGAACCATTTTGTATCGAATTTTTTCCTCTGAAATAAAATCATAATCGAGAAAACTGTGTCTGACAATCTTAAAAACGTAACAGCTGTTTTTGGTTGTTACAACCATAATTAAGGGGAACACAAATTACATCCTAAAATTTGTTCACGGTTTATCACTTTTTTTTCCTCAAAACTCACACGACGGGTTAAGCCGGAATCTTCACAGGTTTGTTAGTCATTGTTGATGATTGATCCCTTAAAACAGGAACACTGTCTGCTTTATCACATTCTGTATACATTTAAAATGGTGTAGATTGAAGGTGTGAGCAACCAGCCATATCCCTCCCCGCTCCAGAACATCGGCAAGGGTTATAACAGGTTGTTGTTACAGTAAAACATAGACTGATGTTCTTCTGAGTTTGTCAATGTTGTATCGCAGAGTGAAAGAGAACGAAATTAATCGACTCGCTGCGGCATGGAGGAGGGAGGGGGTTTGAGTTTCGATAAAACCGACTGACACACCTGAAAGCTTTTGATAAATGGGACCCAGCATGGTAGTTGCACGATATGCACGATATTAAGGGGTCAAATACCTCATTTTTTATAACCGTTGGATTTTTACGATGACGTTCGACCATGTGAATTGAGCTCTGGGGCGGGAATTGTTCTACCCTACATCTTTGTATATGTACATGAGAGCCGTGTACCGTAATACGCCAAAACTGAGTTCAATACACCCACTGCGTCACTGCCCGTTTATCCAATGAAAGCATTGTATCCAATGAAATCATTGTATCTTGTGACCAATGAAACCACTGGTTGTGTAAAACCAATACATGTACCTGTAGTTATCCTTGCGGATAAAGATCCTTGTGTATACAGACTGGGGACCAGTCTAAATCTGGAGTTGATTGTACCTTGTCCGCTATAGGGTTCACTACTCTTTCCAGGGGAGACTAAGTAAAGTCTAACCCGATATCATTGCACCCAATGTGTAAAACTATGCGGATAAAGATCCTTGCGTATAAAGACTTGGAACCAGTCTAAATCTGGAGTTGATTGTACCTTGTCCGCTATACGGTTCACTACTCTTTCCAGGAGGAGACTAAGTCAAGTCTAACCCGATTGACCTGATTGTTTCCCAGACCATAAGGAGACCTCTGGGATGGCAGTCATCTCAGGCATAGCATCATGTTATCTTGTGTCATGTGTTATTAGTCTCAGAGTCAATACCCCCGCTGTACGGCTCATGTTATGGACCGCCACACATGCGGTGTCGTTACGCAGGGATCTATGATTGGTCTGAGAGTTTAAGTCCATACAGTTTGTATAGGTATTTTTAATTGGATAACTGCAGGTTGAGCGTGTACGGTATTTGTTTATGTAATTCTGTGTAATATTTGTTATAGATAGCCATTTAGAGTCACATCATGAATGAAAGGGCATTGATATTGATTGAACGTCATTCCACATCCCGCCCCTTCCAGTCACTGCACCCCGCCACTTCCACACCGACCCCTCCCACACCTCCATATCCCTTCCACGGTTACAGCCTTCACCTTAAATTGGGTCCATTGGAATGGGTGTCCTAAATGCTTTTTTTTCTATGTATCAAATTTGCCACTGTCGTAGTGCTTTTCATTGGGTTTTTTCTTCTTCAAAATGGATTAAAAAAAGGGAATTCTTAAAATCACTAAGCGTTTATTTGAATTCGTTTTGATGACTAATCAACATCACCAATAAGTACAAACTGCGTAGCGGTCGGGTAGACCAATAAAATCACACGTTACACCATTAGTTCGCGCGGGAACTTGATTATACTTTATGCTTCAAATTGGTTTCTTAAAGGGAAGGTACACTATTGGTAATTGTCAAAGACCAGTGTTCTCACTCGGTGAATCTCAACATATGCAGAAAATAACAAACCTCCGAAAATTTGAGCTCAATTGGTCATCGGAGTTGGGAGAAAATGATGAAAGAAAAAACACCCTTTGTGTGCTTTCAGATGGGAATAAAGACTTCTAGTTATTATTTTAGCGAGAAATTACCTCTTTCTCGAAATCTATGCTACTTCAGAGGGAGCCGTTTCTCACAATGTGTTATACTATCAACAGCTCTCCAATGCTCGTTACCAAGTCAGTTTTTGAGTTAATATTTGTTTTGAGTTACTAATTACCAAACGTGTACCTTCCCTTTAAGCAAGACAAGTATAACTTTATCACGGTTAAGATATTCAATCACATGTAGAGTTTAACAGAAACTGTTATTATATATACGGTAATAACATATCCAGTAGAAAAAGACATACATTATTACATATAATGTGAGTATATGTTGATAAAGCTTCTCGTATAAAACAAACTTACAGTATATCTGTACATTTAGCTATATCTATACAATATTACTTGATATTATCTTATAGTTTTGTACCTGTAAACACTGATACAACGATATACAATTTATTTACATTGGGGATGACAATCAAATTTGTTCTAGTTTTGCCTCACACGGGTGATTGAAACACACTGTACTGTATATTAAAATACCAAGTAATTTCAGAGTCCTATGGTGAGCGTCGAACCGTCACTAATCTGCATTCCAATGCACAGTTTAACTACCCAGGCATGTTTGGTATAGTTCAGCAATGGGAGACTTTGAGGCGCTAGGTGGCAGCAAACTTAACAGGTAAATTTGCATTGTTGACGTAGTTCTGAGCATGCACACATTACCGAGAGCAATGGATTTTACCTGATAAGTCTGCTGCCACCTAGCGTCCCTAAAGTCCCCCCATTAAGACATCTGCTGGATAACACTATTGTCTTGGGTTCGATTCCACATAGGGATCTCGGACCCCGGAAGCACTCCGTAAACAATGCTTTCATAATCATGTTTTGGTGAGAGGGGAAAACTAAAACCAACTTTTATAATTCTATATTAACAATTCTGCATAATTTGAAGGATATTTGAAACTTGGGTATTTACATGACCGGACATTCGAAGTAAAACAGCACTTGACCGAGGTGAGGTTTTAAAGCGAAACTTTGTGTAAAAGGGTTCTTTAAAATAGTTTCAAAAAAAGTTATGTAGGTTGGGAATTTATCTTAGAAGGTTTATTTTTGATATCAATTTTATAACGCATGCTGAGAAAACCTCGGTAACATCCTGAAAAAAACAATAAATCACAATTGTCGAAATCTCATTTGTTCATATTCTACCATTTTTGCCAGGTAAAGAAATGCCCATGGTAATACAACACTTAAACAGAAAAGGGTGGACGAAATGCCGTCCTTTGACAAACAAAACAGCTTTTGCAATGTTGTGCCTTCAATGGCAGTTTCTGTATGTTAGTCAGTGGACATTGTCTCTGCAGATGCACTACAGTAGCTGTGCATTCTCAGATGGTACACGTATACCGATGACCCTGAGTACATAATGCAATGAAACATATTATACATGAAGTGGAGGTAAAATTATGAGATTTTCGTCCACTGTCGGGGTTTCAAACACAAACAATACATCTATAATTCCATAACTTG
Source organism: Asterias rubens (assembly GCF_902459465.1). NCBI lineage: Eukaryota > Metazoa > Echinodermata > Asteroidea > Forcipulatida > Asteriidae > Asterias > Asterias rubens. The sequence continues at coordinate 10,512,719 of NC_047079.1, forward strand.
ATTATCTCTCATTGGTATTAAACCATAGAGTGAAGCCCCCATGATCGTGACTTCCAGTCATATTTACATTGTTCGGAATCAACCTATTCAGCACCGCACCCATTTGGAGTCACGTAGGAACTCCACCACGTGCGTGCCATAACTTCCCCCATAAACAATTATACACCGGGCTTCCTTTATCGCCCGACCATGTTGGTTAGAAGTTTAGTTTTATACAAGAGAAACAATTAAATATTTAACACGATGTACAGAAATGACATGAATATCACAGCCAACCCCCAAGGCTGGCTGCCCTTTCCTTCAAGTTCAATGAGTTTTTTTTGTAAAATACACTCTAATGTTGTTTCTTTCTCCCAAGAGAAAAAATACAATTCACGTTCTAAGAATACTATACAGAAAATAAGTTACAAAACTTTCAGATAGGAAAACCGATTTCGTAAAAACTTCCCAAGTATCTAGACAGAAGACGTTTATTGTTTGAATGCGTCGGCTCATGTGGCGTACACTTTCGTCTGGCTCCCTGTTTGCACTATTTGCAATAACTACAAATTGAAGGTACCTGACCAATAGACCGTGCAAGTCTTGCGCGTATTCGAACATTGTGACCCGCACAAGACTTGCTAGACTTGATTCAATCCCGTTCTCGCAAAACAATAGTTTTCTGATGATTGGATGACACGGGGTAGGGACTTGGGTCAAGTCTAGGGACTTGCACGAAACCTAGTCTAGACCCTGTAGCTCTTTTTGAAGAATTCATTCCCGAGGCAAAAGTTGTACATGTTGTACAAGTCTCTCGAAAATCGCCGTGGAATGTTACGAGATGTATTGTCTTGAGATGTACTGTCTGGTCAGATTTGTCAGAGTTCTCGTCGTCAAATTCATTCTTCTTAAGTCTCCCTTTCATCTTTTAAAGCCATTGGTCACTTTCGGTAAACAGTATTGTCCAAAGGCCCACACTTCGTGTACCACAACTGATATAAAAAATAACAAACCTGTGAAAATTTAGGCTCAATTGGTCATCGGAGTCAGGAGAAAATAACGGGGAAAAACCCTACCTTGTTTCCGCACGTTTCGCCGTGTCATGACATGTGTTTAAAATAAATCCGTAATTCTCGACAACGAAAATTGATAATTGTTTTAATGTTTTCTCGAAAAGTAAAGCATTTCATGGAATAATATTTCAAGAGAAGTCTTTCAACATTACCTTACGTTAACCCTGTAAGTTATTTGTAAATCTGTAAACTTTTTTTTTCTGTGCCGAAAGTGTATAATGGCTTTAACATTCTTCTGTTTCATTTTAATAAAGAGATATTTGCCTCTGGTTTCCGAGCAGATGATTGTGTGCACATGGGTGTCGCACTGCTATTTTTGTGCTTCTGTCGTCGGTTGTAATATTTAATGTGTCTATTCTGCCTTTTCTGTGAAACCGTTGACGTTATTAATGGGCAGCTAAAACAAGTCAGATTGCAATTTTGGTTTATAACTCTTCATGTGGTACTAAAAACGGTATTAATTTCCTGCTATGCATTAAACTTTGTTTGCTGGTCTTAGAATCATCATTTTTGGAAAATAGATGATATAGTATGATATAAGTTCAATGAGAACTATGAAGCAATGAAACGAAGAAACAAACATTAAAACAGCGTTGCAGCACCTCTTTATGTCATAAAAGGGTGTTTTATGGCAGGACTGGAAAGTAAAGTCATCAACAGTCGGTCGCCAGTCAGTGTCCCCGTCTCTGATATTAAACTCATATCGATCGTATCCTGGTAACCCATGGGTTCTGACATCTGAATGAAGTAGTGAGAGGTACTATTTGAGTCTAACCTGGGAATGTAATGATGTTGGTAAATACTCCCTGTGTGTGAAAGTGGAACACTTTTATTAACGTGTGAAGAGGGTCTTTATAGGGACAGTGCAGAACAGGTTTTCTGAAGGGTGTATTCACTCAAACCCTACAGTTGTCTTTGTTTAGGGAGGTAGAAGTGAAATCATGCATGTAGCTGTTGGATGGGATTGCATGACAGGAAACCACGATCACAAAACACATTTTGATGGTAGCGTACATGACTATGTTGTATATGTTTTAATGCATGTTTTTAAAAAGGACGGGCAAAGAAAAAGTAATAGGACCAGGGGTGGATTTCACAAAGAGTTAGGACTAGTCTTATCTCGAGTTAGGACCAGTTACTCGTCCTAACTTAGGACTAGCCATACGTTTTGTATATCTCCTAGGACTAGTCCTAACTCTTTGTGAAATCGACCCCAGGGATTGGTTTCACAAAGAGTTAGGACTAATCCTCAGTAAGGACTAGTCCTAGTAAACACTTGAGGCTAGTCCTAAGTTAGGACGAGTTATAAGGTCTCTTAAACTCTTCGTGGATTCACCCTTAGGACTTTTAGTTTATTCAGAATAAAAAGGTAGCAGTCAGTCAAGATGAACGAACAAGATTCAAGCATACAAGCATTTCCCTTTCATTACCAATGTTATACCGTATCCTGTCTCAAAGATGGTGAGCATAATCGTTTCAGCATTTCCTCTTCACGTCAATGTTGTACTTTGTCTTGATTCAAAGAGCGTGAGCAACTAGTCGCAGAGTATGCGTACCATAACACATTTGACAGTTTTGACAACACTGTCACTGTTGTACTTTATCTTGATTCATAGAGAGTATGCATTAATTAAAGTATAATATATGTCAGTTCTGCAAACATTGCTAGATTTGTACCATATCTTTATTCAAAGAGAGTGTGCATTAATTAGTATGTGTCAGTTCAGTCAACATTGCTATTGTTGTACCTAATCTTTATCCAGAGAAAGGAGGTATATTATACCAGTCATTACAATTATTATCTTGATTCAGAAATAGCAAGTATTTTACTTTAAAACCCTTAATGCAGTCAATAGGAATTAAATCCTGGATAAAAGGTACTTTTTATTTAGACACGGGTACAGAGCACTTTTGAATGATTGCTACGTCATCGTCTAAGTCACTGTCCTTTTATTTGTGTTGTCCGCGGTTTAGATCTTGAGCGATTGACTAACATACAAAGCAAGCTGTTTATGGAGTCATAAACCAAGCGCGGCCCGGTGCGCTCCTATTTGGGTTAAGCATCGCTACTCGTCAGTACGCACTCAATTCAAAACATGCCTAAGTGGTAATGTCCGGGGTACCCCGGGAACCCCTTCCAGCCCATTTAAGCCAAGTACCGTGTCTTCGACAGGCCAAGGGCTTTCACGAAGAACATGCTTTGGATCAAAGCAAAAGGTAGTAACTGATTCTATATTCCTACCCATACACGCATTAGCTCTAGTGGCAATTCAGCTGGTGCCTTAGCGGCAATATGACGTTGACCTCTCGGTACCGGTAGCCATTTTGTTTCAATAAGTACAAGCAGCTAGGCTGCTGATGGGGCAATACGGTGGCGCTTTTAATGGATTGAATGCATTGCGTAATGTTCCATTGCCATACAGGGAGCCAGACGTAGAATTACCATAATTTCAGCCAGAATTATAATAAGAATAGAAATGATTAAAACTTTTGCAATGCGGTCAGGTTCGAGCAAACTATATGCAGTCTAATCAGTAATCAACCACCCTCGTCCCCTTGGTTTACTTTACTTTCAACCATGTTTACAATAGTAAACCCTGGGATGGAAACTCCCTACTTGGACCCTGATTGGACAACTACTTTACAATATTAGGTACAGCCAGCCGCCGGCAACCAACAATATACAAACAAGCTATTAAATCTGGCACCGTACTACGAAAGTTTGATTTCGAAAAGTAGCCAGACTATTTTAATTTACATACGTATCCCAAATTGTTTGATACCAGGGTGAGAGCAGTCAACCTTGTAACCGCTCGACACACACCGGGGACGAGGTTAGACATCAACGCCCAGCCTTACTGCGACCTTAGTTTAGTTTTTGAAATATAGTTATCAAGTTGTTTCAATAAGAAAGTCAACATTATAGACTAATAATAAATGACATAAATAATGAAACTCAGAGGTATTGGGTAACGGTGGTAAAAACCTTAACATTTAGTTAGTATTTGAAAAGGAAGTGCGTAATCATGGCATCATATCCTTTTAAAAATCCACAGAGGAGAGGTAAGGAGTTGAATCAGCCTGCCGAGTGGTGGCGCCCTATTGACAATTTACCATTACATTGGTCCCGATTTAGTTTATAATACAAAATACAAACAGTCACCGCTGATGTTCAGTAGACAGAACACTTTTCCTCTGGATTCATCGGTGAATTTGACTTGCACTTGAAAGCTTCAGCAAACGCATGCGAATTCGTAACAGACCCTAAAACTCTGCAAACAAGAAAAAGAATAAAAAACTTGTTATGAGTGTTATTTTTGTTTAATTACTTTTTAAATGGATGAGCATTCTGTTTTGCTTTGCATTCTTTTCATTCAAGTGAATGCCATTGTGGCAACAGGTTATATTCCCCATAGCGCCCTCTTTTAAATCTTACTCTTTAAGCCAATATTAATTTCTCATATGGGGACAGCTTTTCCTAGGACAGCGTGTCTGATTTGGCTGTTGCCAAGGGTGTTGCGATGGGTATCATATCTTCCAATGCATGTTCATCTGACCATCAAGCCACAGTCACGGATGCTCAAACATATGGAGGTCGTGGGTTCGAATCCCACCAAAGTAATAGCCTGTGTAGTACAGGTCTATATCATGATCGGTGTATGGATATGGCCGAATAATAAACCATAGGCATATCCCAAATGTATTTTGGTTGCGGTGCTCACTGCTGAAACAGGATTCGAACTGCAACTAGCAACCTGGCAGTGGTCTTGTGCTAAGACATCTGCTCTAGAATGGTAGAGGTCGTGGGTTATAATCCTACCCGAGTAATATGTCTGTTTTTTCCCCGCATGAATCGGGAAATTACGGATACACGGTGCATGCTTTACACTCATCGGTGTATAACCAAATAATTACCTAAATTTTGACGGCGAGTGTTTATTTGACTGTAACGTGTGAATAATGGACTGGTCACGATGTATTGAACAGAAGATCTGCAATTGAAAGAAAACATTAAGTTAGTTTCCATCAAAAATGTTGACCGAAAAAATAAGTTGAAATACACCGTACAAACACCGACTGTTACCCACTGCTTTCCAGGTGCTCCTGGCTTTTTCACAACCATACAGCAATATACCACGCCCAATATGTGGCAGAGGCGGCACACCCCGCCCCCCCCCCCCCCACCAACAAAAAAGTTCCCAAACTTTGACACCCCCTTATCCCTCACTAAACAGCAGCACACCTCACTTACAATTCTCTAAATGATTCATGAGATTCACAGAACGAAAAAGATGACACAAGAGGGGGTACGCCATGACACACATCATCGAAAATTTGTTATCTTATTTCCCAAACTGCACCTTTCGTTCCATTTTTTTGAAAGGGAAGTACACATTAAAGTTGTCTCCAACTGGATAAATATTCGTGTGATTGTTATTTCGGTTCTTACCTGGCCAAAGTTGAGGAAGAATAGTTGATTGTGAGTTACGTTTATTCCTGGAAGTGGGGCTTCCTCTGCCCTGTTGCGGGCCACCCATCTACGGTATGCCTGCAAAGATTTGAAAAATATTAATATTTGTGTCACCTTTTCCCTTTGCATGATGGGCATAATTAAGTGGGTATACATGAATGTATCTTCGCTTTCGTTGAGGTGTGGTGGTCTTTCAAGGAATTGTTGGTTTAAAGAACTTGACGTTTCGATCAGTTAACTCTTAGAGTCTTCAGGAAAAGTGAGGGAATCTGTAGCGGCATGCCAAGCCCCCACTAAAGCCTTCTTTAGGACATAAAAATTACTGTGTGTTTGGTTTTTCAAAGGGCACCGAAGGCATTTTTCGCCCCGGTGTTCCTGGCTGTGGCTGCTAAATGCGCCGTAGCACCTTGTAAAACCCTTATAAGGTGCTACATAATTGGGTCTCGGAATTCATCACTTCATTAAGCTATCTTTCTGAAAGTTTTTATATAACTCAGCGTCTTAGAGTACCTTGTTGGTAGATACGTGCGCTATATATAAGACTTCAATATATTATATTATGTCTTACCCGAAAGGCTTGCATTAGACCACTGTTATCGGCGATGTTTTCACCCAACGTCTGTTTTCCATTCACCTGAAATGGGGGCAAATATTCCATCATATCATTTAGCGTTGGTTGGTATAGTAGTATCTTCCTTGCCTTCTACTCCGGTTCTAATCCCACCAGGGGTAAATTTCACAAAGAAACAGGACTAGTCCTAACTTAGGACTAGTCCCAGGAGATATAAAAAAATCAAACACTTTCGATCTTAGCTGTGCTCCCAGGTCATAATGGGTTGATGTGGCTGCTGGCAGCTGAAGGTGCCCTTGCATGCCTGCTTCGCGAACACGCCGATGCCGCGTCCTTCGCAATTCAGCTATAGCTGTGAGTATGGATGATTAGCCCCCCAAATAATTATTATTATTATTATAGTATGGGTAGTCCAAAGCTAGGACGAGTAATTTGTCCTAAAACTCTAGAAAAGACTAATCTTAACTACACCCCATGGGGACAATGTGGATTTGGTGCTCAGTCCTTGCTTACAGTAAACAAATGTAGTGCTTCGAGACTCTATGGATTTATATTTTTAAATTGCATATCACATCTTCAAAAAAATCATGCACTAAAATAATGCACTATTGCATATAGGAAATTGAACCAATTCAGTGTAACTCTAACATGAGCTTGGTTCTGAGAGGTATTTGTTTAATGGCATGCTTAAAGACTCTGGACACTATTGGTAGTTGTCAAAGACCAGTCTTGTCACTTGGTGTATCTCAACTTATGCATAAATCAACAAACCTGTGAAATTTTGAGCTCGATTGGTCGTCGGAGTTGCGAAATAACTATGAAAGAAAAAACACCCTTGTCAAACGCAGTTGTGTGCTGACAGATGCTTGGTTTCGAGACCTCAAGCTCTAAACTTGAGGTCTCGAAATCAAATTCGTGGAAAATTACTTCTTTCTCGAAAACTACGTCACTTATGAGGGAGCTGTTTCTCACAATGTTTTATACTATCAACCTCTCCCCATTACTCGTTACCAAGTTAGGTTTTATGCTGATAAATATTTTGAGTAATTACCAATAGTGTCCACTGCCTTTAAATGGAGTGATATAAATGCAAGGCAAAAAAGAGGGAACAGAAAACACGTAAAGGAAATTTGTAGTGGTTGGATTTTGTTGATGGCAGTTTTTACTTTACCTTCCTTCCGACTTGATCGACTGTGTAGTTTGAATATTGCTCCACGAGACAACTCGTCTTGTCATGGAACGCCTGTATTGAACCATCTGACCACACCTTCTCCAGGTTGCCGCTTTTATCAAACGACCGACCTTTAAAAGTCAATACAAAAACACTCCCATTATTTTAAGTAACTGATTAAATGGCACGTGACACCTTTGGTAATTGTCAAAGACCAGTCCTCTAACTTGGTGTATCTCAACATATGCATAAAAATAACAAACCTGTGAATTTATTTGACTCAATTGGTTTTCGAAGTTGCGAGATAATAATGAAAGAAAAAACACCCTTGTCACACGAAGTTTTGTGCTTTTAGATGTTTGATTTCGAGGCCTATGCCGAGTCTCGGGTTTTAACTTACCTGTGTTGTCGAATCCGTGCATGAGTTCATGACCAATTACAAATCCAATGCCTCCATAATTCATTGATCTGAAATAAAAATAAATCAACTTAAAGGCAGTGGACACTATTGGTAACTGTCAAAGACTACTATCCCGGCCATATCTCGTTGGGCCCCCCTGCCCCTTTCAATGTTGCTTCCAATTGCTGATTGTGTTCCGAGTTGTGTTCTGAGTTACAGTCAACATTGAGCGGGGGGCGGGGGGCGGGGGACAAATGTTTTGAATGTGAATGGGAAGTGCACAGGGAATCGTTGTATACAACGTTAGGAAAGGGTGGCCCAAGCATTTTGGCCGGGATTGTAGCCTTCACAGTTGGTGTGTCTCAACATATATGCATAAAATAACTACCCTGTGCAAATTTTAGCTCAATCGGTCATCGAAGTTGCGAGATAATAATGAAAAAAAAAACCTTGTCACACGAAGTTGTGTGCGTTAAGATTGTTAATTTGGGGCCCTTAAGTTCTAAATCTGAGGTCTCGAAATCAAATTCGTGGAAAATGACTTCCGTCTCGAAAACTATGGCACTTCAGAGGGAGCCGTTTCTCACAATGTTTTATACCGTCAACCTCTCCCCATTAATCATCACGCATAAAGGTTTTATGCTAATAATTATTTTGAGTAATTACCAATAGTGTCCACTGCCTTTAACCGATTTGTCGTGTCAGAGTGGTCTAGGGCCTGGGACTCAACTTCTGCATTTACAGAATGGATGCCCTTTGCAGTCGCAAAACTTTTTTTCACGATTTGTTTGTTTCGCCATTGATTCCATTTAATCATATTAATGAGAAGAGTGATTTTTTAACGCTACAAAAAGAAATTTGAACAACTTCTCATCAAAGTGACCCCTTTATGTGATAACGCCGTGGGGAAACTCATTTGAGTTTCCTGCCATAATTTAAAAAACTTACCTAGGATTTTTGCTATTGAAAAATGGGTGCTGAATAATCCCTGCCGGAAATGCTAAGAGGAGGATAGAGAATAAAAGAGCGGGACAAAAATTGAGCTATAGAATATATATATATATGAAAACCGAGAAACGGCAAGTTGTCGTTTAGGCTAAAAACGCATTTGTTCCCTGAATATAATGAACTACTATAGAGTGAAACTGTAAGACACTGGCAGCCCTTTGGTAATAGTCAAAGGCCAGTCTGCTCACTTGGTGTATCCTTACTATTCGAAGTGTGCACAAAATAACAATCCTGTGAAAATTTGTACTCAATTGGTCGTCGAAGTTGCGAGATAATAATGGAAGAAAAAAACACCCTCGTCACACGAAGTTGTGTGCTTTCAGAAGCTTGAGTTCGTTCGTGAAGGATAAGTTTACTGCAGTCGTCATATTATGTTGTGGTTCTGAGTATAACTTAAAATGAAGTAATAACACTCACTTATTCTGTTCAATGCATACTCGTACAAGGCGCTGACTCGGAATGTTGTAAGTTTATCTGGCCATCTGCAGAGAAAATACGGTCAACTTGAGATACGGTTTCATTAATGTAACTGTAAAAATATTACTGGTTCGATTATTTGATGGAATTGTCAACATCGTCCAAACTAGACCTTATCACAAAATACTTGGTATACGGGTGCTGTGATAGGTGTTGAATGTGGTGCATGCTGGTCTAGCTAGCGATAACGTTTGATCAATAGCTCGCTAGCTAGACCAGCATGCACCTCTTTCAACAGTTAGGGCTTGCGCAATGGGTCTATAGTGACATCCTTGAGCAAGTTCGAGTGTGCACAATGGTTAACTAAAGGTTGACCATTTGCACTCGAACCCAAGCTGGTTGACCATTGGTTGACTACTGGGGTCGACCATTATTTTGGAACCTGCCTCGACCTCGTGGTTTCTTGACTGGTCCCAACAGCATGTTCCATTCTTACATGAGTAAAGCGCAGAAGGGAACCAGTGACACTAGAGCGAAAAGGCGGAAGGTTGACTAGACTTCCACACGAGTCGTTTGCGTGAGTGCGTCACTGCGCATGTACGTTGCTGGTCAGTAGTCAACCACGGGTCGACTATTGTGCCAAGTCGAACTTGCTTCTTGTTTCTAATCGAACTAGCGCCCCATTTGGTGAAGCACGACGTATAATAATGCGATCGAATGGCGTTTGAATACAAACCCACCTTTTTAAACGAATTTCTACACCGATGCACATCTTCTGAGTAGAATAGTAATAATGGGTATTAAAATTGAAAAAAACTATATAATTAAACTTATTACAATCAATAAATTACTAATTTTTCCTGGACAGCAATTTAAATGTACTCGCGAGTATTATAAACAAATAATTAATAGTAATAAACACATATTGCTTAAAACTGTTACACTCACCTTGAAAAATCAACTGGCCTTCTGAACGATCCTAAGGAAACTCTGACGTAATTCCTCATAGCCGCAAAAACATTTTCAAAATGACTATCTGGCGTACTTATCATCTGTGAAACGCAAGGGGAAAAAACATACGATTTCCAATGAGAAGTGTCATTTTCTACAAAACAATATCTGAGATAATTCGGTAGTAAATCCAATTTTAGGAGTTCAAGTAGTCCATAGCTTACGTTTTCGTATTCCAACTCAAGCAGTGTCTGGTTCTTAACTTTGTCAGCGTAGCCGATTAGCTCACGGACCGCAAGTGCCTGTTAGAATAAACGACAACGTGGTAGATACTGTAAATATAAATCTTTATACTGTATGGTGGTATACTTCAAGTATAGTATAGTTATATACTTCCTTATACTGTAATGGTATGCCTGTTGTGTGTAGTTGTAGTGACGTTCAAACCGAGGACGTATTACAAGGGGCACAATGTGCACGATTGATAGTAGAGTAATAGTAGTGCGATATAACAAACAAACTAACAAACAAACAAACAAACATGTGTTGGGGGAGGTCTAAACTTCGTTGTTTGGAACCTATTCGCATGCCATGCCAACAATCGATATGTTATTCTTTTTCCATTCCTTATTTTGTTATTCTTACAAAGTTAACATGGTCATTCCTTCAAAGGTTCCCCCCCCCCCAAATTGACTGAATCTTTTTCTTCTCCAAACCCCCCCCCCCTCTCCTCAACCACCGGTTAGAAACATTGCCCGACGTAGAAGATTTCCATTATTTTGAATAATAAACCTAAACCTTATAAAAAAGGTCATACTTTTTCAATGGACTTAGCTTTTGTAGACTCGTCCATCCAATCCGTCTGGTTCAACGTTTCGAGCTGAATTTCCCGTATGTCGTGAAGCAAATCAGTCATCTGCAAAAACAACAACTATCTAAGTTATAGTAAACCTGTGGTTACAACAGTGGTCGATTTCACAAAAAATATTCCTAACTTAGGACTTTTCCTATGACTCCGTACAAACTTAAGGCTATATAGTCTTATTCTAAGGACGACTAACTCGTCCTAACTCCTTGTGAAATCCACCCCAGGCCTAGGATTACACGGAAGCATCCGAGTCAATGTTGCCACTGGCCTTGGTGCCCATATTATGGCAGGAGACTCTGCGCCCCCCCCCCCCACACACACCGATAGTGTTGTCCTCCATGTGGGACTTTGTTACATCTTCTGATAATAACGCCCTCTGTTGAATATCCTCCTCCAGCACATGTTAATTTCCCACAATGGGGGACAGAATCTCCGGGGTCAATTTCCCCATGACATTCCTTCAAAAGTTTCCACCCAACGACGGTGCCTTCACGAAATGAAAATGGCCATGCCTCCCTAAAGATAAAACCTCCAAAAGATAAAACCTCCAGGCCTGTGTGGCTGATGGGGTAATACATTGATTTGTGGTCATTGTTTATTAAATACACAAAAACACCTTTTGTCTAAATTCCAACTGACCATAAACTTGCTTTGTTCATCGAAGTACTCCTCCACGAAGAGTGCAGACATGACGTTGTTCATGTAGTGTTTGACTAATGAGAAGCACTGCTTCCAGCGGGCCTTTTCGGCTTGCTCCCCCATGACCTGATAGGCAAACTCCTCGCCGAGCTTTCGGGGTTTCCTCCCAAGTAATGCCATGCTGTCCTTAACCAACATCCACATTAAGAAGTTCGCTATTGTTCTGAATAACAAGAAGAAGAAAAAAAAACAGCCTTATACATTTGGTTTACGTTCTCCAGAAATTTATGAACATAAAGAATAAGTGATTAGAGCACCGGGAAAGCTGTTGCTATTATAAAACATTGTTATAAACAACACCCTTTTGAAGAAATGTAGTTTTAGGGAAAGAGGTAACTCTAACTTTTAAATTTCAAAAGTTGAATTTGAGATAGACTTCATGCCGAAAGCCTTTCTCTTTCGTCTAAATGCGCACAGTTCTATGCGTTTGTCACCACAAAGTGAAAAACCCAATGTGCTTTCAAGTCTGGCACCCTGTGTGCTCAGATGCTGTTTTGTGGTTTTTTTTTACACAGTGATTTCGGGTGCGTTCGATTAGCTTCCCTTGGTCGACCCCGGTCTGCCCCGATACTTTCGAGTAGCTTTGACGTCATTCAAGGGGCTCACCCGGGTCAGCCCAAGTACCCTGCTTGTGGAGTGGGTCACTTGGGGCTGGCCCGAGGTGCATGACGTCACCATTTGAAAGGGTATGTGATCGTTCGATTAGCTCTTTTCAGGGGCTCACCGGAGTGAGCACCGCGGGGTCGACCCAGGAAAGCTAATCTTACGCATCCACCTATGGTTGGGTTCCTACCTTGTGGGCGTGGCCTCCAGGAGGGGTCCTAACCTCTTCATGTAGTCCATGGTAAACGTTCCAACTAATTCCGTTTCTTTAAGGTTTGGGTTGACGATATTGCCGAAATATCTCTCCCAATCAATCTAGATTGTTTAAAATGCATGGCTTCATTTTAATTAATAATAAATAATAACTGTATAGCGCATATCACTGCCAAGTCCCTATAATGTGCTGAAATAATTACTAAATGGTGTTTGAAGCTTTGCATGGTGTGGAGAATAAGAAGTAGCTATTAATACTGAAAAGTAAACTTGCGGGTACAATCATGTGTAAACAACTCTTTTGAGGGAGTGTTGGGTCTGAAAAAGGGCTGTGTGGTTTCTCAATCAAATATTAAACACTTCAAGTCTGAAGTCTTTTTTAGGCATCTGAAAGCACACAATAACTTGTGCTACAAAGGCGTTTTTTCTTCATTTTTATTTCCTTGCAATTTCGATGACCAATTGAGCCCACATTTTCACTGCTGGTTTGCTATTTGATGCATAATGGTATACACCTGTCTTTGACAGGTGCAAACGTGTTCAGGGGTCGATTTCACAAAGTAGTTAGTACAAGTCCCCCCCCCCCCCTTACAAGTCCCCCCTACTAGTCCTAGGGGATAGTAAACATTAAGGCTAGTCCTAAGTTAACTTGAGATGAGATTAGTCTTTACACTTTGTGAAAACCGTCCCTTTGCCTTAAAGGCAGTGGACACTATTGGTAGTTACTCAAAAAAGTTATGAGCATAAAACCTTACTTGGTAAAGAGTAATGGGGAGAGGTTGATAGTATAAACAATTGTGAGAAACGGCTCCCTCTGAAGTGGAGTAGTTTTTGAGAAAGAAGTAATTTTCCACGAATTTGATTTCGAGACCTCAAGTTTAGAAATTGAGGTCCCGAAATCAAGCATCTGAAAGCACACAACTTTGTGTGACAAGGGTGTTTTTTCTTTCATAAAAATATTTGGCAATTTCGACGACCAATCGAGCTAAAATTTTCACAGGTTTGTTATTTTATGCAAATGTTGAGATACAGCAAGTGAGAAGACTGGTCTTTTACAATCACCAATAGTGTTCACTCTTTAAAGACTCACCTCAGGAGCTTCCCGTAGTAAGTCTTTGGTTGACAGCCTTCGGTACATCGTAGCTGCATTAATCGTATTCACTGGGATCTGTATCTGAAATTAAAGATAATCATGAATGGAAACAGATTAGCAAAATTAATGTCCGACGCATTTGAAATGAGGAGTTGACACTTTTTAAGTACCAATGGTAATTCCCAATCCCTTAATAACTGTGTTTGTGGCATGAAATTTGATTCCACTTTGATGACTCAGCCACTTGAAGTTGAGTTCGGTGCGATGAACAACTTAATTCTATTAAATAAATATGATCGTGTGTCACTTTTATTCATGTGGAATTTGGTGTCGAGAATTTGTCTTGTCTCACTCATACATCCGTTGAAACAATTATTAACTAGCTATAACTTACCCCTGATAGCGCTGCCTCAAAGTGAAGGAGCTCATCCACTTGGTGGCGCACTTCATCATCGCTCCCTGAGCTCAACTCTATGGCAACGGCCTCGATATATTCTCGATATGTTACAACATTCTGTACCGAGGAGTGTCAGTCAGTCGTTGGATATTACCGTAATTCAAACAAAAATGAGAAGGGGAGAACTTTAATTATGGCGCCATGTTGATGTGATTTTTTTCCATGAATATTATGAGAAGGTGATTAGTGATTGCAGAACATCATGCACGGAAATAGATCTGCACTTAGAGGTGCAACGAGACATACATTAATAATTACTGTTACAAAATGCATTTAGATTTAGAAACGGCTGACATGGTGTAGTGTAAGATAATGTTGGCGTCACCGTTTCAGACAGTATTTAAGAGGTATTACATCTTACTCATCTCCTACTAGGCAGCAAATTGAATTCCTCTTTCCTCATATATTGCTCATTATACTTTTGAGCATGTTTTGATCGGAGCAATTGATCGTCTTAGCTCGGTATAAGGTAGTGTTGTTATGTCACACTGGGCAACGATGGTCATGACAGTAGAATTTAGTTTTATATTGGATATAGGACATGTATTCATATAGGTAGGTACAGCGAATATCACTGTTGCTTTTTCGGTATTGGACATTTGAAATCCAGTAGTTCGATATTTGACATTGGATATTTACATAGGGTTGTACAGCGAATATCACTCACGGTTTTCGGTATTGGACATTGGACATGCAATAGTTTGATATTGGACATACACTTAGGTTTGTACAACGAATATCACCTGTTGCTTCGGTATTGGACATTGGACATTCATGTAAGTTTGTAAAGCAAATATCACAGTAACTTTTTCGGTATTGGACATTGGACCTTCATTTACTAGGTTTGTACAGCGAATGTCACAGTTGCTTTTTCGGTATTGAACATTGGACCTTCATTTACTAGGTTTGTACAGCGAATGTCACAGTTGCTTTTTCGGTATTGGACATTGGACATTCGTATACTAGGTTTATACAGCGAATGTCACAGTTGCTTTTTCGGTATTGGACATTGGACATTCGTATACTAGGTTTGTACAGCGAATGTCACTGTTGCTTTTTCGGTATTGGACATTGGACCCTCGTATATGAGGTTTGTACTGCGAATGTCACAGTAACTTTTTCTGTATTGGACATTGGACATTCATTTACTAGGTTTGTACAGCGAACGTCACAGTTGCTTTTTCGGTATTGGACATTGGACATTCGTATACTAAGTTTGTACAGCGAATGTCACTGTTGCTTTTTCGGTATTGGACATTGGACATTCGTATACTATAGGTTTGTACAGCGAATGTCACAGTTGCTTTTTCGGTATTGGACATTGGACATTCATCAAGGTTTGTACAGTGAATTTCTATCTTGTACATTGGTTACGTTACCATTGACACGAGATTGATATCAATGATGTACTCACCCTATGGGAAAAGTTGGCGACCGTGTAGTCATTCCTGTTTAATACTGATGTTGGCTGAGAAATCTGGAACAACAGAAAAACCAGTAGGAACCGAAAGTTATCAATCAGATTGTTATAGGCACTGGACACCTTTGGTAATTGTCAAAGACAGTCATCTCACTTAGTGATCAGGAAAAGTATGCACAACATAACTAACCTGTGAAAACCGTAACACAATTGGTCGTCGAAGTTTCGAGATAATAATGACAGAAAAACACCCTTGTCACACGAAGTTGTGCTTTCAGATGCTTGATTTCGGGACCTCAAAATCTAAATCTAAAGGTCTCGAAGTCAAATTCAAATATTTTAGTGGAAGATTACTTTTACAAACGACGTTACTTCATAGGGAGCCGTTTCTCACAATATGTTTTACTGTCAACAGCTCTCCATTGCTTGTTACCAAGTAAGTTTTTATGCGAACTATTATTTTGAGTAATTACTCTGCCTTTAAGGTAGATCTCTGGCGAATTCCCGAGCCTCGAAGTGTGACGTCAGATGTTCAGGCTCACCTTATCCCATGTCCGGACCCCAACCCCATTATAAGCAAGAGGTACTTACGAACATTATATACTCGCCAGAGTTTTGTGGATCCACGCCTATGTACGTACGGATGAGATAATTCCCGCCGGTTTCCATCACAATCTTCGCGAGGAAATCTTCCAAATTCCACGTGGATTCGTCAAACGACGAATCATTCATAAGCGGCCAGCCGCCCCATAGTTTGATCTTAGCTCGGAGCGGTTCGTACCCTCTTTCGTTTATTTTGTCTGAAAAAAAGATATACATGTTTTTTTTAATGGAAACTTTTGAACGCTAGATGGCAGCAGACTTTCAACGACTGGACCTCCAGTTTTCTATACGATGTCTTACCTTCGTTCATGCAGGCCTGAAACAGGTGTTTTGCTTTTACATTAGAGGGTGGATCATCCTCTTTCACCTTACTCGAAATAAGACCTGCAATTTGTAGGAAAACACAGAATTTAACACCAGTTTGAAGAGAGAAATACTTCCATCGGTTTGGAAATGTCTTGGTCGAACGGTTAAGAGCACCGAATTTAACTATTTGTGTATCTGGTCAGCAGAGTGTGGGTTCGAGTCCCAGTCGTGAGACTCATTTGTGTCATTAAGCGAGACACTTAAAACCATTGCTTCGTCCTTCGGATGGGACGTAAAGACATTGCTCCCTCGTTTTGTGTAACGCCATAAAAGAACCCAGTGCACTTGTCGAAAAGATTGTGAGTTCGCCCTGGTGTTCCATGATGTGGCTGCTGAATGCGCCGCAGCACCTTGTAAACACATTACAAGGTGCCACGTAATTGGGTCCCAGAATTCATCACTTCAATTACCTATCTTTCTGTATAAATGTATCTACTAAAGCGTCTTAAGTTCCTTGTTGGTAGATACTTGCGCTATATAAGACTCCGATATTATTATTACTATTATTATTCTATTGTGACTGAAGGTTTACCTCTGCATTTTAATTCTAGCCTGTTCGTCAGCTCCTTCAAAACATCCAGATTGCTCTCCTCCTCTGGAATGACTCGACTCGCAACCCAGCCGCCACACGCGTACTCATAGAAGTCTTCACATGGGTCGGCATTTGTGTTCATGTTGACGAGTAAACCAGCGGCTGGAAATAAGACCACAGGTTAGTTATCATACTATGGTTTGCTTTTATTTGTATAGATGTTCCGAAACATTTTACCCGTCACACACTTGTGCCGTTTAAGAAACTACGAATTTGGCTCCTTCGGGTGTTTAGAAAACGTGTACTGTACTTATGTGGCTTTATACAGGCGGGCAGATCCCAAGCAAGATCCAAAACACAAGCCCTTGTTTCGAAAACGGCCAATGATACTAGACTTATACCGGTCTTCCATTCGCCCCTAAAACAAAAAATAGGCGGTAAATAATCTGGTGTCTAGTAGCATAATAATTACACATTGCATGCAAACTTCGACGTGCTTTGCGATAACTCTACGCTGCTGTCTTTGACAAAAACTTCCCCGGGGCAAAACTATTGGTGGCGCGCTGTATTGTGAATCTTATTGTATTATTAAGGGGATTTATAAGGAGACCTACCTGCTTCAACACAGCCTTCTGTTAGACACACCTTCTGTTCAGCACACTGTGCGGATAGGTCTGGAATAATAACTCTTTCTGAAACTGCGAAACAGAATAACAAGAAGATATCAGTATTCAATCATAACGGGACTAGGAAACTTTTAACAAATGGGACACCTTTATATTGTCACGCCAGCAAGCGCATTGTGATATCGGGAAGACAATTTTGGTCACCAGTGTTGACCTCTCTCGCCTGCTGGGGACTGGGTGTGCGCCGCTGTTATTACACCTTTATGGAAATGCAAACAACAACACACCCCAACAAACAAACAAACAAACAAACAAACACCACCCTAACAACCAAACAAACAAACAAACAAACAAACAAACAAACAAACAAACAAATAAAAGTATATTATTGACTGTATAATTATTTTGATACTGAATGATCAATTACAACTCTCATTAACATGTACATAACTGGCATAGCTGCCAACTATCCCTGATTCTGCAGAAACTAGAAACTAAAATAATTCCATACTGATGAACAAATTTCAACAATCTCCTTAACCCCAGAAACGTGTTCCCTTTTGTTGCGTGTAATACTAAATATCTCCCTGATTGTTAAAAAAAAAATCAATTTTGGCAGCTCTGAACAAGGTGTGATGACTATTGTGATGACGTCAGATTATTAATCGCAGGGTCTGTGAATATTTTTTACCAAACAATGAGCACAAGTTTAAATCACACCGAGGAAAATTATTTTTTACGAAAATGTGACTGCAGAAGTTGTAATTCAATCTCGACCATCGAAAAGGTCATCCGTGTCAAACCTATGTGCCGTATTTGGCTGAAATCCTATCATATCACGCACGCGAATTGAGACTGACTCGAACATGAATGCATCCATCACTGTCATGACTTCCAATCGAAGATGTCATGTGTACAACATTCCAAGAGACTGGGGAGCATGGATGTGTATTTGGACAGTGGTATTCTTGTCATGTTAAGGGCCAGGTGGATGGGTTGGGACGGATTACGTGGGGGGAACTCTGCTGTTTAAAGTACGGTCAAGATGTTAAAAGTAGCTTAGCATATTGTACTGATCAAATACGTCTTTTGAATCGAGACGTTGATAACGCCAACAGTCGTGGTGGTGGGAATCTGTGCCACCAATACATGAATGTGATTTTTAAGGTTCCGCATTATTGAGGCAGTTTTGTTCTTACGAATCAGCACTCAGGAGCTCTCTGTCTTGCATGGTAGTCGTATGTTTTTTTTTAAATATAAATACATCGCTCGCAGTGGATCAGACATAATACGTTTCACACATCTTCTTGAAAATATCGATCGTTAGCGTAATCGGCTTTGGTGTAATCACGTCTAAATGTTGAAAATAACATTCTTTGCTAGATGAACTGTTATAAATCATAACATTTTTTTAAACTGTACCGTTTTATGGCAAAACCAATATGCTCTTCACGATTTTTCGCCTATGACTATTTTGATAGAGCCATCACCGAAAATAAATTCAATCGAATGAGTATCGTATTATCCGCTCCCCCGTAATTCACCACGAGTTAAAGACTTATCTTAAGATGAGTTGTCAGTATTACCATTGTACTCTGTATTGTGACATCACACTTTGCTTTTTAGCAATTAAGATTTATTTGCACTTACGAGTCACTCTAATAACACTTTGTGAAATCGAACCCAAGACTGAAGTTCACTTTGGTTGAAATACCCTTTAAAACTGAAACATTCTTTTCGAGTCAGTCGGGGAGGGAGGGTAGTCGTAGAATAACAATTGTCAAGTTGCCAATTATTACATCGCTGTTCACACTTAAACTGGCATGATGAACAAAAATGTGATTAATGATTTCCTAGCAGAAGACACTTTATACGCAATTGAAAATGTCTCCTGAGCTTACAGTGTAAATCAACTGCAGAGTTAGTTTGTAACAAAACCTTAATAAAAAAAAACTTCAAATAAATCATGAGATTAGCTGAAAGTTTCGGTCAACACTTTGTACAAACTTTCACAGGTTGGTATAATTTCAGTCAACCAAGTTTTTTTCTAGACGCAAAAAGATTTATCGTATTGCACAACAACTGTTTATTATTAACATCGTCAATGGTGTACCTTGTCTAGATTTAAAGACAGTAAACACTCCAGCAACAGCAATGTTTTATTCAAAGAGAGTATGATACTGTACAATAACAATGTAGTATTATTTTACAAAATTACAGATGATGTACCTTATCTTGGTTCAACAACGGTAGCATACTAGAAACTAGGACCATATCTGTAAAATTCCCTCCTTGATGTACCTTATCTTGATTCAAGACAGTAGCGTATTAGTATGTATGACCCATCATTATATACACTACAATTCATTCCTACATTCTTTGCAGTACACTCTCCCTGTAATGTACCCTATCTTGATTCAAATACAGTATGATCCATTGTGTTACAACTATCTACACTACAGTAAAAATGGCCCTCGTTTGTACAGCACGACTGTACTCAAACATAGTACACCAAATTATATAGGTCATTATACCATAGAGCAAGAAACAGTGCTCTATGATTATACATAGACTGTAAAAAAAATGTATTATATGAGGATTAAAGAAGCAGAATTACAGGAAGTTGTAGCGTTCGGCAGCATCTATTGCCAACAATTTCCACAGTAAAAAAAAAGTACATAGAAATCCAGCAATTGTCACGCACGTCGAATCCCCATAAGACTAAATGGCAGAGTATCCACTGTTTGCCAATGGTATCGTATGACAGTCGCACTTTGATTTTGCTGAATGAAACCTGAACAGTTTGACATGCTGTGATTAGGAGGGGATAGTCTTGGAGAAAGATACACGTATGGTTTTAGACGGACTTATACCTGTACTGAAGTAAATTGGGGCAGACAGTTCGTCAGATATCTTAGTGGGAGATGTCTGAGACCAACGCTGATGGTTTGGGGGCTATTGGAGACTTCCTTAAAGGCACTGGACACTATTGGTAATTACTCAAAATAATTGTTAGCATAAAAACTTACTTGGTAACGATCAATGTAGAGATGTTGATGGTATAAAACATTGTGAGAAACGTCTCCCTCTGAAGTAACGTAGTTCTCGAGAAAGAAGTAATTTTCCACTAAAATATTTGAATTTGATTTCGAGACCTAAAACCCGAAATCAAACATCTGACTCACACAACTTCGTGTAACTAGGGTGTTTTTCTTCCATTATTAGGGACTTTTCGTTTTCGGCGACGGATGGTTCTGCGACGGTTGTTCAGCTAAACGTTGTCGTTTTCAGCACAACGAAGATTCATCCCAAGTACTGTCGTAGAAATTGAGGGACGACCGTCCTCAAAGCCGACGCATGCGCAGATGACGCCAAATGTCATCTTTACCGTCGCAGAACCATCCGTCGTCGAAAACGAAAAGTCCCTAAATTGAGTTCAGATTTGTACAGATTTGTTATTTTGTGCTTATGTTGAGATACACCAAGTGAGAAGACTGGTCTTTGACAACTTACAAAAGGTGTCCAGTGCCTTTTAAAGGCAGGGTAAAAGTTTACTTATCTTTGTCAAAAGTGCACACTGATTATAGATACTTTTGGATTTGTTTCGGGAGAAAAGAGTGGGCAAAGAAGCATCTGTCTGCATAGTCTAAGAATGAAATGGCTATGTCCGGACCGCTGAAAATAAACCTTTCTTCAGCGTCTTGTAGCTGTAGCCAACAGACACAGCCGTAGCCAAAGGAAGCTTGGTTTAGAAACAGCCTTAATATCCACTTTAAAGCAAGTAAGCCTTTGGTTTAAATATCAAATGTTGATTGCGCTTTTGCCAGACAATTACCAAATATGTAGACCAAGGGGCATGAACACAAAGTACCCTACTTTAGTGACAGGTTTCAATTTCAGTTTGGATAAATATCCAAAATGGTATCTCTATCTCTACATCTAATCCCAAAGAAGTTCACGATAATCACAGCTTCTGGTCAGCCTCCCATGTATCCCCCTCCAATTGTATAGCTGACCAATACTAACGCAAGGATTGAAACTGGGCCAAGACGTATCACGAGGGGATGGTCTGATTCCATTCTTTCGAAACTCTGACATCTTGGAGGACTCTCCAAACTTGAAGGGCCTTCTTCCGATGGAGAGAAAATACAGTGGCCGTTTTAAAGGGGATCACATACGGGAAACCAGCTGATACAGCACGGCAGAGAATTCATGGCATGTCACTGGCAGAACCTTTCACTCTTTAACCGAATGAGGGGGTCATTAGCATGACTGGAGTACAGCGGCAGCTTGTTGTTTCAGCTTCTTTGAAATGATCGGCGAGCCAAAACTGTTTGAACCATGTTTGGGAACTGCTACTCCGAAGGCTCTTTGCATGGAGTTATCTTAATACTGGGCCGGCACTTAGAAACTGCACATAGGCATTATGAGGTTTTAAACTTGTTGATGAATCAAATTATTAATATTGCTGTCATGAATATTCAAAATGCTTGGTTTGGTTTAGTTCGGATGAGATACTGTATAAAATAGCCGAAAGCAGGGCTTGGTTTGTCCGTAATTTGTTGCAGTCACTAGCCAGTAGTACCAGTTAACTTGTCATTTCAACTTGTCCATAGCCAATCGGACCAATCGGAGAGAATGTTTACTGACCATGGGGTGTTTAAACCTGGCATTTGGCAAAGGACCACTATTAAGGGAGAAAAGTCTCAGGAGTATCCTGATTACAGACATTGTAACAATGATATTAATCAGTTAGAGTAGTACATTATTGATAAATAATTAAATCAAAAGAGATAACATATTGTCAATGGTGTACAAAATGCCTTACTGCTATATGTGTGTCCACGAGAACAACCAGTCCGGGCAAATAAGTTTTACGCGGCCGCCATTTTGATTCATTGCTGCACGCAGTCAAATGTCATAATGTTCAGTGCGTGGAATGTCGTGCCGGGCATGTACTTTGCAACATGCACTATCAGCCAGTGAACTTGAACGCTACGGCGCAATCAATGCCTAACATACATAAACATTATCATCTGCCACAGTCTATTACAATAATTATAGTTCAGCGTGCCAAGGTTTTGAAGGTTTCTGTATAGGTCTGTGGAGACCCCTCGAAGCGCGATTACGTCACCAGTCGCAATTTATAAAAGACGTCAACACATATATACCAGCTGTATCTTCTTCGTTTGACACAAACACCATGTACAAACATAATACTCGTGTCGTGCAGGAAGTCAAGTTCAACGAGCACTAAGGTTTTGGCTTCCAAGCACAGGTGTTCACGGAGCAAGATCTCCGCAGTCGAAGCGTCCCGGTGAGCTGATAGCGCTCGTGTAGCCAGCCACAGCGACGGCATATTAAGTACCGGTAACCCGGGATGAAAGCCATGGGTGTCAATTCACTGATCATCCCCGCAAAGCTTCTCCTAATTGGCTGTAGCCACAAAGCGAAACCAGTAGTATCCCATTTCAAAAAAATGTATTTCCATATATAGACCTAGATAGTCGTGACTGTCCCCTACTGTTTTGGAATTAAGGCGCGCTAATCTATGCGGCAACTCTCACTGTGAAACCAGCTATAGCATTTTAAAGTGTGTCGTTGATACGACTATCCGCTGACAATATGGTGATATCATTTCATTTGACTTTTTTTTCTTAAGAAAGGATTTAAGAGTCACCACCATCACCTATGATATGTACTGGTATACCTGATCCCTGACAAAATGTTGGCTCTTTAAAGAACAAAATGGCTGCTCTGATGACGTATGATCATGTGCTATAAATCTCTGGCGACAAATGTAATATGAGAGTTTTACAGAAATGAAGAACCAATTTGTATAGACGATGTGACCTGTGACATCACATGTTTACAAAAGAGCCACAGAGCCTGGACTTCCTGCAGGCATGATTTGTACATAGCTCAATGGAAGAAGACATAAAATCTTACGGTTTATGGGGATTGCACTGTCTAATTCTTTTCAATTTTTGATATGATGAAAGGGGGCACACCTTAAAACTTGTCCAGCTTTTACTTTCATAACTCTTGGATTTATGTGGAAATTATGAAGAAGAAAAAAAATGTACAAGGTCGCGCTTGTTGTAAACAAAGTTCACATGGTCTATAGGACGGTCGGGTCGGTGTAGTGGTATCTTTCCAAGCCTTCCACTTCTGGGACCCCGGTTCGAATCCAGCCACGCTATACATGGATTGGGTTTTCAGTCCCGACCTCAATGCGTGGGTTTTCCCTAGAATCGTTCTCTGGGGTTTCCCTTCCCACATCTACAAATGAAACTTTCTGTTGTCTTTTCCCCACGGGTTTCTATGGCTATTACGATGATAAGGTTCGATTATATTATGAGAATCCTTATAGCTTCACAACATTTTATTATAATAAATAAAATAAATCAATAAACAGGGCCTATTTTGTATACATATTGAAGGGTTGCTCGTTACTTCCTTCTCCATTTCGTTTGGAATGCCATGAGTTAACAAACCTATCTGAAATCTAGCAACAAACTGATCTCTCAAATAGAAACAATTTTTTCATTTAAAGGCAGTGGACACTATTGGTAATTACTCAAAACAATTATTAGCATAAACCTTTCTTGGTGACAAGCAATGGGGAGAGGTTGGTGGTTAAAAACATTGTGAGAAACAGCTCCCTCTGAAGTGCCATAGTTTTGGAGAAAGAATTAGTTTTCCACGAATTTGATTTCGAGACCTCAAGTTTAGAACTTGAGGTCTCGAAATCAACCATCTAAACGCACACAACTTCGTGTGACAAGGGTGTTTTCTTCTTTCATTATTATCTCGCAACTTTGATGACCGATTGAGCTCAAATTTTCACAGGTTTGTTATTTTATGCATATGTTGAGATACACTAACTGTGAAGGCTAGTCTTTGACAATTACCAATAGTGTCCACTGCCTTTAAAATGTCGATGCTATGTCTTAGTAGGGGTGTGTTTCAATACAACTGTTACAATAGTATCAATTGTTTTATTTTCAAGCATATAAACATACATTGTATGCATTCTTTTTACACCCTGGTTATTGCAAGCATGAGTGCACGCTCTGATCATGCTCTGATTCGTCATGTCAGACGTATGATATAATTTACAGGATCGATTGCCTGACTTGGAGTGGCTATCATTACTGCACTATAATTTGTGTTCTCGACCTCTGTCACTTCCTAAACAATACCCGGGAGGTAAACAACCGTAATTAGTCCTCTCTTTGCCCCGGGGCAAACGACGTTCCGCCCAGGCCCGCCGCGCTTCGATCGGCTCGCTTGACAATCCTACCCCGGTGATCAAATTCAATTGAACAAAACTGTTATCGTTCTGTCATTTTGTTGAGTTGATGGGTAGAGAGGTCTCGCTACAGATGAACATATTTGTCCAACTAATAATACGGGCCCGATCGTTTACACTGCGCACCACTGTCACCGAGGGTATGTTTGAGTTGCCTCGGCTAAATTGGTTTAGAAAGTAATTTGGGCCAAATTCGTGAAACGTATGGAAGCTTGTGGCTGAACAAATTGAATTTCAGTCCGTGCTGCTGTCGCTAACGTCAGGGTGGTCATGCCGTTGGTCTGTCCACTCATGATCTATGAAAAGGTATTTTCTACTGACTGGGCAAAAAGAGTAGCGGAGCTTGAAAAAAAAAAGACGTCAATGCACAATGCAAAGGGATGGTTTGTTTGTAAAGCAAGCATTATTGCAGATGGAAATTATGGGAAGCAAATGGTAAAACATTGAAGAACAAATGATTTAAGATAAAAATAAATTAAGACAATGGCAATCTTGTTGTAAAAAATGGCAACTATTGTGAATTTAACTATATGCATTGTACGGACTAGCACGTATATATCAATCGCTTGTCGTCATTGCGGATACTCGAATTGTATATAAACAATGTACACGTTTATTGATTATTTATACCAAGAAACGATGGACCACTCTTAAAACAATTCTGGATCAGAATATTGATCCCGATCCGGGTCGACCTATTTCCGGATCAGTATGACCCGGAATCCGTACCGAAATAACCAAGTAATGGGTCGGACTGACGCAGATTCCGAGTTAAATTCCCATTTTTGTAAGCAGTGCTCCGGAACAGCCTGATCCAGGAATGTGTCAGGCCCCTGGGACCCGGAATCTTGGTCAATTCTGACCCGGATTGTTTTAAAGTGCAGCAGCCCCACTACCATACGACATGAAGTAAAAAATAAACTTGCAAATTAATGATTCACGCAACCGAGCAAAACCTGTAGTTGTATAGATGGAGTTCACTGGCCATGCCTACAGTTCAAACCACAATTACCTAATATAAAGCATAAAACCCATCATCGTCTGCAATAAAACCTCACCAGGGACCATTACCCAGGGCCATTGAGACCCATTGATCAATTCAACCGTAGAAAATGCGACTATTACAAGCGAATCAGTTTCAACGATAAATCGTGGTTTCCTTCCTATAAATCATTCACCAAACTCTTGGTGAGCGTTTCGAAACTATGAGCTGGGCACGAGCCCTTTTCTTTGGGAGCTTGTGGGTTCATTAGGCTGAAAGTGCGCAAGAAAGCTCACAACTCTTTTCAAAATGGCGTGCCAAAAGGTATCAAAGCCTCGATTCTGCAGTGCCCTCTTCATGTATTGTAAACCATGCTTGTATTGCGTCAAGGTTTTAAACAATCCAGGTTGGTTTCAAACTAATCGGGATGAAATATCAGTCTTGAATTCAAATGAAATAAATACATGATGCTCTAAAGCAACCGTTTATATAACAAGAGAGGGTAAC
The DNA here is from genome assembly GCF_902459465.1 of Asterias rubens. Classification (NCBI taxonomy): domain Eukaryota; kingdom Metazoa; phylum Echinodermata; class Asteroidea; order Forcipulatida; family Asteriidae; genus Asterias; species Asterias rubens. The sequence continues at coordinate 10,539,044 of NC_047079.1, forward strand.
TAAATGTATTGCTGCATGTTGTTTTGGTTGGGATGTTTTTTGTGTGCATTGATTTCACTACTAGTTAATGTTGCAATGTTTGATGTCTGTTCAGGGCCACCATAGTTACAGCATCGCCATCAACGCTTTATGAGCAAATGCAAATATTGATGCAAATGATCCATTTATTAATGAGTCCTACATGGTGAGGTTGTTGCCTAACAACGATTTGTGCAATTATTTCATCGAAGGGCAATCATTTCAGTCTCGGAAATAACAAATGATTGGATGTAATGAGGCGTGACGTCGATTGGCTGTGATTATAGCAAAATAATTAAAGAAAACACCAGTCTGTCTGAAAACAGAAAGATTGAACCAGACTTTAATAGTGGAGTGTTTATGATACAGTCTTTAAAGGTGCACTCCCAATAGACCGGTAGATGGTTAAAATAAACACTTTCTGTCTAATGACAGAAAGTTTGAACCAGACTATATAATATATTGTGGAGTGTTTTTGATACAGTCTTTAAAAGCAGTGTACACCTTTGGTAATTGTCAAAGACCAGTCTTCTCACTTGGTGTATCTCAACAATATGCATAAAATAAAAAACCTGTGAAAATTTGAGCTCAATTGGTCGTTGAAGTTGCGAGATAACTAAGAAAGAAAAAAAGTTGTGTGCTTTCAGATGCTTGATTTCGAGACCTCAAATTCTAAACTTGAGGTCTCGAAATCAAATTCGTGTAAAATTACTTCTTTCTCGAAAACTACGTTACTTCAGAGGGAGCCGTTTCTCACAATGTTTTATACTATCAACCTCTCCCCATTACTCGTTACCAAGTAAGGTTTTATGCTAATACTTTTTTTGAGTATTTACCAATAGTGTCCACTGCCTTTAAAGGTGCACTCCCAGTACCCTGTAATAAATGGTCTTTTCACAGCAACTTCAGATATTTAAACTGGAAACTCGCCTTCAAGAGTATTAAAGTGGGTACTAAAATAATAATATTCTTAGCAAAATAATTGATGACTAAACTTCTCTAGTTTGAATATCGTCGCAGACAGGCAGCGATGCATTCAGATGCCTTTAAAAAAAGGAAAAATGTGAATAAATTATGAGTGACAGGATTCGCATAAGGTAATATAATGCATATTTATACGAATCTTAATGTTGCGTTTCTTAGCGCTGTTGTACTGATGTCCTAGACGTAAGAGAGAAGAGAACACTAAATACTTGAAAATATTTCTGCCCATGGGTCACCGAAAAGTAAGCTGCTCTCGTGGACTAACATGACTATCCTCTCATAACATTGCTTCAAATTATGAATGGTTTGACTGTTTGGCATACAATGGTAAAGTGAAACGATACACCACTTCCCTCGTCTATCCATTCACCGAAAAATATAAGCAAGAAGGAGTAGACTCAATGAGTAGAGACCCAACCACCGCCCGGGGTAACTGTTCGATACCCCACGCCGTACTTGACAGAATTGCCCTCCGCGCCGGTCGCTTCCCAGCCACCCCGCTTGACTTCTCAAGAAGTCCGCGGTCCGCTCCCAGACAATATTTATTTCAATTTTGGAAGAGGCTTCGGGGTTGAATTTAATCAGTTGCTTGGGTGGTGATATCACAATTTCGCAGAGACAATTTTCCTTTTTTAATAAAAGAGGATCCTCTCATTGAGTTGGTGTTTATATAGTTACCGAAATATGGCGAAGGTATAAAGTTTGACAAACCGTGTAAACAGTGCCATGTTGTAATAAACTGACTGGATGAAGGCCCCAGCTCATTGAGCGGGAGGGGAAACCAACTGAAGAGTTGGTATATGTGGCCTGATGGAATGTCTCACTACAGTCTAGATTGTTTTAGTGTCTTTGTGGGTGGTTGACTGCAAGAATTCTGCTGTCATAATTTTTATGTGTTACTTTCAAGCCGTATTGGTATCCTCCCCGTTGATTGTAGAGTTTTTATCCGTAGAGCACATTGCTCAAGTGTCGTGACCAGGATTCGAACCCACACTCTGATGAATTAACCACCGGAATTTGAATACCAGAACTGGTATTCTGTTTCCATAGTCGTTGAGACACTATTTTAAGCCTTTTATGTATACTAACAAAGCCTTTTCTGTGTACTGGGCAAAAGGAGACGACCATGTTTCTGAAATATCAATTGAGAGAGGTTCTTGGAGTGGGTTAACACATGACGTCTGTTTGTTTAAGCGCCTTGAGTACCTTATTATAAAAATATGTTGATATATTTGTGGACTATAAATTTAAAACATCAAGGAATTGTGGAATGTTGTGCATCTTGTGACTTCAATTGAAGACAGTCATTACAGACAGGAGTCAATCTTTCGGGGATTTGTACTGGTGCAAACTGGTATTCCAACTGATGAATGTTGTCGCATAGTTTGTGTACTTTGAATTTGCACGGCATGCAACTGATCACATAACACGGATATGCTTGAGTAACAAGCAATTTCATGGCGATCGTTCACACTTGAAGGTCAGAAATGTACTTAAACTTTAACTTGAACTTTAGTGCTCTATTCAGGAACCCATTGTTTTATAATAATTTTTAATAACTAGGTATTATAAAAAAGCGCATTTTTCAATAACCTTATCAATCAATTCGCTTTACATTAGTGCCCGGGTATTTAGGCCAACGAATCTTTCTCAGCTTCCTGGAGTCAGCCCCAGTTTGCTGCCTTGACACACAAAAGGCCTTTTCACACACAGATCAACCTCTACCCTCGCATAATGGGGGAAGAGAATCAATAATTATAGCGAAACATCTTACACAAGTGTTATGACCGGGTTTCGAACCAACACTCCGATGTCTTAAACACCAGAACTTGAATTCGATGCTCTCCCACTTTAGCCACTACATCATCCAATTAAACTTTAGCTAGAACAAACAAGCGCCCGTTGGATTGCAGATGGAAGTTTTGTGGAGATCATTTTAAAATAAAGTCTGTCCCGAGCAAATATGGTACATCAGGCAGGCGTTTATATTCGGTTTCCTTGGCAATATTATAACGAGAAATTTGTATTTCCCCTGGACAGGATGCCAGTCCATCGCAGGTTACTCCACAGTACCAATTTGTACTCCTGTGTGGAGAGAAGCAGTTATGATAAATTGCTTTGCTCAAGGACACAAGTGTTGCGTCTGAGCAGGCTAGGATTCGAACCTACATTATACAAATGACAAATCTTGAGTCCATCGCCCTTGACCGCTGGGCCACGACACCCTCATTGGGATACAACCTTGACCACCCGGATCGAACGTCTCATGGCTCAAGGTTTTCCGTATTGGCGTTGGATCAAAGCCATACATTTTTCGATATTGCTAACAACCGTGATTAAAGCGGCCGTGAAGCAATCAGATGCTTATCAGAAGGCCTTCTTCATATCAGGGGATCGATTCAAATTTGAACGAAACGACATTAACACGACAAATGCATGATTTGCCCTGATTTGTTTACTATTACAAAGCAATAGGGAACACGTGTAATGAAATAACTGGTTGTTAACCAAATTCTGCTACTTATGTACTTTATATCGCAAAGAGAAGGGGGTTTACCCCGGAGTGTCTAGCAGGCTGAGTGCACCGTAGCCTCTTGTAAAACATTAGAAGGAGCTACAAATGTGTCTCATAATTCAAACATAACTTTGCTTATCCTGTTGAAACACAACTAGGGGGTGTGATACAATGCTATATCACACACTTTCGATCTCTGGCTGTGCTCCGTGGTCATAATGGGTTGATGTGGCTGGCTACCAAAAGCGCCCTTGCACGCCTGCTTTTCGAACACGTTATAGCCGCGTCCTTCGCAATTCACCTCTTAGCTAGCTGTGAGTACGGATGATTAGCCTCCCAAAGTATTATATAAGAACCCAGTACACTAATCAGCTGTGTTGGCTAATAAGATGTCCCCTCTAAGCCTCCGTATCAATAAACTATGTCATCACTTTTAACCCCATTGCGTTATCAACGGGAGGTTAATGAGAGGTTACCGATCTTGAAGGTTATTGTCTCCTAAGAGGGAAGCGGCAGTTTGTTGAGAAGTCCTCCCAGTCTAAGTGAGGCAATCAAAGCCCTCTTGTGGTTGTGATTGATGGCCTTTATTTGAACGCTTGCTCGTGTGCCATTAGGCAACATCGGCTCGTGAAATTACTTATTGAATCATAAAAACTACGTTATATTTATTGGTGTTGTAAAAGTTTAGTGGGTGTTTCGGCGAATTTCAGTGTGGGGCATCACACGATATCTTCTGGAAAACGAGATTATTGTTACCGTGGTCCCATAAACAGAGGGAAACGCTTTGCCCGCGTCCTTTAATTGGTTTGATGAGCTATTAAAAACAGTAAAACGGTTATTTGTTCAGGCCTTGAGTTACACGAAGGCGCAGTCTTCTGATGCCTCAGGTCTTGGCCTCTTCCATTTATGAGAGCGGGACTCGAACCAGCGACCCCGGATTAACATGCGCCGACCATACCAACTGAGCTATCTATAGCCATGTGTTGGTGGCCAGACAGTAAAATAAAATAATCGTTTTAGTCTGATAGATATAGGGTGCATTCGATTAGCTTCCCTTAGTCGACCCCGCGGTGCTCACTCGGGTAAGCCCCTGGAATAAAGCTATTCGAACGCACCGGGGGCAGACCGGGGTCGACCCAGGGAAGCTAATCGTACGCACCCAAAATAAGGGTGGTTGTATCACTAGTGAATATAACTTATGACATAAAAACTGCATAAAAACTTTCATAAACTACTTTATCGGAAAGTGGTTTTCCTCAGAATAACTCGAATACATTAAAATATGCCTCGTCTTGCGCGTGTGGTGAGCCTTTGACGAAAACCACAGTACCGCAAGTGAAAATAAATTACGCACAATATATTAACACGCTTTTAACGGCCAGTTTTGCAAAGTATAAACAATAAATTGTAAACCACAAATTAAAAACAACAAATTGTAAACATTAAATTGTAAACAATAAATTGAAAACAATATTATAACAAAAAATAATGTCCATAAATTGACAACCACGCCTGGTACACCTGGTTTATATCGTATCTTGTGTACAGCCTTTTTGATTACTTTTCAACATCAGTCAAATAATAGTTTGTCCTTGATTAGGATACGACACCGTATTTCCAATGACGAAGTTGTGAATATCCTGATGAGAGCAGGCCTCCAGGAGATGGATATTATTGATTTATTTCGATGATCTTTATCATTGGAAGTGTTTCAGGGTCTGTTTCGCTAAATTGACGTAGGTAGAAATTCATATAGAGTGTCCTCACCCTTTGTAATGCAAGAAAGTGGGTCATGTTTCAGTTTGAGTTCGTCAGATATCATTCAATTTGGTTGAATAATCACATATGTTCACATATTCACTACTAGATACAAACAAAAATACTAAATATTCACAACGTGGCAATATATTAGGTTTGACATAACATATCAAGTAAGGAAACTGGCTGGGTATAGATATTACAATTTATTTTGACCGAAACGAAATTTCGGATGTCGCAGGTTCTATTCCGGCTCTCGCAGGTTCTATTCCGGCTCTGGTCACTTTGTCTTTGTTTAATCAATTTGTTGATTAATTTTGGTTTTTACTTAATATACACTGATGTGTGTAATAGCACTGTATACTCAGTACTTTCCGGAATCTCGAGTCATGTGAAGAAAAAAAAACCCACAGGCATTACTAAATAATTGTTTACTTTTACATCGAACCACGCAGCTTTTTGTATCACATATACCGATACCATCAATAAGAGTTTCGCATTGCGTTATATTATACCATTACCTAATAATTGTGTATCAGTTAGGGGTGTAGTCCGCACTAAAAATAAAACCACACCAATTACTAACCCATGTGGTAAATCAAAGCACAAAGCCCAAAGCTAGCCTCAGCACCACATGTTCAGTTCACATCACGCTGGGCCAGCCACGCGCCCTCCTTTTCCCTTTTGATCTCAATCCGTCTCACAAAGCACGTATCAAGAGGGTACTCGAAAACAGATATGGAAACACTATCCTATTGAACATCGTTAAATGAAAGGTACCACTTCTTCTTCTTCTTCTGATGCTTATTGGCGAATCGTAAATGAGCTGCTTTGCTCGGCAGCGGGACGTTCCTAGTCATCCAGGGACGAGGAAATTGGAAATTTCCGGAAAACATGTTCATATAATTTATGTTTCAAACTCGCTATACAATACAATACAATATAGTACCACTTCATTGTTCCTGAATGGGAAATTCCTTTGGTCTTTTATGCTCACATAAAATACACCAATAAAAATAACCAACGTTAAAAAGGGGTGAAACGGTACCGTGGAGAAAGAGTATTGACCCATTTCGCCTGACGTCATCAGCAGAAAAATCACTGTGCGTTTTTATATTAACTCTATGATGCGCGTTATGCAGTGAAAGTGTGCATTTTAGGCGACGCGGCGTTAATACACGTAAACCTAACTGCCCACCAACATGGTGAGCGTGGCATTGGTCGCCGCGTGTGATACGCGTGCAAGGGGTCAATATAGAGCTGACAAAGTAGTCACAGTCAGTTTTCATTTTATGTAATCAACTTTAAACGTGAATTAACCAAACCTGTAAAAAAAAATGGGCTCGATACGTTGTGTGAGTCACGAGAAAATAGTTGAAAGTTATGCACAATTATTTTCAGCATGGAAACAAATTGTCCTTGTTTTTGATTGTTATAAATTGGTCTCATAATTAAAAACAAATTCAAAACCTGTAAGAAAATGTATCGTTGTCCAAAAGACTTGAGTACCTTATGGGTAGGTATGTGCGTTAAGACTACACCGAAGCTTAATGAATGTTTGTGCATTCCATTGAGACCAAGGAAGTCATATTTTTTAGTCAAATTTTATTATCAAATGGCTTGGTTCGTCTTTAAAGGCAGTGGACACTATTGGTAATTACTCGATTAGTAATTACTTATTAGCATTAAACCTTACTTGGTGACGAGTAATGGGGAGAGATGGTATAAAACATTGTAAGAAACGGCTCCCTCTGAAGTGCCATAGTTTTCGAGAAAGAGGTAATTTTCCACGAATTTGATTTCGAGACCTCAGGTTTAGAATTTGAGGTCACGAAATCAACCATCTTAATGCACACAACTTCGTGTAACAAGGGTGTTTTTTCTTTCATTATTATCTCGCAACTTCGACGACCAATTGAGCTCAAATTTTCACAAGTATGTTATTTTATGCACATGTTCAGATACACTAAATGAGAAGACTGGTCTTTGACAATTACCAATAGTGTCCACTGTCTTTAAGCATTGGACAACAACATCAGCATATAACGCGAGGAATTAACCTTTGTACTATGTGCAGTATAGAAAAGCAAAACTCAATTCGCGAATCCTACAGGAAAAAAATACCCGACTCCTTCATCTGCAACCAATGTAGCCTATCGTAAATGACTGCATTCTAAAGTTTCTCTCGAGGGCCGAATTCATTTTCCCCCTAAAATGTTCCGCCTCAATCCGACACTGAACGTAGCCATTTCCCACAGAAATACTTCACCAAAAGGGCAAGAAAAACCACGTCAAGTGTCGAGAGGCTCTGCTTTGCCGCCAGGGCCTGGGAACGGTCCGTGCTAACAACTTCCGACACGCTTTGAACCGGAAGCCAGCAGCACCCGTAGGATTTCTGCTTATTCGTATTATTGCAGTGTTGCAGCTATACAGTTCATCAGCTATCTACTTAATTAGTATAAAACACAGTAACTGCGGTCGCTAAAAGTACAGTTTAGAATACACATGTAATTTTGTGTATTTCAACCAAAATGCATATATCATTTGCATATCACCCTATGACATTATTATTTGCATAAAGGATTATAACTTTTGCATGAAAATGGTAATATTATATAGGATTTGAGGCATTGCATGGTGAGGTATCAATGTATATTTGGTTTGCGGTAACACCATGTGTGTATCTACTTGCCTGTACTCTAGTACAGTTAATTACGATCCTATAAGCTAAAGTAGTAGTCCAGTCTAATTTCTATACCATCCGCCCTGGTAATAGTTACAAAACAGGATAGTTCTTTTCAGAACTGAGAAGTCTCCCGAACCTCCGATTATCTACTCCGCGGCAGTAGAATAAAGCAAAACAGTTCCCTAAGAACAATCTACCTGGCAAGTAGATACACACATGGTGTTACCGCAAACCAAATATACAATGGTAATATTATTTGCATATATGATTTTATCAGTTACATACCCATGATATCATTTGCATTCTATAAATGGTATTTAAATTTGCATATTATAATTGATACTTAATCATTTGCACATTATACATTATTATCGTCTGCATATTACACACATGATCATATGCATACTATGCATAGTTCAAGTTCAAGTTCAATTTTATTTCCACTCAATCATTTCAGATGACAAGATATAACATAGAGTAGTAAAAATACACAATAGATTAAGTGGTGGAGGACTCCCAAAAGCAAGCTTGTAGGGTGGAGTCCCCCAGGGATGTGAGTAAATACAAACGTAGTTTGTTTTCAGAACAATGCCTGGGATATTTAAAACACGACAAAAAGTTACACATGGAAAGACATGGACAAACACTAACAGGACAGACAAACACAAAGACAGTGGTTCTCTATATGATGGATATACAGAGAAAAGTAAAAAAGTGGTAAAAGCTGTATCAAAAATAATATATAACAAAAGCAGTTAACTAAAGTAATATATACGTTAAACGAAAATAATACTATTCAATCATGGTAATTATCTAAGAGAACACATTTGAGTTTTCTCTTGAACATATAGGTACCCTTGCATCTTTTTAAAGAGTCGTCAAGGGAATTCCAGTACTTCGGGCCTTGGAAAGAGACACAATTCATAGATCTAGATGAGGAACAAAAGGGGATATGAAAATCATGTGAATGTCTAGTTTGATAAGAATGTATTTGAGAATTAAACACAAACATATTCTGAAGGGAATTTGGTAAGTTATTGGAAATAAACTGATGCATAAATATTCCAAGCTGATGTAAATAAATATCAGATACTTTAAGAGTTCTATGTTTAAGAAATAATGGGTTTGAATGAGCACGAAACCCGACACGATTAATAATTCTGAGGGCTCTGTTTTGTAAAATAGTAATACGATTTAAAAGATAAGCACTTGATTTACCCCAGGCAAGAACGCCATAGGAGATATACGGCAAAATTAAAGCAGAATAAATATTATATAATATTTCAGATGGAAAAAAATATGAGAGTTTGCTGATCATTCCTATGTTTCTGGAAATCAATTTACATATATAATTGATATGAAAATTCCAAGAAAGTTTGTCATCAATATATAAACCAAGGAATTTAATACAGTTGGTTCGAAGGATAGGTACATTATCAAAAAATATATCACATGGTAGATTATTAACAAAAGGACCAAATAGCATGAAATTGGTTTTCTTGATATTAATAGAGAGTTTGTTGGCCTTTATCCAATTTGAAATATGTACCAACTCCCGATTCACAATGTCAAAGAGTGTGTCGAGACTTCTATGGGAACAAAATAAATTTGAGTCATCAGCAAAAAGAATAAAGGAGAACTTATCCGAAGATTTAGGAAAATCATTGATGTACAACGAGAAAAGAAGAGGGGCTAATAGGGATCCTTGTGGTATGCCACAAATTAATGATTTGAGAGAGGACTCTTTGCCGTCAATACACACAAATTGTTTGCGGTTGGACAGATAATTCCTGAACCACTCCAAAGCAATACCTCGAATGCCATAAAAGGAAAGTTTGGACAAGAGAATGGAATGATCAATGGTATCGAAAGCCTTGGAGAGGTCCAGGAAAATTCCCATTGTATGTAAAGACTGATCACGATCAGCCCTAATTCTATCGATTAGTTTGAGGATTGCGTGAGTGGTGGAATGTTTCTCTCTAAAAACCAAATTGTGAATTGGAAAGAATGTTGTGTTTTTGCAAAAAAAGAGAAGTACGAATATAAACAGTACGCTCAAGTATTTTTGAAAAGGAAGTAAGGATCGAAATTGGACGATAATTATTAACCATATGGCGATCTCCATTCTTATGGATGGGTGTAACCCGAGCAATTTTCATGGAATCCGGGACTATACCAGAGGATAATGATAAATTCATTATATAAACTAAAGGCTTGGAAATAACCTGAATTACCTCTTTGATGAGGGGACAATTGATTGAATCATGACCAGAGCTCTTCTTATTAGGTAAAGTTAGGACAATTGACAACAGTTCATTTTCAGTAATTGGATTAAAAAACACAGAGTGGGGATTAGGGTTGTCAAAGAAATCATGGAAGGTTGAATTGCAATTAGGAATTTTATCGGCAAGAGTGGGTCCAATATTAACAAAGAAATCATTATAATGCTCTGCAATAAGAAGGGGATTGTTAATACTCTGATCATTCACATTTATACTAGAAATGCGAATGGAAGTATTGTTTTTAAGAACACTGTTGATAACCTTCCAGGTATTTCTAGTATTATTTTTTTCCTTCTCAAATTGATTGGAGAAATAAGCTTGTTTAGCAGAACGTAAAATAGTAGTAAGAGAATTTTTATATTTGTGAAAATAAGACGATTTGCTTCGGACGGAGAACGCAGGAATTTTCGATAAAGCTTGTTTTTGTAATTAATGGATTTAAGAAGACTGGAGGTAATCCATTTGGACCTGGGTTGGGATTTTCTGTTGCAATGATTCAATTTAATGAGAGGGATATTTTTTTCATAAAGATGGCTAAAATTGTGCATGAAGTTATTAAAAGCCACGTTGGGATCCTCACACCTGAAAACCGTAGTCCAATCCACAGATTTCAGATCATTTTCAAGACGACGTATATTGTCGATGGAGTGTTTACGAAAATAATCGGAGGAAGTAGAATTGGTAGGAGGGATAAATGGAAAAGAAGTTAAAATTGGAAAGTGGTCTGAAATGTCACAAACAAGAATACCTGAGTTTGGAGGGGGCATAATATTTGTAAAAATATTGTCAATAAGAGTGGCTGAGGTGGCGGTGACTCTAGTGGGTTTATTGATCAGTGGTAGAAAGGAATGGGAAAAATTAGCATCTACAAATTCCTGTGATTGATTGTTAGAATCAGTGGCAAGGACATTAATATTGAAATCACCGGAAATAAGACATGATTTGTTATCAGATGCAACAAGATCTAAAAAATGCTGGTAAGTGATCATAAAATCATTGAATAATGCTGAGGGAGGTTTATAAATGACGCCAACGATAATATTTTTACATTTAGAGTGATTAATTTCTATAAAAATAGACTCAAATGATGCAGTGGAAAGAGTTAAGTCTTGACGTATAGAATACTGGAGGTCGGTAGAAACATAAAGGGCAACACCACCCCCCATCCTACCCCCTCTGCAGTTGGTCTCAAGATGGTACCCTGGTATGGAGTATGTATTAAAGGGCATATCGGGCTGTTTAAGCCATGTTTCGGAGAGACCAACCACCGAGAAGTCCGAATGGAGGGAATCAAAATAATTAATCATCTCATCGAAATGTTTCGGAAGACTTCTGATATTCATGTGTACGAAAGAAAATAACGAGGAGTCATTAAGATTAAAGGATGAAGTAAGAGTGGACTCCGTAAAGTAGTTGCATGAATGCTGGTATTGGTTGTTATTGTTGGCATCAAACACTGAATCAAATGCTTCAAAATCAAAACCGGGATCACCAGGAGTAGACATTGGACTCATTTAGGAATAAATGAAAAAAAAAAATAATAATTTTAAATGTTTCAGCAAGTCAGTGGTACCAACTATAATACAATGCACAATATAACCGATAATGAATGTTCCTAAATACAGCTTACAATGAGAACGTGAACAAGACAGTGACATGACATTGACAGGACAGGACAAAACAGTTAAATATAAAGAATGAATAGATTGACGCGGTAAACGCATATGCAGTGGTATGGGGTGGAGCAATGTGGCTCCCACTTCCAAAAAAAGGAATAATCTATAAGTACCGAATGACGGGGGACTGAAAGTAATTATCGCAATCCGAGGGACTGTAACGTCAGTCGCGATGAACGCAGCCCTCTGCCCTCAATGTGAGGACCGGGGGCCACGCATAATTATCTTCACTTGAAGAATTGCACGGCAAATTGAGACGAATGTTTTAAAAGTTCTGGTGTTATATTGGCATGTGTTCACCATGATGTAACGAAAGCTTTGCTAATTATGCAAGTATATTTAATATTTAGTGCTTAAAACCTTTTTTTTTAACTGGACTTGCAGTTTAAGACCAGTATTCTGTCAGATGATTTGCTACTCGAGTTGTGCGAAATAGTCCAAGGACGCTGGCCTCAGAAATATGAGGTACTACCAACTGATACACACGTTTTAATCGAACAGTACATCAATACTCATACACCATCGTATATTCGCTGGAAATCCACCTGAGCTTGGTGACAAAAGAACTCAACTTATAATGCCAAACAGATTTGTTAAGTTCAAACTACTGAATGTGATGTTTGATAACCACTGCATTATAGAAGAGATAACAAAGTCACCGTCATCTTGTGGTTCAGTTTTTAGAGAACCTTTTATTTGGCCATTGTCGAGACAACGGAGTCGGGTTTCAGGCTCTAGCTTGGGGTATTTACCAAGCGTGTGCTTTCCTTATATTATAACGTGGCGTCAAGCACGTGGATAGAAGCCTATACAGCAAAATCCATGGTTTCGAAAACACCCTACGTCATGTATTTGATATGCCAGCTGTTTGTAGCATCTCGTTTGCCTCCCATCACATCCCCTCTCTCCAAAGCACTCGTACATCCACTGGGCCCAATTCCATCAAGCCTGAAAGCACAAAAACTTGCTAAGCACAGAAAAGTATTGCTTAAAGGCAGTGGACACTATTGGTAATTACTCAAAAGAATTCTTAGCATAAAACCTTTCTTGGAACGAGTAATGGGGAGCTGTGGATAGTATAAAACATTCTAAAAAACGGCTCCCTCTGAAGTAACGTAGTTTTCGAGAAAGAAGTAATTTTCCACGAATTTCATTTCGAGACCTCAGAATTAGATTTTGAGGTCTCGACATCAAGCATCTGAAAGCACACAACTCCGTGTGACAAGGGTGAATTTTCTTCCATTATTATCTCGCAACTTCGACGACCGATTGAGTTCAAATTTTCACAGGTTTGTTATTTTATGCATATGTTGAGATACACCAAGTGAGAAGACTGGTCTTTGACAATTACCAAAGGTGTCCAGTGGCTTTAACAGAAACATGTTACCAGCCAAAACTACACTAAGTTTAGGTTGTTGTGACTGGTGCCCCACTCACTTTTTGCTGAGCAAAGAAATTTGTCATGCAGCATTTTCTGCTCAGCAGGTTTCTGAAATTGAGACCTGCTACATCCATAGCAAAGGGGAAAAGGAATACGGTGTTCTTTTGCCTTGTACTTTCATAGAGAACGAGACATTCAAAATGTTTCGTCATCAGCAATTACACTCACAGCAGCGTCCACTGTAAACCGCTAATCAAATAATGGCGCCAAGATGTCTGCCAACAAACATAGGTATCTATACAAAAAGCATACAATTAAACCTCAGCTAGTGTAGCTGTTTGAGCAGTAATGGATCTTGACAGCAAATTAGGCAAAACCTAATTAGTGCTTTTATAAAGATGCACTGTTGTATGAATAATAATCTCGAGGTGTATAATGTGTGGGGATGTTTATGTGAAAGTGCACACATTCCACCACAGTGGACCAATAATGAACATACATTTAAGGAAGGAGTAGGGAATTGGTTTATGTGTAATGCATAATGTAGTATTTTTAGGTCATGTTTTTCGAGTGCATCAAAAATAAAAAGTCACCGACTAGGTAAATCATAATGTTCGTATGGAATATGATAATTACTGCAGGCCTGGAATTTCTTTTTTTGAGAGGGCCAGGTCATCGTCATTTTTAAGTCGATGGGAAACTTTTGAAGGGGCACCAAGGCCAAGACCAGGGCATCAGAGGGCATGGCGTCCGTGTCATCCGTGTAATTCAAGACCTGGACTGCTTCAGCAAATGTGGGGTTGCAGATTTTGCAGTAGATGGGCCGTTCATTCTAAAAACTTCCAGAATTTACCTGGATTATTGGTCCCAGGGGCCTTGACCCATTTCAAGGTTAGGTTGACCCGGAAACTGTTTATAATGGGATTGTAACTCAGATTCAGCGTCAGGTTGACCCATTCTGGGTCATTTTGATACAGATTCAGGCTAGGACCATACAGATTCAGTCCATCATTAACATAACATTCAATGTTAAACCATTGCTCTTAATGATGATACACAAGTGCCAATTTATGTACCTTATCTTGATTCAAAGACAGTAACCCTATTTTATGTTTGGGCCAACACTACCATGCTATGCCACCTCTTGATTCAAAGATAGCAACTATTATACAGACTACAGCATGATTTATCAAATGCATTCCCTAATTTCAGTCTGTTTTTCCCACAATACCAATGATGTACCTTTGAAATTTTGGTAACTGTCAATAATGATGGTACCTTCTCGTCATTCAGAGAGAGTAACCATACCAACTACATCAGGATTGTTTATCAGTACCAATTATTTCCCTAATTTTATTCATTGAGTCGAGTCAATTTACATACAGAGGCAGTTTTAACATGTTAAATAATGTACTTTTGATTCATATGTAAGCAATAGTTTGAAGGCAGGCTTACTAAAGTCACCAAAGCTGTGAGTTTCCTTTCACAGCTACTTGTACTTTACCTTTACTTGAGGGCATGCCCTGCGGGTGGCAAACTTTCTGAAAAGGAAAGTTGAACCACCCACAGTTGGTATTTGTAGTTCCAATTATTGCTAAAGCTGTGTACGACATAAGGCGAAATGACTTGGGAGTGAAATGCTGTGAGAAAAAGGAGCTTGTCTGGGGATTAAGTCATTGAATGGCAGCAAAATGCCATGTCCTAACAAAAGCAACACCGCACGGCATATTTTGGGATTGATTCATACAATTGGTGTACCCAAATACAGTACAACTGCACTGCTGGAACGGGTTTTAAGCGAGTGTAAAAACGACTGAAGGCCGTTTTCATGTACCAACGGTTGAATGGAAATTTTGAGCACCTCTGGCAAAATGATTGGATTTTTCTAAACTTAGACACATGTTGAATGCTTTTAATCAAACCCAAGAAGTTATTTAAAATGTTGAGTTTCCAAAACCGCCATTCGAATCCCTTGAAAATTGCAAGAATAGCCATCTCTGTATCCAGCAACAGAGTCCAGCATCCTTCTGAAGACGATCAGGGCCCAATTTCATAGAGCTGTTAAGCACAAAAATTTGCTTAGCATGAAATTTCTTCCTTGATAAAAACAGGTTTACCAAAGAACCAAATTTCAATGTGATTTTCAGGATAAGCAAACAAAAGCTGAATACCAGTAACAAGCACTATGTAGCAAATGGAAATTTGGCTGGTAATCCTGTTTTTATCAGGGAAGGAATTTCATGCTTAGCAATTTTTTGTGCTTAGCAGCTCTATGAAATTGGGCCCTGAGCATACTGATCGAAACGTTGAGTTGTCAACCATTTCTTCTCAGAACCAACACTGCCCAAAAGAGATTTACACATAGTGCTACCGCAAACCTCACACGGCTGTACTCCCAACGCCCACCATGCAACGTTTTAAATCCTACATCAGAACAACCCCGAACAGACAAGAAATTAATGTCATATCTTTAGGTTAGTTATAGTGTCTTCTATGACTAGCCGTTCGATTTCACCAAATTCTTCCTAACTTAGGATTAATATGGGACTTAGGACGAGTTAAGTTTCGTAACCAGAGACGTTAGGATGCATCAAACCCGTCCTAAAATAGGACGGGTTACTCGTCCTATCCCGAGATAGGATTAATCCTAGCGTTTCGTGAAATCGGCTGCAGGGGTCGATTTCACAAAGAGTTAGGAAAATATTAAAAACGTATGGCTATGGTCCCAAGTTAGGACGAGTAACTCGTCTTATACTCGACGTATATACTCTTTGTGAAATCCACCCACTAATGATGGCGTAATGTAGCATGCATTAATGTTTTATTGCTCAATTACAAACATGTGGCATAGTGAAAACTGTAAATTTATGTAAATAAGTGAAAGTGTCGACAGCACCCTTCAGATGGGATTCGTTTTGACCTGTCATTACTGACATGTCTTCATGGGATTACCAATCAGCTTTTGAATGAATTTGCATTAAATATTGAACAGTGTAAACAAAACAATTACAGCGTACAGGCTATACAATGTAAAGCTTCCCAAATATGTTGAACATCCCTGATATAGAGACATCTTATGTCCTTCTCTTTGCACATGCACTCAAAGGCAGTGGACACTATTGGTAATTACTCAAAGAAATTATCATCATAAAACCGTTCTTGATTTACACGTAATGGGGAGAGGTTGATAGTATAAAACATTGTGAGAAACAGCTCCCTATGAAGTGGCGTAGTTTTCAAGAAGGGTGGCGAAAGGTGAAACAATTGCACTTTAGGAACGGGTCAAACCTTTTCTTGAACTCTTTGTCATTTCTCGTTGTGGTCGGCACTTGAGAATTATTATAAGACGGTTCTGAAATAACGAATCGATAGCAATGATATGGTAGCATGTGTGTTTTCTTCTCCACACTATCTAGCCACTCCAATGCCGGAGGAAAGCCTCTTCACCAGTTCTCAATCTCACTCTGTCCTGAGCTATCTGTTTCCAAGCAATGCCCCTATCTTACTTCATCACTCCATCCTCTTTTTCTATCTTATACTTTGTACTGTATACCCTGCCCTAACACAAGCAGTGAAGTCAACCATAGTATTCTGTCTATGCTATGCTATAAACTTATAGACCGTTCTGAATATAGCAAATTAGTAGATTCATTACGTCTACCTTCCTTATAAAGCATCACAGCAGTACACCAGCAGTAGTACAATCATGTAGTATTTTGATGAATTGGTGGATCATAAGAATGTGTGCTATATAAACTATAAGACAGTTCCGAATGAAATAGCAAAATAATAGCAATTTAAATGATACACTCTGAGCTTCCCATACCATGTATTTTGATCAACTGGTTAACCCTATACTCTGCACTGTATAAACTATGAGACAGTTCTGAAATATCAAAATATTAATGTATAATGACAAATACTTGATACACTGTGTATAACTCTGTTCATAGGATACCACATTCCAGTAACGAAGTCAACCATGTAGTATTTTGATCAATGGATGAGCTCTGCACTATAGTTTATCTATAGTACAAGACAGTCCTAACATAGCAAATTATTAAAAACAATAATACATAACTATACACTGTGTGTATACCAGCCCATAGGAAGCACCATCCTCACTCAAGGAATGCAGTCAACCATGGAGTATTTTGATCAATGGATGAGCTCTGCACTATAGTTTATCTATAGTATAAAACAGTCCTAAAAAAGCAAATTATTAAAAACAATAATACTAATAACTTGGTACACTGTGTGTATACCAGCCCATAGGAAGCACCATCCTCATTCAAGGAATGCAGTCAACCGTAGTATTTTGACCAATTGGTGAACTTGAACCCATTATAACCTGGAGTATGCTGACTATTTTGATAGTTTTCTACTATTTATAAACCCACACACCATCAGACCACTGCCATTGTGACGGTCCCCACAGTCCTTGACCGCTAAGTCGCACATTCTGTTTATAATTCAAATTGTCTACGCTGGGGCAAGTTTGAGATAGATTAGTGGACATATTATATCTCTGGCATGGTGTTTCGACCATTGTATAGGACACACGTGTTAAAGGGACTTTTTGAACTTTCATGCGAACAAACTTTATTTTCAACGAAAACAATCTTGTGCTACATCTAAAGTTGATATCTTATTGAAAATGTCTATTTCTGTCGTTATTAATATTTGTAAAGTTTAGTTAATAGATTTTATTTATTTCAATATTTTTCTATTTTTTAATTTGTCATTTCTTTTATTTGGCCTATTTATTCTTCTAAAATTGACTTGGTTGAATTTTATTAATACGGGATGGAGACTTGTAGCATGACAAATGTCCTAAAAGTGTAAATTTGAAGTGCCTAACGCACTGATGCGCAGCATTGCATTGAATAATGGCACAGTCGATGTCCTCATGAATATTGGTATATTTTTTCAGTGCAACACAGTGATTTAAAGATATTCTAAGAAAATGGAACTAGCTGATGCAAACTGCTTGTACCAACCAATATTACCTACATGGGAATATAAATAAAATAAAATAAAAGTTGATGGCCTGACGTCGTGACGTTTCGACCCTAGCAGAGTCGTTCTCAAAGTCTAAACAAAACTTATTTTCTGTTATTGTGTTCTGTTCTGTTCAGTTAGTTATGTGTTCTGTTCTGTGTGTTTTATTTTGTTCTGTATCATGTTCTCTATGTGTTAATCGGGAAGATAGTTGAGGTAATTCAGGAAGCTTCGTGCGTGCTCATCGTTGACAATTAATGAAAGTATTTTGTAAGATGTGTTTTCTGTTCTGTTCTGTTCTGTTCTGTTCTGTTCTGTTCTGTTCTGTCTATTCTGTCTATTCTGCTCTGTGCTATTCTGCTCTGTTCTGTTTTGTAGTGTTGTCTATGTGTTAATTAGGGAGATAATTGAGTTAATTCAGGAAGCTTCGCGTGTGTTCATCGCTGACGATGAAAGTATTAATTTTTGGTAGGTTGTGTTTTCTGTTCTGTTCTGTTCTGTTCTGTTCTTTGATGTTCTGCTCTGCTCTGTTCTGTTCTGTTCTGTGCTTTTCTGCTCTGTTCTGTTTTGAAGTGTTCTCTATGTGTTATTCAATGAGATAATTGAGGTAATTCAGTAAGCTTCGTGCGTGTTAATCGCTGAAATATTATACTATTACCTGGAAATATTTATCCAAGTTCTTCTGGAACCAAAATCCAGAAGAAAACGAACTCGCTGTTTTGACTAGCCACTGCTTTCCACCAACGTTTCCTGCTTCGGCGCAGTGTTACGTCCTGGGAAACGACAGCTCGGACAACTCCGCCCATCTCGGGTGCAATAATAGGAAATCACCGAGGAGGTCCCTCCCAGTGCTCTAGATAACGGCTAGGGGGATGACAATTAACTCAACACTGCCGGAGTTGTGCCTCGAGGAAGGGGTGCAATATTGCTGCTCTGCACGCACACGGGGAAAAAAATTCCACCTCAAAAACAAACTCTATATTTTTTTGCATAAACAGAGATTCACATTGATTTCTTAAGCCCCTTTCACAAACGAGTAATTTAACGAAGGTCCCTCGCTAAATTGTAGCATGGTTGTAAATTTTTACAAGTTGTACTTCATGTAAAAGGACAACAATTTTTATCTACTGTCCAAGTTCTCTGGCAAAGCCTTGTCAAACTTCGCTACATTTGACAACATTTGACAACCTGGCTAAAACAAAGCAAGGGACGAGTTAAATGGATGTCGTGTGAATAGCACCTTATGGTTACAATTTTACAAGGCGGTGGAAGGAGACACTAATTTCTGGGCAGCTCAGCTGTTTACCATCTAGGATTGGGATGGGTATTGATTGGGGATGGTTCAACGTTGAAGCAAATCAATTTTGCAAAGAAAAGCGTTGCATTGAAACGCCCTTGATAATCAAGCTTTTGAAATTAATATACAATGTAACTCTATTCGGTGTAGCCGAGTTTTCGTTTTTAGTTCTTGGTTAAAGGCACTGGACACATTTGGTAAAACTATTTTTTTTCTATGCTATGCACCGATGTGCATTAGCACTGTACAGTTACTACTTTCCCGAGTCCTGTGAAAAAAATATCGCAGGCATGTTACTCGGGTGGGATTCGAACCCACGACCCTTCCAATCCTAGAGCAGTGTCTTACCAACTAGACTACCGGAGGCAGTCCAGGCAGTCTGTATCGTGAGCTCTATGACTTTGGGCCCTGGATTGAACCAAAGGGAGGGGGGGGGGGGGTGTTATCGCAAATGTTTGCCCATGTTTCCAAATACACTGAGGCGGGATAACGGTAGAACTTCCCCCGCAATCACTTCAATGAACATGCAAGACCACCTATATTGTTTTTTTTAAACTATAATGAGTGAAATCTCTGCGTTTCTTTTTCTTTTGGTGTTTACAGGATACCCACAGGTGCGCCTTTTGGAATGCTGTCGGCTTTTACAGGTAAGTAGTTACAGAGGCCCATCCTGACTCTTTAGAAAGAGTGTTTACTCAGTTCGCTTACAATGAACTATATGGCTGCCCACTTTTGACTTATTACACGTTGGTGTTTTTGTTGCGGGGAGAAGTAGCGGGTTGTTCCAATGGGGCAGCCAAACTCAATTTGACTCAACGTTGTAGTTTGGTGATGCTTTGTACCGATTTGTGAACCCCCCAATATTGGAGCCTTACTTTTTTAATTAGGAAGGTAGACTGACAAGATGCCAACTATGCCAGGCATTTTATAATTAAAAGAGACCAACAGGAGTTTCATTATCCAAATTTAAAATGTGATGATGTTTTTAGTTATACAATTAAAAAAGGTGACGTGGTGGGTTATGGTAAGCATTTCAATGTCAAATATTGAAATAGTTATACTATTGAAATGTTATTCTTCGTTATCGTTCAACGGCCACTTTTGTCGCATTCCCTGTACACCGGCCCATGCACCGACGATGAGCGCTTTATATAGCATGAGGAAGCAGACTATGTCTGTCAGACCAAGTTTTTGGAAAAGGGGCGGACCACCAATGCAGTTCAAACAAAATGGTCGCATTTACTACTTTTTCAGAGAACTTAAATAGTTTTTATGTATGTATTAGGCCTTTGGCCTTTTAGCCTTTTTGATATACACTGTGTGCACGGTGTATACAGAAAAATTTACCCAAATCCATTAGCCGTGACACTTTTGTGTCCTTAAGCAAGACACATAACCATTGCTTCGTCCTTCGGATGGGACGTTAAGAATTTGGTCCCGTGTGTTTTGTATTACACGTAAGAACCCAAGTGCATTTATCGAAAAGAGAAGGGGTTCGCCCGGTGTTCCTGGCTGGATTGGCGGCATATTGGGCCACAGCACCTAGTAAACCATTACATGGTGCCACGTGAAAGGAATAGATCTCATAACTCAAAAACCTAGTCCCACATACCTTGCAGGAAATACTATATTATGTTTCAGCGCTTAGAGACGCCCTTCGGGTGTATAAAGCGCTATATAAATATCGACTATTATATTTATTATGTGAATATGTTTGCCATTTTATCTCAAAATGGCTTTTTTCAACTGGAACCTGCACGTAATGTTATGCACAATTCCGAAGTTGAAACTTTGTAACACAATTATACTCTCTAAATGAATTGGGGTGGTTCTGAAAAGAAACGTTGGTTTTCAGAACCACCCAACTCAATTACATTTTGATCATTAAATGGTGTTACCGCAAACCTTATTACATTACATTCCTTTAGTTGACAGCTTGACACTTTGTGTGGTGGGAATGACACGATACCAGCTCGTTGTAGAGCCACACATGGCTTTATCGCCCTAGATCTGTTTCAATACCTCTGGTATGTTTACCCTTAAACTAGATCAACACATATTTACGATAAGTTTACTCACGAAGACAAAACGATTTATTATCGAAAGCGATGAGTGGTTGTTGACACAATTCTTGTTTTGTAAAAACAGGCTCGCACGCGCCCCTTCGCCAAATTCCATACACAATCACGAGGTCGTCATTTAAACTTGTAACATTCCTTGGACTTTATCCCACGCTTGAAAATATTGCTATAAAAAAGGCTATCGAAAAAAATTGTTAGTAAAAAAAATTGCAGCATGATTGATAGTCTTACCTTTCTTGTCTGTCAACAACTCGTTCATAAGAACGGCAACTAAAGATATCGCCACGAAACCCAGCAGAACTGACAGCCAGAGTAAACGGCGCTCCAGACCCGTCCGTCTGCGGTACCAGGACGGTCGCTTCCAGTGCACGCTATTCGGTTTAGTGACGATTCCATCCATGGCGAAATTAAGTTTGTAAGTTTTTCTCCTGCTGGCGCTTTTACCTCTCTCCCAGCTCCAAAGGATGTAAATCAGTTTTTAATCCGGCTATAGCGGATCATTGGCAGTGATTCTAATCGGTTCTTGCACTGATGTGTTGTGCCAGCACTCAAATTCCAACAACACCGTGGAGTTTCTTCACTCTCAAAAGGCTCGGTGGCTCTCCCCTCGCGGTGGACTGACAGACTAACAAAAACGTGTTCGATACCTGATTATTAAACCCTTCGTGTTTTGACACCGTGGAAACCCGCACGACAATAATCTCCCTTTATCGAAAAGGAATACCCGTGGAATGTGGCGATTGTCGGCCGCCCAGCACCGGCGGTGACAGAGAAGGTAAACGGACCCCCCTTCATATGACAGATGATCAACCCCGGAAAAGAAATAATAGGCCAAGGAATTCAGTGATTATGATGGGAAAACGGCAACACAAAATACAAACTGTGGGGGATAGTCTTCAGTGAAGCCAAAGACCCCACGAGTAAAATGAAACGCTCGACTAAGCAAGTCAATGTGAAGTCATAGGTGTACCCCCTCAGCAGATGGATGACCCCAGACAAATCAAAAGTCTGGTTCCGTCAATCAGAGTGGTTCCCGACCCCACAGATGATGACACCGTCTCCATCCAGTCACTGTACGATCATGATCTAGATCCCTTAAAAATAATGCTACAAAAGCTGCACTGATGATGGTAGTACTGGGAGCAAGGTGACGTACGTCCGTTTGTGGATCCTCGCTGGCAGTGACTGGCCAATAAAATAAACCAGAGTCCGTGTGGTTGTATCAACCCACTAGTATAGACTCCCTGTCAACTCATGCCATGACTGGATGTAGCCTATACAAACGCAGTCACCCTCTCGCTGAGATTATATTTAATATCCATTTGCTAACCATCAATGAGTAATCATTATGCAAGCATGATGGTTTTATAGCCACGCGAAAGTGCAGTAAAGTGATCGACCTTTCAGAGAAACCTTTTATAGGATTGTTCTTTGCACCTGCAACTTTCCCACCCACCCACCCACGAGATTCCTCCCTTAAATCGTTGTAATAGTTACACAAATTAAGTCATATTATTGTTACCCTATTCTCAGGATTTGTGAAATGTTTTACCGATAGTTCTGATAAAAGAGTACTTACACTGTAAAAGCTTCCAAATCAACATTGACCCGGATCAACGTTGATCCGGATCCGGGTCACGTGGGACCTGACCCGTTTCTAGGTCAGTAGGGCTATGATCAATAATATATATCAACATGACCCAGAACTGGGTCACACCAATCATGACACTACACCTATGTTCATAAAAAGCAGTTGTAACACTTTTTGGGTCAACCTGACCCAAGCTCTGTGTTGCAGTCACTGTTTTGGACATTCCTTTGCTGTACACTTAAGGAAAATCCTATTCATCAACACAGTATTAAGCTAACACTGTGTGGACATAAGTAAGTCCACATAGTGTTTCAAGTCTCTACATTATGTGGACTTATTTTGTTCTCCAGCATGTGTTCACAGTTCGTATGTAGCGTTATTGCACGTGTGCTGTTACATTGGGTTGGCAGGGTTACCACCATGTGTTAGGTGTCAGTATTTGAAACATCGATCATTCTATTTTTAGAAAACTCCAATAAACTACACCATAAGCAGGAAATATTATTTGACTAGTGACGTCATGAGATCTCGTCCTGTAACAAAAAACAAAAATTACCATGAGCAGAATTCAAGTGGTTTTATTATTTAAACAAATTAATCCTCAAGAAAAAGTTGTTGACATATTTTCAGCTAAACACTTACTTATGCTTGAAGTAGTGCTGGTAATAGTATCTATAAGGGCACCAGGTCGGCCCAGCCTAGTTTTGGCAACATTTTCCACCCGATTAAGCTTGTAACTTGTTTCCCTCCGGGCTGTAGAAGTGTCAGTAATAGTTGTTCACAATCATTTAAGACTCATTAAGCTACTTTGTTCTGAGTTATTGTAATTGAAGATTTAAAGGTCAAACGACAAATCAGGGCGGAGCCCTGCAAGTCCGATAACAAGATCAGTTTACCTTGCCGTTAACGCTGCCCATACTCAATGTCTTTTACAGTGTATTTGACGGCCACCATGCATAACTTATTAGGAATTGAAGACCCCCAGGCTAAAACTTGTCTCTAAAGATGAACCATGGATGAACATAACAACTTTCGACACGAGATGATGTGTCAAGGGTACAGGCAAACAAGAAACACACTTTGTTATTGTGAACATAATATGTTTACTTCTTATTATTTTGTGTGAAATTTAAAATATATTTAAAAAGAGACTCTAGTGTGAGAGAAGGAGGAAATAATATGGTTCCTTGGTGAAGTGATTGCGTAACTGGTATAAAACAACGCGGGGTATCAGACTCCGAGGGTGGCAGGTAGTTTCCCATAACCCTCCAGGAACTGTCGATTGATTCACTGTTTTTGAGACGTGACGTTTTTTTCAAGTCCTGGCTTGATAGGCATATAATGGGTGTCGATCGTTAAGCTCCAAACATGATATTGAATTATAAACTCAGCAGTTCTGATTGATGGCCCCTTCCTCCAAAAACTGTTCGTACATTAGGGATAAATTGTAACTAACTGGTATGTAACTTTTAGATCTCTTCTTTTGATCTGCGCTTATCTTTGTATTTTTCCATCTTTTAGTGGAGAGTACTCGAGTTATTATTTTTTTGTTTAACTTGAAGAGAAAGTTATTCAGTAGAAGCGTGTTGATGCCACCCTCGCGCCAAACTCCACCCACCTCTTGACTATTTTCTTCTACAGTCATGTTTTTGAACATAACCCCAGAGACCCAGTTTAGTTGAAAATATCGCTGGTACATGTTCGTAGTTCATTGGGTGTTGATCTGACACCTGAGTGGGTGACTTATTATGGCTGGTGACTGGCCTTGTAGCACCCCCCACCAATTGCCACCTTGGTCCCTTTTGTTGTTGGGCACAGCGTGCGCTAACTTGTAGAGTGATGTTTGGAACTGTGTAGTCGGGGCTTTGATCTAGTTTACCTAACTAGCCTTGTTTCAAGATTATTTGGGGTTAAAGAGGGCGCTATATAACTTATAGCCGTGTTTCAATTTGTGGTAAAGAGGGCGATATTGACAGTTAAAATCAGTCTTGTGAAAAGGCGCCTGCTCAGAGTAAAGTAAAACCTTTCTTGAGAAACATGACACAAGTTTTGGGTTAAATTTGTCTGTAGTATTCAACCCAAACTCAAAATTTGCCATAAGCCACTGGACGCTACTCCCCTGTCAACCATCTTCATAAGATTTGCACGAGGAGATTTCTAATAACTATTTGAGTATCAAAAGAGGGCGCTATGACAGCAATTGCTAAAAGCACTCTGGGACACGAGTGACGCACGAGTCGCAGGACGTCATGCGGTATTTAATCATTTCCTTAGTCAGGAGAAACGGAAGAATAAAGAAGAACATGCAAAATACTTTGTAATTCTTAAATGCTAAGCAATTCAATGTTTATTTTCATCCTCCAAATGAAGCAAAGTATACAATTAATCAGCAAAACGTAGTTCTGCGTTATCACTTTTTAAAAATCAACATTTGGCGACTAATAATTTTGTTGCAATATGAAGCCGGTCAATCCAAGAATAAGGAACTTTCATAATAATTAAATAAAACAATTTTAGCAAATAGTTCCTTCTTGCAGAACCACCATCCAGTTGTTTAAGGACATTTCAATCTTAAAAATACGGTATTTCAACTTCAGCTTTATGTTTGTATGTATCCCCTAGGTTTTACTGATGGCAATTAAGTGTTAAATCTTTTGAAAACAACAAAGGTGGGTTATTAGAAAGCATGTATGTATGTTTATGTATCTATTTACACCAATTTTTATAGACTTGAAATAAGTCTAAAGGTAGTTCCCACTTGACTACACACATGGAAGAGTCAGCCATCTTTACTTTCAAATCATTCATTTCTTGAATACACAACTCATTTCTTTTCAATGAAAATTGCCCGACATCACCAGGCCAGAAGGTAACTTCAATGTGAGGGCTACCCTTAAATGATTTAGGCTGTCGACCTAAATCAACTGCCCCCAAGGGCATATTGCCACCTACTCCTGGGGCTAAAACACGGTTACCCCCTGATGACGCAGCTTAAAACCAAAACCCAAGTTACTTGAAAATATGGCGTATAGTGGGATCTTGGGTAAGCTACAGATTTAGGGTTAACACCTCATACTAAATAATTTCAATGAAAATCTATCATACAAATTAACAAACATATCAACTTTTATGAGCTGTAAGGAGCTGTCTGCAATCACATTAGATAAGATAAAAATTAACCATTCATCACCAAAAGTTGCATCTTACAAAACTGTAGATTATATAAGATGCTGTATGTTACCCAAACTTTGTTAAAGGTCAGCACAGCACACTACTCAGCTCTCAAAAAGTCCAACAGTAAAACAACAAACAGAAATAGTTGAATACTAGCAATTTTTCAGAATTTGCATTAAAAACCCTAAATATATACATATTTTTATGATTTAGGCGCCTCCTCCGTTCTGATTATTGTTATTTCTTCTTTAGGGCTGGACTCCTTCGGCGCCTCTTTGACCACCTGAAAACAAGTTTATGAAATATAATAAAAGACTTAAATAAAGACACACATCAAATAATAAACACACAAAATGAACTAAGCAATCTTCAGACAGACAAAACTGTGAAAGGCTGAGTGCAAGAACTATCAACAGTTTATAAACACGCCTTCATTCATAAATTGCTGTCTCTGTAACGATGCACACACTCTCACAATCCAGTGCGACATTATGACTAGGTTTAACAAGAGCAGGATTGAACTTTGCTCTTAAAGGAGCGCAGCAATTTGCTCTGGGCCCAATTTCATAAGGCTTGTAAGCACAACAATTTGCTCAGCATGAACTTTCTTCCTCGATAAAAACATGATTACCAACCAAATTTCCATTTGTTGCATTGTTTGCTTGCTACTCAGTATTCAGCTGTTGTTTGCTTATCCTGAAAATCACGTGAGAATTTGGTTGGAAATCTTGTTTTTATTAAGGAAGAAATTTCATGCTAAGCAAATTTTTGTGGTTACAGGCTTTATTAAATTGGAGCAACTCTATGAGGAACATGTCAATTTGTGTTGGAACTTAGTAAATTTGCAAAGGGTACCACAGCAAAAGCAAAAAGCATGACAGCAACTGTGGGTTAATTCAAGGCTTGCAAAAGTCCATAAAATGTTACATTAGGGGTTTAAATTGAAAGTTCTATTCACCTTTGCTATCGTTCCTTGCACATTGTACGGATCCTTGAAGGCATGACTGCAGTTGGCAAGACCCATTCCGAGACCGATACCTCCACCCATGTGGATTGGCCATAGTTTTCCTTCAAACAATTGCAAAAGCATTAACCATTTAGAAGTTCATGTAAGATAATCATTTAATTAGATAATCAAATAAGTGCGGCTTTCTTTCTTTAACTTAAGAAGGATCCTGCAGACGATTTCACGAAACACTAGGATTAACCCTAACTCGTGTTAGGACGAGTAACCCGCTCTTAACTTAGGATGGGTTCAATACGTCCTATGTATTTGGATACGGAACTGAACTCGTCCTAAGTCCTAAGATTAATCCTAAGTTAGGAAGAGTTTGGTGAAATCAACATCCAATGCCTTCAAGGTGACATTGAGGAGGGAAGGAACCATCTAGCTCGCAGGCATTCTACTTTTTAAATCGCACTACACTGTATACTATAATCTGCACATAAGACTTATTTTGTTTGCCTGTGCACAAATTTGGACAGCAGAGCGCAGGCACCAACCTCAAAGTGCGTTATAGTCATACCATAAAGTCTGCACTTTACTTTGAAGAAAAAGAAGAAAGAAACAAAAAGTACATAAGTTTGTTTTCATAACTACTTACTTTTGAATAGAAAAACTGAAAAAACGATTCCAACTCCAAGACCACCACCTGAAAAGAAACAAAGTTTACACCATATTAATGGTTTACAACATGCTTGCACAAACATGGATGACATGATTTGTCATTTTGTGTAATTATTACAAAAGAACAACCAACTTTTCCGTCTTGACTCTTGGTTTTATTAAATTTATTTAGCAATCATTATTTATTTAATTAAAATAGCTAGCATTTTTTTATATTCATAACCCCCCCCCCCCAGGCGAAACAATGATTTTCCTTGCTCTATCTCTATATAATCGTCAGACACGAGAGAAAACGGCAACATTGCCATGGAGTAGTAGTAGTACTAGTAGTGTATGTGGCTACACTAGTGACATACAACACACAGTGACTGCACATGCATGCTGGTGTACGTGTGTACGTCATGTACGTGCAATTACTAGACTACCCCCTACGTGAATGAGTTCGAGTTGTGCCCTTCTCGAACCAATGTTTTCTATGCAATCTTACAACATAATCATTCCCACAGAAGTATAGCTAGTACGACGAGACCACAAATGACACTCGAGCAACTCACCAACTTTCAGTAACGTGTCGGAGATGCACTGATCCCACTTTTGTCCCAAGACAGTTTCACTTCCAGAGGCCGGCTGCGCCATTTTGAACCAGGGCAATGATTTGAGCTTCCTGTCATGCGTGTAACCTTTGACCCCAAGTTGACCTTTGTGAGCGTAAAGTCCCGTCCCGAAGTTCAAAGTCAATTTAGTCTAAAATAAACTTACCAGATAACAAACAGTTACATATACCGTTTGACGTTCACAGGTTTTCTTATTGCCGGACTTCCTTTTACATTTATTCGTCAATTTTGATTTAAAATCGAAACCGAAAATGAAACATAACAGAAAAAGTCACGTGAAATAATGTCTAACACCTGGACTCATGTTCGCTACCCTAACGTTAATGCAAGCCATAAATTGACAAGTTGTTTCTGTAGCCAGACTTGTTGAACTCGTAAACACAATTAACGTAAAAGACACTGGGTGTTTCGCCTCGTCGTGCGTGTTTGCTTTGCAGCACTTGAATGACTTTTCCATTCCAGCGGAAGTTTAGACCATGAGCAGCACTCCCCAAAAGGACTACGGTAAGTACAGAACCGGATGAAGTTTAGCTCATGTTTTTCCCTTAAATTTGGTGTGTTTCAGTGCACCAAATAATGCATAGCTTTTAATTTAACGTTTGCTTCCGTTCAATTTTTTCACAATCACAGTCATGACAGCAGTGCATGGATTTGATAATAGACCCAGACTGGGGCGGGCGCTAGATTCTTTTTTTCCAAATTTTGACATTATTGGTCATCTAGCATGGATATAAGCACGGCCACGGCTTACGGCCCTGGCAGTTGAGGAGTTGTCGAATGTCTATCTAAAATAATAATTTATATAATTTTTATAAATAATCTTTTTATCTTGTCTGCTGTCATACTCAATAGCTGTGCGTTGAGTTACTTATTGCTCTCTAATACACCACTGAACTACAAATATACACACACTAACATGACTAACTTATTAACTTATTAGTTTAATTATTGTTTAGCTTTACTCTGTTTTTACTAGAAAGGTTTACAGAATGCAGCCACAAATATGCAGTTTGAACAGTTTTAAAGACTTTATCTTTTTTAAGTATGTTTCCTATTGTTTCGTTACAAACTTACAGGCACCATGACTTCTTCCTCTGAGCACGCTGGCCGCCACTGGTCAGATTCTGAGCCTATAAATGACCCACCAACAACCTTTGCTGATCTTGGTGTAATCAGGGAAGCTGCAACGGTTCAAACATTTTTTGGAAAGGTTACTAAAATTAATTTCATAGTAGGACTGTCAATTGCCACTGTAGCAAAGGTCTTAAAGGCAGTGGACACTATTGGTAATTTTCAAAGACTAGCCTTCACAGTTGGTGTATCTCAACATATGCATTTTATAAAATAACTAACCTGTGAACATTTGAGCTCAATCGGTCATCAAAGTTGCGAGATAATAACAAAAGAAAAAAACACCCTTGTGACACGAGTTGTGTTTAGATGGTCGATTTCGAGGCCTCAAGCTCTAAATCTGAGGTCTCGAAACCAAATTGGTGGAAAATTACTTCTTTCTCGAAAACCGTAAGCGAGGAATCGTGTTCGTAAGCCCAGAATTCGGCGGTAAGCAGAGCCATGAAATTGGGCCCTGATGCTTCACGGAGACAACAAAGGCAATTGTCTCCATGCCCCCAAGTGCTCCAATAGAATTTTTTTGTATTTCCTCATAGGGCGGCCTTTACCAAGGAGGAAACGCCTTGGTACCCTTGCCCTTTTAAAGACGAAGCATACAGGAATTGTGTTGACGATGTTGGGTATTACTCAACACCCCCCCCCCCTCCCAAAATGTCCCTCTTGAATTGCAGGGGATCAACCTCTAGAAAAAGAGGCGACAACGATCCACATCTTTGTGCTATAAGTCAGCACTCAATGTTTTCCTGGTGGGATTTAATACTGTCACTCCTTTCTCTAAATCATGCCGTTTTATTCTTCATTTCAGAGACGTCCGTTGTCGAGTCTGACGCACAAGGAATGGGCCTTTGCGGTTATTTCCATCCTCAGTATTCTTGGGGCTGCTGCTCTGACCATTGAGAGAATCGTTTTTTATGTCGAAAACCCAACCTCGGATGTCACCTTTGCCATTGTGTTGTTGCTCACACTCGGTAAGAAAAGTTTCTTAAGCGTGTTAATTGAGAACCAAAAAAACAACACAGTGTTTTCTTTCTCTTTGAATGTATTGTATACTTGTTTTAGTTGTCAAAGATCAGTATCCTCACCCGGTGTATCCCAACATATGCATGAAATAATAAACCTGTGAAAATTGTGGCTCAATTGGTCATCAAAGTTGCTAGAAAATAATGACGGAAAAAAACACCCTTGTTGCACAGAACTGTGTGCTTGCAGATTCAAATTTGGTGGTGAAAATTTAACTCTTACTAAAACTACAACCAAAGGGGTAGCTTCTAACAATTCTTTATAACTTCAACAGCCCTCCAGTGCTCTTTACAAAGTTAATGTTATGGTCCTTGACTTGTACAGTAGTGGGAGACTTTGGAACGCTAGGTTGCAGCAGACTTACAATTTTTATTGTTTACATAGTTGCGCACATTTCGAAGAACATTCAACCTGGTTAAGTCTGCTTCCACCAAGCGTATCAAAAGTCCCCCATTGCCAAAAGTACACCCTGCCTTTTAGTAATTGTAAAAAAAAATTATTATATATATTTGGTTTGCGGTAACACCATGCTTGTATCTACTTGCCAGGTAGAGTTTGTTCTTAGAGAACTGTCTTGCTTAATTCTACTACTGCGGAGTAGATTGTTCGGGTGTTCGGGAGACTTCTCAGTTCTGAAAAAAACTGTCCTGCTTATTAACTTTTACCTGGGCGGATGGTATAGAAATAGGCTGGGACTACTACTTTAGCTTATAACTGACTACCGCGAAGTCAGTTCTTGAATTTGTCTCTGTTTTTATGACGATACAGGATTTTGTCTGCTGTATGTTGTGAATGGTTTGTTTGGTGAGCGTCCCTATGAGCTACTAATCTTCATCATAGGTACAGTCATTCTGATGATCTACAGCATCAGTAACTACATGCAAACAGTTGCTAGACTCGACCTATATGAGAAGAAAATCAAGATGGTAAATGAAGCTGGGGGTTTAAAGACATTGGACACTATTGGTTATTGCCAAAGACCAGTCTTCTCACTTGCTGAATCTCACCAGTCACCATGTGCATAAAATAACAAACCGCGGAAAATTTGAGCTAAATCGGTCATCGAAGTTGCGAGATAATAATGAAAGAAAAAAACACCCTTGTAACATGAAGTTGTTTGCCTTCAGATACTTGAGTTTGAGACGTCAAATTCTAAATCTGAGGTCTCAAAATCAATTTTGTGGAAAATTACTTCATTACTTCAGAGGGAGCCGTTTCTCACAATGTTTGATACTATTACTCGTTACAAAGTGAGGTTTTATGATAATAATTATTTTGAGTCATTACCGATAGTGTACACTGCCACTGTACTATTTTTTATTATTTTTGTTGTTATGATTTTTTGATATTCTAAGACCAAATTCATAAGTTATAAGAATAAAACCATACTGAAGACTCCAGATTGTAGAGTTTCCTGCTTTGTGCTCACAGTTCACAAGCATTTTTCAGTCAGTTTCCCTTGTGGTTTAAATTGGTATCTGAAACAAAAAGTCTCATCCCCTGGTGATCCCCTGGTGATACCCTGGCTGCCGCTTCCCAGGTTGTATCGTAATTTGGGTGTGACCCTGGCTACATGGCAGTTAACAGTTGTATGGCTTCTGACTGGCACCCCTGAACAAAGATATTGACAAAAGTAGGGAGACCGCCAATATAGGGCTAGATAGCTCATTTGGTTGAGCGGCGGCATGTTAATCCAGAGGTCGTTGGATCAAATCCGACTCTAGTCATTTCTTTGTTCAACTTTATAAAGCATTTTACTACAATGTTTATCTTTTGCTTTGACAGGCGAGGCTGATCTTGATTGCAGCTGCCGGACCAGTCAATATCATCTTAGGGGCAGTAATAGCTAGAGAGTACTACATCTCCAGGAATCTTATCTTCCGAACAGTCGGAGCCAACGTAGATCTTCAGAGTAAGTCACCCTTGCTGTTTTGGTGCAACCTCCTCCTACTTAAGTCTGATTTCGCATTTGTTTTTCCCTTACTTTAGCCTGAAATGTCTAAACCCTGCAAGGAAGTATTGGATGTGTTTTTATGAATCCTTAAGGATTGTGTTTTCGACTTTTGTTTCAGATTTGTGCAGTAAGATATTCTTCACAGAGAGTTTGTTCAAGATTGATTTGCAACTGGAGGTACAGTATGTGTTAAAGTATCTGTTAATTGATTAACCTCGTTGTATTTCGGCTGGTAACCTGTTTCTGCTCAGCAAAAGTTTTCTAAAACAAGTTTTTGTGTGTACAAGCTTTATCAAATTTGTCCCTGATTTCAAGTTACAAGATTTGTTTCTGCTTACAGCTTTCCCTGGTAATCTTAGTCTTGAAGGAAGGCTTCAATGATGTCAACGCCCTGGATATCGTAGTATTAGCAGCTGGTACCCTGTATGCTCTGGTGTGGTTCTTGAATGGACTTTTCGCTGTAAGTTTTTAAAGGCAGGGTATGCTGTTTGTAATTGCCAAAGACCAGTATCCTCAGTTGTTGTATTCCCAATTTGGGTTACCGAAGTTGCAAGAAAATAAGGACCCAGAAAGACACCCTTCGTGGTATAAAAAGTGTGCTTTCAGATGACTGAGAAAGGCTTCATTCCTAAAGCCTCTCTCTCGGATTTCAAATTTTGCTGTTAAAAATTACCTCTTTCTCTAAAATCACGTCAAAATGATTTTTCTTCTCTTAAAGACACTAGTGCCTTTAATTACCCCCTTAATTTATTGCTTTGTTTTTGTAGATGCGACTTGAAAACTCAGTCATGATGTATCTCCTGTGGATCTTCAGTATTTTTGAACCGGCCTACATAGTCTATAAAATTGTGGATGTAAGTCAACTGGCTGGAATTGTTTTTAAAACATCTTTAAACCATATGACGCAGGAGCGATGATAATTAGACTTAAATAATCTTAAGGTTGCCCTCATACAAAATATTGCAGATTGTGATAACAGAGCGTTCAAATTTCTTGCAACAGCAGTCAAAGGACTGCTCAGCCAAGACACACTCATAGATCTTTTTGCGCAAGTACTTTGCGCAAGCGCTAACTGTTGAACAAGGGGCAAGCTGGTCTAGCTGGGGATCAATCATAGAATGCATTTTGGCGACCCCAACCAGAAACATTGGTCATCGGTTGAGCGTTTTCGGTCTTTGGTTGAGCGGGTGCCGATGCTGTTCAGACCAACAAGTAACCGACTTGTGGACTCGGTGGGGCTTTGGTTAGGGTCGCCAAAACGCACCCTTGATCGCTAGCTAGACCAGCATGCACCTCGTTCCACGCCCGACGTGCATGTACTGAGTATTTGCGATAAGGTCTTGGCCAACTTTGTCTCCCATTATTTGTGCAGTAGGAACAAATGGTTAACAAGTATTAACTTTCCTCGTCCAACTTTTTTTCTTTTTTTTTTTTAGTTGGGGAAGGAATGGAGTCACCCTGACTACTACCAGAATATTCGGGCGGCCATTATTCTAGGTGGTGCTTGTGGTTTGTTCATACGGTGCAGTCTGATTGGATGCACCATCTATGTGTATCGAAACTTCGGCAAAGGAATGAAGGAAAAAGGTACAGGAAAATAAATAAAACACAGATTTTTTTTTTTTTAATGAGAGACTGCCTTACATCACAAGGCCATACTGCCACTTTAAGGAGATGGCTACAGTTAACTGATTTGGTATATTAGTATATTAGTGTTTTTTATTATCACATTGTGACCAAAAGGTCAAATTACATAACAATTTACAAGATAGGCAGTGGACACTATTGGTAATTACTCAAAATAATTATTAGCATAAAACCTTACTTGGTAACGAGTAATGGGGAGAGGTTGATAGTATAAAACAGTGTGAGAAACAGCTCCCTCTGAAGTGACGTAGTTTTCAAGAAAGAAGTAATTTTCCACGAATTTGATTTCGAGACCTCAAGTTTAGAATTTGAGGTCTCGAAATCAAGCATCTGAAAGCACACAACTTCGTGTGACAAGGGTGTTTTTTATTCCATTCATGTCTCAAAACTTCGACGACCAATTGAGCTCAAATTTTTAACAGGTTTGTTATTTTGTGCATATGTTGAGATACACCAAGTGAGAAGACTGGTCTTTGACAATTACCAATAGTGTCCAGTGTCTTTAAGGCATGACAATGTTTTATGAGGTTTTATACTTGGGCTGTCATTCTAAATTCAACTGTCACCAGAAGCATGTTGCCACCTACTTTTGTGGCTGAAACAGGGTTACCTCCTTCACAGCCTGTATGGATATAGATGCATGGGTATCGTCTACTAGGAGCCTAGCTGGTTGAGCAGAATGCAATCCTTCCCAACTTTCTCGCAGATTGCTAAATAATAGCGTTAATTCTTTTTGTTTTCAGCATATGGAGAGTTTACCTCTAAGCCAGACGAAACTCATTCAAGAACGGTGGAAACCTGAAGAAGTACATGAAATATTGTTTGCTTGATGATTATTTTTTAAACTTGCCCTGACAAAACCATGGAGACCAAAGGTACAAAGCTGCCAGTGTTTTTACCTGAGATGTTGATTTCTCATAGTCAGAGACAAATTTGACTAGGAAAATGACACTGAATCGCTACCAGATTGACTAAAAAATGTTTGTAAACACCTTGTTCCGTTAAAGGGAAAGTAATCATTTGATTTTTGGAATCATTTGATTGTTTGAATATTCCGTAATTTGAGAACAAGTTTTTTTTTAACATTTTGATAGCCTCCGTTACTCAGAATTTAAGTGCGCCTAGTTATTATCTTCAACGCTTTCCAAAAGAAGACTGTTTTTAAATGTTAACAAAGTACTAAGTGTGGGTAACTTTAGACATAAAAACCCCTGCACAGGTGTGTTATATGCAACAGATTGGTTGTTTAATAGCTTGTTTAAGTTTGAAATGTGTACCATGTACTTTGTTTCGTACATTCATGTAGTGAAATGACAATTAGGCCTAAGCCTTGCTTCTGCATGGCTTCAATTCATGATGGTGCTGTAAAAATGACAGTCCATTTTTGAATAATGATTGGGACAATATATTAAAAAGTTCCTTTCTCCTCAATTTCATATCATCATTTTGACAAATGCATCTCAAGAAGTCTGAATAGTCACACATATAATACATCTAAATACCCTCATCTGCCAAGAATTTAGCAGTCTTAGTTGTGGTACATGTACAGTGTAATTTACAAAGTGTTTCATAGGCCTAGATAGCTCAGTTGGTAGAGCACCGACCCATCAATCCAGAGATCGCAGGCTCAGGTCCAGCTCTACATGTAGTTAATTTCTCTTTGTTTAATCCACAAGTAATATTAAGATGGTACAGCATTGTTTGTTAATACATTTGTCCTCCACATCTCTGTCCTTTGCCATGACACATAACAGTTGTATGTTGTGTTTCACTAAAATTAAAGGCAGTGGACACTATATAAAGACCAGTCTTCTCACTTGGTGTATCTCAACATATGCATAAGAAAAAACACCCTTGTCACACGAGGTTGTGTGCTTTCAGATGCTTGATTACGGGACCTCAATTTCTAAATCTGAGGTCTCGAAATCAAATTAATGGAAAATTACTTCGTTCTCGACAACTGCGATTCTTAAGTGGGAGCTGTTTCTCACAATGTTTTATACTGTCAACAGCTCCCCATTGCTTGTTACCAAGTAAGTTTTTATGCTATCAATTACTTTGAGTAATTACCAAGTGTCCACTGCCTTTAAATCTATAAGAAAGAAAGTTAATATTATATATGAATATAAGTATATTGATTATTAAAGTAACCGTTGTTCTACGTTTCTGCATCTTTGCTAGATAGATTAATTTGATCATAATTATTTTGTAAAAGAAAACTCAGAGGATAAATGTAAAGTTCAGTGTACTCTTTTCTAAAATTAAATGAATATTTTGATACTTTTTTTTATATGAACTATTATTACTTCTGGACATGAAAGAATGCTTCTAAAGTGTACAACATTAAAAGTTGTTTCAACAGAAACTTTTTACCATTTCGGTAGTATGTGTGTCTATCAAAAT
The DNA here is from genome assembly GCF_902459465.1 of Asterias rubens. NCBI lineage: Eukaryota > Metazoa > Echinodermata > Asteroidea > Forcipulatida > Asteriidae > Asterias > Asterias rubens. The sequence continues at coordinate 10,575,884 of NC_047079.1, forward strand.
GATGAACTGTCTGCTTTAAGCAGCCCTGTGAAATTGGGTCTAGATTACTTATGTAATTGGACCTTATGATGATCCTTGTGCCCCCCCCCCCCAACCCTAGAGTACCTTCCTTACCTTTCCTTACCTTTCACTGATAGCCAGTCTAACGCGATATGCAGTCGCACCGGGTTTTTTACCAAGGGACTTCCGTGTTAAGGACTGATGGCCAGTCTAATGCGATATGTTGTCACAACTTTTTGTTGTACCAAGGTACAGACAGGCCCGGCCGTCTAGATTTTTATAAGACCATAATAAGTTTCCATGTTAAGGACTGATGGCCAGTCTAATGCGCTCTGCAGTCACAACTTTTTGTTGGACCAAGGTACAGACATGCCCCGGCCGTCTGATCTAATACGCTTTAATGTTAAGGACTGTTGGCCAGTCTAATTGCGATATGCAGTCACAACTTTTTGTTGGACCAAGGTACAGACAGGCCCGGCCGTCTGCTTTAATAAGACCGCGTAATTGTACAGTCATACTGTCCGAATGTCTTCTTTGGGGAATTAAGCCATCGAGTCTAGTTTAGAAGACACAAGGATGGATTACTTGTGCTTGCACTTTTGTAATAACGTAGCAAGAAAGGCAACGTCCAAAGATGTGATAGTGTACATTGTTTCATCACCTTGATTGTGCTACTATACTCATTATGATGTACGTATAAAAATATCTTAGCAACATCTTAGTTAGAAAACTGATGTGAAGATGTGAGATTTAATGTCAGAGTAGAGGAAACTTGTGTGGCCGACCCGCCGATAAAAGTAGATAATCTTCCCATGGACAAGTTACGACAGAAGCCGCCAGGGCGGGTTCTACTTCCAGAGCGCCCGGCAACATTTGCAGAGTTTGGGCTGGATCTCAAGCCGTACTTCACGCTATATAAGGACCAGGATCGACCGGCTACCTTCGCGCACTTTGGGGTCGATGTGGAACGCGAAAGACCCGTGGTGGATACCGTTGTTGGTCCGGTAAGTCCACTGACTTTATTGGTAAAAATTTTGCTTATTATTTGTTTTCCAAACCCTTGACATTGTGTGCATTGAAATGCTATAGTATTTTATTTCATAACAAGGAAAAAGTGTTGGCAGGATACGGAAACTTAAGATGTCAAACAAGCACTTTGCCTCAATCTGTTTTCATTGTAAATGAGTACATTGTGCGACATCAGAAATGTCTTATTTTTTAGCCAGAGTCCTTTCTTTATGTTAATCAGATGTTTCAATGACATCCAAATTTCTCAATTACATTGTTGAAAGAAAAAATCCCAACCACAGATGAAGTTTTAGTTTTTGCCTCGTGCCTGATCCAATTCAATTCAATTTTTAATATCCAAATCAATTAGTCTTTATTAGATCCCAAAAAGGGCGGGTCATTCAACTGCTCGCATTTGATTAACCTCATGACCTTTGATTGCCGCATGCACCTTGTAAGTATTATTATTGTTATTATAGCGGTGTGGTTAACACGTCACACAACCTACCTTCGCACAATGAGCGGCCACAGCTCATAGACGTCAAACTTTGTTCTCTTATTTAGTCATCAATATCCGGCGAATTATAGAAGTCATGAGACGCTGAAGTAGAGAGAGGTCCAAACCCAAAACCAAAACACAGACTGATGTACTTTGTGCGCAACACTCGGCCGCCATTTTGTTTGGTTTCCCCGTAGCCAGACACATGGGATTCTGAACTTCAGAATGGATACCATAAACTCTTTATGAGCAGAACTTCTGTTATAACGGTTCGTTAGCGTTTGAAGGACGAAAACTAAGTTATAGCTGAACGGTTTTTTTTAGCTCCCGTAGTAAAGACCACGTTATAAAGAGCTTCTGCTTATAGAGAGTAGACTCTGCAGTCCTGAAACTTAAAGGAACATGTTGCCTTGAACCGGACGAGTTGGTCTATAAAAAGCGTTTGAAACCGTTTGTTATAAATTGCATATGGTTAGAAAGATGTTTTAAAAGTATAATATAATGATCCAAACAAGTATCACTCAAAATTGCACGGTTTTCCTTTTACGTCGCGAACTCACACGGTCGGCCATTTATAGGAGTAAAAATATTGACTCCCATAAATGGCCGACCGTGTTAGTCGACGAGGTAAAAAGAAAACCAAGCAATGTTGAGGCAGTTTTGTGTAGATCATTGTATTCTACTTTTACAACATCTTTCTACCCATAAGCATTTTATAATAAACGGTTACAGAACGCTTTTCGAAGACCAACTCGACCGATCCAAGGCAACGTGTTCCTTTAAGGGGAGAACATGTATTGCTTTATACTTTGATGGTGGGTATGGGCTAAAACTTGTATGATTTTGTTCATTTTTATCACTCACGACGCAATTAAAGGCTCAATACTATGCTCAGGCCTGATACTTCACGGAGGCAACAGAGGCGATTGCCTCCGTTGCCCCTTGGCATTGCCTTGGTGCCCTTGAAATGCTCCAGTAGAAATTTACAATTTCCTCAAAGGTTGCCCTTTGCCAAAGAGAATATGCCTTGGTGAACTTGGCCTTTCAAAAACGAAGCATACAGGCCTGTATGCTTATGGTTCAAACAAACAATTGTAAGAGATTGCGAAACATAGATTGAAGTAGATGGCATTTACAACGTGGGCGTGGAGATCTGTTGATACAACGGGAATGATAAGTGAAAACTTGAGAAACAGGATACCGGCATGAAATTCTAAGGAAGTGCGGCAGTGCAGTGCGTGGGATGAAAGAAGTGAACGGGTTCCGCATGGTTTCATTTTGGGGCCGTTTTCAAGTTTATTTTGAATAATGGCAATCCATACATGTTCTCTATGACCAGGGCACGATTTCACAAAGAGCCGAGATTGATTTTAAGACGTGTATCAATCTTAAATACTAAGCTAAGTGTCACGTCACAAATCACTATGGTGATACTAACAACTCATCTTTAAGATCGAATCTGAGTGCTTTGTGAAATCGAGTCCTATATGCCAAGTTTCAAGCGTTTTCTTTCCGCACAAAGCTTTCCTAAGCACAAAATTATCTCGCTTATCACATATTGGTAACCGGGTCAGTGTGATCTGAATAGGTTCACTGTTAACTGTTGCTTTGCTAAGTAAACTGTTAAGCACGATTTTCTTCTCAAACGAAGAGTCATATATTCTTACTTCTTATTTGTCATCCAAATTAAGTATCGGGTTGCATACCTCCCCTTTAAGTTAAAGTTCCGGGCCGGTTGTGAATCATTGTGTGATTACTACGTTGATGAAACCCGATGGGGGCATCCAGGCACCGTGTGGCTAATATAACCTTGTCGGTTAATCTCAGCTAAATGTCACCCCTCTGTGGTTAACGGGAGTGGGATGATGCCCCGTTAAAGGGGAAATTGCAACTTTAATTTTAGTGACACCCTGTTTTTGCCTGTCATTTATGCATAGGGCGTTGTTTTTATGTTTAAGTGTCTTTTTTCATGGAAACCCAACTATGAACAACTTTGCACACTGCCGGACCGTTGTGCTTTCACCATCTTTGCCATACTCCCAGTATCCAACACTCAGTCATGCATGTTAATATTTATCGTACAAAAAAGAACCAGACTCATGGCCCCTCCAGCCTCACTTTGGTTACTTTGGTTTGAATGTGAGAAAATCAAGATGGCTGCACTATTTTAGATAAACTGTAGTCCTCTTTGAAACAACCTATAGGCGCAGAATGTATCTTCAAAACTTTTAAAGTAATGGTATTGACCCAAGGCTCTTATCTGTTAAACAGAAATTCTGCTTAGCGAATTTCTTGGCTGAGCAAGAAATAACCGGCGAAACTGTATGGTAACCTTATTTTTGCTTAGCAAAAGTTTGTTGTGCTGAAAGCAAGTTTTTGTGTTAACTGGCTTTTTGAAATTGGATCTCTATAACAAAAAAACTCCCAGCCTTAACTGATTGAACTTTGTTCTCTCTCCAGTACCGTAAGTGGTCTAACATCAGTCTGCAGGAGAAGTTGTTCGTCTGTACGGTAGCAGTAAGCCTCCTCGTTACGCTCGGCTTGACCATAGACCGGCTCGCTGTCTCAGATAAAGCATCAGCTGACTTCACCTTTAACCTTTTACTTATTGTTAATATAGGTTGGTATAATACTTCACTCGAAAAAGAAACAACGGGATCGGGGTTGTGACCCTGGTCCCAGGGAACCTTACCCATTTCTGGGTGAAACACATTCTGGGTCAAACTAACCCAGGATAGGATCTAAACTGACCCAGGATAGATTCATCTGGATCTGGGTCAATTAACTCCCCTGGGTCGTACGCCTACAGGGATGAAATCTTGCAGAATTGTATCTGAATTCAGATTATTCTTCCAAAAGCTCATTGAAAAATCTTACTCCAGGGCGTACTCTTAGGAAAAAATGTCATAATTTCAACAAACCTTCTAACTTGTTGAGCATGGTTTCAGACATTTTAGTAAGCAATGGCTCCCCCATGCACCCTTTGAACAAAACAAAGTCCCTAATATTTAGTTTGGTGTGTTCATTTTGCAGTGTTTTGCCTATTCTACGTCATCCATGCCATTCTACGAGAGCATCCATACGAACTTTTTGTGTTTGCCTTCAGCGTCTTGGTGCTTCTCATCTACTGCGTCTCAAACTTCGCTGAGACGTTTGGAGAAGGACTCGATATCGTCAAATTGGCGAGTAAACAGTTCATTGAAAGGGTTGATTTGCGGCTGGCTTGAATCAGAGTGAAGTTCTTGTGTCAATGTTTTATCTGTTTGGATGACATGATCTCAGTGCAGGATATTTCTAAAGCGGCGTGGCCAGGTTTTTTTGGAAGGGGAGGGGAAGGGTGGGGAGGAGACACAATCATGAGGGGATCATGCTTGCCAGCGGGGGAGACCCCCCTTTCCCTTTTTAAGGGTAATGCATGTATCTGGGTTTTTTTTTGTGGGGTGTAACCTTTTTCTCAAAAGGGTAGGGGGCACACACATGAGGGGATTACTTGCCAGTACTATTATAATTCACAATGGTGACAGCCTCACAAAAGTGGTATGGGATTAATTAATTATCAGAGGGTCAACCCAGACGAAGTGAAGTCGATTGTTTGACGATTTATCTTTTGTAGGTTCGCTTGGTAGTGATTGGTCTTGCTGGTCCGTTCGTTATGGCATGTGGGGTATATCTAGGAGCTACCTATTACAGACAGAGACGACTCATCTTCAGAACTGTCGGTGCTAACATAAACCTACAAGGTAAAAGCCACTCGCAAAGGAAACGTTTTTGACAGATACTCAGTTATGTTGACTTCTTGATACAAATTGTCCATCTTTGTGTGTTAAATTTCATTGTCATTTTACAATAAGAAATGTTCATGTCTGTTTATGTATCAGCTTTGTGCGGCAATATGTTTCTATTTTCGGATCTTCTGAAGTTCAACATCCAGCTTGAGGTAAGACTACATGGTTCTCTAAGTTTGTTTGTGTTGATGATGTTGTTTTTGTTGTTGATGATGATGATTTTGTTGTTGTTATTGTTGTTGTTGTTATTGTTGATGTTGACGAACCAAATCTTTGGATGTTATTTTTTTGCAGACCAGTATGGTGATTCTTGTCCTGGATGATGGTATATATCTCAACACAAACATGGAGAAGGTCGTTTTAGGTCTCGGACTTCCTGTCACCATCATCTGGAACATCATGGGCTTCCTGGCTGTAAGAAACTAACAAATTGTCATACACCTGCTCTAAAGATTATTGTGCTGTTGCAAGTTTAAATTGCAACTGGCAATATACTTTTACCATGTTTGCTGCAACCATCTTGGTATTGTTCCTTGTATCCAGATAGCAGTAATACATGTTAACATTCATAAGGAACCAGACTAATTTCCTTCCAGCCTCGGTTTGGTTACATTGATTTGAACGTCCGTAAAATTAAGATCCAACTATGCTCTTTGGTGTGTATTTCATTTTTAGGTTCGATTTGAGAGCAAGGTACTGGTGGGCCTATTCCTTCTGACGTGTTGGGTTCTGCCTGTCTACACAACATACAAGTTTATTGATGTAAGTACCTTTGCAAGAACACTAGTTACCACTTTGGTGTTTTGATCAATCGTGGATTCCAAAACTAAAGTAACTGTCATTGGATGAACTCACTGCCTAAAATTTAATCCCTACTTTTGTTGGCTTTTGATGGAATATGTTTTTTTAAATAATATTCTCTTATCCTCAGTTAACAAAGCTTCTTAGAGCATAGGATTATGCTTGGCTCCTTTCTGCTGAGCAAAAAGAAGCAGAATACCCGGTCACAGGTTGTACATGTGAAATGGTATTTTGACTGGTAACCTTAAGCCATTTGTTATGCTTATGTAAAATCAGCTCTAAATAATGAAGTTGGGCCCAGGTGTAACTTTCTACACACAGATTATTCAAGTTTGCTGAATAAAAAATACTTGATTTTCTATTGGGTATTAATGAAACATAAAGGAGTCAGAATATCTAATAATTTCATCACCCCTGTTCCCGTTACAGATCTCGTTTATGTGGCCCACATTGAGGGACCCATCTCAGAAGGTACTCCCATCATGCGTCATGGTGTGTGGCATTCTTGGTTTCCTAGTCCGGGCATTCCTGGTCGTCATCGTCTCACATCTATCGCAGAACTTCGGTCATACACTCGGACAAAAAGGTAGTACATTTAAGGTGTTTCTATAGACTTTCAACGCCCTGTCACCATCTTGGTCGTGTTCCTTGTATCCAATGAGTAATTCATGCTAATATTCAATGTACCCAAAAGGAACCAGACTATTTCTCCATCCAGCCTCGGTTTGGTTACATTGATTTGAATGGGAGAAAATCAAGATGGCCGCCATTGTAAATCATGTGGAATATACCACGTTCAATGAGAAATGAAGAGGTACCTAGCCTCCGTGTATTTATACTTCAACCATAAATCCAATGGTCCAGCACAAGGACTTGCAATCACAAGGTTGTGGGTTCGGATCCTACCCAGCTAACTGTGGTCCAGTGGTTAGACTACAGGACTTGCAATCACAAGGTTGTGGGTTCGAATCCTACCAAGCTAACTGTGGTCCAGTGGTTGGACTGCAGGACTTGCAATCACAAGGTTGTGAGAGAGAGAGATTATCTGTTGCCGGCTTGGTGTGTTTATCCCATTGAGGGAGTTTGCAGAGTTCCGTTAACGTGCATACCATTTTTCTAGTATTATTTTTCTTTGTGGGTTCGATTTCTTTCTAGTTTTCGGTGACAACAAGAAGAGTAACGAGCGAGAGCCGCACCGACATTACGACCGTCGACCTAAGAGCTGGCCCCGTACAGCCTTCCCAAAGAAGAACCGCTTTACATTCTCGCATAAACGGTTCGAGAGATCCGCAACCTTGACGCCACGGACATGAGGTCAGCTCTGCAGCCGATTTCACGAAACGCTAGGATTAATCCTATCTCGAGTTGGGACGAGTGTTAACTCGTCCTTAATCAGGATTGGTAACTCGTCCTAACTTATAAGGATTGGTTTAATGCGTCCATGGTTACGGAAATTAACTCGTCCTAAGTCCTAAGATCAATCCTATGTTAAGAAGAGTTTGGTGAAATCGACGGCTGGTAAACTTAGAAGATAAAACTTGTACCTTGTTTGACTGAGGTTGAAAAGTGTAAACCAAATAATGTTTGAAACTATTAAGGAGAAAAAAAACGAGAAGCATAAGATTGTTTTCGGCCAACCTTAGTTTAAAAAAATTGAGTTAATCGAAGTTTTCTCAACGTTTCAGACGGAAGATCTAGTTTTGGGGGACAATGTGCGAGTATACTCCAGAGGAGGTTTCTGCACAGTATAAGAAGATGATGGAGGCAAGTCCCAAGTTTAAAGCAAGCATAAGCTTAAAGTACCGTACAAGCCTGTCTTCTATCCCTTAAGACGATATTATGATGTCTTTCTTCGATTGAGAAAACTCGATTGTGTACATACCAAAGAAAGTATTCGGTTCGACAGTCTATCCGCAGCACACACAAAATCGGTTGTGAAGGTTCGAATTACAGCATTATACCCTTGTTAAAGACACTGGACACCATTGGTAATTGAACGACCAGTCTTCTCACTTGCTGTATTTCTGTTTGCATAAAATAACAAACCTGAAAATTTGAGCTCAATCGGTCATCAAAGTTGCGAGATAATAATGAAAGAAAAAACACCCTTGTCACACGAGGTTGTACGTGTGCTTTCAGATGCTTGATTTCGAGACCTCAAATTCTAAACCTGAGGTCTCGAAATCAAACTCGAAGGAGCCGTTTCTCACAATGTTATATACCATAAACAGCTCCCCATTACTCGTTACCAAGTAAGGTTGTATGCTAATAATTATTTTGAGTAATTACCAATAGTGTCCACCGCCTTTAACCTGCTCATGATACTCGTATGCAATCGTAATGGTATTTTCAGTTTGACCTAAAAGGTACCAGACTTCTCTGTCATTCTAGCCTCGGTTTGGATATGTTGACTTGAATGTACAAAGACAATGGATGCCGTGCTTGAAGATATATTGCGGATGAAACTCGTGTGCGACAAGAAGGAACAACAAACTCCAAGAAATAAACGGATTTGTGTTCTGACAGGGAAAGATCAGCAACAAAATGTAAGATGTTTTACGAGACACACTATATCATTTTTTTCGAATACGTTGGCTATGTACTGTATAGCAAACATCTTAATGATGTCAGAAACGTAATCAAGATGCTGATCTCATATTAAAAAAATACTAGCATTGGATTAAGCATAATAATAATGTACTAATTTGGGGTTAAATGCGGATATTAAAATATGATATGTACAAAGTGCAAGTTATGACGTCACCATAGAGGTCTTTTGAATTGGCTTTTAAGTTATTTCAGGAATTGGTAGATATTTGTTCAAATGCACCACCACCACCACCCCCTTGCCCTCCCCTTTCCCCACGGCCCTCCCAGTCGTGGGTCGGTTTAATAAGTACTGGAAATTTGTGTAATAACTACAATCATTCCGAGGACATACAGTTTTCAAACGGAATCTTTTATTTATAATGTTTACGCTGCGACTAGAGAGCAACTTTCGCGCTCAGGGTCAAAAACCATACACAATAATGATATAGATGTATTTCTAATAATAATAATAATATATACATTTACTCAGCAGTGCAATGTAATGCTGATCGAGTCACACTTAAATTCTCGAAACATCTTCTTACAAAAATTCTCCCCTTCCTTACAACAGATTGCTTCCAAATGCCTTCTTGCACAGTGGACAATAACTTTATACAACATTTGGCATCAAAATGGTTCTCCATGATCAAACGAGTAAATCCTTCTCTGTTTAGACTGGGCCCCTGTCTTTCAGGAACCTGCTACTCGGGAAGTAGTTCATGAATCCTAATACCATTGATATATGTTAAACTCTGCCCCGCCATAATCACTTCCATTATTAGCGCTCCTCGTGTTGGCTTGTGTCAGGTAAGTTTCCCCGTTCCTTTTGAAGACACTCCAGTCCATCGTGGCCTGGCCCTCTATAGACCAGTACAGGACGAAGATGCTTCCTTCCATGATATAGATCCTGTTCTGCACGGTGTAGTCGTCGTTACTGGACACGGTATGCTGAGTCCGAGATGCACCGATGATCAGGAACATCCGACCGTTTGCCTGTGTGTAGGGAAAAGAAGTGATTCAGGTAATGGAAAACTTTTTGGACGCTAGGTGGCAGCAGACTTACCATGTAAATCCATCGTTCCTGGTTATGTGTGCGTTTGTGCCCAGAACAACGCAAACAAGGGAAATTGTCCTGATAAAGTCTGCTGCCCTAGCGCGTTCCCAAGTGTCCAATTGGATATAACTCTTTAATTTGTATCCGTACTTCTTTTCTTCCCACATTGCACAAACCTTGAAAACCTCTACGTCCACAATGCACTGTGTTTCTGGTATCTTCTGATGGGTCTGGAACTCTTCGTTCTCTCCGTTCCAGACGTAGGTCACCAAGTCGTGGTCGCAACTCGAGCCGTCCGTCTCTGGTGTCAGGACGAGGTAGTCCGATCCAGCATGGTGGAAATGAGTCGCAGCAACGGTGGCAGTGGCGTCAGGGAGCGTATGGAGTAACGTCCACGAGTGATCTGTGCAGGGCCCAAAATGCAACATTCTGATTAGTACAGATCGATCACCCTTGGGAACGAGTTTGATTTCATGATTCGTTGCTCTATGTATACCCCAGCGCCTTACCCAAATGTGCTGGGATGGGCTGGGCGTAAACGCATTGGACCATCATCCAGCTGATCTAACCCATGTCACCTCTTCCTGATACTAAAATTTTTGACTTTCTTTGTGTAAATCCATTGCAAATTGTACACAGTATTTCTTCCTCTTGTACTAAATGATATGAGCTCGATCGCAACATTCTTTATACATTAGTTTATTAAAAAATATCGTTTATCCATGTTTTATCATAATCTCATCAATCGTGTGATGTGCGAACATTGTGTTTTGATTGTGCGCATTGCGCCGACCGTAGTGCAATCGCTCCCATCTTGCATCGCTACATCCTTATGACATTTTGTACAAGCTCATCATCAGCCCATTCCAGCAGTCTGGGTTGAGACGTGGAGCGGAGCCAATATTGATTCAGACTTGGCATTGAAGTAGTCAGGCCCCTTCACTGGTTGATTACATAGTGGTATGACCTTATTGATAACACGGGGAAACAAACAAAATGGCCACAGTTTGATAAGCCGGTAGTACTGTTCTTCTGCACTACGAATCATTGCCAATGTCGCAGTGCTTTTCAATGGGGAAACTTTTGTTTGTCTAACTCGATTCAAAAGAGGGAATCCTTCAAAAACATCAGAGACAATTTTTGAGGATGGTAATTTTGTTGATGTATAGAAAAAAATGCATACCAGTAAGATACACGGAGTTCCTCCAAGAGCCTCCGCATTGCTCGTTACTATTGCCGTTGCAGTTAGAGCTGCACTCCCCATCACTTCGCAGTCCGTATACATCGTAGTTCTCATCTCCACAGAAGCATTGAGACCCAGCTTGCAGCCCTGCGTACGGATGACCACGGAGTCGACAGTAGGTTACACAAGTCTCTACATCCATAGTGCCTGGATTGTAGAAGTCCGCTGACATTGCACGGTTCCCGTCATCCAGAAAGCAACCCATATAAACATCTGTGTGAATCATTGAAATATGGTGAGTTGTGGTTAAAATCTTGAGGATCTTTAAAAATGGCAAACCACTTGTTTGTATAGATCTTTAATCACATATTTGAGTTGTGGTTCAAATCTTGTTTTTGTTTTTAAATGGCAACCCACCTTTTTGTATAGATCTTTTATCACATAATTGAGTTGTGGTTCAAATCTTGGGGATCTTTAAAAATGGCAACCCACTTTTTTTGTAGAGATATTAATTTTTTATTACATAATGATGACATGCTTGTGCTCAATTTCACAAAGCACCAACAATCAATCTTAAGATGAGATGTCAACATTATACCATAATGATTTGTATATTAACTTTGATCACACTTTGAATAAGATAAAAGTTAATTCGCGATTAGCTCTTTATAAAATCGACCCCTTGATGTGTGTCATTTACCCGAGATGAATCCAGGAATGGTAACATTCTTTATCTCATAATATCCAACTATTGTCTCGAAGAAGCAACCATTCTACATTCATGACGTCGACTTTCTGATATCGACAGGTCGATCAATGGTACTGAGCTCCGTATATCTCATCAAAAAATACCTAGACTTGTAGACAAGTCGTTAATGTTTGTCGCGATTGTAGCGTTATGGTTCTATTTGTGACTCTCGCAGTTCTCGCGAGACGCTCGAGACTGCTGGTCCCGCGATAGTTCTGCCGTCGCTTCTATGGCTCTATAAAGGGGCCGTAGGTGGGAGCTAGGATTCTCGCGAGAGAGCAGCAGTTCCGCGAGAGTCGCGTGAGAGCCGTCACGCTATAATGGCTTGTCCAGAAGTCTAAAAGATACCATGCTTTTTATGAATGAATATGGGTATCATAAACGTAATACTCACAACTAGTTTGCGATTGCTTCCACAGCTCTGGCTGGGCATTGTATCCAGCACTGTCCCCATAGGAAAACGGCACCACCAAATACGACACCCCTGCGATCTCAAATAGAACAGGCGTCCCCGCTCCTTTGGTCCCAACGTTTTGCACGTGGTAGAACTTGTCGTACTCGCTGTACCATTTGTAAATGGGGGAGTCCATATTGTAGTTGTCACCTCTGGAGTTTGAAATGAACATGTAGTTGGGGCCGGCAGTGGAAGATAAGAAGGTACTTGCCCAAGCTCCGTAAGTAGTCATCATTTGGAAGGAGTCGAAGGTTCCTGCATCCGGGTAAAATAATTATTGGTAACGGCAAAAGTGTAAAGGTAAATGCACTGGGTCCAATTTCATTAAGCTGTTAAGCAGTAGAAATATTTAACAAATTTCCTGACTAAGCATGAAATGAATGGAGTACCAGTCGCAGCAATGGAAAGTATATGGTATAATTTGGCTGGTAACCTAATTGCCAAGCAAAACAGTTCGGTGCTTAGCAAAGTTTTGTGTGCTTGAACGCTTTATGAAATTTGGCCCTGGTAATTGGCAACCTCTCGTTTGTGACTCGTGTTCATTTGGGAGAAAAAGACCATTCACTGTCAGTTTCACTAATAATTATAACATTTATTCATTCAGCAGTTTCACTATACCGTTCGAGTAGATGTACACGATCGAATCGACGGTCCGTGACCCGCCAAATGTCTGGAAATTGGCGCCAAAGACAAAGAGCTTTTCACCAATCACCATGGGCGTTATTTGTTTGGCCATACTCAAGCCAATCAGATCCTGGTCGTACTCGTACGCGGCCGTTGATTCGTTGAATTTAAACACTCTGGTCGTGGCCTCAATTTCTGAACCGTTGTAGCTGCTGATGCTGCAAATAGAAGTTTGTTGTTTCTATAAATGCCGAATATATACCAGATTAAAGTGTGTCAAAAATAGGATGTCCAATATAAGCATTTTCAATCCAACACGTTCAAATATCGAGCTTGTAATTAGCATGATTGTGTACAGATAATGGAATACTTTACAGTGTTCTGAGCATGTGCAACCAAGATTAATAGATTTACCTGTTAAGTTTGCTGTCACATAGTATCCAATGGTTGCCCCATTGTCAAAAGTCTGCTGCATCCAAACTTCCCATAGTGTTCAAAAGTCAAATTTTCGATTGGACAGAGTCAAACTTTCACAGGTTCAATTTTTCTTCATTATAGACCTATTAAACCTAGATCTAGTTTTCAATACGACCAGACTGAATACGATGTATTAGTTGTTGTACGTACAAATGAATGATGAGAGTAAAACTTACTAGCCACCAACGATGAGAAAGTGCTCATTGTTGAAGGTGAATCCCGTGCTACCTTGGGATGGAGACCCCTCTAGCGTTTGCACGAGTACAGGCTCGTCCTCACGTGCTGCGAGAAAAGGAGGGAAATAAAATAAAAACATATTTTGAGTGGAGCTCTAAGACTCCGTTTATTCATCACTAGTGAAATAAAATTACAAAAGTTGCCTAAAGGGCATCTTAAACTTGACGTACATGTTCACAATAATTTCGTGACTCTACCCAAATCGCAAATTTGACACAGTAACTAAAATTTAAAAAACACGATAAAATTCCGTGTCCTTGTCCCAAGTTGCAAGAGATGACGTCAGTCACTTCGACAATAAACTGCAACGGGTTCGTTGTGCGGACATTCCTTTGTTGTTTGGTACACTTAAAGGGAAATCACATTCTTCAACACTATAAATAGCACTGTGTCGACGTGTTCAAGTCCCCCATTGTGTTTCAAGTCCCTTTGTGGACTTGTTTTAATCTCACGTGTAGGATTTAAACGTACCAAACTGGCAGCGGTCCCCGCGGTAGTTTTCCGCACATGCGCAATAGAACCCTTCATCGGAGCAATCGGATTTGCACGATCCGCCATTTTGACATTTGCTCTTGACACAGCCCCCGAAGTACTCCTAATGTGAAACAACAAAAATTACCAAAAATTAATAATACACATTTCTTTAAGCTGCTTAGCAAAAATATTGCTTAACAAGTTGTTGCTAAGCAGCAATTGAGCAGGATACCAGTCACAAAGTGTACATGTGAAGTGTTGGTTTGGGTAGTAACCTTATCATGGTAAGCATAGTGCCTGGCTTCTTTCTTTTTGTGTTTTTAAGCATTTATTCGAAGCACATGAGGGTTCCGTAATCGCAATGGAATTACTTTATAAATATTGCTTGATGACACTATTCTTAACGTAAAGTAAAATCCTTAATAATTTCAGAAACAAATTATAATTTTATATATATTTTTCAGCTCAAAATTTTGAATTTATTTTGCCAAACTTACAGTTCTATCGATGTGTTTGTCCACCATCTCATAATACAAATCGTCCGTCTCTGCTGCATGCTGGAACTCCAGCCCGGTGGAGCTGTCATGAGGATGCAATGAACAGAACTCGGACATCTTCGAATACTGGAATTATTAAACCATAATAATGACATTTTAATTTCCCTCTTAACACCCTAATGCATTAATTAAGAAGCTACGTAGTCTCACCATGGAGGAAGGAACAGAAGGAGCTCGAACGAAGGGACTTCAAAAGTCGAACCTGCGGTACCGCGGTTGTCTAACAACACCTCGTAATCACCGACATACCTTATACAGACAATGGGCGACCTGGCGTATGTGAGTTTGCGCGTGCGCACTTGGTTCTTCACTCAACCATGGTGTCGTATGTCGTATGGATATAATACAGAAAAACAACTTTTTTTGAGACCTGATAAAAATTGTGTACACTTGTGCTCACCAAATCGAAAAACACAATTAAATACCAACCACCCTCGTGTGCTAATACCCAAATTTTGAACCACCGCTAGTGACCGGAAAGTCAAAAAAAAAAAAATGAAAAAACATGCCGTGATTTTTCAGTAAAACACCACAAACGGTAAATGAAAACGTGTATATTCACAATTCTTGTCTCCAATGATTCAACTTTACACGAAGGCAACGGTGCAGAGCGGCGGTACTGCACGTTCTGTACAAAGAGATCTAATCCTGCTCGTTAATCGGCCGTACAGCTGGAGGTCTCCTATCTTTTTCCACTGGTTAGACTGGGACATTTTCAGGGTATTCTTTTGTTACTCTGCAGTTTTGCGGGTCGTTCGAGCTCATTCTATTCCTTCCTCCATGGTCTCACCTTGTCTGGTAGATATGACGTCATTGACCGCCATCTTTGATGTCAAGCACGTGCACGTGTTTACGCGCTGCGCCCAACTATCACAAGCAATGACAGTCGTTCATTTATACGTACACACATTTTCATCAACTGTGGCAGCCAATGCAATGGGTACATCTCTTTAAGAAGCAAATGAATTGGTCTATTAGACCATTAGACTGCCTTTAACAGCAAGCTTACTAAACAAAACTCTCGCGTCAGACATTCGGGTCTCTGCTGAGGCAAGGAGAGACCCATTGCACTCTGAGTCGGGCTGACTATAGTTCATTTGACTCTCTTTCCAATTCCCCTTTGATACCACCTAGATAGATCAGATTAATTATCTTACTGTGAACGATAAGCAGCCATCGCTTCGCCGACACAGTCGAGCGCAGTCGGCCACCGAGGAGTTTGTGATGTCCTGTCTGTCGGTCAAAAACAGCGACATCGACACACTTGGAGTGCTGAAGAATTCAATCGACTGCTCGTAGCAAGCTACCTCCGCAAATGACAAGGGAACGTGGTTAATAACTAGGGCGAGGACGATGAGCGAGGTTGCCCCTCTTCCGGAAAAGTGTCCACCAACCATCATGTCGATTGTCTGCGCTGAAAACGAAATAGCCCGAAAATAAAAGTAATTATAAATTTATACAGGCTATAAGAAAAGTTGTGTCATTCAAATGTTCTGGGTCTGTGTTGATCATTTATTAAATAAATAGCGTTTTCGTAATTATTTGCAAATTTTTCCTTGTCAGTTGTTGTATTCCTTTTGCAGGTATATCCTCAATGATAAATTATTATAGCTTTGACATTTATTTGTAAAATAAATATTTGTTTGTAGTGTGTATTCCTATCCTGTTTCATGATCACTATCATAATTCTTATTTGGCTATTACAAATACTCCCACCGGAAACAGCCGTTGTTTACACACTGGCGGCACATTTAAAGATGGCGGCCTCCAGTGAGAAGTTGCAGTGTGAAAACGTGCGTATCTCTTTGGAATGCCAACGGAAGGAAATGAAAATAACTGTAATTATGGTTGGGAATACACTGCGAGTTATAAGTGTAAAGAAAGCAGTTTATTTTCGTGTAAGAAGTGAGAACATCGAGACCTCAAAATGGGACCGACGCCAAACGCCGAATAATGTCGACGACACTCGGTAGCGTCTTACCAGTGATGCGCGCCTCACCGGTAGAGAGTCAGTAGCACCCGAGTTATGAGCTCAAGACACCCACAACAACCATTGGAACAGGCATTATGTAAGTGAACCAAACTGTGTGCTGCAAGTTAAGGATAACTTTCCGTATGGCGCCACCACTTTTTCACTCATTTTTACAAAAAGGGATATCTCACTGAGGTAAATTAGATACATATTATTTCATATAAAATGAAAAAGTGGTGGCGCCATACGGAAACTTTTCCCAAGTTAAAAACAAGTGTATTTACTGTGTAACTAATGAGGGTAACATTGTTTCAGTTAATACACATCCTTCAATTGTGTTGAGTTGTGGTATGAAAACGTTTGTATTTCGCTGTTCAAATTCAGTGACAGGCAGGACACTCCAACACACTTTTTTATGACTTGAGATTACCGAAAGGTGTTTTGATCATGTTTTATGGGTAGGCACTATGTCTGGCAAAAATAATAATAAAAAATGCAAACAACAGAAGTCATGTAATTTTAATTGAGTGACAATAAATATTGTTTCAGTAAAATGCCACAGTACAGAGACAACAGAGACAAGATGCCTAGGTGACTGCACATAATGCCTCAATCTTGAAATGTTCCAAGTAAATTTGTTTTGTTCTCATAGATGATAGGCACTCTTTATTTTATATACAAAAGAAAGCTGCTTTGCCCCCCCAGAACAATGGATAATTTAATCGAGAAGACCCAGCAAAATAATGTTACACTTAAATTGTCTTCAGCTCGTCTTCAGGAGAAATGAGAAATTAAACAAAATGAAATATCAGCGACCGATTGCACAACGGTGTCAAGCGAAAATGTATGTCACCATAATGTATTTCACTTTCGCAATAATAACCGAATAATTATGTTCCACAATTAAATAATCAGCAAAGGGAACTCTTGGTATTAAATTCCGTCCCTAATACGGGGCGGTGGTGGTGTTGTTGAACTCTATAATGAGGGAATAACTATATAATTTTTTTAAATCTGATGTGATGATAAATTATATTTAAAAAAAGAATTGTATTGTGTGCATAATGGTCATTATTATGTGTACATTCTAACGTCAGTGACTGAAACAACCGATATAATAAACACGATATTGCTAACGGTATTCACTCACTTCTGGTTAGGACACTAGGATTTTGTGACGCATTTCAATGTTCCATATTGGCGACCGAGTCTTTGCTTGGCGAGTGATTTGAAATTGGTTTTTATACTTTTATGGTTTTAAGTTACTTCTGGTTTTCGCGGCAGTCGATGCAGGAAATTGCACGTGATTGACTTTGCTGTGAATTCAAGTATAAATTGCGGAGATAATAATATATTAGACCAATAAATTGCCGAACTCTAAAAATACACGAGACTGCATCTTGTGAGTGGCACGTTATCGCTCTCGCACGCCGAACTGCAGCATGCCTGTCTGTTGCAAGTGGGTGGTGGGTGGGTTTCGGGCCGGGGATGTGTGTATCCCGGTGCAAGTATTTATAACACCGAAGGTTTACCGGCGTCGAAATTTAGGAGAAAATGTCTACGAGCAACCGTACTGATTTCCTACATACCTCAGAAATTTAAGTAGATATAATAGATAGAATAGATTTATTTATTGTCCACGTTAAAAAAAAAAAACATAGAAACTTGACATCCATTGGCCAAATACAAGAATACACAATCAATACCAAAACTGTATAGATTTTAAAATAAGTAAAATTAGAAATAAAAGCATCAAAAGCCCGCACATTAAAAAAGAATGCAACTTGTAGACTGAATATCAAACTGTTACTTACCGAAATAATGGGCCAATACACCTTCCCTCCTTGCGGCGAAACTGACTGTTTTTTTCCCGAGACGTACAGCAGATGATTTGCTATATTTGTCCGACAACGGCATTTATTATTTATGTTGTACAAGACTGACAAATACATTTAACTATCTTTGCGCAGGAACATAGCTTGTTTCTTGTGCATGATTACATTGTACGAGGTATTGACCAGGCTATGAGCAAGTCTTGTAATCGATTCTTTGCACAATTTGCATGGTATCGATTAGAAATTGTGAGTGCCGCCCGCACACAACAAAAGAAGACGTTCGAAAACAACTTCACTTGCGGAATAGTCAAAGCCTCTTAAATAAATTCACCATCTAATGAACCGATGCTAGAAAAAAATTCAACTGGGTCACTCAGGAACAACAAATTATTTATACGCTTAGAGTAGACGGATTTTGAGCTCAAAGAGGGCGTTCTCATCACATTCCTTGGCACAATAATTGTGCCATTGGTTTTATCAATTCCAAGTAAACCAATTATTGACTTTTTGTTTTGAAAGTAAAGGTTTTTTATGGACCGGATGGGGACGTTCGTCTCACGTTTCCACTCATCCGGAACTTGTCCTTGTTGGAGATGTTTCGCTTAATTAATAGAAAAATTGCAGATGGTACAGAAATATCCGCCCGGTGTGGCAAATATTGTATCCCCGGATGTTCTGTGTGTCCACCTACCCACCTCTCCCTCACCGACATTTCTGATAGCGCCCTCTCTTGAAAAACTCCCTGAGTTTTTGAACTTCTCAAAACTAGTTATCTGAACTATACGCCAAATGATTGGAACACAAGTCGGAAGATTTTCCCTCCCAAAATGCCCACTACATGATAACAAAAACAAACTGCTTCAATCAGTAACTGTTCTTGTGAACAAATTATAGTGCATTATCTTTTAAAGTAGTAATGGCCAAGCATGTAAACTTTTTCTAAAGCTTTATAAAATAATTGTTATGCAGTCTTTGAGGATTTGAGAACAAAAGTTATGTTTATACGGCAGTACATTATTGTCATAATAATTTGTATTTAATAGTTTCAATTCATAAAGCAATCACCACACAAATTTATAAATATTCAAAATAAAAATGTAAATGTTCAGGTGGAAATAAAGTTTTTTTTAAAGAGGGATATAATAACGGGCCTCTTTACACACAAATAAACTAACGGAGATTTGCAGAATTAAACAAGCTGTAGGCCTACCTTGAGGTAACTAGATGTTGAACCCCATATTTTGTGCACTGCTCCCGAAAACTAAATGTACGTTAAAGCAAAACTTTAACAATTTATAGCTTAAACTTGTACACTTTTACCAACAAATACATATAAATAACATACCTCATCCAAAATCAAATAATTGCATTTGAATCTTACAATTTTTTCCCTGCATATTTTATGTTTACTGTAATATATGGCTGTTGCTATGGGCCAGGCACTATGTGACTATAATGTGACTTCATGAAGGTTGTTTGTGGATTCCGAAATCATTATAAAACTATACATGTACATCCTTTCACCAGTGGGTGTGTTTACATTGAACTATAACTGGGTGATTAAACTTGAGCAGTTAATCTGTCGAGGAAGACAGCAGCCCTTCTGGTTTGTGCATGATCCAATTAAGTTCTCAGTTTGGAAAAAAGAAGTACATAAAGATAACAGGTGTGAGTTGGCAGGTGAAAAGGATGTTTTTATTCTAACCTCTTTATGTAATGGAGCTTTCCTGTGGTGCATGAATCAAAATGACTGAACATTGTGTCCACCAATAGTACTGAGCTACATCATGTCCAGTGAATATTTTGTTTATAAATACAATCATAAATTCTGAACAACCTCAAAAATACCCAAGCACCTATAAAATGCGAATCCCCCTATGAAATGCGAATCACACACATGCATATATAATTTACTTATAATGGAGAAATATATATTACATTCATAATATCCAACAGAAAACTGACAACCAAACGTTGCCATTCATTGCATTCAGTGAAACTTTAGATGGGTAACTTCGTTCTGCATAGTTTGTGGAACCGGACACAATACAAGAACATGACACACAAAGAAGTTAAGCAAACCAGAAACAGGTTACCAGCCAGAACACCATTCCACATGTACAATTTGTGAATGGTTTCCTGCTAAATTGTGCTTAGTAAAAATGTGTTAGCATTCTACTTAAATTAAATTGGCCCAAAATTATGATTTTTAAAAGATTGCCAAACCATCCTGAAGCATCCCTAACTGATAAATAATCATCAAAATAGAAGATCCCTGCACAAAAAGACTTTAATATTATCTTAATTTTGATACACAGAAAGTAGTGGCACCTACATATTTACACAATTCAGCTACATTTTATGCTACTGGCAATGACTAAATAAACAAAATAATAAAATGATGTTTTTTAAATTAGTATTTTTTAAATTTACAATAAATTTATCAGAATAATAGATATATTTAATACCGTTAAATATAGTGTTATTTGTATGACTCTAACACTCAATACAATTATTTGCTTCTGGTTTGTGCTGTGTAACCAAACCATTGCTAAAATAATCCAATATCATTGAGATGCTTCAACATGTCTTGCTAAGCAAGACTTTTTTCTGCTAAGCAAAGTCACGGGTTCAAACAGCATTTTGAAGAAGAGCTCTTGGTCAATTTCATAAAGCTGCTAAGCAGAAATAACAGGGCAACAGTCACAAATGGTACAAGTGACTTGGTGCTAAGCAACTTTTGTGCTTAAGCAGCTCAATGAAATTGGGAACTAATCAGGAAAAAAACCTTAGGGCATTTTAAAAATAGTAGTCTAACATTATTATTTCAGTTTTTGTAATCAGACTAAAATCATAACAAACAACTTCTTCAGGCTACAGAAATAGTATTTGTTTTCTATATTTAACTACTTTAAATTTCATTACCAATTTGGTAAAACTTAAAAGGGGTCGTAACTTCAGCGATGCAACGTCCATTCTTTACTTTGTCTTCGCGGTCTCTTTCCCATTATCTCTGCAAGTCAAAGATAATTTAAGATTGAACTTTAAACGAAACGATCTCACACCTTTAATAGATGTTAAATTTTGCATCGAGATAAGAATATAAGTTGGGTTTCGTCTTTTCAATCCTAGCTAAGTGAAATGCCTGTAGATATTTTCCACAGAACTTTGAAAAGTACCGAGTATACAGCGCTTCTAGTACACATCGGTGTAAGGGCAAGCCCAAATAATGATTTAACACCTGTCTACCTTTACATCTAGAGGATATCACCCCCCCCCCAATGTCCCATACTTAAATACATAAGATTTTCCTTATGCACAAGAGTACCCCCTCAGAAATCTCCTTTATAATTCTTGAGATTCCAAGCAAACAACGGAGACACAACTTGGGGGGGGGGGGGTTACACCATGTCACAATGAAAAGAATAAGTACTGTTTTCTAGTTACTAAATCACAATATATTGATTCGTGCAAATTACATATCATGTTTATAGACGTTAAACCAATGTTTGTATGAGAGAGATTTGCTGTTACAAGCTTGCTGTTTATATCCCCTTGTGAGAGTTTTGCTTAGTTCCCTTGATGGGGAAGTTCATTAAGACAGGCAGACAGACATATGAGAACCAAATGTCCGGAGTTAGAGAAAACTGTGTGATCTCTGTTTCCTTTGATAATCAACTTTTGTGAGTCGGACAAGACTTCTTATACTTACTTGGGTGACTCCGTCTGGGGCTTGTAGATTTTGTTGAGTTGAGGTAGAATAACCATTGAGTAGAGGAGAGGGAAGGTTATGTAGAATATGACTGGCATGTAGTACATTGCACTGTACACCTACACAGGTACAAACAGAAAATATTGTTAAAGACATTGTACACTTTCGGTAAACAGTATTGTCCAAGGCCCACACTTCGTGTATCACAACTTATATATAAAATAACAAACCTGTGGAAATTTAGGCTCAATCGGTCATCGGAGTCGGGAGAAAATAAAAGGAAAACCCACCCTTGTTTCCGCACGTTTCGCCGTGTCATGACATGTGTCTAAAATAAATCCGTAATTCTCGATATCGAGAATTGATATTGTTTTGAATGTTTTCTCAAAAAGTAAAGCAATTCATGGAATAATATTTCAAGAGAAGTCTTTCACCATTACCTTCTGTAAACCCTGTAAGTTATTTGTAAATCTGTAAACTTTTAATTGTTTTTCTGTTCCGAAAGTGTCCAATGGCTTTAAATAGTGAACAATGTGTAAAACACAAACAAACTCAAACAAATGTTGATAGATACCACTCTTGCCACCCCCCCCCCCCATTAATTTTTTTTTATTTTACAAAAAACTTCTAAGCGTTGTGTGATTTTTAAGCGTTATAGTGCAATCCCCTTTTTATATTATATAATTCTATTGTTATCGTTGGCAGGGGTCTGGTTTTACACATCTCAAGATGACAGTTTTTATACTTTTGTTTTAACCTTGACAGCCCCTGTCCAACTTGTAATCATTTTGTATGCCTAAAGATTTAAAGTAAAATAAATAAATAAACAAGATAATTTTGGGCAATGTATAAAAGTATGGTTTGGTATATCAATTAATGAATGCAGGATATTACAGTTTTGCTCTAACAGGGGGTCAGGGAAAAGCAAAAACATAAGTGTAAATTTGTATATCTTTTACACCCCTGCTTGCAATTGTGCCACACATTTAAATGGAAATCGCGGTGGGTGTTTGCCATCTTTGCAGAACTAAGCAAAAGCTTGAAATAGCCACTGTGGTATAGCAACTTATAAATTATCTACAATGCAAAAATGATAGACTTTTAATCAGTGTTGGTAAACAATTCAAACTTAAAACAATGGCTCTAAGATTAGACACCAGTACAGACAAACCTCTTTCTAAAAGCATGCCATCGAATACCACCCGAGTAATATGCCTAGTGATATATTTGTTTTCACAGGACTCGGGGAAAGTACTTAGTATACAGTGCTAACACACATCGGTGTATGTGTAAAAAAACATAATTAATATTCTTTATCCGCTATGCAAATTTAACATATACTATGCATGCCAGTAATTACATTTACCAATTACTAATTCTGACAGCTGGTTATTCACTCACCACATGTATTCTGCTCCAGCGCAGTAAAACCAGGGCGGCCAGGGCGTGTCCACACACAAACTTATTCCAGATGAGTTTGATGGCAAACAATGGGAAATCAAAGGCAGGAGTACTAACGATCTTACTCAGGGCAGGAATCCTTTTAGTTGCATCTGTAATCTATATGCAAATCAAAACAACCTTTTTTTAATAGAGAGGCGATTTGTTTGTTTAATATGTTAACTGTTTTGTGTTAATTTTGTAATGCTGGTTGGTTCATTGACACAAAAACTTTGAGTCTCTACTCTACAAGCTTTGCTTTTAGGTGAGACCTCCACCACTTCATATAAATCGGTTAATCCTAGTAATTAGTTGTTAGCAAACACCCTTGTGTACAGGTTTCCTAAGGCTTGCAATCTACGGTGATTAAGTCCACTTATGAGGCATCTTTGGTGTCATTACTAAGAATATATACATGTAATAATAATAATAATAATGACATCATAATCAGATAATTGTCAAAGCAAACTAATTGAGTGAAAATTGAACTGAAATCAATTGTTCAAGCTTCCATAAAAATGTTGGGTATTACATAACTTACCTGAGACTCAATAAACGTTACGAAAAACTCCTGGACGAAGCAAATGAAATAACCAATGAAGAAGCCATGCCAGATGGCCAGGAAGAAAAGTGCGGAAGCCTGAGAGATGTATTTATTATTCAGGAATTTCAACCTCTTGAACACATACCTTGGGATGGTGAAAAAATAGTATCAGATTAGTAATTCAGATATTGTGTAAAAGGCACATTCATCCATGGTGGACCCAATACTAACGAAGCAATTGCCTCCATGCCCCTTGGTCATTGCTTTGGTGCCCCTTAAGATGATCCAGTCTAAATTAAAGTTACCCTCGTAGCAAGTGCTCCCTCGTAGTTACCCTCGTAGTGTCATTGCCTTGGTGCCCCTTGAAAGGTTCCAGTAGACATTTACATTTCCCTCAGAGGTGACCTTTACTAAGGGAAAAAATGCCAAGCCTAGCCTACAACCCGTTCCCATGTCAAAGCACCCATTCAACTCACCGGGTACCCATAATCTGATAAATTCACAGAATCCTCCAAGTTAAAGCCTTGCCTACAAGCCATCCCATGTCAAAGTACCCATTCAACTCACCGGGAAGCCCATAGGTTTGTTGAGATATTGAATGAAATGACGCAGTGCTTTGAGATAGTTGCTATCTCAAATATCTTTGGCCTTAGACCAACGCAGGCGTCCCATAATGCATTGCCTTTCTCATCTTTTCCGTTGTATGTAAGCCCGGCCATAGTGCAGACACCCTCCTGGAAAACAATTGTAATATTATGATGACTCACTTTTAGAACAAATTCTGTACGGTCCATTTACTGTTTATCTGAGGTGTCCATACACAACATCCATATTCCAATACACATTAATAAACTAACATGTGAGTAAAACTTAAGTTTCCAAAAAGCATTTCCTAACACTTACGATTTTGTTATGCTTTGTTATCAAAACTATGCTACTTATCGATATTCAGTTGAGAATAGTTGTAGTTTTCTTACCGTAAACATGAAGACTGAACTGTACTTGAAGAAAAGGGATTTACTCCAAAAGACCAGCACAAACACTTGATAAGGAAAAGAGGAATTCTGAAACAATAATGGTAGAAGAGCAGGTAGTTAGGTAGTTAGAGCAGGTGTAGTCAGATTGGCCAAGTGGTTTCTCTCCATGCCTTTCACCTCATCAGTGGACCCCAGACTGGACCAAAGTCTTGCATGTGGGTTGGGTTTTAGAGCAATGTGGCTCCCTCTTGCTCAAAGGTAAAATGGAAAAGAGAGCGAGTCAAAAGGCTGCAATCCCTAACTTTTTATTGTTAATTATGCTGTACACTTGGATTAGACAATTGAACACTGAGGGCGCACTTGGATTCCCTATTATTGATACTCACCGCAAACTGAGCAGACAAGAGGTACTCATTAGGGAAGAATGGTGAAAGAGCACAATGGAGGAAGACATAGAAGCACCCAACGTAGAATCGATTCATTGCCGGCTCCACACAACTAGGCAGTTCACCCTTGTCGTTACCCAAGAGTTTCTCTTTGGTGAAGTCAAGGTACCGACGGAGGGAGAACTGGGGGCTGGCAAAGAAGCCTCCGAAGAAGTAAGTGTAGCCGGCGAGTTCTAAGAGCGAGGGCGCCGTCTTGATGTTGAATAACTTTTGTTCTGCACTCAGCTGCTCCTACAAGTAGTAAAAGGGGGAATAGATGGAAGATTGGTATTACAATAACTTCCTTGTGTCACTTTTCTACCACTTTCCGCACTGGAAATGATAAAAACCATCATGTCCATTTAGTTTTTCTAAAAGTCTTAGAATTTTTTTCAGCAGCTTTTTAAAGCCAGATTGACAATTTGCATGGCTGTATCCGACATATCGAGTTACAAAAGCCCTCTTCCTCAAAACAAATGCAGGCCTCTGTTAAGGGTTGCCCCATGTCTTAGCCTTGGTGCCCCTTAAAAAACCGTTCCATAGACTTTAAGATGTTCCAAGATGAAATTCCAAGCCTGCAGTGGTCTGCTATTCAACCAGTTGCTTTGCTTTAGAAAAGGGAACAATGAAAGTTTTCTTGTCCCATACCTTATTGTCTGGTACCTTACCTCTTTTTTCTGACCATCATAAAGGTCCCAGGCAGTTCCGATGAGTCTCAGAGTGAGGATACAGTGGGGTGTAGTCCATATCAGATCATAGCCATCGGTCGCCAGGTATATGTAGGCAGTCAGCAAGTATGACTGAACAGTTTAAAAAATAAAAAATAAAACAGCAGAGTGAAAATTAGTAAATGAGGTCAACTGTGGCAAGGCTGCATGGCCATCCCCATATTTGCCCTGGTCCTGGCCTTTTGTGCTCCTTCAAAAGTTTTCCATAGACTTCAAGTATGAAAGGGCTGGTTTGATATGCCTCGTAATAACTCACATCACCCACAGCAATTGCCAGGGTGCCCTGTGCTGTTGCTGATGTACCCTCTGCAAAGTTCCAACACAAACTTACATTTTCCCCCATAGGAAAAGTGCCCCTTATCAGTAAGAAATTGTTGTGCCCCCTACAAAGGTCAAAGAGCCTGATATTTGCAAATAGAAATGACCTTGCCCTCTCAACGTTGACTTTCTAGGCTTGTTGATTTACTCACCATATTAAATGTAAATGAAATGGCTACAGAAAGCGGAGTCCCTCCGATGGTCACAAGCAATGCATAGTTGATTAAGACAGAGATGGCTGAATGGATGATGTCATAGCCTGCATATGAATAAATGAATAAATGAATAAATTATTCAACAATAACTAGCTCCGCATATTTTCATTGAAAAAATAATAAGCCCTACCGCCTGAATGCATGATCTATTTATATTCATCAATTTCATCAGTCTAAATGCATGAACAGGCCTGGTACTCCACAAATGCAACAGAGGTGATTGCCACTGGTCATTGCCTTGGTGCCCCATGAAAGGTCCAAGAGAAATTCTCAATTTCCCATAAATTTACAATTTCCAATTTCGCCATAAATGTACAATTTGCTATACCAAGGAGAAAATGCCTTGATGCCTCTTCCCTTTCAATGGCGCATCAGCCCTGAATCAATTTTGGTTTCACAAATTGGGCTTGGTTGGGTTCGATTCCCTGCCATTACCTGTTGCTTTTTCTTTCCAGAGATCTTACTTACAAAGCAATTTGAGCGTTAGAAGCCCAGTGCTCCTTTGCACTTGGGTAGTGTAACGGAGAGTGTACACTGTTTATCTGATAAAGTTTATACACACACCCCTTACCAAAATTTAAATAGGCGAGAACTAGGCAACACACGGTGAAGTAGGTGTGCTTGATTGTTGGTGACTGACCATGCAAGAAGGTCCTGGAAATGTATGCCAGTGGAAAACCTGAAAAGGAAACCATTTGAAAAGTAAGTGACAAAACATTACAGGGAACAAGTGCACACTTAAAATGAACGTCAAGTAACTTATTTAGTGTTGCACAGCAGGATTGAAACAAAATGTAACTAAGTAAGTTTCCAAACTAATGGCACTGTACAGTGAAAACTCTCACTCTCATGGCATTATCAAATTTTAATGTATGATATTGAAGCACTTCATAATATTATAAACACTGAACAATGTTTTTACAGGACTTCTATTTTTTCCATGAAGACTTTTTGATGTTGTAAAATTGTCCAGGGCAAATCATGTCATTACTTAATATTTTATTCTCTTTAGAAAAATTGCTTTTAAATCATGTTGAAATCATTTAGTGGAACTTTCCTGAGTGATATACAGGTACAACTTACAAGTAAACAAAATAATAAAATACATAAATATGAAATAAAAACAGTGACAACATTGAATATGAATATATTTGCTATGTTGAAAACTGTTGACCCATTCATAAAAAAAGTGTCGGAAGTGCCGATTAAATAAATTAACAAACTAAAAGGTTTGTGAATAATTCAGTCAAACTTTTACATTGAATTGAATCGAATCGAATCAAGTGCAACACTGAATACACATCCATATGGACTTTAATACCTCCATGGATACACCAATAAAGTACACCACATAAAACAGTCACAAGGCAGTCATTATTGCGAAAAATAACATAAACAACATACCCGCAAGAAATGTAAACAAGTACAATAAAGCCGGTACATCGAGCCCAAGACGACCGGCTAGATCCCCCAACAAACTCGGCGAGGCTTCGGTACTTTCCTGCTCCATTTTTAACTCCGTTGTGAAGTCTAAACACACGTAAAAACAGCCTCCATCCACCCCTTTTGTCACATACTTTATCTGTTATGACCTCGAGTAGACTTTGATTCGATTATTCCTGCCCAATTGTTGTCAAATCGGTCAGGGCCAGCTGGAGTTCGGAGTTGTACTTTTTGTAAATAAAAACCTCAGTAACCTTTGACCCAATAGAATAGATTTACGCGTGCGCACTCTCACTCAATTCCAAGCGGGTAGTTAGTCTAAACTTGTGTAAGTCTATCGGTAGACATGGTCCCCCTACTCCTTATCCGCAAGGAAGGAAATGGAGGACTTATACAAGTTTAGTGTAACGAAACGGCGATTACCACTTCGGGTCTTCGGGTATCAGGATATACTCACACAACAACTCGAGCGCGAACTGTTTTCCGGTATTTTCCGGTATTTTCCGGTGTTGTACAGTTTTCGTGTAAACAGAAATTACCAGAACTTGCGAGGAGTTGGACTTCAGTTGAGCCGAGGAAACACTTTCTTTGCATAATCTACTTTATGTTAATTGTGAGAAGCTGTGTGAGAGATACAATCACAACAGTTTTCTACCCATACAAAGAGCAATCTTCCTCGGCAACCAATTCCAACAAACTGTGCAGTGCAGAGTGCTGTTTGTGTGCCAGTTTTTCTGTCCGTATTTGTAATAAAACACACGGGCTCACACAGTACAGCTAGCTCAGCGATCGCACAGAGCACAGGCTCAGCTGCTTACCAAATCCATTTCACACTACGCTTTGTTTTTGGGGAAGCCGTTCTGTTTTTGGTTTTGCTGGTCGTTCCCGAATCGTCACCATGTTTAACTTTGGTTCAATGTTCGACGACCCATTTTTCGGGTAAGTATTTTTGTAGAATAACTTTCCGTATGGCGCCACCACTTTTTCACTAATTCACAAAAAGGGTTATCTAATTAGTAATTGATACTATTACTAAGATACTATAATATAAGATACTATATTATTTCATATCGAATGAAAAAGTGGTGGCGCCATACGGAAACTTTTCCGCCAAATCTGTCCAGAACTATTTTCCATAATTCTATTCATCATCCTGATAAAAAATAAATGAAACTATTTGAGTAAATGCAGGGGGGGGGGGGTCTGCTATCTAGAACCATGTGTTTGAGGTTTGTTTGCTTAGTTATACTAAACCAATTCCACATGTTTTATTATCTGTTTATATTTTTATAGTACATAAAAATACCTGTCTTAAACGGTTCTACGATTGTTTACTTTTAGCAACGTACATGAAACTCACCGACGCCATATGCAGAGAATGCAGCAGTCTATGTTTGACCCTGGCTTAATGGCCATAGAGGGCCAGCAGGGCCATAGAAACGCAGAAGTGAGTCTTGCTCGAAGGGGTCATCATCCTCATAGGTCACCGTCAGGAAGCACTCAAGTAAGTCTTCAAGTTTTGTTGGGGGAAAGTGCATTATTATATTAGTCAATAATAGTGCCTTTCGACAATGGAGAAAAATCAGCCAGACGGGGTTCGGGATAAGGTCGATAGTAGAGACAGGATGTCATTACGTGCCAATAGATTTCAATAAATAAACCCCAAGTCATCCTGTGGTAATTTCGTTAACTTTTTTCAAGAGAAGATGTACCAACAAGTAACGTACCTTTGTATCTGGCTCATTTTATAATACATGTAAGTGAGCTTTTTAGAGTAAAAGTTAACTAAGCAAATTTAATTGTTTTGATACTCGGGGAATGGTGTGTTTTGTCTAATGTTTTGTCTGTCTTTTAGAAATAACACTCACACTCATTATTTCTTTACGAGGAATGGTTTAAACCAGAATTTGGAAATATTATCTCTTACTAATAATTTGCTTGATGGTAGAAAGGTTTTGGGCTTATTTGTTGTTGATTTGGTTTCATAATAGGCTCTGCAGCCATTTGGAATGTCACCGGATCCATTCAGCATGGGATTCGGAAATATGTTCGGTAACATGCAGAGCATGATGTCTAACATGCACCAGAGTTTTGTAAGTTAAACGTTCTTTAAAATCTTTAAATTATCACTGTCTCATTTTGTTATAACTGTAAAACATAAATGGTTAAAGGCTTTTTCTTACCGTTTCTTGGGGAGGTAGTACTTTCTGCTCTATCAGCCAGGCTTCTGATTGATGATATCCAAGCCTGCATCTCTAAGGACTGTAAAAGGGGTAACCCTTTTTCAGCCCTCGGAGTAGGTGGGAACACACTGTCACCGTGGTCAAGTGGTTAGACTACAGGACTTGCAATCACAAGGTTGTGGGTCCAAATCCTACCAAGCTAACCGCTGATTTCACAATGACTAGAATAAGTATGGTCGTCTACATGTAGTTACTGAGTCACAATTTCTTGATTTGTGCAATTCATAATCATAGACGTTAAACCAATGTTTGTATGGGAGAGATGGGAAGTTGCCAGCTTGGTGTTTAATATCCCCATTGTGGGAGTTTGCCGAGTTTCCTTGACAGGAAGATCTAAACAAAGTAGCCTTTAGGCTGTGTGTGTCTGGTGACTTGCATAAACATTTTTGTTTAAACAAAATTGCTAACGATAAGTGTGCATTTAAACAAAGTTTGATATTTTGATATTTTTCACACCATCCAGGAGGACATGTCCAATAATCCCAACGTGCACTCTTACTCCCAGTCGTCCTTCACAAGCTTCTCATCAGCAGGAGCAGGCCCTCCTAAGGTCTATCAAGCAACATCCTCAACAAGAAAAGCTCCAGGAGGGGTAAGGATAATTGCTATTGATTGTGTGAAGCCAGCCGAGGAGTTCTGGTCACGTCATGGGTTTGGGTGGAGGGCGGTCACGGGTCAGGAGTCGATTTCACAAAGAGTTAGGACTAGTCTTATCTCGAGTTAGGATGAGTTACTCTTCCTAACTTAGGACTACCCTTAAATTTTTAATATCTCCTAGGACAAGTCCCAACTTTTTGTGAAATCGACCCCTGGAATTTGAGAGGGCAAGGCTTCACAATCAAAATAAACGAAATGAAATGAGGTGGGAGGAGGGGGCTGCATTAACTTCGTTAGTATTTGCTTAAATCCTAACAAAACTTGAAAAACAATGTTTTCGGTTTGTTTTCTTTGACTCCTCTAGCATACTTGACAAGTATAGACCATTAAAGGTAGAAATTTTATTATGGTAATATTTTTGTTATAGGTGAAAGAGACAAGACGCTCCGTGAGAGACAGTGAAGCTGGATTGGAAAAAATGGCTGTTGGTCACCACTTGGGTGAGTTTTGGAATTTAGGCTCACAGTGTTTTAGGCAAGGATGAAGATACTTGAGGAAACTAACACCCGGTTCAGACAGGCGCTCCAGAGTTGTGCCGAACGAAATCGATTTGGAGCTGCTGTGGTTTGACCCTATTAAACATGTTAAATGTTGGTTTCAGACAGGCGACCATAACATAACATTAACATTAGGTTCAGCTCATGACAAGATCTACGTCTGAAACGAGGGCACTCCAGAGTCGTTCCGAACGACTGCAACAGTCGATCTTTCGACTTCTAGCCCGTCCAGTCGCTCCTAACCATTTCAGACGTCAAACTTTTCATGCACTTAATTCAAAAATTTGGTTCGCCGCGACTCTGGAACGCCTGTCTGAAACGAGTGTAACTGACAAGTCTTCAAGGGGTGCCCCCATGGTCAGAAGACTACGGGATAGGTAACGGGTAACGGGAAGATACTTGATAAATTATAAAGCTTTTGCTCACCGTTAACTATTCCATGTTCATTTTATTATGCAGGAGAACGTGCGCACGTCGTTTCACGCTCCAGAAACACACGCACACAGGAAACGGAAGAGCAACAAGACTTCAACAACTTAGATGAAAGTGAGTCGTTGCATTTATTACATTTCATTTATTCTGGTTGTATGGAAAAGGAGTCTCAAAAAAGCGGACTTAATCACTGTACTAGCCAAGAGAGAAGATGAGGAATGAAGTTTCAGTTTTAGGAAGGAAAACCCAGAGAATTATTCCAGGTGAAAAACCCTCGCAGCTTTGATTGGGATGGAATCCCAACCATATAGTGCCCATAAAGTCCCAAATTTTTGCCTAGGCACACTGAATTGAAAGGAGGTTCTCCGAATAGTTTTTCTTGGTTTTTATTGTTTTGGGTTGTAAATTGTTTTTGGTTGTAAACGCCCCCATGCACAATCTGGTGCATTCTAAATGGTTTCTTTATGAGTTGTGTGAATTTAATTAAAAGTCCCTCCCCCAATAGCTCAATGCACTCATCAGAGATCTCACAAACAGTTGTCTTAGTGAAGGTTGTAAGTATTTAAAGTATTTTCTGTGGATTTCTTTTTAGCGGAGGCCGACTCTTTTAACCAGGAGTGGAGGCAGAGAGCTCAGCCGCTTATGGGTCAGCATTCAAATGGAAGCAGACATAGAAATGCAACCCCAGCAATTACAAATGGAACCCCTCAAACCAGGTAAAGAAGCGGACTCAAGTTCATATCTATTATGATGCAAATTTATACATTTGGGTAGATGGCCTTAGCTTTCGATCCAAACCGGACCTTCTTAAAACCGGGCATTCTTCTTATCTGCCAATAATGAACTCAACACGCTTGAGTGAAAAGAAACATTGTACAACAGTTTGTTTAATTTTGCTAACAATTGGACCAGCTTA
Organism: Asterias rubens; assembly: GCF_902459465.1. Taxonomy (NCBI): domain Eukaryota; kingdom Metazoa; phylum Echinodermata; class Asteroidea; order Forcipulatida; family Asteriidae; genus Asterias; species Asterias rubens. Next base: position 10,608,728 of record NC_047079.1, read on the forward strand.
TGCTCACCTTTATAAAGGTTTACAAGGTGCTGGGGCACATGACAGACCAGGGGATTAGAGCACTGAACTCAAGCTCCTGTTTAGCAGAGTGGTGGTTCGAATCCTGGTCGTGACACTTTTGTCCCTTAGCAAGACACATAACCATAATTGCTTCTCTCCACCCAGGGGTAAATGGGCACCTGTGAGGTCAGAAATGGTTCTTGTGATAATGTTGGAAGCACTAAGACGCCCTCCGGGTACAAAAAAGCTATTTAAAAAATGACTATTATTATTGCTATTATTATTAAAAGCCACTGGAGCCAACCCCTTCTCTTAGCGAAGAGTGTAACTGGCTTCTTTTTGTGCATTAAACAACACACAGACCTTTGGTTTAACGACCAATCCGAAGCGTGAAGCAATCATGATTAAATTTCTTGCTTAGGTCATGACAAAGATTCGAACCCACACTCTGCTGATCAGAAACACCAGCGCTTGAGTTCGATGCTCTTTACCCTTCGTCCACGTCACACATTATTACTTTTTAACATGCTGTATGTTGTACATTATCCTAAACAGTATGCTACATGTATGAAGCTTTTGTCAACTTGTACATTTTGTATTTTGTTTGACTGTTATTACAGACACGAGCACAATACAGTCAGGAGAGACAGGTCCCCGATGAGACCTAAGGGCCCCAGTCATGGCGGTCGCAAACACGGCAACAGCAACAGACACAACGATAACACAAGATACTAGACATAACTCAAACTTAACCATGCTGCTGCCATCTTGTAAGTTAACACACCTCGCACAAATGCATGAAACAACAATTCTGTGCAAATTTGGTCTTAATCTGTTGTGTGTCGGAAGAAAATAGTGAAAAACCAAGCACAGTTTTCAGCATGTAAACACATGGTCCTTTTCTTTGGTTGTAACAGCCAAAATCAGCTGTTGTATTTTTTTCAGGGTTTCAGATGCAGTTTTCTTTAAAGACCATTTTAATCGGTAAACTTTTAAACAGTTATGTTTTTGTTATCCTTTACCAATCGGTATTATACCTTTAAGGCAGGGAAAAAGTCTGGTGCCTTGTAAGTGTCTTGAAAACTTGATGGAGAAATCTGACTAACAAACAGGCAACAGCATGGTGAAAGTCTGGTACCTTGTTTGTAACACTGCCATCATTCTTTCCACTGTAAACCACAAGTTTGCATCCTGGTTTTGTGTCAAGCTTTTTGTTTTAATTGACCTTTACTACCTTTGTCAGACTCAGCTGTGTAATGGATTGTTCATTTTTGTTCTAGATTTCTCCCTCGGCATTTTCAGTTTATAGTTTCTATATTCTAGTTTCAGAAAGATGATCTGTTTCATTATTTATGGTTATATTGCAATGAATAGTTTAGTATACCTTTGGATAATTAATCAAAGGTACTTTACGTTTCTGTTTATGTTCTTTTTTTTTGTCTTTTTCTTTAGTTATACAAACTTGAAATGGAATCGAATCAAGGAAAGTCTTAAAGGCCTATTATTATTATTATTTTTCATTGCCTCATTGTTTCTACACTTCATTTATAAATTACACACTATGTATTTGTGTAACAAACTGTGACTATATGTTTTTACTTTGTATTATGGCCTTCCATAGTTTTCCACCCTTGGTTGACAGAAACTCTGGCTTTGACATTGCAATAGAAAGGTCTATGCACAGCAGGAGCCAATTTCACCAAGAGCTAAGATTGATCGTAACAGCAAATCAACTGTAGTTGCTAAGTAAAGTGTGATGTCACAATGCAAATCACTATGGTAATACTGACTATTTGTCTTGCAATGAATAGACTGATCCAGTAGGCTTCGCCCACGACGCACGTGTGAGCAAGAACACGTGAGCCTCTCCAATGCCTTTCTGCACAACTCTGCCGCCTGCGCCAAGCATACGCCCACGCATGTCGGACCTTTGTTGCGTTGTGATTGGTCATTACGCAATGGAGCGGAGCTTAATGGATTGGTCTATTGTATTGCTTTGTGAAAGCGGCCCCAGATGAGATATATTCACATTGTATAGTTACAACATAAAATCAAGAATTGTAAAAATAAAAGCTGTACAAGTTTTGAGGTGTGACCCTTTTGTCATGTCAAAAGTTATACAAATGGTATGGTGCAATCTCCATACTCTGTAAATATTTGTTGTTTCTTCCATTGAGCTGTGTACAAATCGTGCCTGCAAGAAGTCCGGGCTCAACGGCCAATTTGTTTTTACATGTGAAGTCCCATGTTACTTGGTGTAATCATTGCTTGTTGTACATATTGCTTACTCGTTTCATTTTGTTTACTGGTTCAAATATGTTTCGCTCGACACTAGTATTTATATTATAACTTGAGATTAAAACGCGAGTTGCACAAAATATAAAAAAATTAATGTCAACTACGACCATTTATTTAGACAACCCCATGGAGAGAAGAAAAAGGTAGTTTCAGTTTTAGATGTGGGATTGTTACTTTACCATTGCACAAAATAATACAAGAAAGTTCAAACAAAGATTTCAATGTACATTTGTCTGGACGGTGTGTTGTTTATTTTTCATGTTATGACAAAATGCATACTGACTCATCTATATATCCACTGCAATTAAATATATACACATCACATTATTTTAAACAATGATTTTTAAGGATAGTACCAAAATATACAATATAAAAATGAAAAATATACTTTCTAAAGATCAACATTGATTTATTCCCGAGTATCTACATATAATAATTTAACTCCTCTTATGCGACAGCATAACTTCATTTGAAATATCATAATTTCCCTTTGTTTGTGTGCATCAAATCATGACTTATATCAACCAAGTACTAAGGCTTAAAACATTTGTTAACAAACAAATTCTCTTTTCTTCTTTTCACATTTACTGTGACAACTATCTACAAATCTTTCAAATATCTACAAGTACTACAAAACATAACCATTTATACAATCAAGGAATCATGTAGCGGGTAATCGTCTTGTTATACCATTTTACAGTATCTACTTCTTTAATCTATTTTGGACGGATCAAGACAAATTACACTCGGTTCAGAATGGCAACTCTTAATACATGTGGAATTTGGTATGCAGGAGTTATACATGTAATCATGTTCACAAGTTAGTCCCGAGCTAGTCTTGGTGCAAGACGTTGTTCATTATCACTCAACTGTTGCGATTCCATTCTCAGCGCCGCACACATTACTATTGTGGCCCTATGGTTTTACGGTTTAACTAACTCGACAAGAACCGCTCGGACCAAGACTAGTTTCGAGCGTGCCAGATGACATGCCAATATCCAATGAAGGTTTAGAATAGTTGGGCGAGAGGATGTCTTTAGCCGACGCCTTCTCGGGAAACTCTGATGGTTGTCTTGAAAGAAAAACTGATACAAACCATTTTTAATGAGCGTCTCAAAATCTTTTGAGCCAAATTGTGCTAAATGAGCTTATTTTATTGTATAATTTTGCATAGGATAGGCTCTAGGTTCAAGATCTCTTACAAACTTTCTGATCCTGATCAGATATGCCAGAGACATGAGCAGCATTCTGTTGGTTCGTAGCAGAGCCCAGTCCTTCCTTTCTTATCCAGGACGGAGTTTGTGAACCAACGGTTCAGCAGCCAGAAAGGAAGCATCAACACAAAGAAAACTGAAAACCAAAACACAATTGTAGGTTTTAAATAAATGTTTGTGGAGTGTTTTAATAATTAGAAATATAAAGCAGCGATATACATACAAATGTGCAGACATACTCAATCAACTGGCTGGTTATTACAGGCAGGCCTCGCAAATGTGTATTGACGCCTTGCCAAGGGAACCACAGCAATGCATTTACATTTAGTATAAATCAATCTGATTTTGATCATTTGCTGATGTCTTACCCATTGTCAGCAGACACAAGATGACTGAGGCCAGAGACATGTAGTAAAGCTCCACTGTGTTGTTTTGCTGCAAACAAACAATCCAAAAGTTTAATTCTGCCATAACCTACTATTGACCCATTTCAGAAAAATCTTGAATGCGCCATACTGGTGGGCAATTTCACTGTGCATTTTCACATATAACTCTATGCATAAAGTATGCTGTGCGTTATGCAGTGAAGTGCGCATTTTAGGCGACGCGGCGTTAATACACGTAAACCTAACTGCCCACCAACATGGTGAGCGTGGCATCAGTCGCCGCGTGTGACGCGCGTGCAAGGTGTCAATAGACCATGTGAACCTTGTTTACAATAAGTGTGACCTTGTACATTCTTTCAGTATTCTGGCAGGCAAGATGCGGAATTTCACTACACTGGTCCTATGGAAAAGTTGACATTTTGTGTCATAATTTCCTCGTAAATCCAAGAGTTGTGAAAGTAAAAGCTGGTCAAGTTTTGAGATGTGCCCCCTTTCATCATATCAAAAGTTGTAAGAATTGGACAGTGAATCTCCGTAAAATATAAAATTTGATGTTTTCTTCCATTGAGTGTACAAATTATGCCTGCAGGAAGTCCAGGCTGTGTGGCTCTTTTGTAAACATCATGTGATGTCACAGGTCACATCGTCTATACATTTCAATCTTATTTTTTTTACTGGGATAAATGCCCAGTGAAAGCCATTGTTGTCCAGAAACAGAAGCACACAAACATATTTCTTGTTTCATGATCATCCTTTGTTTTGAAACTTCAACAAATCACAACAACTGAGACCACCAAATGACCGTTCTTCGTATTGTTATAGAGCAACAGCAGTGGGCCTGATTATATGGCTCTGCTTAACCCCAAATTCCGCACTTGCGATCACCATTCTCCGCTAACTGTGCAAGCGCCAAATTTATGCACTAGCAGTGTAAGGAAAGAATGCCTACTAACCGAAGGGAGAAACACGCATACAAGCAAACATTCCCTGCTAAAACGTGAAATACACTTGATGTAAGCGGGGAATAGACCCTTCTCATGAAATATGTAAATTGCTCATAGCGCGTGCGCACTAACGTTTTGGTTGGCAAAATGAGGGAACATCGTGCTGTTTTGTACACGGCTAATGGGTGCGTGACGCAGACGCGATTGCGAGTCTGCTTAGTGCACAACTCTACGGCGTTTGCCAACCAACAGGGTCTGTACGCATGCGTGAATGTTATTAGCATATTTCATGGGAAGGGTCCATTGTCGCACTGAGCTGACATAAGGTAGTCTGAAGTCTGACCTTCAAAGTCCGAACTACTTACACATTCTACTGCCATGGACGTGAAGATGCTCAGAACAAGACCTAAGATAAAGCCCATCCCTCCGAAGATGTGGAACATCACCTTCACCTCAAATGGTACGGGGTCCATCAGTGTGAAGATGATGGTGAAAGCTGAAATTGAGTGAACAAGATCAAATTGAATTATGGAAAATGTGGCAGGGCCAAATTTCATAAAGCTGTTACTGCTTGACAAATTTCTTTGCTAAGCAAAAACTGAGTGGGGCACCAGTCACATCAATGTTAAGCAATACTTGTTGGTGCTTAGCAAGTTCTTGAGCTCACAGCCTTTATAAAATTGGGCTCAGATCTGAGGTGGTTTGAGAAACAGACCAGCTTCTATAGTTGGTGGATCTTATTAGGCTACTTCTGAATTGGTGGCTACAGCTATGGCTACATCGGTTGCTAAGGGTGTTGCTCAGGATGTCTTTGTACGCATCATGATGATGTGTAGCCAAAGCTGTAGCCGCTAATTCTGACATGGCTTGTTATCCTTGGATCAAAGAGGTACACAGATGCAACAACAATGAAGACTTAATTACCAATCATGCAGAATGTGAAGACAATTGAAACGATGAGTTGATCAAAAAGATGCTGGCCACAGTACCGACTTGAGTGGTCTCTGAAATATGACATCACATGAAAATGTAAGGGTAAAGTCCAAGTCTAGGGCAAAATTATTGCAGGATTCTTCAAAAGATGTTGTCCAGGACAATTCTCACCTTGTCAATACAAAGAGTTGCGGGAAGAGCAGAGCAAAGGAGAACAGTATGATGATTACACGACTGCAGAACAACAAGGAAAAGAGTATTAGTGGCACTGATTATAAGAAAGTATACATGTGTAAGTATCCTTCACTTTCAAAATATATGTGACACAGTTTTTTTGACGTTAGGCCTATCTTTACTGATGCAATTTTACAAAAAGGTTTCACTTCAAATGATTCATTGGCCATACTGTTTGGCTGTTCCTCACGAGTCACATTGTGAAAAATCCAGATAAATCTTATCTGTGGACTCTGGTGGAGATTGTTGAACCAGTGCTAACAAATTAATTGGTTGTGGTTCAGCTACCAGACCGAGTGTTTCAACACTTCAAGTGGTCTACTTTTATTTTGACCACGTACAGTGTAATGACTCACAAGGAAACTATAGTTAGTATTAAAACTCACACTTTGACTCTGTTGTCCTTTGGAAACCATCTGATGAAATGGAATACAACGTGCGAGAAGCCATACCACCACATGATGCCTGGCCCTGCTCAGAATACACAGTCTAGTGAGTTCACACCCGCTAGCCTAGGGGATACGTCGGTAAAGGTGTAGTATTTCCCTCGAAGTCTACTCAACGACACACATCTTCTAATCTAAGGTTTACCAAGCAGAAAACAAAGAAAAAGAAAAGGCAATTGTAAATCCAATTCAACTTCTTCAAAGTTCATTTCATGAAAATTAACTTCCAAATGTCATGAATGTTGACAAATTGGGAAAAGTTTCCGTATGGCGCCACCACTTTTTCACTCAATATGAAATAATAATATAGACGATAGTATCTAATTACCTCGATGAGATATCCCTTTTTGTAAAAATGAGTGAAATAGCGGTGGCGCCATACGGACAGTTATCCACAAATTGAAATGGTTGAAATCCAGATTAATAAATGGAACGGAAAGATTTCATTATCCTGCCATCACTATTTAATTCTAATATTAATAAATTAGTAGGCTACCTACCAAGTCAGCAAGTCACTACCGACTAGTGATGCTATGCTAGTCAGTTTACTCTGTGGAGGTTTCTTATTATTCCTCATGGAGTCATGGCTTACTCATAAACATTTCTTTTTGGTAAACATGAGTGAAAAGGGAGGCATATATCTCTCTGAAAAGGTGATGCAGATTGCAGGATATTAGTGTTTACTATTATTAGGGAAATCTTTCCCCTCCAATGACTTCTTCAATTCAAAGTCCGAAGTTCGCAGAACTTTCAGTCTTATTCTTCACCACGACAGTCCACACGTCTTTTTACTAAAAAATTTAGTTTTTTTGTTGACAAAAATAATCGGTAAAAACATACCACATAGTGTATGAATTAAGTCTATGTGGTAGTTTTTCTATTAAATAAATACATTTCTCAAAAGTACTATAGAAATATACCTTATTTATTCAGTTATTACGACAGAAAATAGTGATATTTACCATACCGTAGCACAAAATCAAGAGGAAATCCCCAACCCACATCCAATTCAATCCATCAGCGTTCAAATGACGTCACACGTAACCAGAACTACTAGACAACATCGTACCCAATAGCATAGTCGAACTACACAAGTGATTTTGATCGCTCGTACCCACGGCCGTTACTATAAGAGAATTCTAATATTGCCAGGGTTGGGCACACAACCGTACCATCCTCACTCTCCTTTGTGGTCCACATTCCTTTGTGGTTTTACAAATTATGCAGCTTCAGACAATATTTTCATGATATAAAACACAATCTTATGCATTTTTGCGCAAACGATTAAATCCTGACAAATTTGACGCGTTTCCTGTAATAATTTAATGTATATAGTTTTATGTTTGCCTCACGTGATTAAGTACATCCCCGTGGCGCAATGGATTAGCGCGTTGGACTTCTAATTCAAAGGTTGTGGGTTCGAGTCCCACCGGGGATGTAATTTTTTTTCTCCATCAATATTTTAAGCAAAGTGCTGTAAATCTGTCTTGAGTTGGCATATACATCATTCAAGTTTTAAAACACATATTTTTCATATTTGTAACAATTGGATATCATTATAGAGGAATCGTACTGGCAGAATATAGGAACAATGTCAAGCAATATACATTACATACTTCATTCAATCTTTATTTTTGGAGAAGTGATGATAAATTTTACTTGAAAACACTTATCATAAAGTAGTGCACATACTCAAAAGTGTGCTTAGCAGGTCCCAATTTTATAATGAGCATGTTAGCACAGAAAACTATTTTGCTTTTTTTTTAAGCAAAAATAGTTACCAAATATCCACATTTCAGTAGGCGCGCCTACATTAATAATGTGTAAATCTACTCCACTCATTTTTGCTAACCAATTGAATTTGCTAGGCAGAATTTTCTTCTAAAAGCTTTATGGGTGATATAAGGCCCTGTTTTAATAATTCACTGCACATGGAGTTCGAACGCCGAGTATAAACCGAGGACCAAAACGAGAAAAAAAAACAATTATACTCTAAAGACTGTGGGCGCAAGGACTTTTGTGTTTATACATTGTTTATGGGAGAAGTTTAGGAACGGTGGTAAAGGAAAGAACAAAACATGTTTCCACATGGATTGTAGAAAAAAATTACACATTCAAACCAGGGAGCTATGGGAGGACAAGCCGTGTTGGGTGATGCATGGATGTACACATGTAGATGGTTCCCATCCAGTTGGAAAGGTGGGGGTTGGGAGCTGTTGCCAAAAAGTAAATAAGCAAAAGAGGGACACCTTTTTACAGTCAAGTCTTGATGATATTCGTTCATTAATTTTGGATGCGTATCATAATGCACTTATTATGGCCAAGATTTACGAACCCGCCCACCTTCCCCCGCGGCCACCGTTGGGTAAAGTTAGCGGCTTGAATTGAGGCTAGCAAGTTTAGTGTGGTGCCTTCCTTGTGGTCTGGTTCTTGCACTCATTCCATTCACTTGTGCGCGTGAACTTGCTCGATCAAACTCGGCTGCTGATGATACAAACATTTTGTTGCACATCGTGGGGAAAAACCTATTTTCGAGACAGATTTTGTGATAAATCGTCATCAAGATTCGAGTTTGATAATCAGAAGAAGACATCATGGGTGTTCCCAAGTTCTATCGCTGGATCAGCGAGAGATATCCATGTTTGAGTGAAGTTGTGAAAGAAAATCAGGTAAAAAAACTGTGTTGTGTGTGTTCTCTCTCGCGTACTCGTCGTCGTGTGTCGTGTGCCTTTGTTTTTTGGTTGGATTGGATGGGTGAATCCTGGATGGATGGCCCCCCCCACCAAAAAAAAAAGCAACGCAGTGTCATCTGTCTAAATGAAACCACTATATTATGGTTGGAGGAACCTGGTTGGAGCATGGAGGGAGGAACCTGGTTGGAGCATATGAAGAGAAAACCTTTCCGTATCATAATCCTGCCACCATTTTTTTAATTCTTTTTTCTTTGTCATTGTCACTTTTTGTGAAACTAAAGTTAAAGTTTTAAACAATAATATCTCGTTTAAAACTTTATGAAACAAAAAATCAAAGAAGAAATTCCGTTTGTTTAAATTTAGTGAAAAATGGTGGCAGAATCATCAATTAATTATCAATGTTATAATTCAGCTAAAAAAATTGATAAATCAAAATAACAGCTATTTATAATTATATATTATTAATTAGTTAATTAAGTTTTAAATCTTACTTTGTTTTGAAGAATTTAAAGGATACGGGCATTTTCCTCACAACGAACAAGCCGCGCTGCTTACAATGTTATTGTTATTAATAATAAGCCCTTAGGCTTGGTCTTGTTGATCCCCCGGGGAAATTGGACATTGTGATTGATTGATTAGAAATTGTCACCTATATACATCGGAATAAGTCACTCAATACTTCTCTCAGATCACCTAATTACAGCAAAAGTTGCAAATAATAAATGTTCAGATTCAGCAGGAAACCAGATCCGCTTTCTTTGCACCACAGCGACTATGAAAAAAAACAATCTGCACCGTCATGATGCGAGCCGAGGTCTTAGAGGTGGAAGACAAGAAAAAGTACCGCCACACAAACCAGACTGCCCACGAGAAAAGGTTGTTTTTTTTAGTAGAGAAACCAAATGGTAATGCTACCAGATGTTGATTGTTAATTAAGTAATACAAACTTTTATTCCCCTTCTGTTCTAGATTCCAGAATTTGATAATCTTTACCTGGACATGAATGGTATCATCCATCCTTGCTCCCATCCAAATGATGAAGACGTTCATTTCCGCATCACAGAGGAACAGATTTTCAAGGCTATATTTCACTATATTGAGGTAAAACAATATAGATCGGGAGACTACTTCGTTCTGCCAAGATATGTCCTGCTTATTTAGTTGCTCCTTGGGCCCAATTTCATTAAGCTGTTAAGCAGAAAATACTGTTTCACAAATAATAATAATAAAGAACACTTAATAGAGCGCCGGTATCCGCCTCAGGAAGGCGCTCATGGCACTTGAGGAGAAAAAGAAAAAACAGGACTGAGGAATGTTTGAGTATGCTTTGCTAAGCCAATAAAGAATGGGGAGCCAGCCACAACAATGCAAACTTTAATGTAATATTGTCTAGTAACCTGTTTCAATACTTTACTGTGCTTACCAAGTTTTTTGTGCTTGCAGGCTTTACATGTATGAAATGGGCCCTGGGGGGAAGGTAAAATGGCTGGGACTACTTCTTTCGTTCAGTGGACATTATTATCTTCACTGCCGTGGAGTGAACTCTTAATTACCGATAATGTCTGCATTTACTTGTTTGTTATGATCTAGGTGCTGTTCCGCATCATCAAGCCAAGGAAAGTTTTCTTCATGGCAGTGGATGGAGTAGCGCCCAGAGCTAAGATGAATCAACAACGAGGGAGAAGGTTCAGGTACTGTAGTCTCATCTACCAGTAGGGATCCCGATTAAACCTGGTTCATACTTCCTGGAAAGGCTTCTTATGAAGCAAAGTTGTCATCACAGCTCTGATTTTGGTGCGAATAATTGGCAGACGTTCAGTTCTAGGAAACTATCCCGAATTGTTTGTTGTGACGACATTACTTGCATCACATTCTCACTTTCGCATTTCCAGGAAGTATGAATGAACTGGATTTCAACAAAAGTCCTTTGCCATGCTAGAGCAAATATGTTGCCGTACTGTAGTCTCACACACCTACCAACGAGGAGCTCAGTTAAAGCCCTGTTCATACTTGACATTTTGACATCACAGCTCTGATTTTCGCTGCAAATGTTTTGCAAAAGTTCAGTTAAGGGGAACTCTTCCAAATTGACTCTCTGCCAAATTGTGATGTCAAAATTTGCACTGCATTCGCAGGAAGTATGATCCCCGCTTTACTCGGGTGGGATTTCAACCCAGGTCCTGTGCCATTCTAGAGCAAATTTCTTGCCGATGGTTTGGTCTAACTATGTTTTTTGTTTTTTTTTTCGTTTTTGAACCATAGTTCTTGTACTGTTTTTATCATTTGTACTATTTGTTGCTATCTGTTGATTGTTAGTCACATCCAATTTGGCCTGTGGGCTACCAAATTAGTGAAGTTATTCAAATTAAAATCTGAAACTTGTTCTTAATTCTCAAGATCTGCCAAAGAAGCCGAAGAGAGAGAGAAAGAAGCTGTCTCAAAAGGGGAGGTCCTCCCGACTGAGAAGAGGTTCGATTCCAATTGCATCACTCCCGGAACCCCGTTCATGGTTCGCCTCCAGGAACAGCTGAAATATTTCGTCCGTCAAAAACTGACGAAAGACCCGACCTGGCAGGGACTACGAGTCTACCTTTCAGGCCATGAGGTAATGATCTGTCATGGACTGTATTTATTTATTTATTATTTACCCTGGGGTGACCTCTCGGCAAAACACAAAACACTGTTTTCCAGCAGCTACAAGGGTAGATTCATAGATTGGTAAAACTAAAAAATATATGGACCATCAAAACTTACTTGGTGAAAAGCACTGCAGCTGTTGATAGTATAAACTATGTTGACAAAGGCCTGCCTATCCTAGTAATATGGTTCGGATAATTTTTCACTTCAAATCATTTAAATCTGAGAATTCAGATTTATCTAAGGCCAGAGATGCGGTTGGTACTTGCTGTTGCCTCGCTAAGCGTGTGGATGGACTTGACGTTTTAGTACAAACATTGCAATTGTTTGCCGTTTTCTCAGAAAATAAACACTGTATTTAGCTGATATTGATATTTTTCTTTTTACCCTACCTTAAAGATCTAAGGTTTTATTCAGTTTTCTATTTTTCTTTGTTTAGACTCCAGGAGAAGGAGAGCACAAGATCATGGACTTTATCCGAACTGAGAAAGCTGACCCGAACTATGACCCTAATACTAGGCATTGCCTCTACGGACTAGACGCTGACTTGGTGAGTGCATGTAATAGATGTTATATTTACATCGGGGATAAAGAATGTCAATTGTTTTTACCCTTACAGTGATGTGTCACTCACTCACTCGATTGCCCAACGGGCGGGCTTGAGTTAAGCTTGGGCGATATCACGATATTATCGAATATCGCGATACTCATTTGGAAACGATTTCGATATCGGATCGATTTGGTTTTAATCAAAATATAGATTTATCGCGATATATCGCGATATCGATATAGTATAGCAATATCGCGATGTATTTCCTAGCTGAGACATCTTGCACCCCATAGTTTGGAGTAAAACCAGAAGAATATGTCATTAGAACAATGCTATGACTGTCTCTTCTACAACTTTCACTGTGAGTTTGAAGACTGATGATGTCAAATTTAATTAATCGCGATTATATCAAATATCGTGATATATTGTCAGCGATATATCGTGAATAAAATAAATCTATATTGCCCAAGCTTAGCTTGAGTACAGCTTTTTCAAGTAATTCGGTCATGCATACGGGTGTCAAGTTCGTCTGTTGATTCTACACTCGTGTCTTTTTGCAGGGATGTGTATTAATCACTGTATACTCAGAAGTAGACCATCCTTGAATGTGTTCTGTCAAACGTAATGTGTGCTTGACCACTCGGCCACGACATGCAAAGTTGGCAGAATGCTTCTCTTTATCTGCCTTCAATTGCATTCCCAATAAAAAGGGTTGTTGGTTGCATTCATCATTTGTTAAAGGCTAGACACTTTTGGTAATTACTCAAGAGAAACTTACTTGGTAGCGAGCAATGGAGAGCTGTTGATAGTTGTGAGAAACGTCTCCTTCTAATTTTTTTCAGAAAACATAATTTCTGACTAAAATATTAAAAGACTTCATCCGGGCTTGAAAGGTGTCCAGTGACTTTAATCTCGCCACTTTGGTTGACCCATATAGTTGGTTCTGTTGCATTTCGCAGTTACTCGTCTGTGTGATTTCTTGAACTTTTTGTTGATTCTGTTCTTGATTTTTTTTCCAATCCCGACAGATCATGCTTGGCCTCATATCTCACGAGCCTCACTTCTCCCTGCTTCGAGAGGAAGTGAGATTTGGTAAGATCGCCAACCAGAAACGACCTACGACCCCTGAGGAGACGACCTTTCACCTCTTACATCTGTCGCTCATGCGGGAATACCTCGAGATTGAGTTCAGCCCTGTCAAGGTAAAACAAAACTTTGAGCAGCAAACGATCTGAATAAAGCCACGTTTGAAACTAAACATGGTTTGAAAACCCACAGGCCTCGAAACTACACTTGGCATTGACAGCAACTGCCAGGGTTCCCTGTGCTTTTGTTGTGGTGCTGTTTGCTAGTTTAAACACTTCTTACAGAAGTGCCCTTAGGCCCTCCCTCACCAGAGGAAATCTGCCGTGCCCCTTCAAGAACGAAGTTCGAAGCCAAAATCAATCTGCATACTATGGTTGTTGGCTGGGTTTTGTTTCATCTTAGCATGAAATGGATACCTAAATATTACCATTAGAATGAAGGAAGACGGATTAATTTTTTGTTTGGTGTGTTCAGTAGCCGAGTCAACCTCAGGTTTTCCTCAGCTCACACGTGACTTAACCAGGGTAACCCTTGATGAAACCGCACAAATGCACCCATTGTTTTTTGCATTGGTCTTTTAAGACTTGTCAACGTTCTAACGCAACCTCAAGACTTATCTTTTCAATCTGTCGTTTAATCAACCACGACAGGGACTTGCTAGCAGCCGGCACCTTTGAATGGTTTCAAGAATACTGTGCGCCTTATAAATGTTACATTATTATTATTAAGTCTAAGTAATTTCTTTCTGTTTTAGTCCAAGATAGATTGGTTTGATGGGGAGAGGATCATCGATGACTGGGTCCTGATGGGATTTCTAGTCGGCAACGATTTCATCCCTCATTTGCCTGATCTGCATATATCCACTAATGCATTGCCGCAGCTTTATAAGACTTACATGAAGGTGCTGCCGTCCCTCGGTGGTGAGTGTGATACAGTCCGCTTCTTGTATTAAAACACAGCAAGAAACTCTTGGGGGGAAAAAACAGCCTTTTTATTGAATAAATATTTGCACTTTGCAGAATAATAGATAAGTATACATGTAGTAGAGTTCTCCCTGCAGCATAAATCAGGCTTGGGACACATGAATTGCGGCCGATACACATCCTAGCACCGGTGCCAAATGTCATGGCTCTGCTTAGCACCGGATTTGGGCTTCAATTACTGTTCTTCGCTTACTGTGCAAGTGCCAAATTTATGCGCTAGCTGTGTAAGCAAAGAATGCCTGGTAACTTGAGTATGCATGCGCACAATTCCCTGCTTACCCAAGAATTACGCTTCACGTAAGCGTGGAATTTCCCAGCCTCTGTAAGCGCTGATTCTTTACTTAGGGTAAGCAGAGCCATGAAATTGGGCCCTTGAATCATCTGGATCAAAGCGCTGAACATGTACATGTGTAGATGAGTCGGTTTTTTTCTGAAATGTAGCATTCCTAATACAATGTAAATGAACAAGTTTATAATGAATGATACCTTCTCCCTTCTAGGTTACTTGCATAGTCATGGCAAGCTGCATATGTCACGCTTTGAGAAGTTCCTTGGTCACTTGGCGCAGGTAAGAGCAGTAAAATTATTTCCACTAGCTGCAGTACTGTCCACTTGATTACTTATAATTCAGTTTTGCTTCTTGATTGGAAAGACAAGCTTTACAGAGGCAACAGCGACAGTTGCCCTGTAGCCAATGCCCTTGATGCCCTTTGAAATGTTCCAATAGAACTTCACAAATTCCTCCGAGAGGTGCCCTTTTTCAAGGAAAAGTATCAGTCCTGGAAAGATGTTGACTCCTTTTACAGGCATGCAACTTTTCCTCGGATCAGCTGAAATCATCTTTTTATATTCTCATTTGTGAAATTCAAACGTGAAAAACACTGTACAAAACCAATGTAATTTTGTAATTTCCTCTCTTTTGGTGAAGTTACAGTTGCACGCCTGCTTTAAGCAAATTAAGTTTACAACAATCTTTGGTATGTTCGGTTTTTTCTTATTCAAAGGTCTAGATTGACTGTGTTTTTTGATATCTTGTTGTCCAGTTTGACAGGGAAAAGTTTGACGAGGGCAATGCTAGTCTTGGTTTATTCGCTGGAAAGACAGACATTCGTGCCTGGGAGAGTGAAAAGGTTAAAGGCAAGAAGCAGCAAGAGAAAGAACGAAGAGCTGCCAAGGTAACAAGTTTTAAAAATGTAACCTCGTGCTATCTTAAAACGTCACCCATTTTTCCTGTTTGTCTGTTTGTAACACCCTGTCAGATATGTGGCAAAGGGTTCCCCAAATAATCCCTTCCTTTAACACACTCCGTTCCTTGTTTACATAATTTATGAATAACTACATGTAGTTTGAACTCCCTTAAAAGTATTTTTTCAACCTTATTCTCAGGCCTTGACCAACCAGTTTTCAGTGCTTGATAATCTGGATGAACTGATGGGAGCCCCTGAGGTGAAGCCTGATTCAGGGTCAAAGAACACTGCCTTCCAGACCGGTGAAGGTAAGGTTGTGTCAATGTTTAACATTGCAAGCCGTTTTGGGTCGGAGGTTGCCTGTCATTCTGGGTACAAGGTTAAACCCATTTTCCAGGTTGAACCCATTTTCCAGGTTGAACCCATTTTCCAGGTTGAACCCATTTTCCAGGTTGAACCCATTTTCCAGGTTGAACTTTCCGTGTTGAACCCATTTTCCGTGTTGAACCCATTTTCCGTGTTGAACCCATTTTCCAGATTGAACCCATTTTCCAGGTTGAACCCATTTTCCAGATTGAACCCATTTTCCAGGTTGAACCCATTTTCCAGGTTAAACCCATTTTCCAGGTTGAACCCATTTTCCAGGTTGAACCCATATTCCAGGTTGAACCCCTTTTCCAGGTTGAACCCCTTTTCCAGGTTGAACCTATTTTGAACATCTGACGCCACATTTCAGGCTCCTGAATAATGCCAGTACCTAACTTTATTACCTGCTGGTTACCCTCCCGATGACCTCTGACCCTCAAAAGTTTTGCATGTCATACATAATGCTATGTGTGTACTCACACACATTCGCACATGGACAATCTTAGGATTCTGGTTCCTGCTCATTGTTGTCCTATTATCCCCTTTTTTTAAGAATTCCTTTGTGGGGGCCAAGTTGAACAAAGAGTTCCCTTTTGGGGTCCATTTTTCAACTGTGTAAATGACCCGTTAATGGAATTTATCTCCATCCTTACAGACTCATATGATGATGAATTCGATGACACGTTTGAAGAAGAGTTCAAAGCTCACAAGGCAGCCTACTACTCGGACAAGTTCGAAGTCGAAAACATCACAGAGTAAGAAAACCTCCCTTATCCACGCTCAACAACAACATTTGAATCGCTTACCAGTCAATATACGCCAAGCTGATTCTTGTTCAAGTGACTTTTAAAGATTTTAAACTTGTTTATGCTTGATTTATTTTGCAGCAATCAATTGGCAGAAATTGTTTACAACTACATCTTGGCAATTCAGTGGATTCTTGATTATTACTACAATGGCATACAGTCGTGGGGTTGGTGAGTACAATATAAGGACTGAAATGGCCCAAGTACGTATCCCTGAGGAACCTTTTTGGCTTTGCTCTGTGTGATTACACAATAGATTATACAGTGTTTTATGTTTGATTTGTAGTGGTTCCAGATAGTGTTTCTCCAGGAAGTTGTGTGTTATTGAGTGTAATAACAATGGCATAGAAAGTTATTGAGTTTGTGAGTGAAATATAATGGGCCAAGTACTTATCCCTGAGGAACACTCTAACTCATATTGCAGTGTGTCATGTTTGAACTGTAGTGATTCCAGAACGTGTTTGTCTGGGCAGTGTTGTGTGTTATTGACCATTGACTGTTGTTGCAATAGTATAGGGTCATTGGTTTGTGAGAAAATTATTAGGACTGAAATGGGCCAAGTACATATCCTTGAGGAACACTTTAACTCCTATTGCAGTGTGTTATGTTTAAACTGTAGTGGTTCCAGAAAATGGTTCATAAGGTAGTGTTCTGGGTTTCTGACTGTTTTTACAATCGTAAAGAGTCATTGGGTTTGTGAGTAAAATAAAAGGATTGAAATGGGCCAAGTACGTAACCCTGAGGAACATTTTATTACCATTGCATAGTTGCATGTACACCCTATAACAAATACATTTGTTTGTTCCCTACAGGTACTACCCCTACCACTATGCCCCGTACATGTCAGATCTTCAAGGCTTCAGTAATGCCACTTTGAAGTACGAGAGAGGTAAGCCATTCTTGCCCTTCCAGCAGCTCCTAGGTGTCTTACCCGCTGCCAGCAAGGAACTCCTGCCACTTCCGTATCAGGTGAGTCATTCTGGTCGAAATTATTATTAGTTCATTTGAAATTATTATTTTTCATTTGACCTCATTAATACAAGAACAAAAAATACAATCTCCTTTTTGTATTGTATAATTGTGACCCTCTCTGTGAAAATTAGTCACATGTCGCCCAATGCAATATTAAGTTATGGACAGTTTAAGGTGGAAAATGTATCAAAACAAAATCTTTAGTTGCATGGTTAACCTTTAGAACACTTACTTTTAGGCAATAAAGCTATGAATACAACCATTTTGTGATCATACTTGTGTCTAATTTGTATCCTTTTGCACACAATGGTAGTTTAAAATATCATTTTACTTGTAATTCGTTTTTCAAAAAAAATGGTGTAGTGGCTAATTTCAAACCTCAGCAACGCGATACACCCCAAAGCTTAGACACAATCAAAATTACTGCTGCTGATGTGTTCTTTCCAGCCATGCATATAACTCAATTCCTGAAACTGCCTACATCTGACTCATTTTCACAGAGCGGGTCACAATTATATTTTTATCGTTGGCAGGGGTCTGGTTTTACACATCTGTTGATGACAGTTTTTATTATTTTGTTTTAACCTTGACAGCCCCTGTGCAGCCTATAACTATTGTGTATGTTTCAAGATTAAAAAAATTAATAAAAAATAAATAAATTCAAGGCAAATCAAAGAACTATAAAACCAAAACAGAAACGACAAAGCACGTTTGCTTGTATGCATGTGGGTGCGGGTAAAAATTGGTGTGCCGAAGCCAATTGGCCCTTTGAGATTTGGTGAAAGCAAATGAGGGCACTGTTTGGTGTTGGTTAAAACAGACGGATTCACCCAAAGTTATTATTGTCATAGTATTGTGTCCACCATCCCTGAAAATAGTTAATAGAAGTGAATTAAAAATTCCTCTTTGAATGACTTTGTAGTGCATGTATTTACAGATTTTGTTTTCTGTTTTCCTCCTCTAGAAACTTATGACCATGGACAGCTCCCCTATTATTGACTACTACCCAGTGGACTTTGCTAGTGACCTCAATGGTAAACTACAGCAGTGGGAGGCTGTGGTGCTCATTCCATTTATAGATGAGGTAAGTGACTTAAAAAACGTGACCAATCAAACAGTTTAAAAATCAAACAGTTTAAAAAAACAAAGGTGCAGCCTTTAAGTATTTATACAAATACATAATTTTCCATGTGTAAATTTGTAATTTTGTTTGTAAGTTGTTTTATTGTGTTATTGTATGCGCCTTATGGAGGATTTGCGTTTTAAGTTGCGCTATTATTATTATTATTAATATTATTATTATTAATACATCTTTGCAGAAACGTCTCCTGGCCGCCATGGATGAAGTCAGCAAGTATCTTACCGATGAAGAGAAGGGTCGCAATCGACACGGACCTCATCTCTTGAACACCTGTGATGAAACTCTCAGCTACACCTACCCCACGTCAATGCCGGGCCACTTTCCTGACATCAATGCCTGCAAGGCTAAGTGAGTATACGTCCCAAACAACATCGCCGTTATGTTATGTCTAGATTTAGTACACAGGATTCGCCATGAACTTCTTCAATAACCAGCCAGCAGTCTCTGAACCCAATTTCATAAAGCTGTAAGCACAAAAAAATTGCTTAGCACAAAAACTTTTGCTAAGCAAAAACAGGTTACCAGTTAGCGCACTTCACAGGTACCATTGGTGCGACTGGTACCTCGCTCATTTCTTGCTTAGCCAAGAATTGTTATGCTTGTCAGCTTTATGAAATTGGGCTTAGCTGGCTTGTCATTTTTAACTGGTCCTTACTTTAACGGGGCAATGTCATAATGATCAAGGTGGGCGCATTCACCACATGATATCATAAACTATCCCAGCCTGCTATCTGATATCATGTGGTGAATGCATCTACATTTGTACACAGTTAACCCTCCTACTGTTTGACCCTTCAATATCATCCACTGTGGTTTTGGGTGATGATAAACTACGCCAGCCTGCACTATGAAATTGTGCTTTGAATGCATTTACATTTGTACACAGTTAACCCTCCTACTGTTTGAACCTTCAATATCATGCACTGTGGTTTTGAGTGATGATAAACTACGCCAGCCTGCACTATGAAATCATGCAGTGAATGCATCTACATTTGTACACAGTTAAAATGTGAATCTAAT
Source organism: Asterias rubens (assembly GCF_902459465.1). Classification (NCBI taxonomy): domain Eukaryota; kingdom Metazoa; phylum Echinodermata; class Asteroidea; order Forcipulatida; family Asteriidae; genus Asterias; species Asterias rubens. The sequence continues at coordinate 10,628,624 of NC_047079.1, forward strand.
TTCTGTTCTGCCTAGGTGTGTTGAGATAGCCAAGGATTCCTTTCATCTCCACCCCAGCAAGCTCTTTCATGGTCTGTGCAAGGGAGTCAAGTTTGGGGTCTACTTCCCAGGCTACCCAACCCTACATCACCTTAAATTCACTGTGAGTTGGTAATTGTAATTTTATACCTAGGTACCAGACCATGTTGACCTTCGAGCCTCATTTTGGAATGAGTGATAGAAAAGCAACATGATGCATGATGACTTAGGTCTAGTTCCCTGGCTTCCCATCTTCACATCCAATTCTGTGTGTAATGTATGTCCAGGCACTAAGCAGTAATCTGTGCAATTTTCACAATATTTTGGGGGAATTTTTTGTCCTTCAGATTTCATTAACGAGCGCTTGTTGAAAGTTAAATTATGTTTTTTGTAATTTTACCTTTCTGCAGAGTACATTGAAGAAGGACGACATCAAGATATTTCAGCAGAACAGTAGAGGGGATAGCGTGATCTTGACAGTCCAGACAGAAAATTCCGATGTGGTACGTAAACCTTTTTTTCTCTTATCCTTGACTGTTGATTTTGATTTCATTTTAAATATTTGATATTTTGAAAATTTGTTTTGACATCAATTTCTTTTATTCACTTAGCAAGAATACTAATCCATATCTAGTTTTTGTTGCGTGGTGTGGCCGTCCTGTCTAGGTCCCGGACCTAAGCTCTGGTGTTGTCAGTAGCAGAGTGTGGGTTTGAATCCCGGTCATCCCGGCCCTTGAGCAAGGCACTTAACCATAATTCCTTTGTAAACAATTGGGAAGGTTGTGCATTCTGCTCTACCAGCAATGCTCCTTGTGGATGATACCCATGCCAACATCCTTCTTACAGGTTGTGAAGGGGGTTACCCTGAGGTTGTGAAGGGGGTTACCCTGTTCAGCCCCAGGAGTAAATGTAGGGGGCAACATTTCACTGGTGACAGTTGATATGGGTTGAAGTTAAAACCGTCATTTTGCCGTGACACTTGTGTCCTTAAGCAAGACACATAACCATTGCTTCGTCCTTCGGATGGGACGTAAAACTGTTGGTCCCATGTGTTGTGTAAACGCATGTAAAAGAACCCGGTGCACTTATCAAAAAGAGAAGGGGTTCGCCCCGGTGTTCCTGGCTGGATTGGCAGCATATTGCGCCACAGCACCTTGTAAACCATTACATGGTGCTTAAGGATTAGGTCTTATATCTCAAAATTCGCCCCACTCCTTGCAGTAATAATACCTGGTGCTTTGTATCCTTTGGCAAAAGGCGCATTATAAATACGGTTATTGTTATTATTATTTGTTTATTTTTGTAATTAAACAAATTTTTTTTTCTTACAGAAAGCAGAAGATGTTGCCAAGGAGCTTTTAGGAAAGACGTGTTTTGCCGAGTGGCCTCATCTCAGAGAAGTGCGGGTCGTTGCTGTGGCAGATGATGCCATGAGGTGCGCTATATCTTCATCATTCTTCACTAATTCTCACTCTTCACAGACCAATAAGAAAATAGAATTAGCTGTTGCAAACCGCTTACCAACCAAAACAGACCTATTGTTTAAATGCAAAAAAAGAGTTAATGGCCTGACTTTTCTACCCTAGCAGAGTCTTTCTCGAAGGCTAAAGAAATTATTTTCACAGAACAGTTTGCGTTGAAGGGAGTGTACACTTTTGGTAATTACTCCAAAAATTATTGACCTTAAAAAACTTATGTGGTGAAGGTCACTGAAGAGCTGTTGATATTATAAAACATTGTTAGAAATGGCACTCTTTAAAGTGATGTACATTTTAGAGAAAAGAGGTAGTGTGACCTCTCATGACCTCTCTTCTATTGACCTCTCATGACCTTTTCATCCAGGTATGATCTTGAAGATTCCAAGCTGAAGGGTCCGGATTCGACTGACAAGCCGCTGGGTGTCATGTCTCGTGAGATGTCAGATTTTGACGCCGGTGTTTGGGTGAGGGACATCAAAGCCATCCAAGAAAGGTACCTGTTCAGATCTGTTTTTTTTTTACTTCCTTGCAAGCTTTTAGAGAAAGTCAGGCCATATCCTTGCTGAATAACATACTATACTTTTGTTGCGTTTTGTGGTCGAGCGGTCAAGAGCACCAAACTCAACTCTGGTGTTTCTGATCAGCTGAGTGTGTGTTTGAGTCCCAGTTGTGACACTTGTGTCCTTAAGCAAGCAATTAATGATATTTGCTGCGTCCTTCAGATGGTGCATAAAGCCGTTGGTCCAGTGTGTTGTGTAATGCACATAACAGAACCCAGTGCACTTATCATCAAGAGAAGGGGTTCCCCCCATTGTTCCTGTTTCGATTGGCAGCTTTTTGTGCCACAGTTCCTTTTAAACTATAACATGGTGCTATGTAAAGGAATTGTTACATAACTCAATCGAACTGCTATTTCATGAACAATACTTTTGAAAGGTATTCATTTAACTGCTGTTTCATGACAGGTATCACAAGAGGAAAGGAGTGAAGATTGGGCCAACCTATGTGATCGTGTACGCATGTCCACTCATGGGAAGAAGGTAAGAACTTTATTTACTTATTGATCATTTCACAAACTTAATTTTCTTATTTACTTATTGATCATTTCACAAACTTAATTTTCTTATTTACTTATTGATCATTTCACAAACTTAATTTTCTTATTTACTATTGACCATGTCACAAACTTAATTTTCTTATTTACTTATTGACCATGTCACAAACTGAATTTTCTTATTTACTTATTGACCATGCCACAAACTGAACTTAACTATTTACTTATTGACAGTGTCACAAACTAAATGTGTTTATTTACTTATTGACCATTTCACAAACTTAATTCTGTTATTTACTTATTGACCGTGTCATAAACCGAACTTATTCATTTACTTATTGACCATGCCACAAACTGAATTTTCTCATTTACTTATTGACCATGTGTCAAACTGAACTTATCTATTTACTTATTGACCGTGTCACAAACTTAATGTATTTAGTTACTTATTGACCATGTCACAGACTGAATTTATTTAGTCACTTATTTACCATGTCACAAGCTGAATGGTTTTATTTAATAACTAACCATTTCACAAACTTAAGTTTTTGTTTACTTATTGACCATTTCACAAATTGAACTTACTTATTTACTTATTCACCATGTCACAAGCTGAATTTATTTACTTAATGACCATGTCACAAACTGGATTTATTTATTTACTTATTAACCATGTCACAAGCTGATTTTATTTATTTACTTATTGACCATGTCACAAACTGAACTATTTTCTTATTGACCATGTCTCAAACTCAACTTACTTGTTGACCATCATGACCATGTCACAAGCTGATTTTATTTATTTACTTATTGACCACTTATTTATAGATACATCAGTGGAGTGAATGGAATCATTACCTTAGAGAAACAGTGGGCCCTTCGCCCGGTACCCTTCGCCTATCAGATGCTGGTTAAGGACATAACGGTGCACGATTCCACCTTCCAGCAGTTCAAAACACTAGACGAGGTCTACCCGACAAACTCCCAGTGCTTCATGCTGGGCTCGCCTAACTACGGTTGCCAGGGCAACGTCATGGAGATAGAGAACGGCAGAGTGCGAGTCGTGTTAACCGTCCCCGTGGAACCCAACTTGAATCACGTGAAGAACTCGCAGGATGTAAGTTTAAGTCAAGTTTTGTTTCTGGCAACTGGGCTCAATTTCATGGAGCTGCTTATAAAGCAGAAACTATTGCTTAACAATTTTCTGTTGAGCAGAAATGAGCAGGATACCAGTTACAAATCGTACATGTTAAATGGTATTTTGACTGGTAATCTTACTCTGGTAAGCATAATTTTGTGGTGCTTGGCTCCTTTTTGTGGATAAGCAAAAGATGATAGCACCATAAAACAAGACATATAACCCTTTCCTTTTACCCTCTTCAGCGTCATGAGGTGCACTACCTTCCAGCCTATGTTTTAGGCCAGCGCCTTGGTCTGACATCATTGATCATATCTCGGTTGTCGGGAACCATCTTCGTTGGCCGAGGATCCAGACACAGGTAAGCTCACTCCTATCGAACGGCCTCTAGCTAGCGGGCAACCTCGGTAGTCTAGTTGGTAAGACACTGCTCTAGAATTGCAAGGGTCGTGGGTTTAAATCCCACCGAGTAGTATGCCTGTTATAAATTTTCACAGGACTTGGGGAAAGTACTGAGTATACAGTGCTAACACACATCGGTGTATGGGTAAAAACCCAAATTAATAGTCTTTATCCCCGATGCAAATTTAACATCTATTATTTATCGTTGCGATAGCCGCTGCCAATAAACTCTCCATTGCTCGTTACCAAGTATATCGGTAAAAACAAAACAAAAATTTACATTAGTGATTATTTCTTTTTAATTTGCCAGTTCCTCAGTGGGTCCATCTAAGAATTTCAACATCGGTTTAAATTTGAAGTTCAACAAGACGAGTCAGGAGATCCAGGGCTACTCCAAGAAGGACGAAGCTGGGACCTGGCTCTACTCCACTAAAGTCGTCGACGTCATCAAGGATTATATGGCCAAGTAAGTCTGACAGGCCCGATAACTAGAGCGAAAGCGTGAACCATAAAAAATGCACGCTCTAGATTGGTTGAATTGCTCCAGGCAGAATACGCCCACTCTTATTCAACCAATCGAGGTCGTGCAGTTTTATTGTTGTCGTTTTCGTTCTCGTTATCGGGGCCTGTGTGACCGGGTGACTGGGCCTTTAATGTTGTCTAATTTTAGGTTGAACATGTTGAATAAAGAAAAATCCACTTGAGTGGGACTTGAACCTTAGTTATTTAAAGTTTTTCCCTTGTGGTTTATTAATTTATGATATTCTTGTCATTCGAAAGGTTTCCAGAAGTGTTTTCCTACCTGAGCCAACATCCTCGAGACGACAGTTTCTTTGAGGACGACCTCTTCAAGGGAAAGTCTGGACGGATGAAGGAGCTTCAAGACTTCATCTCTGATATACCATGTGCTAAAGCATCTAAGGTCGCCATCGGGCTGAAGAATCTTGACGAGCCGATTGTCAAGTTGATCGAAGAGGAAGTGCAGAAGGTAATCTTCAAACATTCTGTTTTCTTATTTACTGCGATTTCAACTTAAAGGCAGTGGACACTATTGGTAATTACTCAAAATAGTTATCGGCATAAAACCTCACTTGGTGACGAGTCATGGGGAGAGGTTGATGGTATAAAACATTGTGAGAAACGGCTCCCTCTGAAGTGACGTAGTTTTCGAGAAAGAAGTAATTTTCCACGAGTTTGATTTCGAGACCTCAAGTTTAGAATTTGAGGTCTCGAAATCAAGCATCTGAAAGCACACAACTTCGTGTGACAAGGGTGTTTTTTTTCTTTCACAGTTATCTCGCAACTCCGACGACCAATCAAGCTCAAATTTTCACAGGTTTGTTTTTTTTATGTATATGTTGAGATACACCAAGTGGAAAGACTGGTCTTAGACAATTACCAATAGTGTCCACTGTCTTTAAATATACACACCACCTATGAATACTGTGCCTGATCTAGTGCAAGTGAATACTGTAGTGACACTATGTGATGACTCTTTGTTCTTTGTCTTTCTTTCTACAGAGTTTAAGACAGAAAGTCCGGAAACAGAAGATGGCTGTCCGACCTCATCTCCTCTATAGGGTAAGATTCTATCATCGTTTAATACCAGAGCCCAATTTCATAGAGCTGTTAAGCACAAAAAATTTGCTTAGCATGAAATTTCTTCCTTGATAAAAAAACGGGATTACCAACTCAAATTTCCATTGGTTGAATGTTGCTTCTGACACGTATTCAGCTGTTGTTTGCTTGTCCTGAAAGTCATGTGGAAATTTGGCTGGCATTCCTGTTTTTATGAAGGGAGAAATTTCATGCTATGCAAATTTTTGTGCTTATCAGCTCTATGAAATTGGGCCCAGGTTTCTAAGTGCTGAATCAAGAAGTGTATGATATTTTGGCTTCTGCGCGTGCGTACTCCGCGTTACTTTGCATACTACGCTTACAAGGCTACCGCAGAAATTTGGCGCTTGCACGTAAGTGGGGAATCATGATCAAAAGCGCAGAATGCGGCGGTTAGCGGAGCCATAAAATTGGGCCTTGTTGGGTGATTTTTATTTTTCAAATTTGCTTTCATAATAACATTTGAAATTGTGTAGATATTTGTCTGAGTAAACTTACCGGCAGTGACACAATTATGCCTCATGAATTTTTGATCAAATAGAAGAAAGATAATGTTTGGGTGTCATGGCTGAGCCGATACGAGGACTGAACTCAAGCCCTGGTGTTTCTGATAAGCAGAGTGTGGGTTGGAATCCCGGTTTGAAAAACTTGTGCAAGACACTTAACCATTTGCTTCTTTCCACCCAGGGGTAAATGGGTACCTGTGAGGGCAGAGATGGTTCTTGTGATTGTTTAGCTTAGTGCGCTACGTATTTGGCGGCACAGGATGTTTACTCCCCTGGGAGCTGAGATGGTTTAAGGAATGATTTAAGGCCCAGTGACCAGGGGTAATAATGTTGAAGCGCCACTGCGTGACGGACCTGCGCACTATATAAGAAGCCACTATTATTTATTATTATTATAATTAAAAATGGCTCCTTCTAAAACTGATGACTACCGACAGTCATAAACGCTGGTCTGCTTTTAGTGCGTGGTTCTCGTAATGATGACTCTTCTTGTTTGTGTTTACTTGACAGCCCCTTCATTACCTAGGCAACCTAATACCAGACCCCGAGGCTGAGCATGAGTTGTTTGACCGGGTAATCAATGTCAGGGAAGGGTTCAGCGTCCCTCTTGGTCTACGCGGTGTGATCATTGGAATACAACCAGGTAATGTACAGAGTTTCAATCAAAGTGGGCAAAAATACGTTGGACATTTCAGCAGTAACAGGCACTGGACACTATTGGTAATTTACTCACATAGGTTTCAGCATAAAAACTTACTTGGTAACGAGCACTGGAGAGCTGTTGATAGAAAACGTTGTGAGAAACAGCTTCCTCTGAAGTAATGTAGTTTTTTTTTTTAAGAAATAATTTCTCACTAAAATATTTGATTTGATTTCGAGACCTCAGCTGAGGTCTCAAAATCAAGCATCTGAAGGTTTTTTTTTGTTTTTCTTTCATTATTTTCTCACAACTTCAACAACCAATTGAGTTCAAATTTTTACAGGTTTGTTATTTTATGCATATGCTGAGATATACCTAGTGAGAAGACTGGTCTTTGACATAACCAATAGGTGTCCAGTGCCTTTCCATGTTAATTGGGCCAACGGTTTCTAACATTACATCAATTAAAGACAAAGTAAAACCATTGGTTTTTTGAACCGTTTGGTTGTTTTATTCCTATATCATTATAGATGTACACAATCAAATTAACATTTTACCAGCACTAACAAAAAAAATTGAAAGAAGGGCCAGTCTCAGTGATGCTTGGTGTCTAGACTGCTGAAGATATACTCAACTTCAGGGTGGCCTTTGATGGCCCCAGAAAAATAATTCTCCACTCGTTTTGTTAGCTTTAAAACTTTTTTGCGATTTAAAACAGTCATAGTGTCAGAGTAAATGCTTGTTAGGGTGTCGTTGCAGAGCAGATACATGTAAGAGCACCGAACTCAAGCTCTTGTTATTCTGTTCATCAGAGTGAGTGCATACTCCCCAGGGAGCTGAGATGGTTTAAAGCCATTGGACCCTTTTGGTACAGAAAAAAAATTAAAAGTTCACAGATTTACAAATAACTTACAGGGTTTACCGAAGGTAGTGGTGAAAGACTTCTCTTGAAATATTATTCCATGAAATGCTTTACTTTTTTGAGAAAACAGTAAAACAATGTCAATTCTCGATATCGAGAATAACGGATATTAAACACATGTCATGACACGGCGAAATGTGCGGATACAAGGGTGGGTTTTCCCAATATTTTCTCCCGACTCCGATGACCGATTGAGCCTAAATTTTCACAGGTTTGTTATTTTATATATAAGTTGTGAGACACGAAGTGTGGGCCTTAGACAATACTGTTTTACCAAAAGGGTCCAATGGCTTTAAGGAATGGTTAAGGTCCAGTGATCAGCGGTAATAGTGTGAAGCGCTTTGGGACGCCCTTCGGGTGTGAAAAGTGCTACATAAAAACTGGCTAATGTTTTACTCAGGCATGTGATTTCTTAATGTCCTTTGCAAAGTAAATATTTACACATAGTGTTACCGAAAAGTGAATACACATTCTGTTCGCCCTTTTTCCAAAAGTGTCTGTTATGATGCAACTTGTAAAACAAAGCTAGATATCATTGTTAAAGGAACACGTTGCCTTGGATCGGACGAGTTGGTCTATTAAAAGCGTTTGAAACCGTTTGTTATAAAATGCATGTGGTGAGAAAGATGTTTTAACAGCAGAATATAATGATCCACACAAGTATCACTCAAAATTGCATGGTTTTCCTTTTACGTCGCGAACTATCACGGTCGGCCATTTATGGGAGTCAAAATTAAATGACTTTGCATTTTACGAGTGTACATGTATTTTAGAAATCCTTTATGATCTTATCATTTTTGTTTCTGAAAACAGCGATGCACTTTTTAGATCAATGCTTTTTTCATAGTTGCTTCTGTGGGTAGCTTGACAATGCATTTCTATTCTTTCTTGCTACACAAAAAAACCATTCAGCAATCCCACTGGAGGAGACTTGTTCACAGTTTGTGATGTTTGTGTTTGGATATTTATGGCGAGTATCAAATCTGAAGGGAAACTGACTTTGTAAAGTACAAGAGCTTAATGTTCACATAAAAAAGCTGCCTCATTGTTAAAGACAGTGGACACTTTTGGTAATTGTCAAAGACTAGTCTTCACAGTTGGTGTATCTCAACATATGCAAAAAATAACAAACCTGTGCAAATTTGAGCTCAATCGGTCGTCGAAGTTGCGAGATAATAATGAAAGAAAAAACACCTTGTCTCGCGAAGTTGTGTGCTTTCTGATGCTTGATTTCGAGACCTCAAGTTCTAAACTTGAGGTCTCGAAATCAAATTAGTGAAAAACTCTTTCTTCCTTGAAAACTACGTCACTTCAGAGGGAGCTGTTTCTCACTGTTTCATACTATCAACCTCTCCCCATTACTCGTAATCAAGAAAGGTTTTATGATGATATTTATTTTGAGTAGTTACCAATAGTGTCCACTGCCTTTAAGGACGGTTTGTACTTCTTGCTAATGGGAATGCAGCGCGAATTATATGACGTGAATTTGACGTCTCAACTCTGTTTTCAGTGCAAATTGGCAAGCGAGTCAAGCACAAGTCAACTGCTGTGAATTTGTGACGTCTACATTTGCTTCGCATTCACATTCTCAGAAAGTATCGAACCAGAGTTTGAGTAAGAACACATTAGATTGATGGACGATGAGCTTATTGGTTGTGGAGTTAAAGGCGCTTCGATATCGCAGCATGACCAGACAGACAAATGCATTGCCGATCACTGCCGATAAGTCAGTTTTCGCTGGACAGTTTCCCTCAGGAACTGCCTCATGCTTTGTTTACACAGTTGGGTTTTTACAAAAAACATTTTTTAGCCAGCATTACTTTTAAGAGCAAATGCTTTAAAGAAACTAATATCAGATATGTCATAGAAACATTGTAAATAAAATGCCATTATAAACCTTAAAAACAAAAACAAAATGCAAAAGCTAATTTCGGTTGTTGCAGCCAATATCAAGGAGAATGTATAAATGCTGAAAACTGTGCACAGTTTACCGTTTTTCACTATTTTTCCCTGACTCACACAATACATTAAGCCCCAAATTTCGAAGGTTTGTTATTTCATTATGGTTGATCAAACAAAACATGAACATGGTCTGCGACTTTTTTGTCAGCTTTTAAGTTAAGAATCTACAGGATTGACTCTTGCCCTAATACACGGTTGTCATTAATGGTGTCCACACGGGTGCCGTTGCGCTGACGTCCACCACAAACCATCTTCTTGACTTGTTTCTGAAAGCGTTCATAGGTGAAGCAGTAGATAAATGGATTGACGCAAAGGTTCAACACCACGATGGCATTTAAAGTGGGACTGACAAAAGTTTCGTTCAATCCAAGATTGTACAACATGTAGCTGGTACTAATTGGCGTCCAACAGATGGCAAAGAATATGGCCACCACAAGTAGAGTCAGGGTGACGTTTTTGTTGGCTCTAGTCAACATTTTTCTTGCATCTTGGTTGTTGTCGCCGACTCTGGCCTGTGACCGCTTGCGGAGCACCAAGATGATTCTGGTGTAGGAAAATATAATGATGACCAACGGTAAGACAATAGTCATACAGTAGATGATTAACAAACTCACAACTACCTGGACGGTACGGCTTAGCCAGTCGACGTCACACCCATCTTCGGTTTTATATGATATGAAAATCAAATGAAGAGCTGGTACGAAGCCACACAGCCAGGTTGCAGCCATGATCATCTTCAGTCGCCGGCCTGAGAAAATTACATGGTGTATGAGTGGCTTACATGTCGCGTAGTATCTCTCTGTTGATATAGCGACTAAGTTGTAGGTAGAAACAACATAGATACTATACTGCAACCACTCTGACCACCAGAGTTTACAGTACAGCGAGCCCAAGATGTTATCCGATACTTGACTTGGTGGTGATATTATCAGAAAAAGGCTGAGTAAGAAGAAAACAGACCCAAGAAAATCCAAAACAGATTGATGGATGATGAGCTTATTGGTTGTGGAGTTGAAGACTCTACGATAGCGCAGCATGACCAGACAGACAAATGCATTGCCGATCAGTCCCAGTGAACCAATAATGATGTTCACATAGAACGCAGCCGTGTTTGAATTTTCCATTGGTTGAGAAGTAGACACAGTAAACATCTCCATTTTGTGTAGAGTGTCGAGTCTCTCAGTGTTGCTCAGTGTCCAGAGTTTTAGTCAAAACTGCGCTCAGGTATTTCTCGCTGAACAGTTTCCCCCTTATCCTGTTACCTTTTCGCCTTTTGTCATGTTTGTATCCTAATTCCTTTTCACCATAATGAGAGTGGGAGTAGTTTATTGAATGCAATCGCAGAAAAGCAAGATGTATTCCTTGCTTTGCGGACCAGTTGTCTGATTAAACTTCTGAAAATCTTTTCACTGCCATCGCAGTCTAATTTGCAAGAGAGCTTTCCATTCTGCTCAACTGCCCTATCTCTTTTTCAAAGTTATTTCTTTGAACATTAGTGGCGGGCAAATGCAGAATCCTTTCTTACTTGATGAAATTAGGTTGTTGGTTTTTTTATATTTAATAATGCAAATTGAATCGAGTATTCGAGAAACTATTGTTCAGAGGAAATGTAAAGGGAATTCTCCATTTGAAATTCTATAAATTTTCCATTTCTATGTCAATTTCTTATCAAATTAAAAAGCAGTACATGTACCTTTATATCAATGTAATTAAATTTACTTTAGTTTTGTTGAGTCCTCAGCGGTGGGGAGGGGAGGTAGTGCTTTCTGCTTTACATCCCTATGGACTGTAAAGGGGGTTCCCTGTTTCAGCACTAGGAGTAGGTGGCAACGGCCTCTGGAATAAAATAATTGTAGCCCACACCTTGAAGTGGCCTTCAGGCCTTGTGTGTCTGGCGACTTGCATAAAAACAAAAATAAAAGTAAATGCTTTTCAGGCATTGATTTCTCCTGATATGTCCTTTGCAAAGTAGAAATTTACAGTGTTACTGCAAACTGAATACACACTGTAATGGCCGTCAAATGTGCCTGCTTCTAAAAAGACCGTGGAGTTATAATATATAAGAACTAGAGGGCACACTGGTGATGCTTTTTGCACAAACGCGACGGGACCGCAAGATGACAAGCGCCATTCTGTATGCGCGTCGAATATGAAATACATGATTGAGGTTTTTTTATTGAACGCTCACACGATGATGTTTGTTCAACTTACAAAATGGCCGCACAAACACACGCTGTGAGACGGCTGTTTTGTCAACTTAGAAAATGGCCGCCTGCGCGCATAGACCTTTTCGCAAATACCGGGGCGCGCGCGTAAAGCTTGGAATTAGGTGCATTGTGGTCTAGCTGGTATCTAAATTTGATCCATATATATCCCACAATGCACCTCATTCAACAGTCTGCGCTTGCGCATTGATATTTGCGATAAGGTCTATACGGGGGCGCGTATATAGGCCAGTGCGCCCTCTAGTTCCTGTATATAACTCAATGAAAAAGACACATCAAGATATTTGAGAAATTATTGTTCATTGGAAACAGGGGTGGAAATTTCAATGGGAAATTCTATTCCATTTACGTGTCGAAGTGGGGCACACTGATCAGACATTTGTCAGATTAAAAAGCGATATCATTGTTAGAAATTAAATTTGATATATGTATGACTCATAAAGGCCCCAGAAAATATTGCTACTCACTTTGTTTACAGAGTTTGGTTTAAAGTTTTTGTTGTACGAGCAAAATGCTAAATAACAAAACTAATATAAGCGATTTCATACTGTAGGAACCTTGTAAATATAATGCTTCGTATATATCATAAACCTTGGATTATTTGAGTTGGTCTACGAAAAGCGTTTGAAACCGTTTGTTATGAAATGCATGATTAGAAAGATGTTTTAAAAGTAGAATATAATGATCAACACAACTTGCCTTCGAAGTTGCATGGTTTTCATTTTACTTTGCGAACTAACACGGTCGGCCATTTTGTGGACTCCACAAAATGGCGTGCCGTAATAGTTCACAACATATGAGGAAAACCATGCAATTTCGAAGCCTAGTTGTGTTGATCATTATATTACACTTTCAAAACATCTTTCTAACCGTATACATTTTATAACAAACGGTTTCAAATGCTTTTCATAGACCAACTTGACCAATCCAAGGCAACGTGTCCCATAAAAAAAAATTAAAAAACGCAAAAGCTGATTGAGGAGAATATGCTGAAAAATTGTGCACGGTTTTACACTATTTCTTCCTGAATCACACAATACATTAAGCTCCAAATTTCACAGGTTTGTTATTTCATTATGGTTGATCAAACAAAACATGTACACGGTCTGCGACTTTTTTGCCAGCAGCTCTAAGTTAAGGAACTGCAGGATTGTCTCTTGAACTAAAAACTGAGACTGCAGCAGTCATTTGTAGTTGTACAGGGTGTTGTGCAGTTGCTTCCTGTCTTGTTGATCCACTAATGGTGTCCACACGGTTGTCATTGCGCCGACGTCCACCACAAACCATCTTCTTGACTTGTTTCTGAAAGCGTTCATAGGTGAAGCAGTAGATGAATGGATTGATACAGATATTCAACACCACGATGGCATTCAAAGTTGGACTGACAAAAGTTTCGTTCAATCCAAGATTGTACAACATGTAGCTAGTACTAATTGGCGTCCAACAGATGGCAAAGAATATGGCCACCACAAATAGAGTCAGGGTGACGTTTTTGTTGGCTCTTGTCAGCATGTTTCTTGCATCTTGGTTGTTGTCGCCTACCCTAGCTCGAGATCGTTTATAGAGCGCCAAGATGATCTTGATGTAGGAATATATGATGATAGCTAACGGAATGACAATAATGGTGCTCTCGACTATAACTACACCCACAACAGCCTGGATTGTAGGGCTCGGCCAGATGACTTCACAAACCCCATCGATGTTGTGTGAAATGAAGATTAAGTAAGAATGTAAAAAACAGATGGATATCCAGTCTAAGGCTACAACCATCATGAGTCGATGACTTGAGAACATGTTACGATGTCTGACGGGTTGACACGTTGCAAAGTATCGCTCTACAGATATTGCTACCAGGTTGTAGGTAGAGACAATGAAGACACTATACTGCAACCACTCTGACCACCAGAGTTTACAGTACATCGAGCCTAAGATGTTATCCGGTACTTGACTTGGTGGTGGTATAACCACGCCTAGTAGGAACAGTAGAGATCCAAGAAAATCCACAACAGATTGATGGATGATGAGCTTATTGGTTGTGGAGTTGAAGATGCTTCGATAGCGCAGCATGACCAGACAGACAAATGCATTGCCGATCAGTCCGAGTGAACCAATAATGATGTTCACATAGAATGCAGCGTAGTTAGAATTGTCCGCCAACACGGGTGTACGAATAGTAGACATCTTCGTTATGTGTAGAGTGTCCAGTCTCTCAGTGTTGCTCGGTGTGTACAGTCTAGTCAATTGCACTCAATCAGTTCTCGCTGAGCAGTTTTTATGATTTCACAATGCCTTCGGCCTTTTCCCTTTTTATAGCACAGTTACTTTATATATTTGTATACTTTTTTATTAAATATTAAACTTTATGAAGCGGAATTCTTAATGTTTTTATTAAATAAAAAAATAAAACTGTTGTTCAGGCCAAGATCTGTTGAAGTGTTTGTTTGAAATTGTAAGCAGGTTCCATTATTCGTCACAAGAAGGACATGCTGATCAAATTAAGTGCTAACCTTTATTTATGTAAGTTAATTGTCATTTTGTCCTGCCCTACAAACTATTGTGTCAATGTTTGTGCGCACAATTAGCTTGAAAGCTTTTCGGTATATTTCATGTCAGACGTGTTTTTCAAGGTTTTTTTTTTTTTTTTTTTTTTTTTTTTTTTTCAATTTATTTTTTACGCAAGTTGCCAGACACAAAAAGCCTGAAGGCCACTTTTAGATGTGTGCTACAAGCAATCAACTACTTTTCCGGGGCCGTTGTCAACCTACTCCTAGGGCTAAAACAGGGTTACCCCTCGTTACAGTCCTTGCGGATGTAGACTTGGGTATCCTACAGTTGCATGGATATCAAGCCCTTTTTTCACTCAGTATGAGTTGATACACTAGACATCTTTATTTTTTGTGAAGTACAGTGTTGTGCAGTTCCTTCAGGCCTTGTTGCTTCATTAATGGTGTTCACACGGTTGTCCTTAATGGTTTCCACACGGTTGTCATTAGTGGTGTCCACACGGTTGTCATTAAAGTCACCTGGAAGTGGTATTTTTTTTTAAATAAAGCTTTTGTCACTAAAATATGTGTTTTTATGAGAGGAATGTGAATAAAAAGTTAACTAAGGTTTAAAAATATCAGTTTTGATTGTATTTACAAATTTACGAGTAGGCCCTGACCCGAGAGGGCGCTGTTCATGACGTAATTCAAGGCGCGATATTTGAAGAGAAAATTTTTAGTCGGGCCCCCGTACATTACGTCTGGGAACATGGCACATCAAAACAAATTTAAACACGATTTTACACACATACGTACATTGAAACTTGAACATGTTGAACGCCTAGTGGTTTTTACAAAAGCTATTGCTGCTATTTTTATTTAACTATGCGACTTTTTAGTGACCAAATGGGTTGTAAGATGTGGGTCTGCCTACGTATTATTATAGAAATACGGCCACGGAGCAGACTGCACGCACGCACTATGGCTGCTGTATAATGTGCGGATGGTCACATAGGACCTGCACGAACGGTGAATCGCATGCGGTACCAACAAAAAATCGTGTCACTTGGCAAAAGCTAAAAACATACCCTCAAAGTTCAAACTTACCCGATTTTTTTCACGTTTAGCAAATGCTCCTCTGGGTTCGTCACGTCTTTCAGATACCTTCTTCGACTTCCCACTAGCTGGAAAAATTGTTGGGACGGCGTCGTGTGTAAGGATGGCTCTTCTCGTCATGTCAAATGTGTGGTGTATCCCGGATTCGAAGCACGACGGCTCGAAGTGTTCGCTGCATAGTGCTGAAAAAGACGTCGGACCGGACCACTTTGCTCTAGTTAATCTGACTTTCGCAGCCCACAACCGCCTATACTTGGGATCTGCAGGAAACAGAAGAAGACTGACCCCATCTTTAGTTGTTTTGCTGCATCCAGCAGCAATACACCTGGTCGGCATTGCCGGAAAAATGCCAGGAAAAAAAACTTTTTCGCAGCGTACAAACTCACGTCTTAGAATTACATGTACTTTTGCACGTGTGTTTATCTACGCATCGAGGGGGGCCTATGTTTGATCGAGGCAAAGATTTCCTACGTCACAAAAGGGGTAGGCGGAGTCAACCCCCCCAAGCACTTAATTAATTTTTTTAACATATAAATCGTGACAAACAATTACTCAAAAAATTGTTTTATTGTTAATAAACATATACTCTTATGTTGAAAAGAAAAAAAATCCTATTTCCAGGTGCCTTTAATGGTGTCCACACGGTTGTCCTTAATGGTGTCCACACGGTTGTCCTTAATGGTGTCCACACGGTTGTCATTAGTGGTGTCCACACGGTTGTCATTAATGGTGTCCTCACGGTTGTCCTTAATGGTGTCCACACGGCTGTCATTAGTGGTGTCCACACGGTTGTCATTAATGGTGTCCTCACGGTTGTCCTTAATGGTGTCCACACGGCTGTCATTAGTGGTGTCCACACGGTTGTCATTAGTGGTGTCCACACGGTTGTCATTAGTGGTGTCCACACGGTTGTCATTAGTGGTGTCCACATGGCTGTCATTAATAGTGCCCACACGGTTGTCCTTAATGGTGTCCACATGGTTGTCATTAATGGTGTCCACACGGTTGTCATTAGTGGTGTCCACACGGTTGTCATTAATGGTGTCCACACGGCTGTCATTAGTGGTGTCCACACGGCTGTCATTAGTGGTGTCCACACGGTTGTCATTAGTGGTGTCCACATGGCTGTCCTTAATGGTGTCCACACGTTTGACATTAATCGTGTTCACACAGTTGTCCTTAATGGTGTCCACACGGTTGTCATTAATGGTGTCCACACGGTTGACATTGCGCTGACGTCCACCACAAACCATCTTCTTGACTTGTTTCTGAAAGCGTTCATAGGTGAAGCAGTAGATATATGGATTGACGCAAAGATTCAACACCACGATTGCATCGAAAATAGGATTTAAGTAAGAGCTCAATCCAAGACTATACAATGCAAAGTTAATACTTCCAGGTGTCCAACAAATGACATAGAATATTGCCACCAGAAGTAAAGTTTTAATGACGTTTATGTTAGCTCTAGTCAGCATGTTCCGTGCTTCTTGGTTGTTGTCGCCAACTCTTGCTTTAGAACGCTTATGGAGTACTAAGATGATTTTGGTGTAGGCAAAAATGAGGACGCCGAATGGGACTAAGGCGCCAGTGCTGTAGAATAGAAATAAGCCCACGATAATCTGGACTGTTCGGTTTGGCCAGATGACTTCACAAACCCCATTGATGGTGTGTGTAGTGGGGATTATGAAAAAAGTTGAAGACCAGCCACATATCCATGCTGCAAGCATAAACATTGTGACGAGACGGTTTGAGTTATAGCTACGGTGTCTGACCGGTTGACACGTTGCAAAGTATCGCTCTACAGATATTGCTACCAGGTTGTAGGTAGAGACAATGAAGACACTATACTGCAACCACTCTGACCACCAGAGTTTACAGTACATCGAGCCTAAGATGTTATCCGGTACTTGACTTGGTGGTGGTATAACCACGCCTAGTAGGAACAGTAGAGATCCAAGAAAATCCACAACAGATTGATGGATGATGAGCTTATTGGTTGTGGAGTTGAAGATGCTTCGATAGCGCAGCATGACCAGACAGACAAATGCATTGCCGATCAGTCCGAGTGAACCAATAATGATGTTCACATAGAATGCAGCATTAATGATGTTAGAACTGTCCAATATTGGCTGAGATGCACGAGTAGAAATCTCCATCTTTCTTTTTGAATGAGCGACTTACCAATTTTTGCAGAGACCCTTTCTTTTGACGTCTACTTTTACTCTGCCAAATTATCTACCTTGGTGTCTCTTCTTTATCATTAAATGATGAACAGATCAGACTTAACCCTCTAGTCACTGCACCGCTCGAGTTTCTGAACACCAATTTTCCACCCCCCCCCCCTTCCCGGTCCTCTAACAGTCTAATATTTGATGTAATGGAAATCAGTCCATCTTTATTAGAAAATGCCAATCCCTTGATGGTTAATATTGTACAATGTGCACGTTTCAGGCATAATGGGAAATGAGGTGGCCTATTAAAGCTTTTATCAAATATGATCAAGCAATTAAGTTACACCATTAACCCTCTAGTCCCTGCACCGCCCGAGTTTCTGAAAACCAATTTTTCAAGATTCTTGCAGTAAACAACTGGAATCGTAGTTCAATTTTGAAGCTAATGACGATGAGATAATTTAGCTCATACCAATTAGTAAACACAAAGGAAACTGTATTTATTCATCATTAATATTGGTATTGTCAAAAACTAACGCCTTCGCATTTAATTAGTTTGAGCATTGAGTCAGATAAAAGCCTTGAAAAGCTATTGTGTCCATTTTATCCTTACAAAAAAATATTCGAGAGCCGATTATTGTTCCCAATGGGAGCTTGTACTTTTATACAAACATTACCGAAAGGGTAAAAAATTGTGCATAAATATTAAGGTATCTTTTAAAAATTGAACTACGATTCCAGTTGTTTACTGCAAGAATCTTGAAAAATTGGTTTTCAGAAACTCGGGCGGTGCAGGGACTAGAGGGTTAATGGTGTACCTTAATTGCTTGATCATATTTGATAAAAGCTTTAATAGGCCACCTCATTTCCCATTATGCCTGAAACGTGCACATTGTACAATATTAACCATCAAGGTATATTGGCATTTTCTAATAATGATGGACAAATCTAAAGAACTGATTTCCGGGAAGGGGGGGGGGGTGTGGACACACATTGGTTTCATTATACGTTATCTCAATTCCAAGGTATTCACTTTAACATTAGTGGTAGACAAGGGCCCAATTTCATGGAGTAAAATGGATTTCATGTTACCAAAGTGTTTCTTTACATGTATCTATCAAATTAGTTGCCCCTTTGTTGTTAATAAAAACTGCCTGGTACATGTATGTATAGTTCGTCAATAGCTTCTTCTTTTTTAATCACATACTTTTTCAGATTTAATTTTTTAATTGCTAACGCATACTTTGGTTGTGATCAAGTTAAAAACTCTTTCTCCGGAAAGTTTCTGATACAACCTGGGAAGCAGCAGCCAGGGGATCAGGGGACGCGAATTGTTTATTTCAGATATCAAATAATAAATCACAAGTGAAACTGACCTGGGCCCTATTTCATAGAGCTGCTTAAGCACAAAAATTTGCTTAAGCAAAAAATTCATTGCTTAGTAAAATCAGATTATCGGCCAAGACTCCATTCAATTGTTATGCTGAGTAAACAACAGCTAAATACTAGTCATAAGCAATGTATATGGCATGAAATTTTGGCCAGTAACATGTGTAAAATAAGCGAGCTATTTTCGTGCTTAAGCAAATTTGTTGCTTAAGCAGCTCTATGAAATTGGCCCCTGGGCCCAATTTCATGGCTCTGCTTACCGTAAGCACAGAATCGGCGCTTACGGAAGCAGGGAATTCTGTGCTTACGGCAAGCGTATTTCACGGGTTAGCGGCGAATTTGGGCTTCTGCGCGTGCGTACTTCACGTTACTAGGCATTCTACGCTTACAAGGCTAGCGCAGAAATTCGGCGCTTGCACGGTAGCGGGGAATCGCAATCGTAAGCGCAGAATTCGGCGGTAAGCAGAGCCATAAAATTGGGCCCTGGTAAATTTTAAAGGGTTTGGGGTTGAACAAAGAAAAATTGACTGTAGCAGGATTTGAACCAACGAACTCTTGATTAACTTCGTGGCGCTCTTTTTTTCTGTCACTCTCAGGCAGCGGTATCTTGGACTTCCTCTATGAAGTCGTCTTCGATGAGGAGTTCCCCGGAGGACTGAAGATCCGCTGTGATGGCCATCGAGGTTACAAAGTACCAACGACGGCAGTTATTAACATATCCTATGGCATGCGTAAAGAGCAATGCCAACAGCAGAGTAATAAACCAATGGCAGTTGTTAAACCCCAGGTAAGAGCAACTTCACTCCAATCTTGGTGCAGAAAATACTGCTTGGCAAAAAATGAGTTGGGCACCAGTTGCAACATTGTAGTTTTATTGAATCTTGGCTGGTAAACCAGTTTCTGTTAATCAGATTTTCTGTGCTTAGCAATTTTTATGCTTACCTGCTTAGTAAATGTTGGCCCAGGCATATCAAAGGTTACACAGGTTAGCATGGTTAGGAGCCATTCAGAATAGTCAAT
This sequence comes from Asterias rubens, assembly GCF_902459465.1. Taxonomy (NCBI): domain Eukaryota; kingdom Metazoa; phylum Echinodermata; class Asteroidea; order Forcipulatida; family Asteriidae; genus Asterias; species Asterias rubens. The sequence goes on from NC_047079.1 coordinate 10,648,765, forward strand.
GGTATTTGTTTATTTATTTTTTATTTTTGATCAAATGTTTCCAACATCATTAGGTGTGGACAAAATTACGTAGAAGACTGCACATATTTTTGCTAATTTTATTTTAAAATTGTATAATTTGCTTTGACCTTTTTATAACCACCAACTGGTACTCTGATCGTCTATGCTTACAGGTGTTCCCTCAACCCAATGCCCAGACACAGAGCCGAGGCTGGTACTCTAACATGGTGACCAAGCTAGGATCCAACCAAGAGCAGCAAGTGCAGCGTCAACAACAACAACAACAACAACAACAACAGCAGCAGCAGGTTAGCAGAAGTAAGAAACAACCACTGGCGCAGGCTTCTTTAAAAGGAGCCATCAACTACAGGTATGGAATTAAAAGCACTGGACACCTTTGGTAATTGTCAAAGACCAGTCTTCTCACTTGGTGTATGCTTAAAATAACAAACCTGTGAAATTTAAACTCAATTGGTCGCCGAAGCTGTGAGATAGTTATGGAAGAAAAGACACCCTTGTCACACAAAGTTGTGTGATTTCAGACGCTTGAATTTAAGACCTCAGCTGAGGCCTTGAATTCAATTCAAATAGTTTGGTGAAAAATTAATTCTCTCTCAAAAACTGCGCTACTTCTTTGCCAACTCATATTTTTATTTATTTATGTATTGTTATGTTTATTTATTCATTTTGATTTTCCAAAACCACCAGGGCGGCCCTAGAACAAGATAACGGTTTCAAGCAAACCAGTGATCAGAAGTCCAATAAACAAGCTACTCCCGCTCCCATGACGATCCTGACTCGATCGGGGCCCAAACTGATCTCACGATCACCAACCAAAGATCCTCAAGGTAGGGCCATTGACAAGCAACTGAGGCACCAAGGCAAGGATCAGATGGATAGGATTGAAAGTAAACCAATGCCGCAGACACCACAGGGTCAGACACAACGACAAAACTCTGATGCAAAGTCAGTGTCCAAGGGCGAAGTCAGCGAGGATGCTCGAAGTGGACGCCACATCCCTAAAGAAACTTCAAAACTTCAACAGAGCGCCCCCGTTAGTGAGGTGGACGAGTTCGCCGATATGTGGCGTAACCTGCAGAAGGGAGCCAGTAGCAGCGGTGCCTCGTCGCCGTTCACCGAAGACGCCTCGACAGACAAGGATGATGAGCGGAATGTAGAGAGCGACGACCTGACGTCTCCGTTCGCATCCGGGATTCAGACACCACTCTCCGAAGAGGATTCAGAAAGCGGTCCTTCTATCCAGATGCAGCTGGCACTGTCTGCATTGCCCAAGGTGGACGTCAACAAGCCTAGTTTGGCTGATGATAACGTGGGCGAAGATATCGTCTTGGAAGGCACTGAGGAGGACGAGGAAGTGGAGGAGTTTGAAATTGAAGAAGAAGCTCGGATGACCCCGAGGACATACGCAAAGGTGAGTGTCATTGTCAACGTCATGGTCATTGACACTGCTATTGTCATGGTCATTGTCTCTGCCGTTGTCACTGTCATGGTCACTGTAATCATCATGGTCATTGTCACTGTCGTTGCCATGGTCATTGTCACTGTGAATGTCACTCTAATCGTCATGGTGATTGTCATGGTCAACAGTTCTTGCAGCAATAGCACTCTGCACTAATACTGAAATTCGAAGCTCGGTGCCCTGACAATGTGTCAAATTTCACTAACGTATGCGAACCTACATATTCAAGACTAATGTATATGTAAGGTAACCCCTCCCATGCTTACACCCACCCCCCAAAACCAACTGAATAAATACTTTATCTTGTAATCTTGCTTAGTATGAAGTCACCACCAGTAACATAATAATAATAATAATAATAATTTTTTTTTGATAAAACGTCTTATATAAAAGAAAATCTCAAAACGCTGTACAGAGACAAATACAAACAACGAGATAAAACAACAACACAACAGATCGTAAACCAATACGAGTCAAACAACAATATCACACCACAAGAAAAGGCAATTAATAAAAAAAGATACAAAGATTCAAAGATAAGGTCATTCAAAAACAAATGTTTTGTGAGTTGAGTTTTAAAAATACCAAAATTTATGATTGTCCTCAAATGAAGAGGTTATTGACATTATTATCATTTATCCTCCTGGCCTAATGATTAAATTAGTTCATTTGTCTTGTAATCTTGCTAATCAGTCTGGAACCGCTGAACTATGTCGGATGTTAAACATCGCATCGATGTCTGGGAGTAATGCCGAGGTGCAAGATGATTTGATCATACCACACTCTGTCATCATCGAGGCTTCCTCAGGAACAAAGCAGTACGGCAGACCGCTTTCGTTGGACCAACTTTTCGCAGGTCAGATTTGTGGATATTTCCGATCTAATTTCTTTCATAAAATGTAACGTACATGTACTCAAGCTAAGCAATGTGTTTAAGCTTGGGTTAAACATGTAAGCTGGTTGTGTCAAAAAGATCAATTAAGAACTCAGTCTGCGACAGTGAGGTTAACCACAGGAGACTAAGCAGGACAGTTCTTTTGAGAACTAAGTATTCTCCTGATTTTTTCAAAATCTACTCCGCGATAGTAGAATAAAAAGCAACAGTTTTGTGTACTCAACAACTTGGTACTCAATCTAAGCGATAATAGTAATTGATTTGAGCTCTAGATAAAGATGGCAGCTGCATGTACAGTGTATGTTGCATTCTATATTCTTTATGAAAACTAATGTTGAGTTGAACTGAGTTGAGTTGAAATGCTAAGTTGAGGGGGATGTGAACTTGCGGCCATGTTGAGTAACGATGGAGTTGTTCACATGAGAAAGCTTTTAGCCTGAAACCTGAAAAGATGTCAGGTCTCCAAAGATGCCACGACACCCACAGCAATAGCCCTGGTGTCTTGTGCTTATGCTGTGGTGCTCTCTGCAAGGTTCCAATACAAACTTACAATTTCCTCATAGAATTACTGTGGCCCTTCAAGAGTGAATTTTAAGTCCTGAGAGGTAAATTAGTTACACTTTCTTTCACAATTTTACTTTCAGGTGCTGTCAATACCCAGCCATCGCCCGGCAGCTCACCTGTACCCCTTACGCCTACTAACCCTAACCCAGTCAACATACCCACTCTGCCACAAGGGGTACCACAAAGGGTACCACAAGGGGTGCCACAAGGGGTAGCACAACCTACAGCATTCCATACCCACCCTCAGCAACCCATGCCGATACCGAGCCATCACCACCCAGGAGATGGAAGAGGTATAAAGCTCTAAAACTTTTGTCCATGTTTCAACTTTATTACTTGAATTTTGGAATTTAAAAGTTGCATCCCCTTAAGGTGATCTCTCTTCAGTCGCTTCCTTTCTTGACGTAAAAGTCTTAACCGCAGTTTTGTGCTCTACTATCCTGGCTCACAAAACATCCAAGCATAATGTGTTTATAAATTGTTTTTACTCTTTCAGCAATGTGTAATAAGCACTGTATACTGAGTACTTTCCCAAGCTCTGTGAAAAAAAAATCCTCTGGCAAATCACTTGGGGGGGATTCAAACCTACGACATTGCTAGAGCACATGTCTTACCACTAGACTGAGCTAGTCCATTAGGTAGAGGCAGTTTGAATCCAATGTGTAGCCCTGGGTACTGCAATCATTTAACAGATGTTATTAACGTGTTTGTAATTTTAAGTGTTATTTCTTTTTTGCGTTTAGGCCCGATGTCGCCTGGTAGAGGTGGTCCAGCTAATATGAGTAACTCCAACGTAAACCCACCTCAGCCAATCCACCTTCATAGACAGCCTACACATCCCACCAACCTAGTTCCTGTATCCATGTCCATGGGACCACTTATACCCACTGGGCAAGAGGGATTCCAAAAAGGAACCCAGATGATCCCAACGAGGGCCTTTCCAGCCCAGCAAATGGGCTCAATATCCCAGAGTGGTGTCTCTCCCCGACTCTCCCCCGCCCACTATCTAGCCCAGTCCCCGGGTACCCAGCCCTCATCAGTTGCTACCCAGCCTGTACCCGGTGGTGTTGTCATCATACGCCCAGGGGTACAGCGAGTGATGCAGCAACCAGGCTTTGCAATGCACCCCGGTGTGCAAATGTCCGCTGACCAACAAGTACCATCATGGCAGCAGGTTATAGTGTCCCACCATCAAGGCAAGCAGCAGTCGTTTCAGCCTCAGGTACAAGCTCAACCTGTACGGCTTCCAGGCCAGCATGTCATGCAAGTAGCCCCACACCAACAGCCCGGTAATCAACCTCAGATGAACCAGGAGATTGGAGTTAAGCCCCTTATGACCCAAAACATGCCCCGCCCAATGCAGTATCAAGCCCCACCCTCCCCCCAACAGCCTATCAACCCCGCCCAACAGAATGTGAATCCCGCACAACAAAACATTGGCCCCAGCCCACAGAACGTTGTCCACGCCCCGCAAAATATTCCCCTCGCCCAACACACTATGATCCCCACCCAGCCAAACATGAACACTGCTGTACAAAACATGGGTCCCGTGAGAATGCAAGGACAACCTTTGACGCAGATGTCCCAGCTTAACAGAAAACCACTAATGGGTATGACTGTGGGGATGACCGGTCAACCTCGTGGGCCGCAACAACACCTCCCTCAGAACTTCGGACAAAGTGGACAGTTAACACATCAACCTCTGAATGCTGTGCAGGCTCTCTTAGCATGGTGCCGACACCAGAATCTAAAGTTTCCGATGTACACTTTCCAAAGGAACATACAGACGGTGAGTCTTTCTTCTTAAAGATTTGTGAAACTTGGCCCCAAATTCATGGCACTGCTAACCACAGAATTGTTCACTAACAGCTCATAGAAATTTGCCTTAGAACCACTTCCCAACAGTTATTTACCATAACTCTACACCTTCTTATATTTTGGGTGTTGAACAAAGCAACTTTACAAGAGTGGTATTTGAACCATCGACCATCGGATTAGCATGCTGACACTCTATACTTCTTCTCTATTTTGTCAAAATCTTTGTTCTGGGTGACAGTCAGAAGGCACACAACTGTATTAAAGCTGTGGTGTGTTTACAATACAAGCTGAGAGGCAACAGCCAGGGTAGAGTGCTGGCACATTAATCCAGAGGCCTTTTGTCAAAATCCTGCTCTGCTCAATTTTATCTTTGTTCAACCAAAATCATTTGTTTGGGTATCGTATTTTCTGAACTTTTCTAAACCTTGACTAAACAAAGTACAGACATTACATTTTGTTCACAATAATGGACAGTTTTCACAATTTGATTCAATCTATTCTAGGGTCATTGCAGAGGAATTGTTCAGCTTTCCAACGGTGTTCAATTCGTAGGCCCAGACTGTCCTAATGATGATGTGGCTGCAGAAGCCGTAGCTCGGGCGACTATGGCTCAAGTGGTAAGTAGCCCCTAACACAACCTTGTTCCCTGGGGAGATCGATCTTGTCGCACCAATTTCCTGGCAGGCTTTGCTCACTCATAAACCCTGGAGTTGGTTCAGAAAAATGTGGCAGAATCTGTCCCAACTTAACGAGGCCCATTGCTGATCCACTTTATACGCTCGTTCATGTATGGTTGCCTGCAAAAGAGGAAAAATTTCACCGGTTTTAAGAGTCTGAAATTTGAAGCCATTGATAGACAGCTGTTGCTTATGACGGCATTATCACTATTAATGAATTGATCGTTTGTACATGTATCAAACAAATTGTTGTTTAATGACCTCCAATAAGAAGCTTTAGGGACTTTAAAGAAAAAATTTAACTTATGTCCTGGAGCAAGATGCTTATACCATAACTGCTTTGTCCTTCAGGTGGAATACTAAGTTGTACATGTACGTCCTGTTTACTAAAGATTGGTAGTGCATGTAAAAAAAACAGAAGACTTATCATCGAAAAGTAGAGGTTTACCCCAGTGTTTGTGGTTCACATAGCAAGCACCCTTGTGTACAGGTTTCTTGCGGCTTTGCAAGCTACAGTGATTAAATTCACTTATGAGATATCATTACCAGAAATGTATAAAAGCCCAATAATGTAATCATAATAAAATAATAGTAGTACAAAAAAAAAAAAATTATTTGTTTTTCTTGTAGACAAAACAGCAGCCCAGAGGTGTTTTTCATCAGTTACGACCAACAACGAGACCCCCAATGGGTGAGATCTAGTTACTTGTTCTTATCATTCTCAGGCCTGTGAAATCTCAGCTTTAAAGCGGATATCTGCTCTGTTATTGATCAGGCCGATTTTTCACTCATTTTATTTTCTTCTTTTCATAATTTTGTTTGTTCCTTCCTTTTGTATAAGCTTTGCAACAATAATGTACAACTACAATAATGTGGTATAAGCCTAGTTACTGGATTATTGGGGTGCCTCGGGTCCACTCCCTGACCTCTAGCCTCGCTTTAAAAATCCTATTCGACCAGCGTAAATGTGTGACGCACGCTCACTTGACAATACACGATCATTCTTACATCATATTGTGTTTCAGCTCTTTTTTTAAGGGGCTACTCACAGGCCATCCATGCTTGTTTTTTCAACTCTGTACTCTACATAAAGAAAGTCTGGTTGTTCCATATTATTCCTTTTCACCAGTGGATTTTAATCTTTAAATCAGATCACGAACAAGCCAGCAGTGCTGCTGTTTGCCCCGAGCAGATTAATTACGCATCCCCTAAGTTTGATTACCAAAGTAATAACAACACAAACACACTCACTCAAAAGGATGTTTAGTTTCCAGATTTTTTTGGCCAAACCCGGAAATTCACCCAACTCCTCATAAGACTAAATCAGTTCTTTTTGATTGTTCTTTCCAACAGGAATGAACCAGCAACAGGGAGTTATGTTTCACGCATCCGGAGCAAATCCATTTGTTCCTCTACAGGTAAGAACTTAACCTCATCATGTCTTGGGAGACTTTTTATCTTAAATTTCTTTTGTGCTACTTTTTCGTAATTTAACCAAATGCGGGTAACATACATGATATAATTGTCAAGACGTAGTACAGGATTAATAATAATATATTATCGAAGTCTTATATAGCGCACATATCTATCAAACAAGGTACTCAAGGAGCTGAGCAATTATACAAACTTTCAGAAAGATAGGTTATTGCAGTGATGAATTTTGAGACCCAATTAGTTAGCACCTTGTAAGGGTTTACGAGGAGCTACTAACAGCAGCCACAACCAGGAACACCAGGGCGAACCCTTTCTCTTTTCGATAAGTGCACTGGGTTCTTTTACATGCGTTACACAACACATGGGACCAACGGCTTTACGTCTCATCTAAAGGACGAAGCAATGGTTAAGTGTCTTGCTTAAGGACACAAGTGTCTCGGCTTGGGATTCAAACCATCAATGCCATTGCTGGGGGTCTAACAATGGAAACGTGCACTTGTCTGCATGCAACAATGGGTGTAGCCTGATCGTCGAACATCAAACTACGAGGCTTGTGAATAACCAGATCCCAGCCTGCCCAGATGTTGCCAGACGTACTACCTTCGACCTCACATTCATTTGACACAGAGATTCGCAGTCAATTCACATGTGCATGTACACATGAATACAACAACATGATACACAACATTATGCAAACGTTCTCTGCTTGCAGAAGGTTGAAAGTGCGAGCGGACATTACATCACCTCCAACCAACCAAAACACAGATATGGAAAGCTTGCGTCACTGCACCTTTATCCAATAAAACCATTGTATCCATTGAAATCATTGGGTCTGTTTAACCAGTGCCTGTCTTTTCCCACAAGGATAATACAAGGGTCTGGTCTACCAGCAAAGAGGCATCAAGTCATATTTTTAGAACTGAGGTTTATTTAAAGGCAGTGGACACTATTGGTCATTACTCAAAATAATTTTTGGTATAAAACCTTTCTTGGTGACGAGTAATGGGGAGAGGTTGATGGTATAAAACATTGTGAGAAACGGGTCCCTCTGAAGTGCCATAGTTGTTGAGAAAGAAGTAATTTTCCACGAATTTGATTTCGAGACCTCAGATTTAGAACTTGAGGTCTCGAAATCAACCATCTAAACGCACACAACTTCATGTGACAATGGTTATTTTTCTTTCATTATTATCTCGCAACTTCGATGACCGATTGAGCTCAAATTTTCACAGGTTTGTTATTTTATGCATTTTGTTGAGATACACCAACTGTGAAGGCTAGTCTTTGACAATTACCAATAGTGTCCACTGCCTTTAATATTTCCATGAGATCTACAGTTTATAACTGTGTTTTCGTTTTTGCCATTATTGTCACCAGGTAACAAAGCAACTCAACACACCGAGCAAGTCCCACCCCGCCTTTGATACAGAATCATCCCCAGCCAGAATCGTCCCCCATCCACAAATGGAATATCCCACCTCTGCAGGCCCCTCCATACCTCAAATGGACTCGGCTGCCATGCCAACTAACCAGTCAGTGTTTGTGGAGAATCCCGGGCTTAGGTCAAGAGGGATCAGTAGTGACCCCCCTGTCATAGGAATAGAACAGACCCAGATGTTAGAGGTTGATCTATCCCAGGGAACAGACCATTCGAAGAAACAGGTGTCAAATGCAGCTGCCGTCAAAACTCGCAGGGGCTCCTCTAAAGCGAAGCTTGCAATCAACTTTGGTAGTAAAAATTAGCTTTACATACATTAAATACATCCCTTGGGGTCAAAGGTGAAGAAGGGTGTCAAAGGTGAAGAAGGGTTCAGCGTGGTGTACCAGTAAGTTTAAATAATTAAAATGATTTTTAACAGAAAGAAAATGTAGTTTTTAATCTAATGTTTTAGCTAGCACATTTGATTTAGCCATCACAGTCTCAATATTATTGGCAAAGACACTTTGAAAAAAAAAGAGAACAAAAATGAAAAATATCAAAGCCTTGAAATGTTTTGCCTAAGACTGTTGAGATTTTTGAAGGTATTTTTTTAAATGATTGTTTTTGGTTTATTTTCAACTTTGCCGTTTATGCAAGGCTTTAAAATGTGACTTAATTAATGTATTTTAATTTTTTAAATTGTAAGAAGTAAACACTGCATTTTTGTTTAACTTGATGAGCTGTTTTAAGTTTTTAGTGTACAGAGCGGCGTTACCAAAAACTGTAGTCGTTGGCGCTTGCTGAATCTTAACGCCAAACCTTTATGTGACATTGAACCTAACTAATTGTTTTACAGGGAGTATAAGGCCAAACAAATTGAATTTGGAATGACTTTAAATCTTTATCAAGTAATACACCACAGGGAAACTGACTGGGTAAATCCATTTTGGGGTTGAGCCAAGAAAAATTGACTTATAAGCTGGACTTGAACCTACGACCTCCGGATTGATGTGCCCTTGCTCTACCAACAGAGCTATCTAGGGCCGTGTCCGATTTAGCGGCTACAGCTACGGCTACGGCTCGATTTCCGCGTCATCATGCGTTGAGGTATAGGACGTCCTTAGCAACACACATAGCAACAGCCGTAGCTGTAGCCGCCAATTCGAAATCGGCCTAGCTTAGTTGGTAGAGTGCCAGCATGTAATCTGGAGGTCACAGGGTCAAGTCGGGTCAAAGTTTACCATGGCTCTATTATGGTTGATATGATTGTGTGTTTTGTAATATCCATATCATGTAAGGTTACTGTGGCTTGTTAATTTAAACCTGTGCCCTTGCTCTACACACTGAGCTATCTAGCTTAGTTGGTAGAGTGCCAGCATGTAATCTAGAGGTCACAGGGTCAAGTCAGGTCAGAGTTTACCAGTGCTCTATAATGGTTGATATGATTGTGAGTTGTGTCAAATTGTGAGTTGTGTCAAATGTCACTGGTGGCTTGTCAATTTAAACTTGGCCCCATTTCATAAAGCTGTTTAGCAGAAAATACTGCTTAAACAATTTCTTTGCTAAGCGATGAAATAGTGGAGCACCAGTTGCAATAATATAAACTTTATGGAAGGTTGGCTGGTAACCTGTTTTTGCTGAGCAAAGTTTTCCTGTGCTTAGCGGCTTTTGTGGTTGAGCGGCTTTATGAAATTGAGCCCTAGTGTCAAGGGGTTTAGCTCCTTGGTTTTCATAAATTGTGTTTTATTCAAATGTGTATGAATGCCTCGCATGTAATGTAAAGAAATGGGTCTGCATGTAATAACAATGTGTTTAAGTAGGGTTCTAAACTTGAAGGCAGTGGACACTATTGGTAATTACTCAAAATAATGGAAGCACACAACTTCGTGTGACAAGGGTGTTTTTTCTTTCATTATCTCGCAACTTCGACGACCAATTGAGCTCAAATTTTCACAGGTTTGTTATTTTATGCATATGTTGAGATATACCAAGTGAGAAGGCTGGTTTTTGACAATAAACTACAGTGTCCAGTGTCTTTAATAAATTATGGTGGGAAAACAACAACATAGAAACTAAGGTTAACTACTAACTGAAGAATTTGTATCAAACCTTGTGGCAGGCTATGAATAGGTATAAACGCAAAAAGATTACGCAGAAAATGAATCTTTTAATAGGGAAATTTGATAAGAAAGAGTAATAAAATGTCTCTTCATGGAGGCGAATTGATAAAAAATATGGTGTTCTTTTTTTGTTCTTTTAATAAGTAATAGGCCATAAACAGGCACCCCGGTATGCTTTCCCCGAACTGTTTACTCCCTCAATTACCCCTAACTGTGATCAGGAATGTGAAGAGCTCTACGAAAATTAGTCACTTGTTGCACAACCTATTCCACTATAGGGCTGTTGAGTGATGGGAGGGTGAACATTTAATGATGACTATTTGTTTTTTTTATGTGGTTTTATGCTTCTTTACTGTGGTCCATTATTTTCACATTATTATTTTTATTAATTAAAAACTTTATCGAAAAAGGTGATTATGTACTTTTTGTTCATGCCTTAGACATCAATAGTTGATGTTTTTATTATACAGGCTGTTTCCCCGGTATGGGTACTTTTTCAGATTATAACAAAATCTATTTTCTAAAAAAACCAATAGGTTAATTATTGGGTTTTATACATGGCTGAAAAGAGCATACATCAAACTTTAATTTGACATATCTTACACACTTGTGTGATGTTTGGTTCAATAGTTACGACCTGTGACTCATTTTTACAGCGCCAATCACAAAATAATTCATCACACTCTTCAAAAAAATTAATTCAACCCGCACCCAGGCCCCGCCACGCCCCATCCTTCCCCCGCCCAAGCCAAAAATATCAAACACTTATCTTCAACAATGAATCCCCCTTTAACAAAATATTCACTCAATAAATGCCCCGTGGTTTTTAGTAGGCCCTACTACTACTACTACTCATTTTTGAAGCGGGCTGCACCTCACTTCTGTCCAAAAGTCGATGTTTTGAAATGAACTTTTGGTAAAAAAACGAAAGCACGTGGATTTGTTTATGAAGTGCGCCCTCCATAGTCCAATCTGAGGACAGTTTCCTAAACAATGGAGGGAGGTTTGACATCTGTCAGGATGGGACGTCTATCTACCAATTTCTTTTTGCTGTTTTGTCTCTTCAAAGACCGTCTATAATGCTTCATCTTTCGTTCATCTCTGGCGGGTAAGTTACTCCATATTCTAAAGGTATTCTGATGAGTCTTTATTGTTATTAATTGATGATTTCTTGGTGTGTTTGTGTAGTTGACAGTGCACTCTTTTTACAATAGTGTGTCGTTGTATGTACCCACGTACTGTACATGTTTACATCCTTGTGTACGGTGTGTTGTGACCTGTGTTTGCCGTGTGTATTTTTGTATTATCTATGAATTATGTGTGACCCCTAGGCGGCACTCTACTTGATGTGTCCTTCCTTGACACCTGAGTGAAATTGCTCATTGGCTTCTTGGCTTATTAAGAAACTTGCTTTTAAAAAGTACGTATAGCCGGTGTGGCACTAGCCATGCTGGCAGAAGATTCCGTTTCCCCCAGAGATTCGGTCGCCTCAAAGTCAAATTTCTCTTAGAAGCACCCTCTTTTGGCTTATATGATTGCTTTTAAAAAGTACATAGCCGGTGTGGCACTGGCCATGCTGGCGGGAGATTCTGTTTCCCTCATATGGTTATTGGCAAACTGTACAAACTTCTTCTGATAGCTCCCTCTTTTGAATCATCCTCTTTCAGCCCATGTTAATTCCCCATAATTATGGGGAACAGAATCTCTGGCGAATAGAATTCTCTGAGACACCGGCAGCAACTTAATCTTTATCTGTTCATAAAACATGCAAAGTGTCAATTGAACAGTGGTCAGTATAGAGTCTCGCGACTTTTGGGACTGATATAGTGTACGTGTGGGACCATGGGGTGGATTTCACAAAGAGTTAAGACTAGTCTTATCTCGAGCCTAACTTAGGACTAACTAAGTTTTTGATATCTACTAGGACTATAGTCCTAAGTTAGGACTAGACCCACCTCTTTGTGAATTCGACCAATGGTCCCACAAATGTTTGAATGTGCGTGAGACTTGCACGGTCTATACAAAAGTTTCAAAAAGGTGTCAGAATATTGCCTGCTGGATATGAAATTTTTTCCTTTGTATATCAGTGGGTTGAGAGGTTTCGCCAACCTTTTGCTACCTTTTATCTCCACATACCGTATTCCCTGGTTTGCTTTAAAATTACTACTCCTTTTACAAGTTAGTGCAAAACATTTTTGTTTCACTTTGTTTAGGGTGTGAGAACTTCTCAACCAGTCAACCAGCACTTCTCCAACATGGATGCTTAGTTTCATCTCTGAGTTGTGACATGGAGGCTGGGAGAACTGCCTACCAGTCAACCAGCATCTCTCCAACATGGATGCTTAGTTTCATCTCTGAGTTGTGACATGGAGGCTGGGAGAACTGCCTACCAGTCAACCAGCACCTCTCCAAAATGGATGCTTAGTTTCATCTCTGAGTTGTGACATGGAGACTGGGAGAACTGCCTACCAGTCAACCAGCACCTCTCCAACATGGATGCTTAGGTCCATCTCTGAAGTGTGACATTGAGGCTGGAAAAACTGCCTACCAGTCAACCAGCATTTCTCCAACATGTATGCTTAGTTTTATCTCTGAGTTGTGACATGGGGACTGTGAGAACTGCCTACCAGTCAACCAGCACCTCTCCAACATGGATGCTTAGCTTCACAGAAACTCAGACCCATGTGTAGCTACATGAACAATAAAGAGGTATTGTTTCGCTCTTTATTTAGTTGATTTTTTTTCTTTTTTTTTCTTTGAGACCCCAATTTTTTTTAGTTTGAGGAATAAAAAAGAAATCTCATATCAGCTTACAAAATTTCAGGACATTTTTCAGTTTGATGCCAAATGAAAAATGAGACCAAACATTTTTATTTGCATTGAATGTTTTGAAGAAAACAATTTTGCCTTGAGACTTGGTTTAAATTTCTAACAATTATACTTTTGAGAAACGCGATTATTTTCAGGAGATTTTCAGTTTGATGCCAAGTGAAAATAGATGATTATTTGCCTGTGATTTGAATGTGGGAAATTTTATAAACTTTGTATTAAATTTTTGCGCGTTTTTCTGTCATTTTTATGCCAACTTAATTAAATTTCCGCGACTCAAGATTGGGATATTATACATGTGTTGACATTATTTTTCTGATTTACTTTTTACAATAATTCTGTTTCTGCAATTGATTGATTTTTGGTTCACATTTTTTATTTGAGAAACAAGTTTGTTTAAGGCCATGTTGATGCAAACTAAATGTTGTTAACATTTTTGGCTGAGACTTGAGAGTATTTTCAAAAAGTTCTCTTTTTAATTTTTTTTGTGACAAACATAACCTTTGTGGTGGCCGGCATTGATGCCAAATGTTTGGTCCTACCTCCATTAAAGGTCTGATGTGTTTTTAAGTTTTCTCTTTGGTTTAAATTATTTCCATATAACGAGAAACACCATTTTCTGCCTCAAACATAACACCTTTAAAGTTGTGAGAATTTTTTTTTTTTTTTTTTACAAATTTCTCATGCTCAAATTTGTTGACATAGTTTTAAGAAACACAATTTTTCAGGTGATTTGATACACAGTTAGACAAATTGTTGGTCCTGCCCCAAAAACATTAGACCTTTAAATTTGTGAGAATTATTTTAAAAATTTCTCTCTTAAATTTGTTAAATTTGTGGACCTAATTTATGAGAAACGCAATTTTTTCCCTGGTATTTGTACCTGGAGTAGATCTCATCATTCAAACATAGTCCCACTTTCTTGCAGGAAAAACTGAATGTTGTAGCCCCTTGAGCATCACTGAGTGATGGATATGCACGCTTTATAAGAAGCCAATAATAATTATTTATTATCATACCAAGTTTGAAAATTGCTGGTCTTGCCTCAAACATAAAGACGCTAAATTTTGTGAGAATTTTTCAAAAGTTCCCTCTTTGGTTTAAATTTTATGAGAAACACAATTTTTGATAAGAAAAAGTCTTGCAATGCCTCAAACATTTTATTGGGATTGAATGTTGTTTTGACATTGTTATACCATTTTCTTTTTTTAGTGCAGATCTTATGTGGATTTTGGGAATCCAAATACAGCATGGATTTCCAACTCGACAAGCGACAAAACTACCCAGATTGGGAGAATAATGTGAAAGGGACATCTGACTCCTATGTGGACAGCAATTTCTGATTTCTACATGGACATCAACATTTGATTCCTACGGCGGACATCAACATGTGATTCCTACATGGACAGCAACATCAAATTCCTCAGTATGGACAGTTATATTTGGTTCAGACATGGACGGCAACGTTTGCTTCTTACATAGACAGCAACATCTGATTCTTAAATGGACAATAACATCTGATTTCTACATGGACAGCAACATTTGATTCCGACAGGGGCAGCAATGTTTTTTTCCTAAATGGACAGCAACATCTCATTGAATTATGGAAAGTACCATCTGATATGTGAAGATAATGGTTACGTCAAGAACGATCATCACAGACTTCCGTCATTCAGGATTTTTGTTAAAAGCAGACAGTACACAGTTGAAGGACACGCTAAAAAGTTTCTTTTATCATGTTTATTAAATCCTTAAAAAGTCCCAACATTAAATTATTCAGTGTTTAGTTATCCATTTCAAACTTGCATCATCGTAGTGACACTGTGAAATTATGTGGTTTAAAACTTAAGAAATTGTACGGTTATTCAAGATCCATGTCACCAGTTTAGGCATCTACATCAAAAGGTTTAAATTAAGTGGTATGCGCAAATACTTCTAAATACTTGGGGCCTACTGATGTAACTGCCAAAATTATTTAAAGTTAAGTTTAATACTGATCTTTGAAGTAACTGATGTTGTTTTTTTTGTTTTAAAGATTCTTAATAAAAAAAAAAGGTAACATTTAAGAATTATAATTTTTAGTTTCAGTGTAGGTTATTAGCCTAATAAATAAAAATGATACATTATTAATCTAAACCCGTTTTTGTCTGATTGTCATTATTTTGTAGTCAAGCCTGTATTTATTTGTTTAAAAAGATTTATTTGACTCCATAAAACGAAACAATCTTAGCTCATTCAAATTTTATTTAAAAAAAACGACAATTGTATTAAATTCTTTATTAAAACAAAACCGACAAACAAGTTTATGTTTCCTTGTGGCTGAGTAGGCTTTTGATTGGTAGTCTTGATTCAAGACAATACTCTTGAGAGAGCGCCCTCTTGTGGCAATATTAATTATTTGCGGCACTATTAACAACATATTAATTAATATTGCCACAAGAGGGCGCTCTCTCGACGACTGATATAGAGACTAATCGCTACTGCGTATATACGCGTATAATACGTGTGCACATCAATATTTCGTTCTAATGTTTATCACCTCAAAAATTTTTTTCTCCAACCCGGAAGACGCCATAGCCTAGCGGATAGGGAGACGGCTTCAAAGGACTACACTGGAGACATCTGTGCGGGTTCGAGCCCCGGCCAGGACACCACCAACATGGAGACACGCTCACCAGAGGAACGCCCACGGACCCCGGACCACGACGAGGAGGCAACATGGCGGAGATACACCAGGGGGAGGCGTGGACCCGGAGAGAGAGAGGGGGGGAGCGGTGGACCGGGTAGGAAGGGAAGTGGAGACGAGATTTTTTTTTTAATTAAATTTTATTTAATTTTAATTAAAAAAAAAAAAAAAGTAAAAATTAACGGTGAATGGTTTTCTTAAAATCGCCTGAAACGCACGCTCGTTAATTTTTTTTATTTTCCATAAAAGAAAATCAAAAATTGTAAAAACTTACAAAAATCACCACTAATTTTTCTTTTTTTTTAATTTCATTTTCTTAAAATCGCCTGAAACGCATGCTCGTTAATTTTTTTTGCAATCAAATTTTTTTTTGAAAAAAAAACATGAAAATCACTGAAAATTACAAAAAATGAGAGTGAAAACATTTAAAACACCATTAAAACAGTGCGTTGGGGGTATCCTGTTAACATTCTACATTGTAATAGGCATTCTGGTGACAAACAAACTTAAGGAAAGGGTCGTTTTAATAAATAATTGCTTAAAATTGGCACTTAGCGTAAGTTGTACGTGCTATACATGTATAACTCTCTAGTTTAACAATTTAATTGCACAGAACACACGTTCGTGACTTCTAACCTTAAAACTTCTTATTTTAAGTATTACAAAGTTTGTACGCTCAACTTATAACTGTGAATTCCTAAGCTGGCATAATATATTAAGAGTTTGGGGCCTTTATACACACATAAACTTGATAACTTATTAGATAAGTGTATACATACTGTAGGCCTACCAGTAGTAGTGTGTGAAGAAATTAGTCTGGCACCTACATTAAGAATTAGTGTTGTATTAGCACTAAGAGTCTTGGAACCAGACTTCAAAATATGTTGCAAAATTGTATGGAAGCTTACATGGACCATCTGCGTTGTCAAGTTTCCAAGTTAAATACATCAAAGAATCATAAAAAAATATGATAACTATTTATGTTGGGGTTCTCATGGATTTGCGGAATCTAGCTTTTAAGATAAAATGGTGGAAAGATACTGTACATTTACTTTCAGTACTAAGTAAACAACTTTATGGAAATGCAGATGTTCACTCTAAGTTTCCATATATTTGGAATCCGTTAAACCATAAGGCCCCGCTCGGCTCGTACAATGTTTTGCAGATAAATATAATCACGTGTGATACAAATACATCAAATTTACCACAAATAAATATCAAACTAGGTATTAAGAACATGTTTCAAACTCTGACATCCGTGTAAAGTTGTTCTAAAACTGTGTACATGTTAGCCTATGTTGCATGATTGTTCACTACACTGCTTTGGTATTCACTAAAAAATGTTAGTCGAAGCTAGTAGCCCTATATTTCTGCATTTCATTACCCATTCTTCAGGCCTGATGCTTCATTCTTATAAAGGCAAGGCAGCTTTTCTCATTAAAATGCGGGAGTCAGTGAGGGAAATTTGAATTAGTACTCAATCGGCACCAAGGCAATGACCAAGACCGTGTGCACGGAGGCAATTGCTGCGTTACTTGTCTCTGCAAAGTATCAGGCCTGATGATTCAAAGGAGCTACAAACTGTACACAACAATATTCAGCATAAAGTTTTCACTTCATAACAAAAACAGCCACATAGGGCTGTACGTGTAAAGATCTGTTTACGAAGTACACTTTGGCTTTGAATTAAGTTCATAGCTTTTGGAATAAATAGCAACTTTGTTTCAGTTGTAAACAGTAAAGACTGATTGTCTGAGTGGTTTTTTAAGTGTCCAGGTAAACAGACCTTTTTACAATAAATAAAACTCCCTACGTGAGACGTACCTTAACATCTTAGTATTGAATGAATCACGAAGAAGTTGAACTGAATTAGCTTGAGACGCTGAGAAGATGACGTATTTGAGATCATGATGAGGCAGCATCTCACAGGCTCTCGTCAGTCAAGCTGGCGCATCTTTCATACCAAGGCTTGTCATCATCTTGAGTGTTCTATAAACAAAACATTCAAAGGACAAAATTTAATGCATGAACTATAATATGTCAAGAGGTAAACAGTTGCATATTGTATGACGTGTGTAATTCAGTTCATAGAAGGGGCTAATGATTGATGGTGGATACAGATTGGCAGAAAAGTGTCGTACATCCCAAGGGTGATATATTGGGGACGGGTCAAGAACGGCAGAACAATTTTGTGAATCTTTGGCACTGATACAGATTTGAAGTCGAAGGGGTAATAGTATTGGAGATGAGTCTAGATTGACATATAAGTTGTGTGCAAATCTGGCATTGTACAATGGGCAATTAACATTGGTGCCAGCCTGGCATTGATAGAAGTACATCACAGAATGGCACACAATCATTTGTGTACAGCCTGGGGGGGGGGGGGAGCAATTGACAGCACAAAATTTGACAAAACGATGGGGAGAATTTGGGTACAACTGGGGAGGAAGTGCTTTCTGCTATACCAGCCAGATAATGGATGATACCCAAGGCCAGGGCTACATCTGTGGAGTAGGTGGCATTGGCTCCTGGAAAAGCAGTTAATTGTAGCCCATGCACACCTTGTCCAGTGCCTTTAAAGGCACTGTACACATTTGGTAATTGTCAAAGACCAGTCTTCTCACTTTGTGTATCCAATCATAAGCTTTTGGAAAACAGATCACAGGTTTGGGGTTTAATACAGTTTGTAGGAGGGTGAACAATGTTGGCGTGGATCCTAGAAAAGTGGTGACTCCAAAGATGTATACATATTTGAAGAAGGCCGTACATAGAGCGAAGATATTGGGGAGAGGGCTAGGGTAGCAGACAAGGGGGTGCATGTCTTTGATTGATTGGGTTGATAAAGATTTGAAGAAGAATGGGTAAAATGTTGGGGGTGGGTCCTGAATGACAGACAAGGGTGTGCTTGTTTTGCTAAGAGGGGTAAGTTGTTTGGGATTGGCCCTGAACATGACAAGCAGGGTGTATGATTTGGGTTGGTATAGATTTGAAGAAAGGGTAAAATGTTGGGGTGGGTCCTGAATGACAGACAAGGGTGTGCTTGTTTTGGGCTATTAGGAGGGGTAAGTTTTTTGGGATTGGCCCTGAACATGACAAGGGGTGTATGATTTGGGTTGATATAGATTTGAAGAAGGTGTAAAATGTTGGGGGTGGGTCCTGAATGACAGACAAGTGGGGTGCCTGAATGTGATTGATACAGTATGAAGTAAAAGGGGTAAGATGTTGGGGGTTGGTCCAGAATGGCAGACAAGGGTGCACTTTGTATTGATACAGATTTTAAGGAGAAAGGGTAACACTATTGGGAATAAGGTCCATATCAGAAAGACCAACACTAAAGTGGGTTGTGTCAGATTTTGGGATTAAAACAGATTTTGAAAAGAAGGCCGGGTAAATTTTGGTGGCTGGAGAGTGCCGGGTGAATTAGGTTGGCTGGACTGAAGGAAAAGGGTTAACAAGTTTTGGCAGGTCCTAAATGGCATACAATTTTGGTGCATACTTTAAATCAAAATCAAAGTTGAGGTACATACCTTCTCATCTTGGTTTTGTAAACAAACAAGTTGAACTGGAGTAGCTTGATGAGGCAGTGAGAAGATGATTTGAATTCATGATGATGCTGCATCTCAAGGGCTCTCTTCAATTAAAGCTGGCACATCTCTTGTACCAAGGCTTGCTAGAAAAACAGAAATAAAAAACAACAATGATTTAATTACAAATGAAACAGTGTGTACACTGCTCACTAAAATTCTATTGTGGGTGGTTCTAAAATAGGGATGCATATTTTGGATGACAACTGGTTGGTTGTAAATGGGTCCTCTTTGAGGGGGAACCCTGTGAGTGCTCCAAGAAAGGAGGATGCATCTTTTGGGAAGGCTCTTTCCAGAGAGGATGGATGCATTTGGGATTCATACATAATTGGGTGGGTCCTTATTGTGGGCAGGGGGGGGGGGGGGGTGGTGCTTCAAGTGAACGATGAGAGGGGTGGATATTTGGGATTGATGTTGGTTGCAGGAGGTAAATGGGTCAACAATGGGGGCGGATCTAAGTATGCTGGGAGGGGGAGGCATGTTTTTGACTGATTATACAAGGTTGTATACAGAAGATGGCCTCTATGTGGGTGGATCAACATAAGCAGAAAAGGGGATGATTTTTTAGCTATTTTGATATTTAATGGCAGATTATCAGAGGATAATTCAAGGTGCAGTACAGAGCACAGAGGAATACCCACGGAGTGAATGTGAGGCTGCACTGATGGGGAGAGAAGAATGGGAAGGAAACAACTGTGGAAAGATCATGACAAAATAAAATACTTTTTTGAAACTCACCATCACATTTGTTCAGGTAGGGCGTGATCCAAACTGATGATTCTTCATCCATGTGTATCCTTGGATGGTTAATGGTTGATGAGGATTCATTCCACAGATGAGTCCAATGGTTCAATGCCAAAACCGAAACTAACACATCTAAAGAGAAAAAGGATTGACAAATAAAATAAGCATCTGATAATATGTAATGTCAGTTGATACATGGGGATTTTCCTGTTTAACACAAAATGGTGAGCATGGATTTCTTTGAACGCCAAAGAGAAGACAGTTTCTCGTATAGAATCTGAGTCCTTCTTGCGTTAAACAAGTATATCTTGTGAGTTGGTCTTAGTGCTGGTATGGTATGTCTCTGCACGAGTTGGTTCATGCACGAGTTGGCATGCGTACAAGTTGACCAGTGTTTTTTCTCATACACAGTAATATTTATAGAGTTCCCAAGTCCAGAGTATTAGATGTATGGAGGGCAGAACCCTCAACAAAACCCTCCCACTCCTCCCCAAATGATACAAAAACAGTGCACACAGGAATTTAATGGGCATGGCTTGAGTTTTACTAACTTTAAGGTTGGAATTGAATGATCATGATGAAACATTAAATAAATACTATCCTGAAACTGACACTGACTGCCAGTCCCACAATGTTGTGTTCTCCTCGCACTTGCCCCGCCCCCTTCTTATCTGGTTAGGTCATTATATTGATTGGAACATGGAGGTAGACTACCTCCATGAATGATTGGAACGACACGCTAAATCTAAACTGACAACTCGTCAGCAAAAAGATAAGATCACAAAACAAACGTTAAATTAATAATCACATTGATTGAATAATTGGCACAAAAACGATCCCAAAATACTTCCTTCTCAATCTTCCTATTCAAGAAATACACGTCAGATTATGTGCTATACATTCTATTTGCACTATATAAATATTTTGGGATTAAAAACCGTGCACTTACATGAAATGTTTTGTGCTGAAAACATTTGATTTTGAAGACGATGTGAGCAGACGACATTTTTGCACTTTTGGTAGACGCCGAATGCGCATGTGCAAATCTGTTGCTGAAACAAAATGAAAGGGCGACCTCTATCGTCATAAAATTAACAGTCTGTCATTATTGCGTGGGGAAAACCCCGATGCAGTCAACATGATGGCGTTGACGACACACGTGGATTATAAACTGATCAACTTCAGACAATGTTTATTGCAAGACCATACGATTTCATAACCATAATGGATGTTCATCAAACCCGGAGTATCAACCTACACCCCCAGGGTAAGTTCCAGTATTCGTACTCAACTGTAAGCTATGTTGTTTGGGGATCAAAGTGTCCTGCATTTCACTTCAGTAAGAATTTGATCAATCAACGAAAACGTCTGCGAACGGTATCTCGCGAGTGGTTAGTTTACAAACTATAGTGATAGTGTAGTAGGTAGGGTTATCTTGACCTTATAACACTCTTTAACATGGATTTTATCTGGCATTTTATTTTAGTCCTAGAAGTAGAACTGTACCGCGAACATCATATTGATTACATGATGTCTTAAATAAAAAAACTTGTTTCCCTAGCCCTTCACGTTTTGTGCACACACCACGTACCGCACTACGGTTCTTGTTTTGAAACCGGATCTGCCAAAATTATAGGCTCTGTGTTTCTTGGACTTGCGGTGATCTTGGGGTTGGCCAAGAGTATTTACTTCACACAATATTTGTAGGAAACAAAATCTGCCATTTTAGACTCGCCCCACCCCTTCTTCTTCAAATCTGTATCAATCTCATAATCACCCCACTTTTTGGCCGTTGAGGACCCGCCCCCAAGAATTACCCATTTTACTTCAAATAAATCAATCCCAAATGCACCCAACCTTTATGCCTTTTTAGACCACCATCGACTGTTTACCCCTTCTACTTATAAATCAATCCCAAATGCACCCCACTTCAGGACCCATTTCCAACATTTTACCCAAGCTTTGAGTTCAAATTGGAATACATCCAATATGCATCCCACTTTTCTGCCATTCAGGACCCACCTCCAACAATTTACCCCTTTAACTTCAAATCAGAATAAATCCAATATGCACCCCACTTTTCTGCTATTCAGGACCCACCAAAAAACATTTTACCTATTTTACTTCAAATCAGAATAAATCCAATACGCACCTCCTTTTCTGCCACTCAGGACCCACCCCAAACCTTTGACCCCTTTTACTTCAAATCAGAATAAATCCAATATGCACCCACTTTTCTGCGATTCAGGACCAGCCCCAAACATTTTACCAATTTTACTCCAAATCAGAATAAATCCAATATGCACCCACTTTTCTGCCATTCCCCAATATTTTACCCATTTTACTTCAAATCAGAATAAATCCAATATGCACCCCACTTTTCTGCCATTCAGGACCCACCTCCAACAATTTACCCCTTTAACTTCAAATCAGAATAAATCCAATACGCACCTCACTTTTCTGCCATTCAGGACACGTCCCAAACATTTTACCCATTTTACTTCAAATCAGAATAAATCCAATACGAACCCCACTTTTCTGCCATTCAGGACCCGCCCCAAACATTTTATACCCCTTTTTACTTCAAATCAGAATAAATCCAATACGAACCCCACTTTTCTGCCATTCAGGACCCACCCCAAACATTTTACCCCTTTTACTTCAAATCAGAATAAATCCAATACTAACCCCACTTTTCTGCCATTCAGGACCCACCCCCAACATGTTACCCCTTTTACTTCAAATCAAAATTAATCCAATACGCACCTCACTTTCCTGCCATTCAGGACCCGTCCCAAACATTTTACCCATTTTACTTCAAATCAGAATAAATCCAATACGCACCTCACTTTTCTTCCATTCAGGACCCGCCCTCATGGTTGCACTTTGGGGGCAAGGGGCAGCACAAGGCAAAGTTTTTAGTGGAGGGGGAGGGGCCAGATTCCTCTCCTCACAGATTGGTGATTTTTGTGTAAATTTGTTTTCATGCTTGATTAAAATGTAACTCATGCGTTATTATTTTATTATTTCTCTTTATAGATCACTCAAGATTATGATGGAAAGATGCACTCATCTGAAGAGAGCTCAAACAGCATCACCAAGAATTTGAATACGTCATCTCCTCACTGCTTCAGGTTACTTCAGTTCAGCTTGGCTACTTTTTCACTGCTAGAGTTTTAAAGGTACGTCCAATTGTCTAACTTTTTTCAATCCCAATAAGTATAAGATCAACTTGTACTTGAAAGTTAAAGGGAATGTACACGTTTGGTAATTACTCAAACCAAATATTAACTTAAAAACTGACTTGGTAACGAGCATTGGAGAGCTGTTGATAGTATAAAACATTGTGGGAAACGACTCCCTGTTAAGTGACATAGTATTTGAGAAAGAGGTAACTTCTCACAAAAATATTAATAGACTTCTAGCTAGACGTCTTTTATTTCTATCTGAAAGCACACAAACGGTCCAACAAGGGTGTTTTTTCTTTCATTATTTTCTCGCAACTTCGATGACCAATCGAGCCCAAATTTTCACAGGCTTGTTTATGCTTATGATGGGATACACCAAGTGAGAAGACTGGTCTTTGACAATTACCAAACGTGTACAGTGCCTTTAAAGGCACTGGACAAGGTGTGCATGGGCAATTAACTGTTTTTCCAGGAGCCAATGCCACCTACTCCTGGGACTGAAATAATCCATACGGATGTAGCCTTGGCCTTGGGTATCATCCATTATCTGGCTGGTATAGCAGAAAGCACTTCCTCCCCAGTTGTACCCAAATTCTCCCCATTGTTTTGTCAAATTTTGTGCTGTCAATTGCTCCCCCCCCCCCAGGCTGTACACAAATGATTGTGTGCCATTCTGTGATGTACTTCTATCAATGCCAGGCTGGCACCAATGTTAATTGCCCATTGTACAATGCCAGATTTGCACACAACTTATCTGTCAATCTAGACTCATCTCCAATACTATTACCCCTTCGACTTCAAATCTGTATCCGTGCCAAAGATTCACAAAATTGTTCTGCCGTTCTTGACCCGTCCCCAATATATCACCCTTGGGATGTACGACACTTCTGCCAATCTGTATCCACCATCAATCATTATCCCCTTCTATGAACTGAATTACACACGTCATACAATATGCAACTGTTTACCTCTTGACATATTATAGTTCATGCATTAATTTTGTCCTTTGAATGTTTTGTTTATAGAACACTCAAGATGATGACAAGCCTTGGTATGAAAGATGCGCCAGCTTGACTGACGAGAGCCTGTGAGATGCTGCCTCATCATGATCTCAAATACGTCATCTTCTCAGCGTCTCAAGCTAATTCAGTTCAACTTTGTGAATTATTCAATACTAAGATGTTAAGGTACGTCTCACGTAGGGAGTTTTATTTATTGTAAAAAGGTCTGTTTACCTGGACTCTTAAAAAACCACTCAGACAATCAGTCTTTACTGTTTACAACTGAAACAAAGTTGCTATTTATTCTAAAAGCTATGAACTTAATTCAAAGCCAAAGTGTACTTCGTAAACAGATCTTTACACGTACAGCCCTATGTGGCTGTTTTTGTTATGAAGTGAAAACTTTATGCTGAATATTGTTGTGTACAGTTTGTAGCTCCTTTGAATCATCAGGCCTGATACTTTGCAGAGACAAGTAACGCAGCAATTGCCTCTGTGCACACGGTCTTGGTCATTGCCTTGGTGCGTACTAATTCAAATTTCCCTCACTGACTCCGGCATTTTAATGAGAAAAGCTGCCTTGCCTTTATAAGAATGAAGCATCAGGCCTGAAGAATGGGTAATGAAATGCAGAAAATATAGGGCTACTAGCTTCGACTAACATTTTTTAGTGAATACCAAAGCAGTGTAGTGAACAATCATGCAACATAGGCTAACATGTACACAGTTTTAAAACAACTTTACACAGATGTCAGAGTTTGAAACATGTTCTAAATACCTAGTTTGATATTTATTTGTGGTAAATTTGATGTATTTGTATCACACGTGATTATATTTATCTGCAAAACATTGTACGAGCCGAGCAGGGCCTTTGGGTTTAACGGAATCCAAATATATGGAAACTTAGAGTGAACATCTGCATTTCCATAAAGTTGTTTGCTTAGTACTGAAAGTAAATGTACAGTATCTTTCCACCATTTCATCTTAAAAGGTAGATTCCGCAAATCCATGAGAACCCCAACATAAATAGTTATCATATTTTTTTATGATTCTTTGATATATTTAACTTGGAAACTGGACAACGCAGATGGTCCTTCTAAGCTTCCATACAATTTTTGCAACATCTTTTGAAGTCTGGATCCGAGACTCTTAGTGCTAATACAACACTAATTCTTAATGTAGGTGCCAGACTAATTTCTTCACACACTACTACTGGTAGACCTACAGTATGTATACACTTAGCTAATAAGTTATCAAGTTTATGTGTGTATAAAGGCCCCAAACTCTTAATATATTATGCCAGCTTAGGAATTCACAGTTATAAATTGAGCGTACATACTTTGTAATACTTAAAATAAGAAGTTTTAAGGTTAGAAGTCACGAACATGTGTTCTGTGCAATTAAATTGTTAAACTAGAGAGTTATACATGTATAGCACGTACAACTTACGCTAAGTGCCAATTTAGAGTAATTTTAAGCAATTATTTATTAAAACGACCCTTTCCTTAAGTTTGTTTGTCACCAGAATGCCTATTACAATGTTGAATGTTAACAGGATACCCCAACGCACTGTTTTAATGGTGTTTTAAATGTTTTCACTCAAATTTTTTGTAATTTTCAGTGATTTTCATGTTTTTTTTTCAAAAAAAAATTTGATTTCAAAAAAAATTAACGAGCATGCGTTTCAGGCGATTTTAAAAAAAAGAAATAAAAAAAAAAACAAATTAGTGGTGATTTTTGCAAGTTTTTACAATTTTGGATTTTCTTTTATGGAAAAAAAAAAAAATTAACGAGCGTGCGTTTCAGGCGATTTTAAGAAAACCATTCACCATTAATTTTTACTTTTTTTTTTTTTTTTAATTAAAATTAAATAAAATTTAATTAAAAAAAAATTCTCGTCTCCACTTCCCTTCCTACCCGGTCCACCGCTCCCCCCTCTCTCTCTCTCTCCGGGTCCACGCCTCCCCCTGGTGTATCTCCGCCATGTTGTCTCCTCGTCGTGGTCCGGGGTCCGTGGGCGTTCCTCTGGTGTCTCCATGTAGGTGGTGTCCTGGCCGGGGCTCGAACCCGCACAGATGTCTCCAGTGTAGTCCTTTGAAGCCGTCTCCCTATCCGCTAGGCTATGGCGTCTTCCGGGTTGGAGAAAAAATTTTTTGAGGTGATAAACATTAGAACGAAATATTGATGCGCACACGTATTATACGCGTATATACACAGTAGCGATTAGTCTCTAGATCAGTCGTCAAGAGAGCGCCCTCTTGTGGCAATATTAATTAATATGTTGTTAATAGTGCCGCAAATAATTAATATTGCCACAAGAGGGCGCTCTCTCAAGAGTATTGTCTTGAATCAAGACTACCAGTCAATAGCCTACTCAGCCACAAGGAAACATAAACTTGTTTGTCGGTTTTGTTTTAATAAAGAATTTAATAAGTTTGTCGTTTTTTAAAAATAAAATTTGAATGAGCTAAGATTGCCTGATGTGCACGTTTGTTTCGTTTTATGGAGTCAAATAAATCTTTTTAAACAAATAAATACAGGCTTGACAACAAAATAATGAGAATCAGACAAAAACGGATTTAGATCAATAAATGTATCATTTTTATTTATTAGGGTAATAACCTACACTGAAACTAAAAATTATAATTCTTAAATGTTACCTTTTTTTTTTATTAAGAATCTTTAAAACAAAAAAACAACATCAGTTACTTCAAAGATCAGTATTAAACTTAACTTTAAATAATTTTGGCAGTTACATCAGTAGGCCCCAAGTATTTAGAAGTATTTGCGCATACCACTTAATTTAAACCTTTTGATGTAGATGCCTAAACTGGTGACATGGATCTTGAATAACCGTACAATTTCTTAAGTTTTAAACCACATAATTTCACAGTGTCACTACGATGATGCAAGTTTGAAATGGATAACTAAACACTGAATAATTTAATGTTGGGACTTTTTAAGGATTTAATAAACATGATAAAAGAAACTTTTTAGCGTGTCCTTCAACTGTGTACTGTCTGCTTTTAACAAAAATCCTGAATGACGGAAGTTTGTGATGATCGTTCTTGACGTAACCATTATCTTCACATATCAGATGGTACTGTCCATGTTTCAATGAGATGTTGCTGTCCATCTAAGAAAAAATATTGCTGCCCCTGTCGGAATCAAATGTTTCTGTCCATGTTGCTGTCCATTTAAGAATCAGATGTTGCTGTCTATTTAAGAAGCAAACGTTGTCGTCCATGTCTGAATCAAATATAACTGTCCATACTGAGGAATTTGATGTTGCTGTCCATGTAGGAATCACATGTTGATGTCCGCCGTAGGAATCAAATGTTGATGTCCATGTAGAAATCAGAAATTGCTGTCCGCATAGGAGTCAGATGTCCCCTTCACATTGTGTATTCGTCCAATCTGGGTAGTTTTGTCGCTTGTCGAGTTGGAAATCCATGCTGTATTTGGATTCCCAAAATCCACATAAGATCTGCACTAAAAAAAGAAAATGGTATAACAATGTCAAAACAACATTCAATCCCAATAAAATGTTTGAGGCATTGCAAGACTTTTTCTTATCAAAAATTGTGTTTCTCATAAAATTTAAACCAAAGAGGGAACTTTTGAAAAATTCTCACAAATTTTAGCGTCTTTATGTTTGAGGCAAGACCAGCAATTTTCAAACTTGGTATGATAATAAATAATTATTATTGGCTTCTTATAAAGCGTGCATATCCATCACTCAGTGATGCTCAAGGGGCTACAACATTCAGTTTTTCCTGCAAGAAAGTGGGACTATGTTTGAATGATGAGATCTACTCCAGGTACAAATACCAGGGAAAAAATTGCGTTTCTCATAAATTAGGTCCACAAATTTAACAAATTTAAGAGAGAAATTTTTAAAATAATTCTCACAAATTTAAAGGTCTAATGTTTTTGGGGCAGGACCAACAATTTGTCTAACTGTGTATCAAATCACCTGAAAAATTGTGTTTCTTAAAACTATGTCAACAAATTTGAACATGAGAAATTTGTAAAAAAAAAAAAAAAAAATTCTCACAACTTTAAAGGTGTTATGTTTGAGGCAGAAAATGGTGTTTCTCGTTATATGGAAATAATTTAAACCAAAGAGAAAACTTAAAAACACATCAGACCTTTAATGGAGGTAGGACCAAACATTTGGCATCAATGCCGGCCACCACAAAGGTTATGTTTGTCACAAAAAAAATTAAAAAGAGAACTTTTTGAAAATACTCTCAAGTCTCAGCCAAAAATGTTAACAAAAATAATTTAGTTTGCATCAACATGGCCTTAAAAAAACTTGTTTCTCAAATAAAAAATGTGAACCAAAAATCAATCAATTGCAAAAACAGAATTATTGTAAAAAGTAAATCAGAAAAATAATGTCAACGCATGTATAATATCCCAATCTTGAGTCGCGGAAATTTAATTAAGTTGGCATAAAAATGACAGAAAAACGCGCACAAATTTAATACAAAGTTTTTAAAATTTCCCACGAAAAAAGTAAATTAAATTAAAACACCGTGTGGGACCTCCTTTAATAAACAATCTGTTGGGTCTGGTTGGTTGGAATCTTTGGTTGAAATAAACGATCAATATGTTGAAAATTTACTGTAAAGTTTAAGCAGAGCCAACTAATCAGTTCAAGTTTTCAGTCAATTCAGTATCTGTATCAAGCTGTACACTTACAACTTCGTACAATCACTCACCACAGGCAAGAGGCAATAGGGTTGCCGCCGTACAATGGTCAGGTACCACCGGTCAAGAGTGTACGGTGATAAGGGTCGTGTTCTCGTTAAAATCAAAACATGCAAACTACAAACATAAAGTATCAGGAAATGCGTGTTTCTTAATATATCACTCTATAACATACCTTGATATGTCCGGTCAGCCTCTGATGAACAGCCACATTTACAGTAATTCCATGGATGGTCTTGAAGGAGACATTTTGCCTGAGTTTTTAGATGACAAAAATCGACATGATTAACGTCAAAATTTCCCTGTTTACTACCTGCCTAAAACTGAGCTACAGAGGGCGCACTCCATAATAATTGTGGCGATGGCAAAAACACACAGGCCCTTTTTGAAACCAATGGTGGCTTCGGCTTTGGATTCGACTTCATCAGGCTCCGGCCTCTGGTTTAGCCCTAATTAGTGCGTATGCAAAACATGTGCGTTTAGATGGTTGATTTTGGGACCTCAAATTCTAAACTGAGTTCTCGAAATCAAATTCGTGGGAATTACCTTTTTTTCTTTCTCGAAAACTATGTCACTTCAGAGGGAGCCGTCTTCTAACAATGTTTTATACCATCAACCTCTCCCCATTACTCGTCACCAAGTAAGGTTTTATGCTAATAATTATTTTGAGTAATTACCAATAGTGTCCAATTCCTTTAAAGCTGTTTTAAGCAAAACGAAATTATCTGCTTAGCAAGTTACATTATATACACAAAAAAGTGAGCGGCAACCGTATAAACTTTATGAAACTTTGGCCGGTTACCTGGGCCCAATTTCTTTAGGCTGAAAAATATTGCTTTATCTGTCTAAAAAAAAAAAAAAAAAAACAGGATAGTCGCATGTTATTATAGTGTACAATTACATTGTTTACTGGTAACTTTATTCCGGTATGCACATGGAGTTGTGTGGGCCGTGTTTGTGCCCCATAAGATGTGTTGTGCTTACAGAATTTATGAAAATTTGTCCCAGCTTACCGAATTCTTGTTTGGGGCCAGTGTTGTCGTCAAGACAAATGGGCCCAAATGCATCGAGCTGCTAAGCATAAACAGTCGCTTAGCACAATGACTTGCTTGGTCTATGAAAAGCGTTTAAACCGATTGTTATAAAATACTAAGGTTAGAAATAATGTTCTAATAAAACACAATGATCCACACAAACATGCTCCGAAACTGCATGGTTTTCCTAAGGCCAAGTAAAATAAATAACATGTTGCTCCTCCGGACTTTTTGAAAAAGTTGTTGAGGGAGGTCCTTGTTATTAATTGTTATTTTCAAATTTGTTATTTTTTTTTCAAGATGGCCACCATGTCTAAGATGGCCGCCATATCATTATTTGAAGATGGTTTTATGAGTATGTTCTGTATGTCCTGAAATTCTGTGTGTGTTTCTGTGTCTATTTTGATACATTGTTATTCTTTCCAAAGAGTTACTCTTGCTTTTGCTCCAAAGTTATTCTGTGTGTGTGGCATCACGCCCTGGTGCATAGAACCAGGTGGCATGCAAACGTGAATGGCAAAACGTTTCAAAGTACCAAGTTTCTCACTATGCGTTTTGATAGCATTTTTTTTGTAGGCCTACATGTGAGAAAGATGATGAAATTGCTCAAATTGCTTTTTTTCTTTCTTTTTAATAACAATTAACTAAAACAATTCCGTGCGGCCTCCAAAATCGAGGCGGGCGGGGACGAGCAACATGTTATTTATTTTACTTGGCCTTATAGGCATACGTTGTGAACTACGCCAAATTATTTTACTCCATAAAATCGCAGACCGTGTCAATTCGCACCGAGCAAAAGGAAAACACGCAATTTCGAAGCCTATAGTTGCTTTGTGTGGATCATTATATTATTCTACTTTTAAAATATCTTTCTAACATTAATAGTGCATTTCATAACAACGCAGTTTCAAACGCTTTTCACAACTCGACCGATCAAAGGCAACGCGACCCTTTAAGCAACTAACTCTTTATAAATTGAGTCCGGTACTCTCTTAATGTAAAGGAGTGAAAAGGCACTCTTTCAAGAGCCATATGAAGGACAACTCATTTTTGAGTGGTCTTCCACTCTTTTAGATTGAAGTTTGCATCTTTTTGACTGATTTTGTTCACTCTGTCCTGGAGTGAAACCCCTCTAAAAGAGTGAAATAACCACCACTCTTTTGGAAGAGCTATATGAAGGATAGCTCGAAATATGAAGAGTGGTGTTTTCCACTCTTTTACATTTTTAGAGAGTATAATTTCTCAAGATAATGATGCGCAAAATGGCAACATATCTGGGTGACGAAAAGTGAAGTGTGCTTCCCTAGTACCTATAGTATAAGGTTTATTTCGGAATGCGTTGGCCCACCCGGCCGCAGTAACTTTTGCACCATGTGATTTTGCCATCCCAGGGCCCAATATCATAGAGCTGCTTAAGCAGGAAATAAGTATTGCTTATCAAATTGTCTGCTAAGCAAAAAGGAGCACGATACCATTATACATTTTGACATGCTATTTTGGACGGTAACTCTTGTTATGTAATCATAATTACTTTGTGCTAAGCTACTTTTTGTGCTCAATCTGCTCTATGCAAGTGGGCCCAGGCTTTAAAGACACGGACACCTTTGGTAATAATTGTAAAAACCGGTTTTCTAACTTGGTGTATGATCTCAACATTAGATTATGCATAAAACAACAGACCTGTGAAAATTTGGGCTCTTCCAAATTAGAGAAAACACCCTTGTCACGCATGTTGTGCTTTCATACGTGTTGAATTCGAGACCTCATCTGAGGTATCTTATTCAATTTAAATAATATTTGAGTGGGAAACTACCCTTTCTCATAAATACGTTACTTCAAAGGGAGCCGTTTCTCACATCAACTCTCAATGGCTCGTTACCAAGTAAGTTTTTATGCTAAAGATTATTTTTTAATAACTCTATTACCATTAGTGTCCAGTGCCTTTAAGCAACTAATTAGCGTAACAAAACGAAGCTCTCCTTTGGACAATCGTCATTGCACGGTTTTATTGTTTATAATGACAGAGTACCCCTGTAACAAATTTGACACCCGAGACACTTCTTAATAGATGCTTACATTTTTTATTAAAAAGCATGTTTTTTCTTTAAACACACAAATATAAATAAATACAATCTATCTAATTGAATTTAATAATATTAAAATTTGATCCCGTTGTGCAACATGAAATATTCAAGCATAAAAAATAATCTTCAGTCTCATATTCACGGGTGAGAGTCATTACTGACAAAAAGTCTGAAACTCGGATCCCGAACTAAAAAAGTGATGAAATGACGGTATTTCCACCTTTTGGTACAAAAGCTTTGTATAACCAGGCAGTCTTTAAAAACTCTTAAATCACCCGAAAGTCTCTGAAATTTCTTATCCCTGTATATAGGCCTACAGAACTTGCACGAAAATTCGACAAACTAAAATAATAAAGATTAGAAAATTCGCTTGGTTTCATTATAATGAGAACTGGTAGAAGTTTATGCGTAATATTTTAGGAAAACAATTGGTTGTGGTGCGACTTGTCTAACTCAAACTCAATTTTTCTCAAAAACCATAGTTCTCCAATAAATAATTATTCTCAAAAGAAAATACAGCCCACTGCTCCATACTAATTTATTAAGTATATCTGAACGGTGTTTTGGGAGTTTTTGAAAGGTATGCCTATAAGGCAGTTTACAAGTATACAGTAATATCTTTAAAAACATATTATGTAAAGGTAAGTTTCCATGACAATGGCCCTTTTCGAAACGACGGCTTCGGCGTTGGATTCGGCTCATCAGGCTAGCTTGGCCCCGCCGGTTGTTTAGACAGTGCGCGTGCTTTGGGTATACGCGCTCGGGGTTTCAGACGACAGCAAGGAGCCATAAGCCGAATCCAAAGCCGAAGCCATGATTTCGAAAAGGGCCTATGATCCAACTGGAATGCCAGTTCTTCGATGTACTGTCCACTAGCATCCTAGAAAACAAAACGAGAGAAGACAGCACTTAGTTTATAATACAAACAAAATGGGCAACGTATTAAAGCATTAGACAAAAGCGAACATTACATAATACACATTAACGAATAGAGCCTCTGCCAACAAAGGACTAGAAAGGTCAGATGTTAAAAAGTATCGACACGTTAATCCCAAGGTCATTAATTCAAATCCCACTGTTTTTAATTTTTCTTTGTTCAACCCCGAATCATTTGAAAATGTGCCCAGTCAGTTTCCCTTTTGGTTTATATTAAATACGTTGAAAAACGCACAGACTTGCACCCCCCCCCCCCCAAAGAGGGACAGCTTGCGTTTGCATACCTACGGTTCTGAAATGAGTAGGTAGATGGCCTAGCTTTCGATCCAAACCGGACCTTCTCCGGAAACGTACACAATATTAAACCTGCAAAAAAAATAATAAGTTATTTATTAACGAACCTGTAAAGAGAAACATAAAGCCTGGAAAAAATATATTTAGTTATTTACAAACCTGAAAAGCGAAAGAAACTGGGAAAATAAAATAATAAGTTATTTACAAACCTGTAAAAGAGAAACATAAAGCCTGCACATTTTTGTTAAAGTTATTTACAAACCTGAAAGGGAAAGAAACCGGGAAAAAAAAAAGTTATTTACAAATCTGTAAAGAAAAAAAAGGCCTGCAAAAAAAATAATAAGTTATTTAAAAACCTGTAAAGAGATAAAAACCCTGCAAAAAAAAATTATAAGTTATTTACAAATCTGTAAAGAGAAAAAAACTGCAAAAAAAAAAATAAGTTATTTACAAACCTGTAAAGAGAAACATAAAGCCTGCAAACAAAATATTTAGTTATTTACAAACCTGAAAAGCGAAAGAAACCGGGAAAAAATTGGAAGTTATTTACAAACCTGTAAAGAGAAACATAAAGCCTGCAAAACAATTATTAGTTATTTACAAATCTGTAAAGAGAAACATAAAGCCTGCCAAAAAAATATTTAGTTATTTACAAACCTGAAAAGCGAAAGAAACCGGGAAAAAAATATTTAGTTATTTACAAATCTGTAAAGAGAAAGAAACCTGCAAAAAAAATAATAAGTTATTTACAAATCTGTAAAGAGAAACATAAAGCCTGCAAAAAAAATATTTAGTTATTTACAAACCTGAAAAGCGAAAGAAACCGGGAAAAAAATTGGAAGTTATTTACAAATCTGTAAAGAGAAAGAAACCTGCAAAAGAAATTGTAAGTTATTTACAAATCTGTAAAGAGATAAAAAGCCTGCAAAAAAAATTATAAGTTATTTACAAACCTGTAAAGAGAAACATAAAGCCTGCAAAAAATATATTTAGTTATTTACAAACCTGAAAAGCGAAAGAAACTGGGAAAAAAAATTGTAAGTTATTTACAAATCTGTAAAGAGAAACATAAAGCCTGCAAAAAAAATATTTAGTTATTTACAAACCTGAAAAGCGAAAGAAACCGGGAAAACAATTGGAAGTTATTTACAAATCTGTAAAGAGAAAGAAACCTGCCAAAAAAATAATAAGTTATTTACAAACCTGTAAAGAGAAACATAAAGCCTGCAAAGAAAATATTTAGTTATTTACAAACCTGAAAAGCGAAAGAAACCGGGAATAAAATTGGAAGTTATTTACAAATCTGTAAAGAGATAAAAAGCCTGCAAAAAAAAACCAATAAGTTATTTACAAACCTGTAAAGAGAAACATAAAGCCTGCAAAAAATATATTTAGTTATTTACAAACCTGAAAAGCGAAAGAAACTGGGAAAAAAATTGTAAGTTATTTACAAATCTGTAAAGAGAAACATAAAGCCTGCAAAGAAAAAAATTTAGTTATTTACAAACCTGTAAAGCGAAAGAAACCGGGGAAAAAAAAGTTATTTACAAATCTGTAAAGAAAAAAAAGGCCTGCAAAAAAAATAATAAGTTATTTAAAAACCTGTAAAGAGATAAAAACCCTGCAAAAAAAAATTATAAGTTATTTACAAATCTGTAAAGAGAAACATAAAGCCTGCAAAACAATTATTAGTTATTTACAAATCTGAAAAGCGAAAGAAACCGGGAAAAAAATATTTAGTTATTTACAAATCTGTAAAGAGAAAGAAACCTGCAAAAAAAATAATAAGTTATTTACAAATCTGTAAAGAGAAACATAAAGCCTGCAAAAAAAATATTTAGTTATTTACAAACCTGAAAAGCGAAAGAAACCGGGAAAACAATTGGAAGTTATTTACAAATCTGAAAGAGAAAGAAACTTGCCAAAGAAAATTGTAAGTTATTTACAAATCTGTAAAGAGAAACATATTGCATGCAAAAAAAATATTTAGTTATTTACAAACCTGAAAAGCGAAAGAAACCGGGAAAAAATTGGAAGTTATTTACAAATCTGTAAAGAGAAAGAAACCTGCAAAAAAAAATAATAAGTTATTTACAATTCTGTAAAGAGAAACATAAAGCCTGCAAAAAAATATTTAGTTATTTACAAACCTGAAAAGTGAAAGAAACCGGGAAAAAAATTGGAAGTTATTTACAAATCTGTAAAGAGAAAGAAACCTGCAAAAGAAATTGTAAGTTATTTACAAATCTGTAAAGAGATAAAAAGCCTGCAAAAAAAATTATAAGTTATTTACAAACCTGTAAAGAGAAACATAAAGCCTGCAAAAAATATATTTAGTTATTTACAAACCTGAAAAGCGAAAGAAACTGGGAAAAAAAATTGTAAGTTATTTACAAATCTGTAAAGAGAAACATAAAGCCTGCAAAAAAAATATTTAGTTATTTACAAACCTGAAAAGCGAAAGAAACCGGGAAAACAATTGGAAGTTATTTACAAATCTGTAAAGAGAAAGAAACCTGCCAAAAAAATAATAAGTTATTTACAAACCTGTAAAGAGAAACATAAAGCCTGCAAAACAAATATTTAGTTATTTACAAACCTGAAAAGCGAAAGAAACCGGGAATAAAATTGGAAGTTATTTACAAATCTGTAAAGAGATAAAAAGCCTGCAAAAAAATATATTTAGTTATTTACAAACCTGAAAAGCGAAAGAAACTGGGAAAAAAATTGTAAGTTATTTACAAATCTGTAAAGAGAAACATAAAGCCTGCAAAGAAAAAAATTTAGTTATTTACAAACCTGAAAAGCGAAAGAAACCGGGAAAAAAATTGGAAATTATTTACAAATCTGTAAAGAGAAAGAAACCTGCAAAAAAAATAACAAGTTATTTACAAACCTGTAAAGAGAAACATAAAGCCTGCAAAAAAAGTATTTAGTTATTTACAAATCTGTAAAGAGAAAGAAACCTGCAAAAGAAATTGTAAGTTATTTACTATCTGTAAAGAGATAAAAAGCCTGCAAAAAAACAACAATAAGTTATTTACAAACCTGTAAAGAGAAACATAAAGCCTGCAAAAAATATATTTAGTTATTTACAAACCTGAAAAGCGAAAGAAACTGGGGAAAAAATTGTAAGTTATTTACAAATCTGTAAAGAGAAACATAAAGCCTGCAAAAAAGATATTTAGTTATTTACAAACCTGAAAAGCGAAAGAAACCGGGAAATCAATTGGAAGTTATTTACAAATCTGTAAAGAGAAAGAAACCTGCAAAAAAAAATAATAAGTTATTTACAAACCTGTAAAGAGAAACATAAAGCCTGCCAAAAAATTATTTAGTTATTTACAAACCTGAAAAGCGAAAGAAAACGGGAAAAAAATTGGAAGTTATTTACAAATCTGTAAAGAGATAAAAAGCCTGCAAAAAAAATTATAAGTTATTTACAAATCTGTAAAGAGAAAGAAACCTGCAAAAAAAACCAATAAGTTATTTACCAACCTGTAAAGAGAAACATAAAGCCTGCAAAAAATATATTTAGTTATTTACAAACCTGAAAAGCGAAAGAAACTGGGAAAAAAATTGTAAGTTATTTACAAATCTGTAAAGAGAAACATAAAGCCTGCAAAAAAATATTTAGTTATTTACAAACCTGAAAAGCGAAAGAAAACGGGAAAAAAATTGGAAGTTATTTACAAATCTGTAAAGAGATAAAAAGCCTGCAAAAAAAATTATAAGTTATTTACAAATCTGAAAGAGAAAGAAACTTGCCAAAAAAATTGTTAAGTTATTTACAAATCTGTAAAGAGAAACATATTGCCTGCAAAACAAATATTTAGTTATGTACAAACCTGAAAAGCGAAAGAAACCGGGAAAAAATTGGAAGTTATTTACAAATCTGTAAAGAGAAAGAAACCTGCAAAAAAAATAATAAGTTATTTACAAACCTGTAAAGAGAAACATAAAGCCTGCAAACAAAATATTTAGTTATTTACAAACCTGAAAAGCGAAAGAAACCGGGGAAAAAATTGTAAGTTATTTACAAATCTGTAAAGAGATAAAAAGCCTGCAAAAAAAAAAAAAAATTATTTACAAATCTGTAAAGAGAAAGAAACTTGCAAAACAAACTAAATATGCAAAATAATAAGTTATTTAAGCGAAAAAAGGGCAAATAATTAATGTTATTTTACAAACCTGTAAAGACTTGCTTCACGTATACGCACCCCTCTCAAAAAATAATGAGTTGATCCAACGCAAAGACTTGGAGTTCGACTCTACACCAAATTAATGGTTATTTAGACGGATTTAACTTATGGCAGTGATCATAATACGGAACCGGAAAATACCCTCTTTCATAAAATCTCTTCACTTTCAAAATAATCTTAGATTCAAGCTGTATATTATTATTTTTGTTGATAGAATCGTAATCACAGGCTTCATGTTTGACGTGCACGAAATCGTGAGTCGAGCTAGTTCCCAAAACAACAAGCGCGTATTGCCTGCATATACGGGAAACTATTGGAACCAGACTATACTACTATACAACGTCTTCAGATGAAAGGAGCTCAACAATTGGATCGATAAACGCCCTTTATTCTTCTAGACCAATCGAAATCATTCTTATAATATCTCTGGAAAGAGAATTTTCTTCAGTTTATTTAGAAATGCGATCCACGTGTGTAATGAATCGAAACATGTTGCTGTTCAATCGATCGAGTGAACCCCGGGAAACTGGGTTTGGTTTGTTGTGACATAAAACACGAGGTCCACCATCACACTCCACAGATTTAGTATTAAACAACATACATTTTAATGATCGCAGGCAGCTTCCCTTAAAATGTCATTGCTGATAAGATGAACTTTTGAGTTGATGAACACAATGTCTCGAAAACAATGTCTGTCTCAATTGAGACGAAATTGTTGAGTATGTAAAACCGTAAAACGTATACTTGTAATTAATTTTTGATAATAAAAAAAGGCCCGGCATAAATATGATCATGCCCTTCATTGAAACAAAAATGGAACAACTCGACTGTAACCAATGGTTATATCTTACCTTTAATTATGGGCATAGACTCACATTGAGGTCCAACGGCTGTATTGTATGAATCCATGGTTTTTGAATGCAGACATTTTTTTCTCAAAACCCAACTCTTACCACTCCATTTTGACAGAAGGCATTGCGTAATGACCAAACTGAGCTAGGGAGGGCGCACTCCATTAGACTGTTAAATTTCTGTGGGCGTCTCTGCCAATTGAAACAAAAAATAAAGCAAACTAAACAGTACAGGTACAGGTAACTGGGGCGCTAAACGGCTGGAGGAGTTGGCTAGACCCACAGCGCCCCTGTCAGATGCGATTGTGTCCGCCATACAATACTGTCCACCCGGACACGGTTGCGTATGCAATTGTGTCCGGGGCTATGCAAAAGCCGTCCGGCGGACATGTACATGACTGTACTTGTCAGTGAATACCCAACAGCCGAACATTTCCTACATAATATGTCATTCATATGATATCACTTAGCTTAAAAAAAAAATAACGAACACTGTTCCGTCTTTGCACGGGGCAGACACAACTGCATATGCAAATGTGTTTGGTCGGACACAATTGCATTATGCACCAGCGTCCGGGCGGACACGATTGCATATGCAAAACCGTCCGGCGGTCATTAATGCATATGCGAAAATGTCCTCCGAATAGGGTTGCATAGAGGACATAATTGCATGCGACACCCATTCCCCCAGTAACAGGCGCGTCTAAAGCTATTTAACAAGTGTTTTATGTTGTTGTTGTTGTTGTTGTTGTTGTTGTGTGGCCAAGAATAATTAATTAAGGGTGGCTCCCGCAGTAGCTTGCCTTTCACCTCAGTCTATGGACAGGTATGTATTCTGGTAAGCACCGCTGCGCTCATTACCAGCTCAAAATAGC
The DNA here is from genome assembly GCF_902459465.1 of Asterias rubens. Lineage (NCBI taxonomy): Eukaryota > Metazoa > Echinodermata > Asteroidea > Forcipulatida > Asteriidae > Asterias > Asterias rubens. Next base: position 10,688,197 of record NC_047079.1, read on the forward strand.
CCCAGCTGGGGAGCCACACTGGCGCGACTGGTTACACAGTGGCGATGGGGGCGCTGTCTGTAACCCAGACGACTGACCAAAACACTGCCTCGCTATACGTTGTTGATGATAGTTTGATTGATTGATTGATTTTGTGAGCTCTGAGGACGAACTCGTCTGAAACTCGGAAGATTTTAAACAAGGTAATTGAACATTTTTGCCGTGTTTTTTTAAAGCATTATAGTGGGATACTATATGAAATATATCTGTGTAATAGCTTTGTTTGTTGATTTGTTCAAATAGTGAAGAAAAATTGCTCAAATTGTTGTTAGTTTTTGATGTTGTGAACGCTGCTCTTTTGTTGTGGTCGTCGTCGCGGCACGGATCCGTGTGTTGCGGTATCCGTTTGTGTGTTGTGTAATCGGTTTAATCTCTTTCGTTTATCAGCACATTATGCAGTACAGTAAGAGTAACGTAAGAACAGAAATAACTGTCTTCAAATCAAATTTACCCCTGTCTTGGTTGCATCTGCGTGCTTTGAATTGAAATTTGAAGGGTTTTTTTTGCAGCTAATCGCTAATGAGTGAAAAAAGAACATGATCTGGATAATATTTGTTAAAATTTGCCATCATGGGAAATTCAACCCTACATCATATCCCCTGGCCCTAGTGTATGCCTATAAAATAGTAAAACTTTCAGCAGAAGGGATTCTATGACAGTCACATTAACCAGCTGTGCTTATTGATTACTGGATGTTTTAATTTAGCCATTTTATTAATTGATTATCTCATTGTGGTTGGGATCGGACTGGGGGGGGGGGCAAGAGGGATATCCTCGATTGAGAAAAATGCATCAAGCTTGGTCGAAAGTTGAAGCGACTGTTGTTTTAACTATTTGTTTATAATTTTTTACTTTCTTTCAGAAAACAGTGAGCAACCGTGTATCAGAATTGTTGACATCAAGTTTGTTTCTTGAGTACATCATCAAATTATCATCATGCCACGTGGGGGCCAGAGATCTGCCAGTCGGCGCTCCGACATCAGCGACATTGATGCTGATCAGCAATTGGGTAAGCCAATTTATTTTCACAAAAATATCAGGCCTGGAATTAAACGCAAGCCACAACCTCCGTTGCCTCTGGATTTGCTGCCCCTCAAAACGTTCCCCAATAGACATAAAGGTTTTCCAATGGAAATGCCCTTGCAATATGAAAATGGCCTTGCCCTTTTAAAGATGAAATTCCAGGCCTGAAATATGTATTGTTAGTTTTTATTATTTGTTAACTTAATACTTGCCTAGCCTGAATGAATGTGCACTTCTAAATTATTGAGTGTAAAGGTACGAGAAGAAAGTTTAATTTGTTGCCTTGTTTGTGGTTTCCCATCAGCCGAGGTGGAGTTGGCCAAGCTTCAGCGTCAGTACCGCATCATGGAAGGTGACCGTAACGCTTACAACATCGAGTCCCAGGATCTCATCCGAAGACAATTGTAAGCATTCAAATATGAAGGGTAGATATTGGATGCTAGACTCTGTCAAAAACTTTAAACACAGAGGCTCATTTTAACAAGTCATTTTGAAAATCCTTTAGGTATTGAAATCAATATTTCTTGAAGTTAAGAATCACCTTATTTACATGCCAAGTAGTGGTAAAGCCCCCTTGCCTAACCTATGACCATTTTCATAAAGCCTGTAAGGTAATCATAAAAACTTGCTTAGCACAGATACATTTGGCAAACAGAAACAGTTACCAGCAAAAATTGCTATTATTGCAACTGGTGCCCCACTAATTTATTGCTTAAAAAAGAAAATTTGCTTAGCAGTATTTTCTGTTTAAAAGCTTTATGAAATTGGGCCTTATTTGACAATTTGTCTTGTATCCTACTCCCTTTTTAGAGCCGAGATAAAAACACTTGAAGCGGAGAAGCGAGAATTAAACAAAGATTTGCACCTGTCGGAAAGCCAGACCAATCAATCGAAGGACAACACTAACATTGATAGACTCAATGAACTCTGCTCTCTACGTGGTAAGTCACGCCCACCTAAAAGTGTGAAACCTTTTTAGTGATTACGTCTTGAGCGCCACATGGCTGTTCTCTTGTCTGGTTTGAATTATGTTCTTGTTTCTGGTGGAATCTTATCTTACTAGATGACAGTATGACGATTGAGTATTTCTTCGATTGGTTACTTGAAGATTTCTTTGATTGATTGCTTGAGTGGTTGGACTGATGATGCCCAAGCCTACATCCATATGGACTGTAAAAGGGGCAACCCTGTTTCAGCCCTAGGAGTAGGTGGCAACGGCCTCTGGAATAAAATAATTGTAGCCCACACCTTGAAGTGGCCTTCAGGCCTTGTGTGTCTGGCGACGTGCATAAACAATATAAAAAATAAAAATTACTTCAGTTGATTATTTTGGTATTTCTTTGATTGATTGCTTGAGTACTCGTTTGATTATTGTATACAGTCTGTGCTGCCAAAATAAGTAGCCTAGTTACCCGTCAACGCTGTAAAGATAAACAATTATCTATCAATTTTTCTGTCTACTTTTACCAGATGAGTACATGCAGAAGATTAACGAGGAGAAAGACAACCAGCAAGACATCCAGAAGAAGACCCGGGCCAAGGAACGCGAGATTCACGGCCAGCATAAGGAGATGGGCGGGGTCCATGCAAGCGCCCAGCATACGCAGAAGACGCAAAAGGCGATACGCGTTAAGGAAAACCGCTTGCACCAGGTCAATAACACTCCCCCTACTTTTCTTATTACTAAACCTGGTCCCAATTTCATAGAGCTGCTTATAGCACAATAAGTAGCTGAGCACAAAATAATTATGCTTATACCAGAATAAGGTTACCAGCCAAAATACCAAGTCACATGTACAATTTATGACTGGTAACCAGCGCATTTCTGCAAAGCAGGAAATTGTTAGGCAATTTTTCCTGCTTCAGCAGTTCTATGAAATTGGGCCCTTATATTAACCTAGTGCACAAGGACAACACACCTCTGCAAAATGCACATGTACAATTTCTGTCATTTTCAACTTGTCATTACTTGTGACTAAGTAATTTATACTACAATTACGAGTCTTGAGTTGTGAGGTAAATTTTTTCTCCGGGTTACACCGACTAAACATATAGACTTGTCTCAAAAGTTTGCTACACCCCTAAATTCTACTAATTTGCTACTCAATCTGACCTTTGACCCTGCAGGCTAACGAAAAGTTTAACTCCATGCTGACAGAGAACGGCAAGTACCGAGAAGAGATCGAGAGCCTGCGAGTTGAGCGCACTCGCTTCGAGAACATTCGCAAGAAACTTGAAAAGGTAAAATTGGGTTTGTTATAAATACACCTCTCTAATAGTATTCATGCATGGCGTCACAGTTCTTACCCAATATGAGGTCATCGCCGCATATCATGCCACCACCTGTACCAGAAACTTGCAGTTGCTGCGCCTATGGCCTCGGGTTAGAATTGTGATGTCATCCATAAATACTAAGAGAGGCGTTTAGCACTGTTAAGAAGAGGTTTTCCTTATAAAGGGTCCATTCCGAAATCCCAAATCTAATATCTACTTTGTGCTTCTTTGTATTGCTGATCTCTGAGAACACTTGGCTGTGTTTTAATAGAAAGAGGTAATTTGGCCAGTCTCAGCAACCTTGTTTTAACGAGAGGTGACTGTATTAGTCAGCACTAATTAAATAAGAAATGGTGTGATTTAAACTCTTGTAACATACATGTGTAACGCAAGTGTCTTAACTGCTAGAATACTAAGCTTGTTGGTTTCCCTGGAAGGCCAGTTTATCAGTGTGGAGACTGATGTTAACTCATTCTTTGAACTCTGTTCACTTCAGGAACTCGGCGAACTCCGCCAGGAAATCGGCGAGGTGATCGACCAATCCACCCAGGCCTACGACGTTCGCGATGAAGCCCAGGCAAAGATGATCCTGCTTAAGGAGAAGGCAGACAAGGACTGCGCCCAGCACCAACAGGAGATGAAGGAGTTACAAAGAATCATCGATCACGATCGTAAACTGAGGGAGTTCATGACCGTCAAAAGCAAAGAACGAGAGGAAGATGAACTGCTCGTTGCTCTGCGTCAGAAAAGAGGTAAGTAAAAATTTAAAAGATTTCATGGAACGTTTTAATAACACAAATCCAAATGTGCCTTCAATTTTGTTTTAACTAAGATTTGAAGTTTCCTCAAATTTTCTTGTTCTAAGATTTGAAATTGCCTAAAAACGTTTTGGTACTAAGATTTGAAAATGCTTAAAAAAAACTTTGTACTAAGATTTTAAATTATCGATATAAACCACAAAGGAAACTGACTGGGTAAATTTTGAAATGATTTTTGGGGTTGAACAAAGAATTGACTAGAGTGGGATTCAAACCAACGACCCCCGGATTAAGATTTTAAATTGCTTAAAAAAATGTTTGTACTAAGGTTTGAAGTTGCCTAACAAAGTTTTTGTACTAAGATTTGAAATTGCCCAAAACTTTCTGAATGTTAGTTAAACGAAAGTTTACACAATTCTCTCCCATCACAGAGGCTGAGGAAGGTGAGAAACTCCGTCGAGAGAGACAGGAAGATTCCATCGAGGCGTACGAGGCAGCCTTCCAGCGTATCTCCCAGATCACCAAGGAAACGGACCTCAATAAACTCGTCCACAAGTTCATCCAGGTGGAGGATCGCAACTTTGCGCTGTTCAACTATGTCAACGAGCAGAACAATGAGATTGAGGTTCAGCAGGACCAGATAGCAGAGGTAGGTCAAAGGTCAAAACAGCTTAATTCTGAAAACAGAAGTTTTAAAAAGGTTCTTTGGTTACAACATAAAGCCCAAACCTATGCTCCAAAATGCCAATCCTGCGCTGAAAGTCAACTAAATCAATTTGGGCATCATCTTCTTTGTTTCCATTTTAGATCCAAGATGAGATAAATGAGTTCAAGAGGCAGGGATCGGAGATGGAGGAGCAACGTGTGAGCATCTTGAAGACACTGGAGGAGAAACAGACCAAGGCAGCCAAGGATGCTGACGGCCATGACTCCAAACTGAAGAGCGTGAATAAGATTCTGGACCAACTCAAAGCAGGTAAGAACCAACTGGCTTTCCTTCCTATCAGAATAAGGTTACCAGCCAAAATACCATGTCACTTGTACAACTTGTGACTGGTATTCTGCTCATTTCTGCTAAGCAGAAATTGTTTTAAGCAGTTACTGGGAATTTGTAAAATAAAAAACAGAATATTAGGGTTTGCAATAAAGCTGTTATTTGAAAATTAAGGTTTCCTTTCCGTAATTAAGCTTTGAAGGTGTGACCGAAACTTCAGGCATTAAACTATTTTTTCAGCAGTTTTGCATTTGCATCATCTGTCGACATTTAGAACATTTTTTTTCAGGTAAAAAATATATGCATCTTAAACGCTAAAATTATTCATAAGTTTTTTGTGTTTCTGTCCCCCAGGAGTGGAGTCTCTTTTCTCTAAGACAAGCTGTGATCGATCAACCATTAATGACATGCTGGGTAGCGCTGCCGGAGTGACTGATGAAACCATTATGCAATACCTCGGACTGATCGAGCAACGCACCAATGAGCTTCTTGCAGTCAGCATGTATGTGGACACCAAGGTATGTCGCAATGCACATTATTTCTGACCCCTTTTTGCATAATTTTGTTAACCGTGTGAAGGCTTGTGTGGATCTTAATGATAATTTCGTTGTTTAGATTAGAAATGGGGATTATCCAATTGGTTGAAACATTCTGAAAAGACTATTGAAGAAAGAGGCATGAATAAAAACATCCTTTTCATCCGACAACTCACACCTGTTATCTCCATGTAATTCCTTTTCAAATCAGTGACTTAATTGGACCATGCCCAAGGCAGATTAACTGATCATCCATTAAGTTGAAGGACCAGATGTAAACACACCATGAAAAGGATGTATAGAGTTCAAGTTTTGGGGGCGAAATCTATAATCTGTTTATGAATGAATCATTCCATGGGAGCCTTTTGGAAGGTGGCAGGCAACAAACTTAAACCAATTTATTTTGTTCACATAACTTTAGGGAGCAAAGGAGAAGGAAGATGTGAAAGTGCCCTCTATGCTTGGCAAGGGGCCAATCCCTCCTCCGCAACAGCTGATGTTTATGGCGCCCTCTACTGGTGACGACTATGACAGCGATCAGGGGTCAGATCTCAGCGATGAGGAGACACGGCCTTTGACACAGACCGAGCTCAAGGCTAGAATTATGAAAGGGGTGAGTAGATGTTCTGATATTTACGACAAACGACTCATTTCGTTTGATCGCATCATATAATGCAAATGAAGACCGTGACGATTATTCCGAGTATTTTTTTGTTTGTTTACTCACATTCGTCCTCATGATAAATTTGTCTTTCTTTGTTTGTTTCTTCCAAGGTCTTGAAGAAGGAGGCAGCGGCATCCAAGAAGGGCTTCCAGTACGACCTTTCCGTCCCTAGCAAAGACATGAAACAGAAACAAACCATCCCAGACAAGAAGAGGGGTGGCAAGCGATAGATGGAACAGCCAGAAAAGGTGGCAGGTTACAGGCCTGTATGCTTGGTTTTGGAAAGGGCAATGGTACCAAAGCATTTTCTCCTCGGTAAAGGGCAGCCTATGAGGAAATTGTAAATTTCTACTGGGGCATTTGAAGGGCACCAAGGCAATGACCAGGTGAATGGAGGCAATCGCCTCCGTTGCCTCCGCGAAGTATCAGGCCCGAGGTTATGTAAATAGGCAGTTTGACTTGATGAAGAATGATGGGTGGAACAGCTTACAAAAAGTCAGAACAGATTCCGTTTTTGTTTGTGAAAAAGGAAAGGGGAAAACTTGTGCTTAGCACAGACTAATCTTGCTAAAGCGAAAGCGACGTACCAGTCACTCAGAATTCCATGTCATGCTACATTGTATAAGTGTTCACTGGTTCCTCAGTTTATTTAACATAGCAAATAAAGTATTTCAGCAATTTTGCGACATGGATCTTCCCCAAGAGTTTGAGTTGTTGGAATTGAATGAGAAAATACTTCTTTCAGTTTCCGTTGTATGGTTAGTCTTATTCAAATTGTTTGTCAAGTGGCTGGAAGGCTTGCAACCTTTTTTGTCCCAGTAATGGGCCTTAAATGGCTGGCGACAAACACAAATAATGGCAGTACTGTACTGTTGTGTTTTTGAATGGTTTTCCCATTCACATGCAGTATTTTTAATCTTCCTAACAATGACTACTGAATCGGTAGACAAACAAGATGGTGGTATTACCGTTTATGAAATGTCAAAAATAAATTGCTTAAATTCAAGTTTTGTTTATGAAATTCCTTCCAGTGTATTTATAGTTATTATTATTGGTAAAAATGACAATGGTTGTTTGTCGTCCGTCCATAATTTTTTTTAAAGCTGTACTGTTATCTTAAAGTTATATATAATATTGATAATAATTTGGAGTATGTAAAAGATGACTTAATATCTATTAAAAGAGTATTAAAATGAAATTTGTTTTCACAAGAGAGAAATATATTTGAGTGGCGTGTCGTTTTTCTTTAGCTTGTTTAAGACGTCGGAACATAACGAAAATCACAGTTGGTTTCTGGATTCAATGTTTTGGTAGAAAATGGATTAAGCACTTACCATGAACCTCGGCCATAAGCTTGAATCTCCGAACGCTCAGAGTATGATGATGAACAACAAAGGCAGCCTGCCCATACATTAGGCATCAGTTTAAGTGTGAAGAAAATCCAAAGTTGTTCCGGGTGTTAAAACGTCGACTGTTTACTCTGCCCCTTAAAAAATGACGGACAAACACGTCGGCTGATGTGAAGTGGTGAAAATATCCTGCTCATTTCCTGCCCTGAACCCTTACTCCACTGATTTAGCCATACGAAATCCAGTAGGGTAACACCGCTTGGCCTTGGAACAAGGCGTTTTTTTTTCCCTGGACGAACGTGGGTAATTGTCTGCACAAGTTTGTCCTAGAAAAAAAAAAAAAACACCACACACCGGGGTCGACCCAGGGAAGCTAAACGAATGCACCCATTGATGAACGCCACAACCTCTTGATCGTTGACCAAAAATGCACACGCCAAAATATTGTAAATGTGGATCAATCAAAGAAATCTTTATTTGTTCAGAAACCGGAGTTGACAATCTGTTGGATACTTTTTATTATCACAGCATAAAAGAAGAGGAGAACTAAAACAATGGTATCACTGAGCCGGGTGACAATTTCTTACTTTTCTTTGTTTCATTTTTCAAATTCACAGTGATGCTAGAGTAAAACTAAAGAAAAACCACAAACAATAGGCAGTAGAATATAATCTATTACTTAATGTACTGTAAAAGATGGATAATGAAATATATCTTTCATATAATTTATTTGATTTACAAATACTTGAACCGAACTAAACATTGTAGTGGTATTTACTGTGGGAAACAAATTGCATATAATCACCCCTTATCCCACTTAAGCCTGGTTCATACTTCATGCGAATGCGATGCGAATTTGACGTCACAACTCTGTTTTCACTGCGATTTTCGCAGAAGAGTTGAGCACAACTCAACCCCTGCGAGTTATTCGTTGCGAACTTGTGACGTCAACATTCGTATGGTATTTGCAGGAGTATGAACCGGGCTGAAAGATCAAGACCAAAGCCCTACCTATAATAAGCTGTATCCAGAATGGCATCTATGGCTACGGCTTTTGCTATTGGTGTTGCTAAGGACATCCTATACTTCAATGCATGATGACATGATACAGCCTTAGCTGAAGCCACTAATTCTGACATGGCCTCAGGCCGTGTATGAAAAGGTGGCTACGACTTTGACTGGAATTAGGCGTCATCATGCGTTGAAGTATGGAACATCCTTAGAAACAGCCTGTGGACTAGACCGACTAGACTAACCAGAAACCATAGAGCACAGGGAGATTGACTATATCGAACCATGCACTGGAGCATGTTCGATATGGTCGGCTACATCACATTTTCTGGTCAAGTCAAGCCGCTCTCACCCGAACTTGCCAATACATTTAGCTGTAGCCCTAGCCGCAAACTCAGACTCAGCCTTTTAGATTGGTTCACCACCTAGACAACCATGCTTGGCAGAGTGCCTTGCGGATCAACCTTTTAACCATAACCTAGCTACCATAAACAAAAGAATGCCCTAGACCGAATCACACACAAAAATAACTATCCTTTTGAACGGTCGATATTTTTTTAGAGTCAAGCGTCCTTATCTTAGTAAGAAGCTATCAGGTATTAATAATAATAATAATAATAATAATAATTATACTTGTAATGCGCAGGTATCCACCCTGTTTCAAGGTGCATGTATCCACCCCGGTGTTCAAGGCGCAGTATTCACTAAAACACAAGAACTCTACTGCCACCATAGAAAATTAACCTAAAGGTTTCAAGTTCAAGTCCTACTGTAGTTAATTGTCCTTTGCTCAACACAATATTATTAAAAATTTGCCAAGACAATTTTACTTGAAATTTGACAGTCATAATTTAATACTTATGAATTGCATAAGTCAATAAAATTGTGATTCAGTAAACGAGACAACAAAGCTGGTCTTAGTCATTACAAAATCTGTTTGGCTGGATCGAGCCAAGCACAACCAGTTGTGTAAACCCATAAAATTGTGATTCAGTAACTAGTAGATGGCAGTACTAATATTCTAGTCAATGTGAAATAAGCTTAGCCGGGGTAGAACCCAGGGTTTAAAAGGAATTCTGTGGAGTTGTTTGTTTGTAAACACATCCATATATCAAATACATGTTTCAAACTCTATGCATTCTGAATGGATGAATTTCACAACACACACACTTTAGATGCAAACTGCATACTATTCACTGGGTAGTGCTTTCTATCATTATATACAATAGGAAAATGGTGATAAAAGGGGCAGAACACCTTCAAAAAAACTCAAAAAATAGGCAGTTAGGAATTGCTCCTTATTCCTTAATTCAAGAGTTGTTCATGTACAAAACACTTGCAGTGTTTTGTTATTAATGAGTAGTGATTAAAAAAACATCAACGGATCATATGGTCCCCCATTTTTTGGAGTCGAACATTTTGTTATTTGTTTCTACAAAATAGTGGACTACGTTCTGTCACGAAATTATCCAATAACCACACAATTTCATTGGGATATTTATATAAATCATTATCATATTATGTGTTCTACTTTTCAAACATCTTTCCAAACACATTTCAAGACAAATGCTTTTTGAAGCCCAAAGCAACAATCGCCACGTTGGTGCAACGTCATTCAAGAGGCCTTTGAGAAAGACTCTGCTAGGGTCGAAGTGTCGGGCCAATACCTATTGTTTGTGTGCATTTATACCACAGGCCCTTCAAGTTGATAAGCAGTTTGCAACAGCTAACTATGTCCTCATTCCAAATGTTCCTCAACCAATATCTCAGTCAAATACTTTTTTTTTTCCTTTCATACAAAAAGGTGTTACAGTTTGCGATTTGAGGTAATGTAGGAGAGGGGGGGGGGTTCCAAACTCACATGGCAAACAGAACTTCATGTGAGACTACTACTTATTTCCACCTTGTAGCGACAAAAGCTATATTTTCATTGCTGAGCCCTATCTAACCTTGATTTGTCTCAAGCTGTATCATTATTCATGGGGTACGACGATCTCGTCTTCACTCGGTAGACTTTGCGATTTTAGTCCGGTAGAATTTGTTCAGCTGCTCCAGGAAGATGAAGGTTAGAACGGTGTGTGGTCCGAGGCGGGTGTAGTACGGTGTGAATCCCTTCCACAGGCTAAAGACGCCCTCTTTCTGTATGGTTTTTCGTAGGACTTCCTGTTGGACACAAAATACAGAACTGGTTTAGTCTACTCTTAGTCTGGGGATAAATTAGTGCTCCCCCACCTCCCATCCCAACCCCAACCTGAAATCAAACAGCATCAAACTGCCTCTAGCTACCGGGCAATCTCGGTAGTCTAGTTGGTAAGACACTGCTCTAGCCTGTGATTTTTTTTCACAGGACTCGGGAAGTATACAGTGCTAACACACATCGGTGTATGGGTAAAAACCAAAATGAATATTCTTTATCCCCGATGCAAACTTAACATCTCTTATATCGTTGCGGTACCCGCTGCCAAAACATAGGATTCGAACTGCTCTAGAATTGCAAGGGTTGTGGGTTCGAATCCCACCCGAGTAACAGGCCTGTGATATTTTTTCACCGGACTCGGGAAGTACTACGTATACAGTGCTAACACACATCGGTGTATGGGTAAAAACCAAAATTAATATGCTTTATCCCCGATGCAAATTAAACATCTGTTATAGCATAAAATGACCTGGTGTCATGGCCGTGCGGTTTCAAATTCAAGTTCTGGTTGTTTAGTCATCGGGGTGCTACATTGTAGTTTGAGGTCCGGTCGTGGCACTTGTGTCCTTGAGCAAGATACTGTAAAGTTTACAATAATTGCTTCTCTTCACCCAGGGTTACAGATGGGTACCTGCGAGGGTGGAGGTTGATATTAAATTATTGTGTCAAAAGTGTCAAAATGGTTAATTTTTTTTTAAATAGTTAACTTACAATAGCTCCGGAGTATTCTGGTTTACCGTCAATTATTCTCATATTCTGAATTCTGGAATGATACAAGAGATGAAAGCGAAGAATTGTTTTAATATTTTTAAAATATCAGAAATGGATCATGTAACATGCATTTTCTTTTATTGTGAAAGCATTCAGCAGGCTTGGAAGTTCATGTTTGAGAGGGCAAGGCCATTTTCATTTTGGGAACAATTTGAAGGGGCACCAAGGCCAGGAACAGGGCAGATACAATTGTCATTTGGTCCTTTCAAAATCACTAAAAAAATTAATTTGGGCAAAGTGGCTAAGGCTGGTCCACTGTTTAAACATTTTTTCAAAAAAACAAAAACAGAAAAATGAAAACCAATATAATTTCTTTTAATATTTTGTTTTAACTTTAAGCAAACTCAAATTCTAGATTCTGATTCTGATCCAAAATTAACTCGGTTACCGATAGACTTTTTTCAACAAACCTTGTTTTGGCAATATCCACTGGCATCGACGCAATCGTTGTCACGAGACCGCTGATCATACTCGCACCGAAATGACACAAAATGTTGTCTTGAAAGTAACCTTCATGAATGCAGAACAAAACGAACAACTTATTCAAAATTCCTCTATAATTGGTGTCTCGGTACGTGAGGTACCTACTTGTACCCATATTTAATACTGGGTACTTCTTGTTAATAGCTGTCTTGATATTTGAGGTACCTACCTGTACCCATGTTCAATACTGGGTACTTCTTGTTTAAATAGCTGTCTTGATATGTGAGGTACCTACCTGTACCCATGTTTAATAGTAGGTACTTCTTTTTAATAGGTCTCTTGATATGTGAGGTACCTACTTGTACCCATGTTTAATACTGGTTACTTCTTTTTAATAGCTGTCTTGATATTTGAGGTACCTACCTGTACCCATAAGGAACTGTTTAGCTTGGGAATAGGAGGCTAGCTGTGCTGCATTGACCACCATGGCTCGGGCAACAGTGGGTCCACAACCCTATAAAAAAAAATTGAAAAAATCATTATCTTTCTGGTAAAGAAACTGAAACCTCTGGTCCTGTTGACAACTGTGAAAGAAGACAATGAAGAGGCAATAATTTTTGTTTGTTTGTTTGTTTAGAAGATCTTCCCATCAAGGGAACGCGGCAAACTTCTGCATGTTGATAAACACATTAAGCCGTCACTCTGTGTATACAGAGCAAGGTTTGCTCATAACTTTTCCAGTGACTAGCCAGCAGGGACCAGCAAGCTTGTCATTTCACAAGTTTGTCAGATTTTTCACAAGTCCATATTTCAAATGAAATGGGGAAGCTTTTCAACACCGAGTTAGTCAGCCGGACCACTTGGAGTTTGACTGGCTCTAAGGTGTTAACTGCTATACTCACCCTCCATAGCGTTACTAGACCCTCTTCTTTCGTTATCCTGGCTAGAGCGTTGAAGACACTGCTATACCCCCTCCTTTCATTGACAGGTAGCCTAACACAAACAATCAACAGTCAAATATGTAAAAAATATCATACGCCACTGATTATTCATAGAAGCTTATTAGTCAAGGGACACAGGCTTCAAGAACACAGTTGTCTTGACGGGGATTTGAACCTACACCCTGGGCCCGATTTCATAAAGCCTTCTTTTTAAAGCATAAAAACTTGCAAAGCACAGACAAATCTTGCTTAACGGCAACTGGTTACCACTAAAAATTCCGTAAAGTTTACATTGTTGCAACTGGTGCCCTTCTCAATGTTTTCTTAGCAAAGAAATTTACTAAGCAGTGTTATTTCTGCTTAACAGCTTAATGAAATTGGGCGCCGATGGCTTAGCCACCAGAACTCGAGTTCGGAACACAAGCACGCCATGACATACCATATAATAACAAGTTACCAACATGATAAAAACTGTAACAAATTTCATATCTTGTGTATCTTCTTTTCTGTTGATAAGTTACACTATTTCCTATTTTCAATATGTGGGATGAGGGTGGGGGGGGGGGGGTAGGACTCGTACCTGCCGTCTGAAGTCATCCTGATAAGTGATATCTCGGCCGGAGTGCCGACAAACGCTCCAGTAGCTCCAGCTGTCATACCTGACGAATGAGAAGAAGTTATTAGCTGAAAATGGTTTCAAGTTAAAGGCATTATACTCAGGATTGGTAGGGCTGACAAAATAGTTGCAGACAGTGTTCATGTTTTATGTGATCAACCCCACATGAAATGGCAAACCTGTGAAAATGGCTAATTCCGTTTTGCGAGTCTGGAAAAAATGGGGCAAAACATGCCAAATTTTCAGCACATAAACACATCTCGAGCTGGATATCGCGTTGGGATGCGACTTTCTGTTGGAAACTACCATTTTTTAAATAAATGCATGCCTGCTGAAGAGATATTTATGAAAATGCGTTTTCTTGGGAATTTAGTCAAATAGTTGTTATATACTAACCTATTAGTGCCTTCGTTAAAAAGTTTGGAGGTTTTCCATCGGGTCTGAAAAAAAAGGGCAAAAATGCAGCATGTCTTTAAAAGAATTCATTCAATGATGTGGACCATAACAGCCTTGTAGCTCACAACTTTTCTCAACAGCTGCAGTACTTCTTACCAAGTCAGTCTTAATCGTCATTTAATTCTGGAGTAATGGGCCATATTTTTGACCGCGTGAGGGCGCTCTCAATCACTTCCGGGGGTATATTCATTCATACCCAAAACAGTTATTAAAGATTGGAACACATAACCACCACAGACATCTAATCCATCACGGACAATAAGACTTTTAAAGGAGCCGTTATAATCCACCTCTAAAACAAATTGAAACTACGGCGCAACACTAGTGACAGAACGCCTATTAATCTGTGCAGGGCGAATCGCGTATACCCCCGGAAGTGATAAAAGTACTATTTATAGCGCCCTCGCGCGGTCAAAAATAAGGCGCATTCTGGAGTAATTACCAAAGGTACCCTCCCTTTAACAACAGTATTTGAATGTTTCAAATAATCAGTTTAGGTGGTATATCTAAGAGAGGTTTGCGGTAACACTATGTGAATATCTCTTTTAAGAGAGTAGTGTTGGTTTTGAAAAGAAGATCTAATCGCCTTACTCCTGAAGACTGTCAGAGCAAACTGAAACGTTGAGTTGTTAACCATTAATTCCTTTCAGAACCGACACTTGTTAGTCAAAAGAGATATTCACATGATGCTACCACAAACCTCTCTTAGTTACTTGTCCCCCATGCAAAGTATCAAATCCTACTTAGGTGGCATAGCTTACCCTGACACCATGTCAAATAACGTCGTGTAGATCCCAAGCCTTGTTGTCGTGTATGTTGCTTGACGAAGTAATCCTGCCGACAAGCTAGTAAACAGAAAGAAGAAAAAACGACTTGTAGCTTTTGAGATTAAAAAATTTTTTTTTTTGACATGTTGTGCCGTGGCCGAGCCGTCTAGTTCACCAGGGCCAAATTTCATAGAGCTGTTAAGCACAACAATTTGCTTGGCATGAAATTTCTTCCTTGATAAAAACAGGATTACCAACCAAACTTCCGCGTGATTTTCCAAATCAAACAACAGTTGGATACCAGCAACACGCAATATGCAACAAATGGAAATTTGGTTGGTAATACTGTTTTTATCAAGGAAGAAATTTCATGCTAAGCAAATTTTCGTGCTTAGCAGCTCTATGAAATTGGGCCCTTACCCACACTCCGGTGTTGTCAGCTGCAGAGTGTGGGTATACTACTTGGTCATGACACTTGTACCTTTAAAACAAGCAAGGCACTTAACCATGAATGCTTAGGAAGTTTGGAAGTGCTCTCTGCTCTACCAGCCAGTCTCCTAGTGGATGATACCCATGCCTACATTCTTAGGGAAATGCGAATGGGTCAAACCCCGTTTCAGCACCATGAGTAGGTGGCAACGTGCCCATGGTGGCAGTTCATTTGAGTGGGCAGCCCAAATCAGTTTAGTAGCCCTCATCTTGAAGTGGGCGTCCATGGCCTTGTGATCTTAGGCCATTTCTCATCAAAAATTATACTTCGGTTCGAATCCCACCAGAGTAACATGCCTGTGATATTTTGTTTACAGGACTCGGGAAAGTACCGAGTATACAGTGCTAACACACATCGGTGTATGGGTAAAAACCAAAATTAATATTATTTATCCCCGATGCAAATTTAACATCTATTTTAAAAATTATATTGATAACTGCCTTCTCCGAGTAACCCTTTTTCTGGGAAAAGTTTTCTTACGCCCATTTTTCAGGTGCACAAGGCTAGACTTACCCATTATAGAGCCCTAGAACTCCTTCGCCTGCTATGATTGCTCTAATGGCATGACCGCTTGTCTTGTACTGTCTGGATGCACCGCCCTCGCCTGTTGAAATTGAGAATTAACAGAATTAGGTTTCACAGCCCAATGCATCCAGCAGGTACGGCTCACCGCACTCTCATTTATGAAAAAAAAACCACCCCAGACCCAGTTGGAATCAAGCAGTCTGTTGAATACACGCATAATTAAACTTCTTTATTCATCAGCCCTCATAATTCTTACATTGTTTTTGAACAACTTTTCAACAAGAAGTCCTGTATCCCGGTATTTACAGTTTTCATGAACACAACATTCTCGATCTTGATGACAGACAGAGTTTGAGTGGGCCTATTATTATTAGGGGCCTATGTGAAAACCATTGTTTGGCAAAACAAATATAGGCCACCTCGGGGGCCCAGCGTTAACTTCATACCAGCGAGTCTTAATATTGCCTTAAACGTCACCAGGGGTGGATTTCACAACTCGTCCTAACTTAGGACTAGCCTTAAGTTTTGAATATCTCCTAGTCCAAATTTTTTGTGAAATCGACCCCTGACACTCCTGAGCTTTAAACAAAAGTCCCCGATACAGTTAAAACAAACCAAATAAAAAGGAAATGATGTGGAAACCATTAGTAACTCACCGCTCATTTGCATACGGTTTTTGACAAGATCCAAAGGCTGCACAAAGACAGTAGCACCCATCCTATTATTAATATTAATAACATTAAATAACAATTAATCGACAGATAAAATATCCAAAATCAGTGATACCAAATGGTATACCTGTCTGTATACCTCCATCATGATCATGTCCATACTACCACTACGGGGTAGACTTTAACATGTTTAACTTAACAAACATGCTTAAGTTTTTTCACACGGCTGCTGCGACTCATTACTGCTACAAATTATACTGCAATTCAACCCAATAAATGCACAATAACTGAAGTATATATGCCTCCCATTATTCTTCTAAAACTAATACAATACTAACCCAGCTAAACCTCCGTAGAGGAATTTTACTGGTTTGGGAATCTGCACTGGGGCCGCAGACTTCTTCTCTGTGGACGTCGCCATTTTGAATGAATGCACATAATGGCCCTTTTCGAAACCACGGCTTCGGCTCATCAGGCTAGCTTAGCCCTATGGTTGTTTGTACGAGAGGACCTGGAGCCGGAGGTCGAAAACCACGGCAGAAGCCGTGGTTTTCGAAAAGGGCCTTACACATCCCTTGTAAACATTTGCAAAGAACGTACAGTTGGTGCGCACACGTCCCACACCTACACACACGTCCCACACGTACACCCACCCACAACACACGCGTACACACCCGTACACCCCTTCAACCCCTGAATTTCCGTACGGAGCCCATAAAGAGCCAAAGAAAGTAGGCCTACAAAAGAATGATTTCTTTCGTCCAACGAAACATTATGTCGAGGGAGCACACATTTTTGTTTCAGGAATAAACTAATATTTATAGGGAACATTACAATTGAGGAAACGTAATAAAAAAAAAAGCCCTAATAAAAATTCAAATTGAACAACCACCTTTTCCGATCCCTTTACAGTCTCTGGATGTTAATTAAGTTCACGATTTGTAAACTCATCCTTCTCTTAATTTGTTGCTATATTTATATAAATGAATACACAATAGTTATTTTTTTAAATAGAATAATGCTGGTGCCCGCAGCATTCGAAATTCAACCGGATGGGAGGTCATTTCTCCACTTTGTCATGTGGATATATTTAAAACGTCAGTTCTCTCTGATGGCTGGAGAAGTAATGACATTTCAAATGAGGCGTGCATTGTTCACATTGTTTGTAAATAATATTGTTCCCAGAGTCAATTTTACATTTTATTTCCACATTTTTCCTTTACTAACAGTAGCTGTTGACGTTTCCATTCAAACAGAAATTAATTAATCAGTGTAGCTGTGCCAACTAGGTAATTGCTGCATTGCTACGTTACGCATCTTCTAGACCCGCACAATCCCAGACACCGGAAGAAGGTCTGGCCGGTGTCGCATGCAATTGTGTCCTCTATGCAATACTATCCGGAGGACATTATTGCATATGCAATAATGTCGGACGGGTTTGTATTATGCAATCGTGTCCGCCCGGACGCTGCTGCATAATGCAATCGTGTCCGCCCGGACACATTTGCATATGCAGTTGTGTCCGCCCCCGTGCAAAACAGTCCTTGCAGTAAATAAAACACCCTTGGTCGACGGAACACTAGCCTTTTTTTTTTACAAGATTTCGAATGGCATGGGAAATGTTCGGCCGTTGGGTATTCGCTGCAATCATACGTGGCATGCTGCATATACGTACGTACGTTCACTGAACGCTCGCTTACGTACGCACTTACACTATTACATATGCAAAAGTGTCCGGAGCGAACAGTATTGCAAGGCGGACACAATATTGCATCTGACACCGGCCCTTTTCGAAACCACGACTTCGGCTCAGGCTATTTTGACCCCGCGGTTGCTTTGACAATTTCGTGCTTTACGTAGGGCTTCATACGAAAGGACGGAGCCTGAAGCCGAATCCAAGCCAAAGCCGTGTATTCGAAAAGTGCCAAAGTGTGCAATTAACATACCAGCATAAAGTTGACATCTGAGACGGACTAGCATTGTACATCTTATGTTTGAAAACGAAAGGGCGACCTCTTTCTACCAAAATAAATTATGCGCATTAATTTCCCCGTCATTTACGGAAGGGAAAGCCCCGGAATTAAATAATGCAACCTTTAACCCATCTTACAGGACCGCCCAGTCGCCCAAGGCGATACACTGGGTGCGTTCGTTTAGCTCCCCTGGGTCGACCCCGGTGCGTGGCGTTTTTTTTTACCAGGACGAACGTGGGTAATTATCTGCACACACTCATCCTGGGGGAAAAAAAACGCCACACACCGGGGTCGACCCACGGGGAAGCTAAACGAACGCACCCATTATACAATGCGATAGGAGTGTGTAGAACAAAATAATGCCTAATCATCCGATCCTCAAAATAAGAAGTAAAGTCGGTGGTACGCGTTGATTAAAGGCATTGGAGACGTTTAGTAATTACTAACAGTATTAGCATAAAAACTTAGTACCTGGTAACGAGCAACGGAGAGCTAGTTGACAGTCTCTTTATTAACATCCGTATGAGAACTGACTTCCCCTGAAGTAATTTAGTTTTTTCAGAAAGAGGGAGTCTCTCCTTAACTTGAATTTTGAACAGCAGCTTTCGGTGCATAACGTTTTTTTAAGTATGATTTCATTTCGAAGTAAAATGTGGTTATTGACAAAGTTAACGTCTTATTGCCCAAATTGTGAATCCGCGAAGCGTTTACTGACAGTAACATCTCTCCGAATGTGTATCAAAAATACTGATTATTATTCATGGCATGGTCATAAACCATTCCCAATTCGTTGCGATGTCCCAAAAATGAAATGTTCACAGGCTAGTTTGATTGTAAAGGAGGAACCGTACGCTTTGATATTAATTTTGTTATCTTATATAAATTTAGATATATTAATTTAATGAGTAGGGCAGATGGCCTTAGCTTTCGATCCAAACCGGACCTTCTTCAGAGGCATAAAACAAGTACAAACAAATACATATCCATTTATAGAAAAAGAGAGGGGAAAGGGATTAAGGGAGGGATCCAGAAAGAAGCGGGAAAATTATAGCCAATTAAAGTTTCTATTTCAGAATATATTTTCTCTAAAATTTATGTAGGCCTTTTGGATTAAAAAAAGAAGGCCCCCCCCCTTTAAAATGGCAATAATTGAAAATACATTATTTTCATTGTTTCCTTCACACTTGACTTGTAATGGTATCGCTATAGATGATTGTATGTATTACCATAGTCTCACCAGCACCGACACGCTCATTTGTAATTCCAAAGAAATGATTGATGATCAAAACCAGGGCCCAATTTCATAGAGCTGCCAAGCACGAAAATTTGCTTAGCATGAAATTTCGTCCTTGATAAAAACAGGGTTACCAACAACATTTCCATTTGTTGCATATTGCTTGTATTCAGCTGTTGTTTGCTTATCCTGAAAATCGCGTGGAAATTTGGTTCGTAATCCTGTTTTTATCAAGGCAAAAGTTTCATGCTAAGCAAATAATGTTTGTGCTTAGCAGCTCTATGAAATTGGGCCCTGATATGCCTTGGCAGTTTATCAGTATAGGCCATATTAGCATTTAGGTGCCAGGTAAAATCTTTCAGAACTATATTCTGTGTTCATTACAGGAAGGAGCAAGTTTGAGTGTGCATTTGATTAGTTGACTATTTTGACTCGAATCCAGACTGGACGACCATTGGTTGACTGCTGTGGTCGACCATTTGGAACCAACCTCATTATATGGTTTCTTCACTGGTCCCAATAGCCAGTGCCATGCTAACATGTGTTTCAGCGAAAACGCGGAAGGCAATGGAGTGTTGAATACCGACGTGGTACCAATAGTTGACTAGGCTTCCAAACGAGTCGTTTGAATGAGTGCGTCACTGCGCATACGTTGCTGGTCGCACTCGCACTTGCTTGAGGAGTCTTGAAAACAAAATATCTGCTCAGCAAACTTGGGCGGTGCACGTTCTACTAAAAAGACGGTTACTTTTTATAATGTTACCACTGAGTATAGTTCGAACGGAAATTTCAAGGTAAACAAAAACTTATATTTTATCAAACAAAATGGTCTCGCTTGTATTTTTGTCCCAAGCATCATTAAGTCTTCTGAAGTTGTGTTTTTTTTTACATTCTGTTTACACTAAACTTTCTATGAACCAAAAGAAGAAACAAAAGTGGTTCTAATTGTTGTTTAAAATACGGTGTCTTAATTCTGTGGCAGCAGTTCACACCATTTACATGAAATTTCTCCAAAGAGTTTTGAAAATAACACAGTGGTGTCTAGCTCAACAATTTGATCAAAAGGCTAGCCATACATTCCTATCGTAAAGCCTACAGCTATGAAATGTTGATCGTTGCCATAGTGAAGCACTTCCAAACAGACCTTAAGAAGGCAAACAATTAATACTGATAATGGTGATAGAGTTATGGCGGCAAAGATGCGTTTCCATGGTAACACTCCATGGATAATGGTCTTATTAGGCTGCCATAAATAATTTGTTAATAACAAATTATTTATGGCAGCCATTATCCATGGAGTGTTACCATGGAAACGCATCTATGCCGCCATAATAACAGCTTTCAGACTGCTCTTCATCAAACAGAAAGATAACTTTTTGTGTCTACCTTTTCTGCCACAAGACGGCCAGGTTACTTTTGGAAGCTAAAAAGTTTCCACAAAACACTGAGTAGAAACTTCAATAGAACTACTATTACGAACGTTTGTTTGTACCCCAAAAGAGAGAGGCTTCGGTACTCCCACTCAGTCAACGCGCCTGATGATGAAATTATACGTGTTTATCGTATTGAGCTTTGGGTGTGGACCTACTGCCGCTGGCCTCTGTCCACCAGACTGGAGTCTTTATGAGAGGAAGTGCTACCAAGTTCTCAAAGAACCTTTCTCTTGGGCAGATGGTCGTTCTGCCTGCGAGAAATTAGATGCCCACATTGCAGCTGCTAGTTCAAGCTCGGAAAACCGATTCATCTGGAATTTGTTTCAAAAAAAGAAATTGACAGTTGGTGTCTGGGCTGGCTACAGCTACATCAATGGAAGCTTGCAGCCGTCGTCTCAGTACACTAACTGGGCAAATAACCAACCTGGAGGTAGTTGGAAATGTGTTGGTATGGGTCTAGAGTCAGTAGGGAAATGGGGAATTCAATTGTGTTCAAACATAAGAGCAGTTGTTTGTGAACGCGCTCCCAGCTCAGCGCCCAAGGTATTCTGCTTTGATACCGATGACAACGGCCGGCTTACCGCCCGAGGATGTATCAAGAGTTACACAGTGCGTGAGCTACGAGGTGGTGGTGTGGTGTCCTGTGGCAAGGCATGCCGTGAAGAGCTCCGATGTCACTCCTTCAATCTGCTGGAGGAAGATGGAGAGATGGTTTGTCAGCTGATATCTGCCAATCGTCATACAGTACCGCCAGAAGCTATAAGCGACAGCAAGAACTGCTACCATTTCGATCTGTAAAAAGATAAAGATATAATACATGATTGGTAAGGATATAGAAAATATTGCATGAACGTTGATGAATACATGAAGTTATCAAACTATAGAACCTTTTTTTCTGTGAAATATTTCCCTCATATATATTCAAGAAAAGTGGATCTGAGAACGCCCCAAAACGCAAAAGCTGATTTTTTATTGTATAAAGGACCGGTCACACAGGCCTCGATAAAGAGAACTAGAATGAAAACGTTACCAATACACGCCCTCGATTGGTTGAATATAAGCGTGGGCGTATTCTGTGTGGGGCAAATTCAACCAAAAGAATGCCTTCTCTTTGCGTCGTCATCGTTATCGCTGCAGTGGGACCGGGCCTTTACAACCAAGGGCCAATAGTTGCGTTCACATGCTGAAAACTGTGGTTGTTTTATCCCCGATTTTTCTCCTGACTGATACAGCGGAAATAAGCCACAATTATTTTCAGCTCTATGAAATTGGGCCCTGATCACACAAATAATGAACACAATCTGCAACTATTTTTTTCAGCTTTTACCAATCCTGTATTATACTTCAAGCTTTGGCTAAAAAGCAAAACCGACAACTTGAAAATCTTTATTCAAACTAGTTTATCTTTCTTTTGATTATATTAAGTTAACATTTTAGAAATAGCAGTTGCTGGAGATTGCCATTGACATCAAATGTTTTGCTCGACATTTCTGTGGCAAAAATTAAACGGCGCAAGTTGTGTATACCAGCGTCCGTTTAACTAAAAACGATCAAAACTTGATACTATATTGTTTTCATAAAATAGCCAAGTCATTTGTAGGCTAGAAATAATTGTAGACTGTATTTGAAAGTTTCAACGATTTGTTTTTCATTCTGCATCACGACTACAGCGCCACGTGGTGCCCGACGAAAATTATATTTGTTGTATTGTCATTTCAGCCAATCAAGAAATACTCTGTTATATAGGCTTCAAACATCCGATTCAGATCACTAACAAATTATTTACACACACACAAAATGTAAAACAAAGTCAACTTGATATTTTATTGCTATCAAAGGCTATCTGTACATATATATATTAATATCTTTATTTTTTAAATAGAAAATAAAACCATTTACAGGTGACCAATGCCCGGTTCATAGTTTCTGCGAACGCGAATTTTGACGTCACAGCCCCGTTTTCCCAGCGAATGTTTCGCAGGGGTTGCGCAAATTTCAACTGCATGATGCGAATTTTTAGTCAAAATTCGTATCGCATTCGAAGGAAGTATGAACCTGGCTTTACAGTGTCAAACTTAATGTCATGTAATCTATACGTTAAAGGCAGTGGACACTTGGTAATTACTCAAAAGAATTATTAGCATAACACCTTACTCGGTTACGAGTAATGGGGAGCTGTTGATAGTATATATAAAACATTGTGAGAAGCGGCTCCATCTGAAGTAACGTAATTTTCGAGAAATAAGTAATTTCCCACGAATTTGATTTCGAGACCTCAGATTTAGAATTTGAGGCCTCGAAATCAAGCATCTGAAAGCACACAACTTCGTGTGACAAGGGTGTTTTTTCTTTCATTATTATCTCGCAACTTCGACGACCGATTGAGCTAAAATTTTCACAGGTTTGTTATTTTGTGCGTAATGTTGAGATACACCAAGTGAGAAGACTGGTCTTTGACAATTACCACTAGTGTCTAGTGTCTTTAAGTGGAATGTTTTAATTGCTATTATGATATAAATGTGTATTAACAATATATAAAATAAAAATACCTAATTGGTATCTGGACCAAATTTCTTAGAGCTGCTTAGCACAAAAATAGCTAAGGAACATTAAGCTTACCAGAATAAGGTTACCAGCCAAAGTACCGTGTAACATGTACAATTTATGACTGGTATCCTGCTCACGCTGCTAAGCAGGGCGTTTTAAATAGTGCCCTGCTCTTTACAAGTTGGTGGGGCAATAGGTCAACAAATTACAGTGGTTCATTCGCTTTGATCACCCCTTGCCATCTGGGCCCCAATCGAGATAATTTGAGGACAAAAGTAGATAAGCACAACAAAATTATGTTCACCAACCAAAATACCATGTCACATCTAAAACTTGTGACTGGTAATCTGCATATTGTGCTAAGCAGGACATTTTTAAGCGGTGTTTTCTTAAGCAGCTCTATGAAATTTTGCCCTGGTGTGAAGCCTTCTTTTTAGGATGAGCTTCAATGTTTGATTCCCTTTTACCACTAATTTCCAAAATAATAGAGTCCTTATGAAAATTTGAAAACATAAATAAATCAATAAATACAAGTCTCTATAAAACGGTGAAAAATTACACTGTGTTTGATACCCATCTATAGTATTTTTATGTCAAATAATATTTTAAAAAAAAGGTTGATGACGCCATACTATGTTGAAATCATGACAACCAAATGCAAAATTTGCCATATGAACTGTGTAGTACCAGTAAGTAGCTTGCCTGCCAGAAGGGCTATCAAATGTACAAAGGCACCCTCTTTCTAAACAGAGAATATATATTGTTCAACAGTTTCACCTTAAAAACCCATAAAATATTGTAGCTTGAAAATACAATGCAAAACGCGAATACAAAAATTGAGTTAGAAAGTAAAATCTATAAAATTCAAAATTGAAAAAATGCATTTTGCTTTTCTCGTGAAATAATGGCAGTGACTATTAAATCTTTTTCATTTTTATTTGTCAAAAATAATCTCTTGACTTTTTTTAGTAAAGATACAAAATATTACCTGGTTTAAATGCAGGTATGCTATTTGGTCCTTTGAAAAAAAAGTAGGAAATCAGGGCTGACCGATATACATAAATGTATACACACGGTGCAGTCTTTATTTACATTTCAGAATTTAATCATAATGTTTCAGACTTCTCCAAAGAGCAAAACAAAGATCGGAAATCAGACTTTAGTTCTAAAAAAAGGTTTTGGGGTACTTTTTGTGGGTTGAAAAATTATCAGTTTGAAAGGGTGTGTTCAAAAACCATAACACAGTTCTTTTACTTCAACACAAGCAAAAGCGTAACAACTAATACCATCAAAGATACGAGCGCTCCGAAGAATTGCCCTCCAGACGTCACCGCGCTCTTTTGCTTGCGCTGCTTCACGGGTACCCGCGTCTGTGTTGCGTGTATGATGCTATCCCAGGATTCTTCGACAGCTTTCTTGGCACCGCTCCAAGAATGTGGGCCACAAAGGCGATAGGTTGCTGGGTAGCAGGGTCCGAAAAGCACCTTTAAAAAGGGGTTAACAGTTGTTCAAATCTTTTTAAAAGGGGATAAGAGTTGTTGAAATCTAAACATAACAATTCTGCGAAAATTTGAACTCAATAATTGGTCGTCGAAGTTGCAAGATAATAATGAAAGAAAAATAACCCTTGTCACAAGAAGTTGTGTGCGTTTAGATGGTTGATTTCGAGACCTCAAGTTCTAATCGAAATCAAATTCGTGACAATTTACTTCTTTCTCAAAAACTACGTTACTTCAGAGGGAGCCATTTCTCACAATGTTTAAGATTATCAACCGCTCTCCATTGCTCGCTACCAAGTAAGGTTTTATGCTTACACTTATTTTGAGTAATTACCAATAGTGTCCGAAATATATTTCCATTTGCAACAAATGCTTTTAACAATCAAAGTTCCCAATGCGATGGCAAAGTATCCCTTTATCAGTGTTTTCGGAAGGAAGTTTTCGAGAGGAAGTTACTACTAAGGTCTTCTCGTGGAGGACGTTGCGCTACTAAATGGCCATATCTTCATACATGAAAGGTAAACGGAACACAAAAAATCCCTAAAAACTCCCACTGTGGAAAGCTGAAGTGATAGGGAACTTCCAGGTTTGTCATGGCCAAACTATCTTGTTCAAGCACAGGATTGCGTGGTGCTACGTCCGACTTGGGATATAAACTTGTCACACGAGACAGCTTTTACAGGCAACTTGGAGGCAACCAACTGCAGTGCATACATGACCACTTTGGTAGCACAGGAGTAATTGTTTTTCAAAACAGTGTCTTACAATCCCCAAGAAAAACATGTTAAAATTCAAATGTGTCTGTGCCCTTTCTTCTTGGATTATGCCTGGAACTGGTTGCCTGTAGGTTGCATCGTGGGACATGGGCATTGGAACATCAATCAAGTGACCAATTATATTGTGTGGTGTGGTGGCTTAAAGTTCGGTTCATAGTTCTTGCGAATTCATTCACAACTTTTGTATGTCACATGGTTGTTTTCGCAGCAAATGTTTCTCAATTCAACTGATACGAATTATTCGTTGCGACTAATGTGTGACGTTAAAAGGAAGTATGAACGGGGCTTAATTTGAAGTTAATAACATTAGTTGTAAGAAGGTTGAACATGTGTCGAAATTCTGAATTCATAAAGAAGTTTTTGTTTACCTGGAACGCAAGCCTTGGATTGGTCAGAAAGAGTTTAGTGAACTTTGGTTTTGCACCCATCAGATCGGCCAGGTGATCTTGATAAGGTATAGGCGGGAACTGAAATAGAAGAAAGGAAACAAATCGTCATTAATTTTATGTCATATGGATGTGCAGAATTAGTTTTTTTAAAAGCACAGTACAGAGTCTCATACTTTGCAACTTAAAAAAAAAACAAGCATGGGGATAAGGCATTTTATGCAAATTTTGAAGAAAAAAAAAGCATTCCTTTTGGTCGAAATTATGATGTAAAGGAAACTTTACAATTAGCAGAAAATTTATAAACAGCTTTCTCAAAGTGAACATCTGACGTCAAACTTCAAGGCACGTAAATTACGCCAGAGATCTGCTGATGGCAAACGTACATAATCACCTTTGGCCTCACGTCATTTCACATGGCTTTCATTGTTCTGGCGATTCGTAGTTAAATCCGACGTACATGTGAAAACATATAAAGCCAATACATGTCTTGATCCTTGGGATAAAGACAGGGGACCAGTTTATCTCGAGGTCCGCATGAAATAGATACTTACAAAAAGTCTGTGTTTTCCAAATGTTTGGAAGAGGACATCCCTTCTCCTTATGACGTCATCCATCATCGTCTGCTCATCGGGCATGCGCAC
Organism: Asterias rubens; assembly: GCF_902459465.1. NCBI lineage: Eukaryota > Metazoa > Echinodermata > Asteroidea > Forcipulatida > Asteriidae > Asterias > Asterias rubens. The sequence continues at coordinate 10,715,194 of NC_047079.1, forward strand.
TTTCCCCTTGAATACCTGAGCAGCCAATCTGGTTTGGAGTTCGAAGACAGGGGGCTGTCCCCCAAGCGTTGTTACGCAACCAATCACAGCGAGGGTCTGGTGACGTAGTTTTGGCGGGAAAACGTGCAGGTACAAGTCCAAATCGGCAAAGTTGTCTGTGGGGTTTCAGAGGGAATGAATCAACGATCATTATAATTACCCTTTTGGGATCTAATAAAGATTATTTTAATTGAGTTGAACTTGCCAGCGTCCATGATTTGTAAACCTACTAAGAGTTTTACTGAAGTTATGCTAAAATGTTAAAGGCAATACATACACGTTTGTGAGTTGTGAAAGGCCTTGGTGTATCCAAACTTATACCACAAACTTTTTCAGAGTGGGTCGTACATTTTTAGTGAGGAATTACCTCTTTCTCAAATCACAATGTTTTATAATAACAACAGCTTTATGTTGCTCGTTACCAAGGAATTTTTTATGCTAGATATATTTTGAGTAATGTACATTTCCTTAAAAGTGCATACAGGCTACATGCCCTTTTATAAGGACTGCTTTGCAAAAGGGGATAAAGCCAGAAATTTCCTTGGCGGGATCTAGCCATCTCAAACCCCACCTTGTTTATTCGGGATCGTTCTGAAACCACATCTGGAATATATGGGAACGATCTCAAACCCCAACATTTTATATTCGGGATCGATCTCAAACCTCACCTCGATCTCAAACCTCACCTTGTATAATCGACCTGTCAATGAAGTCGTAGCCAAGCTCGTACCCAGTGGCGAACATAACGGCATCAACGTTATCAACCTTGACCCCATCGACAAACTCCACGCCGTTCTTTGTAAATCGTTTGACCCCGGGTCTGCACTGGATCGCACCGCACATAATTCGGTCTCCAATTTCATCGTTTATCATGACCTACATACACAGTAAATAAAGACATTAGTGGTACACGAACTACTTGTTCTAAACAAAATAAATGATCTGGGTACACGATTACTTTGCAAGTATGGAATAGCCCAGAAGGAATAGCGAGCGGTCAACGAACTGTTAAGCTGGCGACGCAATGAAATATTTAGACTCTCGATCTGGACCAAATCCGGCAGATTGCTGCAAAGACACTGCCATAAAAATCGGTCATGATTACGTACACTTATGAGTCACTGCATTAAAATGCCTATTAGCAAATATTTTTGATGAAAGATCGGCTGTGACCCAGTCTTTATAGTTGCCGAAGGAATGGTCAAGTGTCAAAGGCAGATTTTTACCAAAGTGTCTTTTTACCTCACTGTTCAGGAGACCAGCCTCTGCAGACAGGCCGAGTTTACTATGGTTGAAGTTCACGTTGGCTTTGGACTCTGCAATCTTACCTGCAATACAACAATTTAAAACAATACAAACTATTAAATTATTGATATATGTATTCCAGGCCAATTTAAAAAAAGTATTTTTTAATTTTGCCATTCGGCTCATTAAATTTGGTTAGGCTCTAGTAAAAAAGGTGTTTAAATTCAACAGTTAAATTTAATTCACTCATCAAATAATTACGACTCAAATTAATCTGGTCGCAAATATTAAATTTCGCAAAATCCATCCACAGGAGGCTGGTCAGCCATGTAATTTCATCAGTGTTGTAAAAAGGCAGTAGAAATCCAACTTCAGATTACTGAAAATGTTGTATAGAATGATTATAAAAAAAAGGATGACCGAAACGCACATCTTCGATGACCACTTGAGTCCAAATGTTCACAGGTTTGTTACTCCATGCGTATATCGGGATACACTAAGTGAGAATACAGTTCTTTGACAATTACAAAATGTGTTATTACTTCAGTGCCTTAAAACAAAAAAATGTGGTTCTTTTATGAGTTATCAAACCTACCAACTAAGGCAGTTGGAGCAAACTGTATGATTCTTTTGTTGACTGTCATATCAACGGGAACACCGTCCGAAGACATGCGTTTGACGACCCAGCAACCGTGCCTCATCGTCAGGTGGACCTGGCGGGCCCATCGGCTCAAATCAACGGCGACATCACCGGCTGAGTTCGACGAACCTGGTGAAAAAGCAGAAGACATGTCAGCTGGATGATTTTGATAGAAAAAAGGGACTCTGTGAAATTACTTGATACGTTTCTTTCTTATGGCTTTTATTTATAAAAAAGAAGCAAAAGATTTGGGTTAAAAGAGTGGTGGGGCCTCCTACCCACTTTAGTTTGATGATAAGTGGGTATTCATAACTCGTTTCAACTATTAGAGACTATTCAGAAAGCTTAAATCCCCACAAAATGTTGATATTTTTTAAAATATTGAATGGCTTCTTAATACGATCTTTATCCAAGAAAACAAATGTATGTCTGAAACGAACCAGATAATTTAGGTCAAATTTTGAGGTCTCAAACAGTAGTTTTCAATGGCTTTTTCTGGCATAAACAAACAACTTTTACTTTGGAATGAAATTGACGAACTTGCCCATTAAATTTCTGATTTTTGCTTTTTTTAAACAACATTTCTTACTGCTTAATAACCTGTTTATTTTGCAACATACACAAATAAGAGTGTTTAGTCTGTCAACGTTATTTACACTTACCCATAACAACTACTGTTTTCCCGGCGAAAGAGTCGGGCTTTCTGAATTCATTTGTGTGTATTTTCTGTCCCTCAAATTCATCAAGCCCCGGATACTCTGGCACGAAAGGCTTCTTGTACATTCCAGAGCAGACGAAAACTGCATCAAAAACTACCGCCTTTTCCTCACAGCCGTCCATGCGCGTGCGCACCAGCCACTGTCCCGTAGTCTCAAAATCAGCCGTCGGCTCGACCCGGAGTACGGACGTGTTGTACTGGATATACTTCTCGAGGTCGAAGTGGGCTGCGTAGTCTTGCATGTATTTGAGGATGTGTTTGGGACGTGGATACGGTGGTGCATTCTTGGGGAAGGGGTAGTCGCTTAAAGCCATCATGACCTTGCTGGAGTTCGTGATCAGTGAGTCATATATAGCTGACCCTTGACCCGGACGGAGGCCTTCTTGGTAAACCCAAACACCTCCTGGATTATAAATGTATGGTGTTAGTATTCATGCAATTTCGAAAAACAGATCATAATGATATCCGGGTGCGGTTTCAATTTGACTGTACTTCCTCTCTCCATTGTTTTAGATTGTGTATTCACCCAAGGTCATGAAGGTCGGGCGTGCTGTTTTTCAAGACTCCCCATTCTTCTCAAAATTAATACCGTTCTTGAGCTGCCTCCCATCATTTCCACTGTGTGTGCTATGGGTTGTTTCAAAATGCGTATAAAATAATGTTCACCCACATCTTGAAATGTCATGTGTACTACGAACATGTTCTTTTAGCATGGTTTATGTTGGAAAGCGCCAAGAACCACCCATAATAATATTGTAATACTTTTTAAGAGCACATTACCAAAAGAGTGGTAAAGAGTGACTCTTTTTTAAATCATTGCGTACTCTCTCAACTTTTACCAAAAAACAAAAAAATCGTTTTCAATACCAACACTAAGATGTGCAATTTGTGTATGTGGAAATAATAACGTATGTTCCCGTCTTGCACCTGTTTTGTCCTGTATTTTAATGTATGTCTGTTTTGTTGTTGTCTGTATGATCATAGGCTGGGGAACAAAAAGCTGTGCTGCTACCCGGACCTAGATGTTACATTTTCTTTATTCACTTTTTTATTCTCTTTTATATTCACCAATTTTGACCATAAGTTACTCTGTATTAGGCCGTGTCCGAAACGGCGACTTCGGCTACAGCTACGGCTAGATCGCGCGCGTCTGCCTATTCTTTAACACTGGTAGACGCGCTGATCTAGACGTAGCTGTAGCCGAAGTCGTCGTTTCGGACACGGCCTTAGTATACATTATTTGCAACATTGAATAAACGTATCTATCTAGCTATTACTTAAGTTGAAACTAAAATTCTGGCCAAACTTTACGTCACATAATTGAATGACCATTCACAGGCTATCAGGCCTAACTGTTGCTCCATGATGATGAGAGCAAAAGGGCCCTAGCCCCACAAGTGCGTTCACATATAGCTCAATGCTTTAAAGGGTGGCTGCAGTGTTTTTTATTCATTTTAAACAACTAAACATGACTTTTTAAACCTGAAATATTTTTTTATTATTTTTTTTTAAATGCGCAAGTGTTTAAAAAATGGTTTTCAAGCGATAAGGGGAACCCACCCCGCCCCTAAAAGGGAGCTTTCTTTTGCATAAACGTGACGTCATGTCAGTAACCCGAGCCGTCGGGCCCCCGGCTGTGTTCATATAGAGAGCGTGTGCACTGTGTGGCCTGGTACCTAGGCGCGTGTAGTTAGGGACCAGACTGTTTTTGCCGACGATATGTTTGAATTCCCGACGTGACGTCGATGGTAGGGGCGGTAACAATCCACAAAAGGGGGGGGGGGGCATGACTTATTCGCTTATTACGCAAGTAAGATATTATGTCGGGAATAAACAAAACACATTTTATTGATGTTCAATATACATATATCAGAAATAAATGACGGCAACATTAACTGTTTTATTTGAATTAACTGCAGCATCCCTCTAAGATTGTCCTTCCTTTTTGAAGCGGGACCCAAAAGTGCTGTAGTAGAATCATAGAGCATGAAACGACAAACCAAACAAAGTAATCAACGCGCGTAACAAACTGGGGTAGGCCTAAACATCATTTTTGTTCTCGGCTTGTAATTGACTTACCGAGTTGGTCGTATCTTTCGAAGCAATGGGGTTCAATTCCTTCTTCTATGCATGCCTTGATGGACAGCAAGCCGCTGAAACCACCTCCGATTATTGCAGCTTTCATTTTGAGTTTTTTTCTGGAATTAATCAGAGAGAAAAAACATTTTACGTGACCGTCACACATTCATGAAGATGAGATATATAGTGGAACAGGCCTGTTTGCTTTGTTTTTGAAAAGGGCACGGGCACCCAGGCATTCTCCTTGGTTAATGGCACCCTATAATGGGGGAAATTGTACATTTCTACTGAAGCTATTCAAGGGCACCAAGGCAATGACCAGGGGCCATGTATCGGTGCCTCTGTAAAGTATCAGGCATAAAGTTATTTTAAAGGGACCAGTTAAAAATGCAAACAATCTTATTCCCTGCATGCAATTGGGGCTGCAGTCTGCAAACACCGTTACATAAATTAAGAAATTACCATAGTGTTAACAACATTGTAATTAATTTATTTATTATGCGCAAGTTACACAAACAAATATGTACGGAGGCGCATTACAATAGTAAAAACATACAGATGTCCTACAAGTCAACCACATCGTATACATATTGTCAGCTCATGCCATGATATCTTGAGATCATGGACCATGCATCAATATTCGCAGGACAAGTTTGTCAAGATTTACACGACAGACGAGAGAGCTCTCTCTGAAACAATCAGATGAATTTGTGACACGACTATGTTATGGGTACAAACCATGGAGGGATAGATGGTACTGTGGAGGACTACAACCACCATGGTATACTACAACCATAGAGCTATATCGTAGCTCTGTGGTACACACAACAATGGAGGAATATATAGCTTCTTCCTGGGTGTATGGGAGGGAGGAAGGTGCTACAACCATGGTACAACGGATAAAAGTCAACGGTGAACCAACCGCCACCAAATACCAAAGGTCACAGCAAGGATAGTAATGCCATGATTGGTAAGGTCTCTCTCTTTGAAACTGTACATGATGTGTGCAAAAATCTACGCCTATATCTTTACCTATGGCAAAATCCCACCGCCTTTTGCCACCCCTTCTTGTGCACCAACAACCCCCGCCCCCTCTCCTTGTGCTCCAGCAATACACACAAGCCAACATCAACTTATAATTACCACCGACCTTCTTTTTTCAGAATGAAATTAAAGGCAGTGGACACTATTGGTAATTGTCAAAGACTAGCCTCCACAGTTGATGTATCTCAACATACGCATAAAATTTGAGCTCAATCGGTCATCGAACTTGCGAGATAATAATGAAAGAAAAAACACCCTTGTCGCACAAAGTTCTGTGCGTTTAGATGGTTGATTTCGAGACCTTAAGTTCTAAACTTGAGGTCTCGAAATCAAATTCGTGGAAAATTACTTCTTTCTCGAAAACTATGGCACTTCAGAGGGAGCTGTTTCTCACAATGTTATCTACCATCAACCTCTCCCCATTACTCATTACCAAATAAAGTTTTATGCTAATAATTATTTTGAATAATTACCAATAGTGTCCACCGCCTTTAATTCCACTTGCGCCTATGTCTTTACCTTATGGCAAAATCCCACCACCTTTTGCCACCCCCTCCTTGTGCACCAGCAACACACACGCCAACATCAACTTATAATTACCGACCTTCTTTTTTCAGAATGAAATTAACAATAGTTCTTCTCATTAGACAATAACAAATTAGTTTTTAGTTTTAGACATTCAAATAAAGTCTAAAAATGTGTAACTCACCTTCTTACGTTGTCTCAACGTGACGAGGCTGACGGGCTTATTCTTTCTTCCAACGAGTCAACTTGCCTATTAAATACCCCAAATTCGTAAGCCCTTCCTCCATGATTGTAGTAGCAGTCACAAATTTGCATATTCAAGAAGTAACCGTTTAAGCCACGCCTACCACTTAGTCTTAAAAAGGGGAAACACCAACGACGTAATCTGGTTAGCTTTACATCCGGTTCCAAGCAGCGCTTTTCCCACTAAAGCCGTCACCAGATACCACGAGAACAATAGAGAAGCCTACGCGCATGTACCTTTGGACCCTTTCCTGCGTCCAATGACGTCGAGACCAGTGCAGTGGGTCCGGCCTTCAAACGATAACGGATGTGGGGGTTTAGCGAGGTCACATTCCTATAGCGACAAGGCAAAAACAATCAACCCGAACGGCGTCTTATATTTTTCGCGTGATTAATTCGACACCTCTGGTTAAATAATCCGGGTGACTTTGAAATGTGTCAACGACAATAAACGGCTGGCTACGGAAGCCCAGGACATCGCTATTAAAGCTCTATGGTGCCACTTGCTTTTCAGTTGGTTAATACCCGGGTGACTTTGATCGTGTATCTCTATGGTACAAACGACGATTATTCTACGATTTGCTACGGAAGTCCATTTGTGCCACGTTGCGTTTCTCTTTCACCACAGTGGTAGTGTTTCTCTTTCACCTATGCCCAATCTCCTAAAGCTGTTAAGGAGAGAATATTGACTTTGCTCAGCACAAACTGAGTGGGGCACCAGTCACAACAGTGTAAGCTTAATGTGATTTCGGCTGGTATCCTGTTTCTGTTGTGTTGAAGCAAAGTTTTCTGTGATTATAGCACTATGTGTTTCCATTCCGCAAATGGGCCCGGTTGCTTGCCGCCACTTAATAACTGTGTGTCTTTCTTATCTTCCCGTCCAGGGAACTCAACAAACTCACTTCAAGCTGTCAACAACCACTCTCTTTCAAAAAGATCATCAAATCTTAAACCACTATGCTTAACCTATTATTGTTATTTTTTATTATTAAGTATTATTTATACAGGGTAGCCCCATCAGTGTAAAACACTGTTCTCCCTGGGGTCCCTGTAGAAAAGCAATACACAGTACAAGAGATAAACAAATAAACATGTACAAAGAACAACCCCCACAAAAGCAGCTAAAATTTTATTTAATCTTTTTTTTGTCAAACTTTTCATCACTCAAAGAGACACAGCTGATTGTCAAACTGTTTTCAGTTATACAGTGACGGGACACTGTAGATTTTAGTTATTGGCCTAAAAAAATGTCAGACGACATGAAGACCAGGGGTCGATTTCACAAAGAGTTAGGACTAGTCCTAACTACTAGTCCTAGGAGATATACAATTTGCATGGATAGTCCTAAGATAGGACGAGTAACCGGTCCTAACTCGAGATAAGACTAGTCCTAACTCTTTGTGAAATCCACCCCTGGCCTGATAAGTATTCACAGACAGAGGCAACGAAGGCAATTGCCTCCATGCCCCCGGTCATTGCCTTGTTGCCCTTAAAATGATCCAGTAGAAATTTAGTTTCCTCAGGGTGCCCTTGGTTCCCTTCCTTGCCCTTTCAAAAACGAAGCATACGGGCCCGATGCATCATTTATTATATATAATTTTACATAAAATAAAAAAAAAATCTAAAGGAAATACTAGACTGAGTAGATATGATTAATTGAGCCACAATTTTACATTTCAAGACCCTAATTTTTAACATAAAGACAGCCCCAAAAAAGTAACGCATCTGTTGTAAAAGCACCTATAATTTTAAAATTGTTACTCGTATTCTGAAAATGAAAATACCAGGAGACGGACAATTTTAATAACTACAGTGATTTTGACACCTTGTTTGTAAAAATCGGTCGAGTATTGTTGTCGCGGTATGTGCTTACAGGTGAAAAGTGCCCATTTCCATTGTTGCAGTAACTCCAATTGACATGATCGTCTCTCCTCTGATTCAGTGTGCAGCTTTCAAAAGCGGTTCTTGTCAATAGGAGACAATTACCAATAGTGTCCACTGACTTTAAAGGCAGTGGACACTACTGGTAGTTACTCAAAATAATTATTAGCATAAAACCTTTCTTGGTGACCAGTAATGGGGAGAGGTTGATGGTATAAAACATTGTGAGAAACAGCTCACTCTGAAGTGCCATATTTTTTGAGAAAGAAGTAATTTTCCACGAATTTGATTTCGAGACCTCAGATTTAGAACTTGAGGTCTCGAAATCAACCATCTAAACGCACACAACTTCGTGTGACAAGGGTGTTTTTTCTTTCTTTATTATCTCGCAACTTCGATGACCGATTGAGCTCAAATTTTCACAGGTTAGTTATTTCTTGCATATGTTGAGATACACCAACTGGAAGGCTAGTCTTTGACAATTACCAATAGTGTCCACTGTCTTTAACTATCATAATATTTGTTTTGTCATCACAAAACAATGTCAGCTTATCACAATTTAATTATCTATACCGGGTTGTCATAAAAAGGCCATCTAGTTACATAACGTCATCACAAGGCAACATAGGCATATGTTTATCTTTAAAAAAATTCAATTAAATAAGTAGGCGCTTTAATATTGTGTTCAACAACAGTACGTTGTGTGCGAACAGATGTTTTAACGAGATTTAAAATCTATATACTAAAACTTAAAAGCAAAACTTCCTGCAGGCTAGGCCTGGATTTTCATATTTGAAAGGGCAAGGACGTTTTCGTCTCGAGTCATGAGACCCTTTGCACGCTTTCAATTTCGAACACACTCAGCATAATTATTTGTTTGTTTGAACCCTGCGTTAAAACGTATGGTCTAGCCACAGCCGGTATGTCTACACCAAGATTTATCTGTACCAACGCGACATAATAACCCCAATGCACAACCACAAACACTCCCACATGGCCGATTTCATAACGCTACTTAGCGGCCGAGTTTGTGCTGACTGTGCGATTTCTAAAGGCATACTAACCGCACACGAAAAGGCATGCTAACCTTCCGGTGCTTACCGCACGAAAATAAATGACGTCACAATGCAAATCCACGGTAAACACGCAAAATGGCAGCCCAATTTTTCTGCTAATCTGTGAAACACACTAAAGCTTAAGCAAATGTTCCTGCTACAGTAAGCACGCACATTTGCTACACCTTGAAGCAGCGCTATGAAATTGGGCCCAGATGTTAACGAAATTTAAAATCTATTTATTAAAAGCAGAACTTTCTGCAGGCCTGGATTTTCATCTTTGAAAGTGCAAGGTCGGTTTCATTCTAAAAAGGGCACTTTCCATTGGAAAATCTTAAAAACAATGGACAACTGTTGAAGAGGCAACAAGAGCAGGAGCAACGGAGTCCGTGATGGCGGTAACAACTTGGTAAAAGAGGAAACACTTTCAAAAGAGAAACGCAACTTGGCACAAATGAGCTTCCTTAACTTGCTACTCGGGGAACGTGTCACGAGACCATTTGCACGCTTTCGAATATGACTAGGGATCGTTCCCGAGACCTATTTTACTTTTGACCCCGCGTGAAAACGTATCAAGGCTATAACTAATGACTCGAGTCATGAAACCTTTTGCACGCTTTCAAACCCAGCTGTTGTTTGATCGTTCCCAAGACACATTTTTTTGTTTGACCCTGCGCTAAAACGTACAATGTCTAGCCACATCCGGTAGACCGCCTACATCGGTAATTACGTGGCAATGTGCCAACCACGAACACGATGCACATGATGCCCAACAATCACATAGAGCTGCTTAGCGGCCGATTTGGTGCTTACTGTTCAATTTACATTTCATAGCTCTGCTTGTATACCGTACGTAAGCACACGAAAAGACGTGTTCACTTTCCGGTGCTTACTGCCCGAAATTAAATGACGTCACAATGCAAATCAATGAAGAACGCACAATATGGCCGCCTTTATTGTTCTGCTAACCTGTAAAATACGCTTATTGCCCGTTAGCAAATTTGAAGAAGCACAACCATCCTCTGGCAGCCCACAAGAATAGGTTTCCTGTGGGAAAGATGTCTTTCCTTCGGAGACACCCTGAAACGAGACACCCTGAAACGAGACACTCTGGCCCATGACAGAAAGTAAAACTTTCATTATCAGACGAAAATTCAACCAGCATTTTAACTCGTAAGTTTTTATTAATAAAATAAAAATGCAAAAAGTATATCAAATATATTAAATTTAAATGAAATTACTTTGCAATAAAAAAGTTCATTACAATAAAGTGTAGTTGTCCATGATAAACACAAAACATAAAAAATGAAAAAACAGCAGCAATGAATAAATCAAATTAAAAATGCTATGTAAAAACCAATAAAATAATAAAGGAGGTATACATTTTAGAATTTTGTTTTATTAATAGTATTCGGTTTCTCAAAATGCCGGTACCATCAGGGGTCGATTTCACAGAGAGTTAGGCCTAGTCCTAACTTAGGACAAAGTCCTTGGAGATATAAGAAACGTATGGCTAGTCCTAAGTTAGGACGATTAACTCTTCCTAACTCGAGATAAGACGTTAGCAAATTTGAAGAAGCACAACCATCCTTTGGCAGCCCACAAGAATAGGTTTCCTGTGGGGAAAGATGTCTTTCCTTCGGAGACACCCTGAAACGAGACACCCTGGAACGAGACACTCTGGCCCAATTTCATAGAGCTGCTTAGCCAAAAAATTGCTTAGCATGAAATGTTTGCCTTGCTAACAAAAGGATTACCAACCAAATCTCCACTTGATTTTCAAAATAAGCAAACAACAGCTGAATACCAGTAACAAGCAATATCCAACAACTGGAGTGGTTGGTAATCCTGTTTTTATCAAGGAAGACATTTCATGCTAAGCAAATGTTTGTGCTTAGCAGCTCTATGAAATTGGGCCCTGCTTGGCCAGCGCTAAGGAACTATACTCTCCTGGGCCCAATTTCATAGCGCAGCTTAGCGGCCGATTTTTTGCTTACTGTGCGATTTCTTTTTCATAGCGCTGCTAGCCGTAAGCACACGAAAAGGCATGCTAACCTTCCGGTGCTTACCGCACGAAAATAAATGACGTCACAATGCAAATCCACGGTAAACACGCAATATGTCCGCCCAATTTTTCTGCTAACCTGTGAAATACGCTAAGGCTTAAGTAAATTTTTCTGCTACAGTAAGCACGCAAATTTGCTTACCGTTAAGCAGCGCTATAGTATGAAATTGGGCCCTGGGATTGACAAGTTTCTGTCCCGAGATAGTTTTGGTAGAACTACTCACAAGGCGTGTATATAGGTATCACCGTGTAAACTTAGGTGGTTGCAGAAAATAAATTGTATAAATGGCCCAGTTTATTGACTACACTAGTGAGAAGTATCTCCTTATAAGGTACCGCAGCAACAAGTACGTCATCAGATGCAAATAAAGATACCAACATAAAACAAATAATTGACAGCCATCTTTTCGTTGAAAAATCACAACCGTATTTGCTTATTAGCCTGCAATAGGTGACTCACAGCATCATAGAGCGGTCAATGGTTACCATTGGCACCGAGCTAGCTCCGTACAGTCCCTCGGCATCCGGGTACGAGGTCTCACAAAATCTTTTAGAACGCGGATGTAGATAACGAAATGGATAATAAGGTGTATGGACAGTACACCTTTTTGGCCCTTGAAGTTTACCTAATTATAAGATATGAGATTGATTAGAACTTGAAAGTATTCCGGGGGGAATTTGTCGAATTCCCCAATGAAAACGTTATCTTAAATACTGTTGAAAGGTTTTTTAGGGGTTTTCTATTGTATACAAAATTATATATTCGCCCTTGTACTCAAGGCCGTTTTCGAAACCTATGATTGTGTAGTAGATTGTGGATATTAGTTGTTGTTATTTTCTAGTTCACACCACCATGGAGGAATAAATTACACTCACCAGCGGGTTGACTGACTTGCCAAACATTTTTAGAAGAGTACCATTTTATAACTATGTAAGGGGGAACGCAACAAACATCAAATTAATCAGCTCTTTCTAAAAAGATAATAATAATAATAACAAATGGGTAGGAGAGGGTGTGGATGGGTTATCTATGTCCCACAATTGTATGCCGGGAAAATACAAATATTTATATTCAGTGAAGGGAAATGTTTTGAACAAGAGTCTCTACCGATAGTTATGTGTGAAAGGGGAAATCTGAAATCATACAATCAGTTATTCCAAATTATTACATTATTGCAATCAAGATTGATTAATATCTACAATTTTTTGGGTATTTTATAGCAAAAAAAATCTCAACAAATTACATTACTTTGTCATTTTTTAGATGTTTCGACAATCTTAAGACATCCTGTGCCACAGCTTTGACACCCTGCCTTGAAAATTGCATATTATGACCAATGTCGGATCAATGCCGGCCCAATGGTGGCCGTTACCAAATCAGTATTGGCACAAAAAAGTTGTTTTATACCATTATTTGCCAAAATGGTGTGCCACTTCGAAACCAGTATTGGCCCAGAAAAAGTTTTCTATACCATTTTGTCAAAATGGCCGCCGCGCTAAAAAATAAAGTATTGGCCAAGAAAAGATTGTCTATGGTGCAGCTACAAAACCAGTGTTGGCACAATAGAGGTTTTCTACCATTTTGCCAAAATGGTGTGCCGCCAACAAACCAGTAGACAGATGACAGAAAGTAAAACTTTCATTATCAGACGAAAATTCAACCAGTATTTTAACTCGTAAGTTTTTATTAATAAAGTAAAAATGCAAAAAGTATATCAAATATATTAAATTTAAATGAAATTACTTTGCAATAAAAAAGTTCATTACAATAAAGTGTAGTTGTCCATGATAAACACAAAACATAAAAAATGAAAAAACAGCAGCAATGAATAAATCAAATTAAAAATGCTATGTAAAAACCAATAAAATAATAAAGGAGGTATACATTTTATAATTTTGTTTTATTAATAGTATTCGGTTTCTCAAAATGCCGGTACCATCAGGGGTCGATTTCACAGAGAGTTAGGCCTAGTCCTAACTTAGGACATAGTCCTTGGAGATATAAGAAACGTATGGCTAGTCCTAAGTTAGGACGATTAACTCTTCCTAACTCGAGATAAGGCTAGTCTTAACTCTTTGTAAAATCCACCCCAGCTTCAATAACTTGCATGGGCTAATTCCTTTTTAAATATCAAGTCGGTTTAGTAATTAGAACATATTTCTTTACCGTTTTGCCAAAGCCAGTATTGGCATGATTGGCCCCGAAAAGGTTTTCTATATGACACCATTTTGACAAAAATGGTGTGCAGCTACAAAACCAGTATTGGCTCAATGAGAGGTTTTCTGCCTGTTTTCCCAAATGGTGTGCCACAAAACCAGTATTGGACCACTGCAGGTTTTCTACCACTTTCCCAAAATGGTGCACCGCTACAAAACCAGCATTGGCCCATTAAAGGTTCATCATTTTGCCGAAACGAAGCATTTCACTGAAAGACTCAAGAAAGGTGTGTGATTAAAACTTTCTAGGAGGCCCATGTTACTTTACATACATTTTCCAGTAAAATGAAAGTGTTTCTTGAACTCTGTATTTAGGCACACGGAGGCTTGATTTTTCGAGAAAAAAAAAACTCCAAAAGCTCAGAGCTCCCGGGGGCTTTTCCCCCTGGACCCCCACCGGGGCTTCACCCCTGGACCCCACCAGGGGCCGTATGGCCGGCCCCTGGACCCCACCCCTGAAATTTCTTTTACCAAAGTATTATGACTACAAAGTTGTGCCCCCCCTGATATACGCCGCACACTACTCACTGATGCATAGCAAACCTGTGAAAACTTACTTCTAACAATATCACCACTGATGACAATTCCCAAAGGTATCCTGCCTTGAGCAGAGTAGAGGCGGACATTTTCTCTGGCAGATTGATACCCCAGCACGGTCGCATAAAACAGACTTTCTATATTGCAAAAAAAAAAAAAGGAATGGCCGCTCACACTATTATTACTTTTGTAATTCGGCTTCTCGTCTGACGTTCTCTCGTCTGAAGCCCTGAGCACGTATACGCAAAGCACGCGCACAATTGTCAAAACAACCGCGGGGCCAAGCTAGCCTGAGCCGAATCTGGAGCCGAAGCCATGGTTTCGAAAAGGCCTTCTGTGTGTCACTCCGGTAAATTTGTGCTCTTCATAAAATATTTAAAAAAAATCAATAACAAAAAAATACACGTAGACACCAAAGTAAAGACTTTTAGACGTCTTACTTGAATCCCAAAGAAACCGGACAAGAAAAAGAGGAAGACAAAACAGAAGATTGAGGGATGAGAAACAGAACAGGGGCATTTCTTCTCAATTCAACTCAAATATTTGAGTGAGAAATTACCTCTTTCTCAAAACTACGTTATCTTCAGAGGGAGCCGTTTCTCACAATGTTTTCAACAGCTCTCCATTCAATTCGTTCCCAAGTTTAATATGCTAACAGTTATTTTTTTAGTAATTACCAACCCTAATTAAAGCCCCTCGTGTGTGGAGAACCCCAACATTACAGTGTCTATCACAAACTGCGACATATTGCGTGCGCAGGGTCAAAGTGTCACTAGAGCAAGGTCAAATTCAGTCTTGAGATAATTCATTTTCCAATCAACAATGTGACGTGTGTGAGAAAGCATAGACTTCCTGCGGAAAAGATTTGCACAAAGCCCAATGGAATACAAGAAATGCCTCCAGGGCTTGTTTATAAAGTAATCTGGTCGTAAAACCGACCGCGGTAACATACATGGAACCTTTTAAGTTCGACTATATTGGAAATGAGTCCTTCTCTTCCTTATAAAACATAGTAGGGGAAGAATCTCATGAACGGGTAAATGATAGTCTCTTTATGGTCCCTTCACACGAGAGCCATTTTAGCAAAGGTCCCTAGCTACATAATTAGCATGTACCTTTTAAGTTTGACTATAGCTGTAACTCCTTCTCTTCCTTATAAAGCATAGTAGGAAGAATCTCATGTACGTGTCAATGTATATGTCTCTTTATAGTCCCTTCACACGAGAGCCATTTTAGCAAGGGTCCCTAGCTACATATTAGCATGTACCTCGTGTGAAAGGACAACAACTTGTGTACTATCCAAGAATTGTCTTGTAAAATCTTGTTAAACAAGTGCTACATTATTTTGGCAACCATGCTAAAATTAAGCAAGGGACCACTGTTAAAATTGCTGTTGTGCGAATAGCACTTATTTCCGAGCAATTTCGATGAAATTCCGACTATTTTATTCCATCACAGCTGGCAGACCGAATACTACTTCACATGGAAATATACAAGACAGATGATTAAAGGAACGCGTTACCTTGGATCGGTCGAGTTGGTCTTTGAAAAGCGTTTGTGTTTTTGATAAAATGCATTTGGGTAGAAAGATGTTGTAAAAGTAGAATACAATGATCCACACAAACATACCTCGAAATTGCACGGTTTTCCTTTTTACCTCGTCGACTAACACGGTCGGCCATTTATGGTAGTCAAATTTTTGACTCCCATAAATGGCCGACCGTGTTAGTTCGCACAGTAAAAGGAAAACCACGCAATTTCGAGGTAAATTTGTGTGAATCATTGTATTCTACTTTTAAAACATCTTTCCAACAATATGCATTTTATAAAAAAGGGTTACAAACGCTTTTTATAGACCAACTCGTCCGATCCACGGCAACGTGTTCCTTTAACCATGGAGGTAGACAGAGTACGTTTTGTTTATTGTAAAAGACACTGGACACTAGTGGTAATTGTCAAAGACCAGTCTTCTCACTTGGTGTATATCATCTACATATACTAACACTAACCTGTGAAAATTTGAGCTCATTTAGTCGTCGAGGTTGCGAGTAGAATGAAAGAAAAAACACTTTTATCACACGAAGTTGTCTCGAAATGAAATTCTTGGAAATTACTTCTTTTCTCAAAAATACGTTACTTCAGAGGGTGCCGATTCTCACAATGTTTTATACTATCAACCTCTCCCCATCACTCGTTATGGTGTATCCCAACATAAAATAACAAACCTCTGACATTTTTGGCTCAATTGGTCATCGAAGTTGCTGAACTAATGAAAGAAATAAAACCCAGCTTTTTCAATAACTTGTCCGATGACGTCATCTTTCAAATTCGCTGCAAAAAGAATTTCAACTAAATTCTAATGATTTACCATATTCATTTATTTAAATTTGTTTGACAAGGAATTGTCCAGGACGTCTAAATTACTACAGATTGATATACAATAAACACAAGATTGAATTACACACCATATCTAATGTTATAAAACATTAAGGGAAGCAGAGGACACACTTTTTACTTTTTACATTTGTTGGGGTGAGGGGTGGAGGTTTGGTTCCGGGTGTCCACTTATGCTGTTAGAAATGACGTTGCCAGCGCTATCATAGAGAGTATTCCTGGTGGAAGTAGTGCCATTTGCATAGGGGGGGGGGGGGGGTGGCGGCCGTGTGTTTGGTTATCGTGTTAGCAAAGCCTCTTTGCTTTATCATGTCTGGACGTAATCCGCTTATTTATCGTTAAAGGGACTGGATTTTTGAGTTCGTTCTCGAAAGGTGTAGGCCTACATTTACATCATTGTTTAAACAATCTGTGTACTACAAACATTATGTGACAATTGTCCAATATCTCTCAATATAAAACGTAGTGTGTCAGCAAAAAAAAAACGGGAAAAAAACCCGAATAAAACCAAAACGGTGTGATTGATCTACCAGTCACTGCGGAGGATGGGAGACCTCTCAAAAACGGGGTCATATACAGGCGCGGATCCAAGGGCGGGGTGGGGGGGGGGGCAGGGGGCAGGGGGCACGTGCCCGCCGGGAAAAAAACCGAAAACAAACTTTTACTGCATTATTTGTATTACTTTTAAGTGATCAGATGAAGGTAAAGGGTCAAAGAAATGTCTCTGCGAAGGCCTTAGATTGCACCAGAGAGCATCTACGACATACAAATTTTCCCGGGGCCCTAAAGCGGGCCCCGGACACCACGCCGTAATGGCGTCGCACTTCGCAACTTCAGATTTGTTAATGCCTCTACCCTATAGACGATGTGACCTATGTTAACATTAAAAACGCCTTCTGCCAAAACACAAAGGCTTTCCCGGCGGTATGCACGCGGATCATGTTATGGTTTTCGTGTGACGTCAGAGGGCACATCGTCTATAATTTCTTCTGGCTATAGAACCCTGCTTGCAACATACGATTATCCGGCGGATCTGGGTTAGCTGCCCACTTATATTCATGGAATTTGCCGCCCATCAGATAACCAATACATGTATGGTATTACATTGCCCAGAATTTTACGTCAGTAGTATAGGCCTATTATTAATAATCTTATAAGAAAAACGCTTGGCGACGATGTACAGCGTAAATTCAGTTTATTGTCAACAAGAGGGAGAAGCATTTCACTGAAAGACTCAAGAAAGGTGTGTGATTAAAACTTTCTAGGAGTCCCATGTTACTTTACATACATTTTCCAGTAAAATGAAAGTGTTTCTTGAACTCTGTATTTAGGCACACGGAGGCTTGATTTTTCGAGAAAAAAAAAAACTCCAAAAGCTCAGAGCTCCCGGGGGCTTTTCCCCCTGGACTCCCACCGGGGCTTCGCCCCTGGACCCCACCAGGGGCCGTATGGCCGGCCCCTGGACCCCACCCCTGAAATTTCTTTTACCAAAGTATTATGACTACAAAGTTGTGCCCCCCGGTAAAAAAAATCCTGGATCCGCGCCTGATATACGCCCAGACTACACACTGATGCATACATAGCAAACCTGTGAAAACTTGCTTCTAACAATATCACCACTGATGAAAATTCCCAAAGGTATCCTGCCTTGAGCAGAGTAGAGGCGGACATTTTCTCTGGCAGATTGATACCCCAGCACGGTCGCATAAAACAGACTTTCTATATTGCAAAAAAAAAAAAAAAAAAAAAAAGGAATGGCCGCTCACACTATTATTACTTTTGTACAGTGTCACAATTTTATATGGCACTGTTTTGAAAAGAAAGAGTAAATCGGCTGATCAGCTGAAAAGTTTCATGGCCAATAAACTAATATGATATTTGTATACGAAATTGCCCTTTAAGCTTTCAAGTTTACTGTAACCACAGAGGTGTCCACGCTGTAACTTGAGCTGTTGCACTGCACTCGGACCGCAAACTTTGGAATTAGCACACATCCGTGATTTTGCTTATCACTGCAAGATACAATATTGAGGGGGAAACTCCCTCTACTTGTGTAATCAGACAGCCCGATTGATGAAGAAATCCTACGCACATAGTTTTGATATCAAACTGCCACTCAGGTATATACCCATCGGTCATTGGCTAAACTCACAATCGGTGTTCTGGAGATCCGCTTTGATTTGGTGACTTTGTGTAACCTGTTTAGTCACAGGTTCTCATTTGCATATAAAATTGGATAAAAGAGGCACAAATCGCAACCAGAGAATTCAAAGTTTGTAAGACAATCAGAAGATCACTAGTGCAGGAGAAACACTTTGTTATTGGTGGCAAGACGAAAGAGAGGAAGTCGGCAATCATGTAAGTGTTTATTTTGTTATTATTTTTATTTTCATTTTATGTATATACAATGTTAACTTGTTCCTTGGTAACGAGCAATGGGGAGTTATTATAAGTGATGAGAAATGGCTCCCTCTACTCTGAAGTATACATTGCTTTTGACAAGAAAAAGAGATAGTTTCTCGTTCAAGTAAAGCCTTCCATCCTTCTCTTGCAACTTCGACGACCAATTGGGTCCAAATTTTCACAGGTTTGTTATTTTATGCATATGTTGAGATACACCAAGTGAGAAGACTGGTCTTTGACAATTACCAAGAGTGTCCAGTGTCTTGCCCGGGACTACCTTCCAGGCCTTGTCAGGTGTCTTTTTGTAAATTGATTTTCTCCATGTTTGACTGAGTCCATGCGCTTATATAATTCTTGTATTTAATGTATTATTATATTTCTTCTGCACAGTTAAAAAATGTGAATTATTTCTGTGTATACATGGCATTTATTGTATATGGAGTTCCATTTTTACGATTTTGCTGTTTTAACTATACTTGTTTTAACGAATGCCCTAGAAATTAAATATCCATAAAAAAAAGTAAATATAACAAATGTATATCCATGTTCAAGGATATAAAAACTAAATGTGATTCACTGTGTCATTATCACAGATTGTGACAACTTGATTAAAACATTAAAACACAACAGCAAAACTATTCTATCTAAGATCAGTGACGTCATTGGTTACGTGGTCTACACCCCATGCACCGATCAGCTAGTCCCTATAGATTGGAGACATTCGTTTTGGCTAAAGACACTGCACACTTTTTAGAAAGAAGTAATTTTCCACGAATTTGATTTCGAGACCTCAAATTTAGAATTTGAGGTCTCAAAATCAAGCATCTGAAAGCACACAACTTTGTGTTACAAGGGTGTTTTTTCTTTCATAATTATCTCGCAACTTCGACGACCAAGTGAGCTCAAATGTTCACCTAGGTTTGTTATTTTATGCATAAGTTGAGATACACCAAGTTGGGTGACTGGTCTTTGACAATTACCAATAGTGTTCAGTGTCTTTAAACAGCAAGAAACAAGACAATTAAACGAGAATTTAAAAACTTGAGAAACTCCTTAAACCATGAAGGAAGCCCTCATACTATTCAGATAATAACAAAGTAAAAAAAGGAATAGGGTGATTTTTTCTGTTGGTTTGTCGTCTGCGTTGTCTGCTAAAAGTTTTAGTCCTCTAAAGTAACGGGAATGTTTTTATCCACACTGCACTCATTTGTTGCCTGTTGTTTATCTTATGATAAAACATTGCCAAGTGGATGCTGCGCCCTCACCGGTGACTAACTTGGCCTAGCGTCGCCTTTTAGACCATGGATCAATAAACTATTAGACAATGTACTAGCAGGCGCTGCTGTATAGTATAATAACATGTTAATTTAACTCAGTTAAAATGCAAGACCTCAGCAAGAAAAAGGGACCAATCGGCACGCTTTTTTGTTGTCTCCCCTCCCCCACCCTTGTCGGCAAACGAAATTGTTTTTAGAAATTCTCTCCGAGTTTTATTCAGTGTATCGTGAAGCACAAGAGGGGGACTAGGTTTGTTCCGACACCTCCAAATGGAACTAAAGTTACGGATTAAAACAAAATAATTTTAAAAGACAGAACGAAACTCATAGTAATGACACACAAAACAAAAACAGAATCCCCTAAAAAGGTAAGCACACCACGTCAGGCACTAAGCCGGAAGTGTTGGCTTTCAAGTCACATCATTTCGCAACTGCTTTCTTTTTCTTTAAAGCAATAAAGTTAAGAAAGCGAAAGCGCTACTACATTTGCACTACGTACATCGTATGCCTACATTGATGACGAATAACATCTGTAACCAAAATATAAGTTTATCTCGTGCTTACTCAATCTCAGAGAACGTTTTTCCCCCATCCACACACCGGCTGCCAAATGACAAACGAATACAGCAAAAACGTAAAAATTCAGGCGTGATATTTAAGCGCCCTTGGGAAAAAGAATTTGACACTTTTCAGTACAAGGGCAGACTTACATAGACATTTTCGCAAATACCCATTGCGTGCGCAAGCGCTTTAACTGTTGAATATGGTGCATGCTTGTCTCGCTAGCGATCAAACTAGTAAATACTTACAAAACCAAAAAGACGATGTTTTTTTTTCAGTTCATGTTCTATCAAAGGTTAATCTGAGCATGAAATTTCCCTAAACTGCGTTTTCAAATTGATAGACCAAATCCACAATATTTTCTCCAGCAAGTCACGACCATTCTACACAAGTTAAGGCATGACATCATGGGAAATATTGAGAAACTAATAAATGCTTTCGAATTAAATTAATGTGTTTTAACTTCCGGTCGGGTGGTGCAACTTTCCGGAACGAGGAAACAAAATCACTCTCAGAAGTCACTACTGGTTTTTCTAACTTCTTTTTCAGTTTTTATTTAAGGAAACAAAAAGAGTATATAAACCCATGAATATTCCTCGACTGTCAGTTTTGTTTTATGTGGCACGAGTTCTACACTTCGTCCGTTCGTAATACTTGGGACCAATGTCTATGTATAAGGTGTGTTTCGTTTGGCTTTCAGGCATCATAACCTAACTTGCTTTGATTTTACGTGCGAAAGCGGCAGTTTTTTCATTTCTTTAGCAACTTTTACTAAATGTTAAGTTTGGCATTAATGGGGCAAGGGAAATAATCTAACTCACTTTTTATTTTCCGTGTGGGTCTATGATTCTCGAATGTTCGTTCACAATTTGTTTTCGTCTTGAGCAACCTTTACAATGCAGAAACAGTCTTACCAAGACAAGAACTATCGATAAGTAGTAATTTTGCGGGTACAACCATGACTCAAATCTTTTAAAGCCATTGGACTTTCGGTAAAGCTCCATCACCACTTAGTCTCATAAAATAGGTTGTTATTTTCATATTTCAACAAATTTAACAACCTGTTTATCCTTCTTCTTTTTCTGTTACAGAGAAACTATTTATTTCACACCATTATTTATTGAGCACTGTCAACTCAGCAACGTACGTCATCGTTTTCGTCGTCATAGTAACTTCACATCAGCAAGATGAACAGCAAACAAGCAAACACACAACAGCCGTCTCGTGCAGCCAAGATCCCAATAGCAGTTGTTGGAATTGGTAAGAAAACTCTTAACTCTTTCATGTTCGTTATCCCACATTATCAAAATTTGTAACGAAGATTAAAAGCACTGTTATCAGATTGCAAAATTTGCCACAACAAAACTAAATGCAGTTATCCGTAACACCAAACATATGACGCGTTGATTGTACACTTGAAGCTTACAATTAATTCAGATTGGTTTACAGCACTTCTTTCTTAAACAATTAAAGGTAACAATAATGAATCATTAGTTTTTTTAGTACAATTAATAGTTCATTTAATTCTCAAAAATAAACACATCATGATTTGAAGGCTGCACTTTAAAAGGAAAAAGGACAAACTATATTACGGAAGCATATTGCTGCCACATGCATTTAAGACAATAATCTTTTGCATACACAATAAATCCAAACTTAACTTGTTGTGTACGTACACTATAAGTTATTGTGTACATACACGATAAGTTATTGTGTACGTTTATCATAAGAGAGATTTTTTTTTTTCATGTGGCAGCGTCCACTTCCGAACCCTAAAAAAACACTCTGCGAAAAGTATATTACTCACTCTAGTGCATTTGTGATCCATCGCGCTGTTTTCCTGTGTCCGTGGTAGGGTAGCTTAGTTCCTGGTTTCTGGTTCCAGAAAAAAACAACAGAAGAACCATTACATCTCAAAAGAGATTAAGCGTATGGTGTCACCGTCACCGCAAACCTCACTTGATCGTATTTCCTAATAAAAACAAGGGAATAGATTTCATAAACTTTTACACTCAGATGAATAGGATGTGGTACATCTGAAAACTTTTTTTCTTTTTCTACGAAAATGTTTAATATTCACATTGCTTGCAAATTGGAATGAATGAAAGGGAAGTTGCTTCACTGCAAAACCTGGGGCGTTGAAATTGACACCAACAATTACGTTGGTGTTAAAATAACACCTTTCTCCTATGAAGTTAAAATTGATTTTTGTTGGGTATATGTGACACACTCATGGTTTTAAAATGACTCTCCGATGTTTGACGTTTTTGATAACGTCATCAAGGTTTTTAGAGAGAGTCCCTTTCTGTATAAAGAATATCAATGTTCCACTTTTCTCCCAGAATTTTTGAAATAACATGAAGTTTTTTTTTTAATTTCTTGTATTACAGGCTGCCGCATGCCTGGTGGAGTGGACTCTCCGAAAGCATTCTGGGATGCCGTCGTTCAAGGTGAAGACATGATCAGTGAGGTGCCTTCCGACAGATGGTCCCTCGAGTCCTTCCACGATCCCGATCAAACCAACCACAGCAAGATGGTCACAAAACGCTGTGGGTTCATCAAAGACATTGACAAGTTCGACAACACCTTCTTCAAGATATCACCTCGTGAGGCTAGCTCCATGGACCCTCAACAGCGTCATATACTTGAGGTCACCTATGAGGCGTTCGAGGATGCTGGTATCATCCCAAGCACGCTGGGCGAAACCTGTGGCGTCTACATCGGGGTGGGGATGATGGACTACCCTATCATGATCATGGAGACATCTCTCATCAACCCCTACACCCACACAGGTGTTGGTCATTCGGCAGTGGCCAACCGTATCTCCTACGCCTTCGACCTTCGTGGACCCTCCTACGTAGTGGACACTGCCTGTGCCTCATCCATGACAGCCATGCACGTAGCCTGTAACGCCATCTGGGATGGTGAATGCACCTCAGCTGTCGCAGGAGGCTGCAACACACTCCTCCTCCCCGAGGTAACTGTGGGTTTCAGCGCTCTTGGTGTCCTCTCTCCAGAGGGAAAGTGTTGCCCGTTCTCCGATACGGCCAAGGGGTACGTCCGAAGTGAGGGATTTGGGGCATTCATTCTGAAGCCACTTGACGCAGCTCTAGCTGAGAATGACCACGTGTACGCCGTCATCAGGGGTAGTGCAATTGCAGCAAACGGCTTCAGCAAGAGTCTTACGATGCCCTCTGCACCTGCCCAGGAGATGGTAATGAAAAATGCTTATGAACGCTGTGGAGTCCCATTGTCATCCGTCCAGTACGTAGAAGCACATGGCACAGGAACTCCAGTCGGGGATCCCATTGAAGCCGGAGCCATCGGTCGCACATTTGGTCACCTGAAGGACAGCCCAGTCAAGATAGGATCTGTCAAGAGTAACTTTGGCCACAGTGAATGTGCTGCTGGTATCACTGCTGCCATAAAAGTAGCCCTTATGCTTGAGAAGAAGATGCTGGTCCCCACCATTAACTACAACGAACCAAACCCAAATATTGATCTGCAAGAACTTAATCTGAAAGTTCAAACGACCCTGGAGCCAATGCAGAGCACCAACGATGAGACTGATACTGACAAGTACACCATTGGACTGAACAGCTTTGGTTTCGCAGGAGCAGTTGCTCACATGATATTTCAGAATGCTCCAAAACCAACCACAAACGCCATAGTTGCAGAGACGGCTGGCTGGAAGTTTGGAGACGACAAAAATGCCGGAAGACCAATTGTTCTGCCGTTGTCAGCTAAATCTGGTGATGCCCTAAAAGACCTCACCAAGAAGTGGCTAGACTTCAACTGTGACACTGATGCTCTTCATGTAGCATCTTGGCAAGCAACACGAAGGGAGCACCACCCATACCGTATGGCCATCATTGCTAATTCAAGCTCCTCTTGCAGACAGACCCTGGAGGGATTTCTTGAAGGTGCTGGATCTGAAGCTGCTGTGACTGGAACAGCCCCTCAAGGAAAACCAAAGGTCTGTTTCGTGTTTCCAGGACAGGGACAGCAGTGGGTAGATATGGGCCGCAAGTTGTACAGCTCCGAGAGTGTATTCAGAGAGACTATCGATTCCTGCGACAAAATCTTCCAAAGGATGTCTGGTTGGTCTCTGCTGGAACACTGCGGCTTGTTCAATGAAGAAGGCAGTATCACAGACTCGTCACCCTATACCTCCGTAGAAGAAGCCTTGGGTCAAGTTGAGGTCATCCAGCCAGCCATAATGTTCATCCAGGTGGCACTCTTTCACCAGTGGCAGCACTGGGGAGTTCAACCCGATGTTGTTGTTGGACACAGTCTTGGTGAGATTTCTGCAGCATATGCCTGTGGTGGTCTGACACTAGAGGAAGCTGTGGCTGTTATTTATCACCGTAGCCATGCACAAGCCAAGCAGGAAGGTACAGGAAGAATGGCTGCACTACGAGCTACAAGAGAGCAAGCTGAGAAAATGTGTCTGGAGCATGAGCATCTCTACATCGCTGCAGTCAACGCACCCGGTGCAATTACCCTTGCAGGCAATTGTGAAGTTGTAGCTACCGTGGTGGAGCAAAACCCAGGAAAGGCTAAGCAACTTAGAGTAACCTGTGCCTTCCATACTCCTGAGATGGACCCAATCAAAGAACCCTTTTCAACAGCAATGGAAGGTGTGGTTAAAAGTGCGGTTGGCAAGAGAACTGTTCCTTTCTACTCAACAGTGACAGGTGATTACTATGATGCAAGCTTTGGAACAGATTACTGGTGGAGCAACATCCGAAACGCCGTTCTTTTCCAGCCTGCTATCGAAGCAATTCTCCAAGAGACGAAAGCTGATGTGTTCCTGGAGATCGCTGCATCAAACACACTTCTGTCTTCAGTCAAACAGATCGCCCGTGGCTTGGACCCAAAACACCCACCTACCACCATCAACTCAAGCTTGAGAGACAAAGATGACCTTCACAGCATCCAGCGTGCCATTGGTACTCTCTACACTAGTGGAGTTGCTCTCGACTGGTCCTGCTTAACTCACGAAACAGCAGAATGGGCACCAGTTCCTACATATCCATGGCAACACCAAACCTTCTGGCTGGAAACTGAAGAGAGGCAGAAACGTCGTCTTGGGTTAGATGACCGGACATTCAAAGGACAGAGTGGCAACCTTACTTTGGAGATGTTCCCATTCTTAGCCGACCACGTAGTTGGAAACCGGGTTGTCTTTCCAGGAGCCGGCTACATCGAACACATGATTCAGATGACATTTTCTGAGACAGAGACACCGGCTTTGAAGAACATCAACTTCATCCGTGTTCTACCATGGCCTGAAGAATCTGACTCAAAGAAGTGCACTCTCAAGCTTGGATTGGAGAAAGATGGAGCAGTGATGCAGGTAACAAGTGAAGGCAATGAGCACAGCAATGGCCAGACCAGCACCAGCTCCAAAGAGAAGAACAATTGTCTTCCACTTGAGAAAATCACAGAGAGATGCTCAACTGAGGTCACCAGTGAGGTCTTTTATGAGCGCCTTCAAGATGTCGGCCTCAGCTACGGACCAGCTTTCCAGATGGTGGAAAAGATGTTTCTGGGTGATGGTGAGGCACTAGCTATCCTTCATCCAGTTCCAGACAACAAGCAGAGAATACAAATAGCCCATCTTGATGCTACATTCCAGCTTGTTCTTTCTGCAGTAGGTTCAAGCAGCGCTATGTACCTCCCAGTACATATCGATTCACTTGAGATGTCTACAGAGTCTATTCCATCTGGTGAGAAGCTTCTGGCCTACACTAGAATCATCGACTGTGACAGCATGCTCCTTTCAGCAGATATCACTATTGCAACTGAGAATGGTGAATGTCTTGCTTCTGTAAAGGGATTCCAAGCACAAAACTTCAATGGCAATCAGTCCGATGTTCCTATCGAGTCATGTATCTACACAACACAGTGGCAACCAGTCTCAGCTAACACCTTGCCGACATCAGTTGTTACCGAAGTCTTCAAGGAGAGCAATCTTCGTGAGAAATATGGGGATGAGTTGAATGCCATTAATCGAGCTGAAGATGTACTTGATGATATTGAAGGTGTCTGTGTCTCCTACATCCGACATGCAATCGACACAGTCCCTCTTGAAGAGCGTGCTCAGGGGAAGAGCTACACCAAGTACATGGATCGGTTCCAGACCATTGCCGAGAGCAAATCCAGCAAATCCATCCCATTCAACGACATTCCATCAGTCTTGGACAAGATTCTTGAACATGTTCCTGAGCTTGACTCTGAGGTCAGTCTGATCAAGAGCCTTGGAGATGTTCTTCCTGACACACTACGGGACCCACAAACTGCAGTTCCTATCATGTTCTGTGCAGAAGGTCTTGACAGGTACTTCTACGACTCACTAAGTACTAGGCTGTACTACAAAGCTGGGGCAGAAGCAGTTGTCAGTGCAATCAGGGAAGCTGCTAAACACAAGAAGGTTGTTCGAGTTCTGGAACTCGGTGCTCGTATTGGAGGATTGACACGCTTCATTGCCGACCAACTTAAAGACTTGGGAGAAGAGAAGCGAATGGAGTATGTTTTCACAGACGTGACTGCAACTTTCTTTCAGCAGGCTCAAGAAAATTTGAAGGAGTTTCCCTTCATTCAATACAAGCAGATAGATATTGAAAGCGACATTGACGAACAAGGGTTTGTTCCAGGGAGCTTTGACGTGATAGTCTGTCTGGACACTTTGCATGCAGCAGTGAACGTACAACGCAGCACAGCTTACATGAGTAACTTAGTGAGCCCTGATGGCCTGATGTTTATCATTGAGGGTACTAACACACACTACCTGACTGAGCTGTGGTTCGGAGCTTTGGATGTCTGCTGGGCATTTGATGACTTCCGTAAGGAGCGTTGCTGGATGGATCGACAGGGCTGGTTAGACACAATGACTCAAGTTGGCCTCAAAGACATTCAATCTGCATCTTCACCGAATGAATTCTTCCACTGCGTTTTTGCTGGGCGGAAGTCATCACTTTCAGAACGGGATTGCTTGAGGGAGGTCATCAAGCAAGACAAGATGATAATTGTTCGAGACGAAAGCAACAGGTTCTCATCAGAGTTTCTCCCTTTCTATCATGGTGAGGTTCACATAAGTACCTTTTCTGAATCCAAGTCACTGGACCGTCTTTTTAGTGAACACTCCGACTCTCCGATGGAGGTGATTTACATCTACAGTGATGAAGATTCCAAGGCTGTTGCGCTCCTGAGACTCTTTCAGGCAGTGGAGTCCTATCCAGAAGCAGTCAAACGGGTGTGGATCTTGACGAAAGGTGCAAACATGGACTGCACTAGGCCAAGTGGTTCTCTGGCCGTTGGGTTGACTCGAGCTGTCAGTAACCAGATCCCAGGGATGTCAATTTGTTCTGTAGATTTCGACCCCGAGAACTCACTTGCTGAAAATGTCCAAGAACTACTGAGACTGATGGACGACAGCAGCCTCGCTGAGCGTGAGATTGTCCTGCGTAAGGGGAGGTACGTCCCCCGTGTTGTTCACCAAGATTTGAACAACATCAAAAGCATCAACTCCAAAATGTGGCGAGTTGAGCAGGATCTAAAAGGTAAAGCAGGCAAAGGAGCATCCATTGATGACCTGGCATTCCATGATGTTCAGGAGATTGAAGTTCCTTCGGGTCATGTGAAGATCAAGGTGAAAGCTGCACCGCTCAACTTCAAAGATGTCATGATGGCGTTGGGGCTTCTTGAAGGATTGGAGAATGACACACATCCCTCATTCGGTATTGAGTGTTCAGGTGTTGTGGTAGAGATTGGTTCAAGGGTATCTGGTCTTAGGATTGGTGATGAGGTGATAGCATTTGGGAAAAGCTGCTTTGCCTCTCATGCAATCTGTGATGCTAAACTCACTGTCCACAAGCCGGATAATCTTGACTTCCTTGAAAGTTCTAGCATCGGAGTAGTTTTCGTGACGGCATACCTTAGCCTGATTGAAAGAGCCAACTTGAAGAAAGATGAGACAGTTCTTATTCATTCTGCCTGTGGAGGAGTCGGACTTGCAGCCATTCAGATTGCACAGATGATTGGTGCCAAGATCATCTGCACCGCTGGTACAGAGGAGAAGAGGAGCTACTTGAGGAAACATGTTGGCATTGAGATGGTCAGTGATTCACGTACTGACCGCTTTCATGTTGATGTCATGGAATGGACCAATGGCCGAGGAGTAGATGTCATTCTGAACTCGCTCTCTGGAAAGCTCCTTCAAACAGGTATCTCACTTCTGGGGCAAGGCGGACGGTTTTGTGAGATTGGTAAACGTGACATATTGCAGAGCTCCAACATCCCCATGGGTTTCTTCTTGGAGAACAAATCATTCAATTCCTGCCAAGTTGATGTCCTGATGCGACAACGACCAGCCACGGTGCAAGGTATAATGAGAAAGGTTGTTAAACTGTTTGACAACAACAAGCTGAAGCCGATTCCAACTACCGTACAACCGCTCGGCAACTTGAAGGAGACCTTCCGTATGATGTCAAAGGGAGCTCACATTGGCAAGATCGTCTTTGAGGTGCCAGAGGGTTTCCAGCCGGCTGAGATTAAACTTCCTCTCAGTCAGTTCAAATCAAACGCAACGTACATAGTCACTGGTGGATTTGGAGGAATTGGTCAAGCTCTTTCAAGATGGTTGTGCCAAAACGGGGCCAAGCACATCGTTCTCGTCTCCAGGAAAGGGGCAAAGACAGCCGCTGCCAAGAGGACCGTGAGCTACCTCAAACGCAACAAAGTCAACCTGAAGGAGTACTCACTAGACATCTCAAACAGACAGAGTGTGAACAAGATGTTAGAGAACCTTCGTGACGATAAACGTACCCCCGCAATCAAAGGTGTCTTTCATCTGGCAGGCGTCATCGAGGAGGAGAACCTTCCGGACGTCACGGCCGATCAGATGAACAGAATCCTGGGTGCCAAGGCAACTGGAGCCAAAATCCTCCATGATCTGACCAAGGATGATCAACTTGATGTCTTCTTCATGCTTTCCTCAATCTCTACTACTTGGGGACATCCAGCACAGCCATGCTATTGTGCTGCTAATGCATACCTCGATGCTCTAGCCGAGAAAAGACACATAGATGGACTACCAGCTCTCTCTGTGCAACTGGCACCTGTTAAAGGGGCAGGGTATCTGGAGGACAAAGGTCAAACTGTCAAGGTTCTAGCTATGAAGGGAAACCACCAGCTGTATGTAGATGAGTTCCTTCAAGTACTTGGTCAACTGCTGTCACGTGGCGACCTCCCAACAGTCTGCCTAGCCAATCAGGTATGTCTATTGAAATACCTTTTAGATTCATAAGGACTTGTTGTACAAAAAGTCAATCAATCAATCAATCAATCAATCAATCAATCAATCAATCAATCAATCAATTAATCCAACCTACAAAGTACCAACTACAATTACATGTACATTATATCTGCCTCGAAAGCTGAATATGAAAAATTTAGGGAATCTCTGAAGCATTTGAAAATAATGTGAGGACCACTTAGTGTAATAAATACAGTTTTTCTAGATAATTCACTCTATACCATGTGAGAGAAAGAAGTGGAGTTTTAAGTATTTGTTTGTTGTAAGAAAAGCCACACTCTTATAAAAAAGAGGTACATTTCATCTTTACTTAATCTTGGTTCCAAGATGCTACTGTTGTATTAGTTGAGGAAAAAAACGATGCTCACAGACGGCATTTTTTCGCACCCTCTGTGATTTTGTTTACAACCTATACAACCCTCTAGCAGCATCTTGCAACCAAGACTACTACTCTTGGTTTTTAAACAAGATCTACATGTATATTATTTTTTTATTTTTTTGTTGTTTACCTTCAGGAAGCTGTAACAACAAGATCTATAATATGTTTCTTTCTATTTTTGTTTACCTTCACTAGGAATGGGGAGCGACTCAGCAGTTCTGCTATAAATCTATGCTCAAGTTCCACCATTTGGCCGCACTCAGCAACAAATCATCAGCCAGCGATGTTAGCAGCATGGACATCGCAGACTTAGAGACCAGCATCAAATCCAAGATGGCCGACCTCCTGTGTATGTCAGATGATGCAATCGACGTCAGCCAGCCGATGGTGAACTACGGTGTGGATTCATTGGTTGCCCTGGAGATGGTGAACTGGGCGACCAATCAGCTTGGAGTGACAATATCGCAACTGGACATTCTGGGTGGAATTACAACGGCAGCTCTGTTGGAGAAGGCAACAGAAGCAAGATGAGATTAGTTTTCAAAATTCCATTTTCTACTTCCATTCATGCATTACTCTATGATTATCCATTTATGAGAATTCAATGAGCAAAAGTTTGAGGCTTTTACGGTATGGGGTTCAGGTCCCGCCTAAAGGTCCGGTCCCACTGCTCTGTGATTATGGTGTTCACTATGTTGACTCTGTAGTGATCACTCTGAGCTACTTTTTCCTGACTTCTTGAGCAAAAGGTTTCAAAGATTGCACTTGAACTCTGAAATGCAATAACTTGAAAAAGGTGGGTGGGGAAGTTGACAGAGGGATTTCAAAAGTCTTTGCTGTAACTTCTTAAACACAAGCTTTGTGATGTGCCATTTTTGTATTTACATCTTGGAGAAAACTGCTCACCTGCAACACAGGGGCCAATTGAGGAACTAGCTACTGGTTGATGCATATCAATCCGTTGAACAGTCCTGTAAATATATAAATTTCCCTTCTGAAAGTGAACTTTACAGCAACACTGCTTTGCCCTATATTTTCTACATGGCTACACCAATAGGTATCAGGGCTAAGTTTTGATGAAAATATAACAAAATTTTATTCTATGTGTGCTCAAACAAAAGAAACATTTATTATTTTTGTGTATATTTATAAGTATTTATCATGAACTCTGTAGAGGGTAAAATATAGTGTTTTGGAGAGCAAGCCCATCTTTATATTGGAAAAGGGCACTGCCATCGGAAAATCTTTAAACAATTTGAGGGGCATCAAGGCCGAATATTAATCCAGGACTGAAAACTATGTTTGGTAGATAAGAAACCAGACAATATCTGTCAGAAAATTTGTAAATATACAAACATAAAAACATGTTATTCAACAATAATATATTACTGACGAGTGACGACCCAATTTAATTTTGTATGACAGCCTACGTAACAGATGAAACAGGGAAAAAATCTGAATTTTTCAAACTTTTAAATGTTTCTAAACTAAAAATGTTATTTATGAATATTATCCATATTTTTAAGCAAATTCAACTATAGTCATTCCTTAGAGCTTAAACTGTATTTTTGTACTGTACATTGTTTTATGGTAGTGGATTGAAAATAATAGTCTTCCTAATGTTATAATTCTAAAAGCCATGTCACACCGGGCCAATTTTTACAGGCAGCTTGGAGGAAAACAATATCACTGCAAGCAAAATGACCACTCCATGAGCACAACAGACATTTTTAGTGTTTCACACTGGACTGTCTCCGAGACAAGTGAAGAAAAAAAAAAAGTTGTGTATGATTTGTTTTTTTTTGAGGTTGCCTGGAACTGACTGCCTGTAAATTTTAATCTGGTGACATGGCCCTTACATTGTTTTGCATGAGATTTTGAAAAAATTACAAACAATTAGACTAGCACGTTCCTTAAAAACTATGAATGTACTCATTGGTACAATATCTTATAGAGGTGGTGCATAAAAACCGTCAATACTACATGATATTCAAGATATTTTGTTGGAGACAATACTCTAAAAAAACATATCACCTTTTGAAATGAATTTTTCAAAGTTTAGTTTTGTTGTAAGCCCCTGTGTATGTTAGGCCTATATCTCATGTGAACAGTTCCAATAACCAAAGGTTCACTTTGTTGTGTAACAGCTCTTGATTGTTTGCAATGAAGAAATCAAAGTACTATAAAAATGGCATTTTAATACTGATACAACAGCAAGGTCAATATATACTGGACCAGTGATAAACTACAAATATTCCACTCTTAAAAGAATATTCAACTGATTTATATATTGTGCCTTAAAAATATTGTCTATTTAAGCCAAGTTATCTCTAAAAGTAACAAAAACAACAACTTTAAAGTCACCGCTTTATGTTATTAATATCCTGCCAAATTGGTGATTTATATTGTTATAAATAGCTTATAATAGAAAAACTTGGGAAATAAAACAGACTATAAAAAGAGACGATCGAACTTGCATTTAAGAATTATTGTCTATCAGCTAGTGTGTTACATTAGAGCGCAGTTTATGAATTTTGTTTTTAACAGACATAATAATGTTCCTTGGGAAAAAAGTAGGGACACTTTATTGGGCCTTCAAGGGATTAATTCTGTTCATGCATGGAGGAAGAAAACAATTCTATTTCTTCCTCCATGGTTTATGTGGTATAGGCCTTAATAAACTTTTCAGCTATAAAGTAACATTCACAAATCTTGTGATTTTTCCAAAGGAAAACAGACAGGAAATCAGATTTAAAGGCAGTGGACACAATTGGTAATTACTCAAAAAATTATTATTAGCATAAAACCTTACTTGGTAATGAGTAATGAGGAGGGGTCGGTTGGTAGATTAAAACATTGTAAGAAACGCCTCCCTCTGTAAGTGTGGTAGTTTTCGAGAAAGAAGTAATTTTCCACTAATTTGATTTCGAGACCTCAGATTTAGAATAAGAGGTCTTGAAATCAAGCATCTGAAAGCACACAACTTCGTGTGACAAGGGTGTTATTTCTTTCATTATTATCTCGCAACTTCAACGACCAATTGAGCACAAAATTTAATTTTCACAGCCTTGCTGTTTTATGCAAAACGTTGAGATACAGCAAGTGAGAAGACTGGTCTTTGGCAACTACCAATAGTGTCCAGTGTCTTTAAAGGCAGTGGACACTATTGGTAATTGTCAAAGACTAGCCTTCACAGTTGGTGTATCTCAACATTTGCATAAAATAACAAACCTGTGAGATGGGTAAAAACCAAAATTAATATTCTTTATCCCTGATGCAAATTTAACATCTATTAAACCTGTGAAAATTTGACTCAATCGGTCATCGAAGTTGCAAGATAATAATGAAAGAAAAATAACCCTTGTCACCTGAAGTTGTGTGCGTTTAGATGGTTGATTTCCGGTTGGTTGAGAACTATGGCACTTCAGAGGGAGCCGTCTCTCACAATGTTTTATACCATCAACCTCTCCCCATTACTCGTCACCAAGAAAGGTTTTATGCCAATAATTATTTTGAGTAATTACCAATAGTGTCCACTGCCTTTAACAAGGAAGAATAATATTCATGTTTTTATCAACAACATTAAGAACTGGACATTTGTTTACTACAATAATGTCTGAAGATAACTAATGACTGTTCTAAAAGTTTTATGGCTATGAATTAATCATTGCTGGCCTGGAATTTCATCTTTGGAAGGGCAATGGTGAACTTTCGGTGGGGCACCAAGGCCAAGCCCAGGGGCAACGAAGGCCATGGATGGCCTCTGTGGCCTGCGTTTAATTCCTGCAATGTATAGTCATAGCGCACTCTATGTCTCAATTGGGACTTTCGTTGAACCTCTGGGCTAGGTAGACCATACTTACTCTATGGATGGACATTAAAAGGCCAGCTGTCGATTTCACCAAACCCTTCCTAACTTTAGGATTAATCTTAGGACTTAAAACGAGTTCAGTTCCATATCTACCTTAGGACCCATTGAACCCATCCTAAGTTAGGACTGGTTACTCGTCCTAACTCGAGACAAGATTAGTCCTAACGTTTCATGAAATCAGCTGCAGGGTAATTGAATCAGCTGAATTTGATTTTTAGTTAATGCTCTATTTCACAGGACTACTGCATACCTCATGTTTGGTAATAGTTACCTGCAAATGGTTTCATATTTTTATCCCCAAAAAACAGCTATTTTCCCAGAAGTTGCAAACACTCTGGAAAGGTAAAAAAAAGGCACCAGTAGTGGCTACTGCATTATCAACCAAACTTTATAATGCTCACTATACACTGGATTGCCCTCTGTTAAAAAATGTCATACCTTAACTATCGTCACCCGTTGAAAAGTGAATTCCAGTTCCGACAACAGATTCATCCATTCTTCACAGAAGCAAAATCTTCATCAGAAAACAGCCCTCTCGCCTCTGTAAGAGATAAATTAAGGATAATTCTTATTATTAATGGGACCTTTAATAAAGTTATTGTCAAAGACCAGTCTTTTCAACTTGGTGGTGTATCTCAACATAGTGCATAAAATAACAAACTTGTGAAATTTGAACTCAATTGGTCGTCAGAATTGCGAGATAATAATGGAAGAAAAAGCACCCTTGTCACACAAAGTTGTGTGCTTTCATAGTATGCTTGATTTCGGGACCTCAAAATCTAATTCTGACGTCTCAAAAACACATTATTGTAGAAAATTATTTATTTCTTGAAAGCTATGTTACTTCGAGAGGGAGCCGTTTCAACAATTATATACTATCAACAGCTTTCCATTGCTTGTTACCAAGTAAGTTTTTGAATTACCAATAGTGTCCAGTGTCCAGTGTCTTTAATAATGTCTAGCACATTTGTGTCAGATTTATTGTGGTCTTTCAAACAGTTCAAATAAAGCATGCAATTTTCCGCAAATTTTGTTTTGTTTACTGCAACAAGGCACCGTTTTCATATTTATTGTTTAAATGAACTAATTTATTAATTAATTAAGCCATACATGGGCTTTAATTAAGCCAGCAACCGCGAGTGTTCATTGGTTGACCAGACAGGTGGTTTCATGCATCGTGTTTATCATCATTTATGACCATGGGCCAAAACTTTCAGCAAGATTTTTCAGCTCGTCGAGTCGGATGCTCTAACGTTGTTTTGGAATCATTTGTTATTAAGATTAAAATTCAAGACAAATTACAATAACAATAATAATACGATACAATTATTCTCAGTGCAAAAAATGTCTCAAGAGAAACGTTCCCATTTGATTATTAATTACATTGATCGATTTGTGAAAGGAAAGAGGTTTAAACCAACCTTTGTCTAAAATAAAATTGCAGAATTTCAACCATTGATAAAAATAATAGCGTGTGCTAAGTTCGCTTTCTTCATCTCATATCGATGCTTCAGAAGTTTGTATGTGGCGACAGAGGGCGCCCCAAGAAGTCACCAAATAATAGTGTAGTGCTAGTGGTCGTCCGTACGAAATCTTACACAAACAGGTGCCGTTTTAAACATGAAAAGTCAATACATTACCAGGTGACAGAGTGTCAATGTATCTTCACAGTGTATCAAACATTTGGGGAGTGTGCAGCATGACAAACCTCTTACTATCGAACTCGTATGATCCTGATGATATTGATAATCACAGCACAGCAGAGAACTCATCCGCAGCTAGCTAGGTCGAGCACATCTTTTGACGACCACACGTGACTCATTATCATGAAGCGCCCTCTATCAAGGTGGACCGGGAAAAGGGGGTGGGCTACAGTAGGAGAGGGAAGGGGGCTGCGTGGTGCGTTTTGCACTCTGATGTAACATGCACTGGCTAGATGCGCAAGAAATAAACTCAACACTCAACAATAAATCAATCAAAAACGCAGACCAACTAACTTTTACCCAAGACATGTGGGAAGAGACTTCACAAATTCTTTATTTTTATTTTCTGTCTTCTTATAATTGTGTTAGTCGTATGGACGATGTAAATCCATTGCACCTGAAATTATATTGTGTACACAATTTGTAAAGATCTGTGTATTAATAACTCAGAAATGGAAGGGTTGCTTTATTGAGATCATTAACTCCTCTCACGGTAATATACTAACTGAAATTGTACACATATACCACTGCTGTTAAACTTCACAAACCATAAAAAAAGTATGGAAAAATGCTACATAATGGGTGATTTCAATATTAATTTATTAAATAATATGATAATATGGACAAGAATACACACACAAAACATACTTGTTAAATCTTAGTCTGACACTGGCCTGTTGAACATGAAGTTCATACTTACTAGAACATTTTTTTCTACATTTAATGTTTCCCTCTGAAATGAAGGTATAGACAAGTTGGAGAAAACTGCTATGAAACGTACCATAAAATATCCTACCCCCCCCCCCGAGGTGCAGCTGATCTTGTCTGAAAGTGTAGACATTATTTCACTATTTTATCGCTGAATTAAGCCCAAAATGTTTACAAGTTTGCACATTACATGAACACAGTACAGTTAGTCTTGCTCAAGGCAGTCGCATCATTCACTCCTAAAGGACGCAGACACTGTGCTTAGCCACTGTACGACTACTGCACACAAGTCATCCGCACTCGTACCGACAACGGCCGATGCATGCGGATAGCATACGGGGCATCGTGGGGGGCGTCGTGTCGTGCGATGTGCGGTGACCGGGATCACACATACGCACAGTGTATAGGGGTGGGCTTTTACAGTGGCGGTCTTTATATTTTATTCGGAGTGAATAATTGGACTGCCTCGAGCAAGGCTAGAACACAGTCAGTGACTATCAATCTTATTTTAGTTATTAATACCTTTAACAGAAAAGTTTACAAAATAAATGTTATTTTGTATTAAATAAAAACAGACATTTCTGAAAGTTCATCAAAGGTCTTTGGGAAGGGATTAAATAATTTCCAGTCAACAGTC
The DNA here is from genome assembly GCF_902459465.1 of Asterias rubens. Taxonomy (NCBI): domain Eukaryota; kingdom Metazoa; phylum Echinodermata; class Asteroidea; order Forcipulatida; family Asteriidae; genus Asterias; species Asterias rubens. The sequence continues at coordinate 10,752,734 of NC_047079.1, forward strand.
TTAAACAAATAAAATTCACCGAATTCGGAAGGTGAAAACAACACACACCAAAAGTCACAAAGAAGTCAACAGAGATTAGTTATCAAATTTATGCCAAGGTGTGATTTTTCTCTCAACTTAATGATGCAGCATGCACCAATGATGCCTTTAATTAATATCGTCACCCGTTGGAAAGTGAATTCCAGTTCCAGTTAGAGACTCATTCACATATTTCTTCAATAAAGCGAAATCTTTATCGGAATACAGCCCTCTTCCAAAACTTACCTCACCTAAAAACAAATCACAAGGACACCGCATTATTAAATAGAACGTATACCTTATTTTCAACCTTTGACCCTGACCTACCTGACCTGACTGACCTAAAAGACAACTTGACCTGATCGACCCAATCGATCGGACTGACCAACCCGACTGACCAAGTAAACTGACCCTGCTGACCAACCCAACTGACCAACCCGATTGACCAGCCCAACTCACCAACCCGACTGACCAAGCTATTCTGACCCTACTGACCAACTCGACTGATCAACCCGTGTCCAGCCAAACTGACCAACCCAACCGACCAACCCGACTGACAGACCCGACCGGCTGACCAACCTGACTGACCAAGCTAACTGACCCTACTGACCAACCCAAAAGACCAACTGACAAACCCGACTGACTGGAACCCGACTGGAACCCGACTGACCAACCCGACCGACTGGAACCCGACTGGAACCCGAATGACAGACCCGACTGACCAAACCCGACCAACCCGACTGACCGACCAGACCGACCAACTGGGACTCGAACCCACAACCTTGATTGCAAGACCTGCCGTCGATTTCACAAAGAGTTAGGACTCGTCGTATCTCGAGTTAGGACGAGTAACTCGTCTTAACTTTTAACTTAGGACGAGTTACTCGTCGAGTTAAAACTCGACGAACTAAACTCGTCCTTAGTATTAATCTTAAGGTCTGCATGCTACAGTGCAGGGTTGTCCTAAGATTAGTCTTAAGTTAGGAAGAGTTTTGTGAAATCGACGGAGCTGCATCTAAAAACTACCACTGATGGACCACGGTGACCTCAAACCCTCAGTGCTTGTCTCCAGAGAAATGTTGTGAGTAAATATTGTGATATTGTGTTAAAACCAACCTTTTTGTATAGGCTTGGTGTATTTAACCCATTCAACACCATCTTCCTGGTCCGCTCTCATCCGTTCGAGAGAGGAGCCTTCATCCAACTGCCGAAGTTTGTCTGGCGACAGAGGGCGCCCTAAAAAGTCCCCAATAATTCTGGTTGTTTGTTCGAAATCCTAGACAAAAAGGCGCATTTGAAAAAAAGAAGTCAATAAAACTGTTATGACAATAATGTATTGAGGCGAATGTGCAGTGACGCGAGCATTCTAGATTTGTTATGATTGGTCAACGGTGACGTTTGGCAGCTGAGCTTTCGATCGCCTGCATAATAGAATGTAGGTGAAAGGTGAAGACGGATCATTGACCTGATTGGCGTTATTCACGAGCCTAGAAATGTGACGTCAGATGTTCAGGCTAGGTTCGGGAAGAGCCTGCACATTTGACGTCACACTTCGAGGCGCGGGAACGTCAGAGAGTGGCCTCTACTTAGGTCAATCTTCGTCAATACATATTCCAATGCATATCCACATTGATTTGATATGCAAACGATGACAAGTGCATCTGGCAAATAACTCGGACCGATCCAAACACATATAACGCTTACGTCACTGCACATTTTAACCAATTAAATCATTGTATCCAATGAAACCACGTGTCCTGAAAAGCAAGTCTTTATCATTTGCGGATAAAGACAGAGTACCAGTCACAAGGTTGGGGGTGTTTTTTCAGAAGGGGGGGGGGGGCGAGGATACCCACCGTCTTCAGTTCCTCGTATTTGATCACAAGAGTGTTTATCTCTTCTCTTCGAGCCCACATCAACTTGATGTGCTCAGCCCAATCCCCAAACATACCTGTAAAAGACAAAACCAGAACAATTATCGAACTATACAAAAATATGATAGGTTTTCTCGGTAAATTTCGGCAAATGAGAAGCCAATTAAATCACTTAACCACTCTATTTTGCCAAAAATTGAGTGCTGCTTTAATTCATTCAATTTCGTTTTGAGCCTGTCACTAGTAAATGTTGTGTCATTCGATTTAGCAAAATAAACATCAAATTTAACATTCAACCAAACAATATTCAAATTCACAGGGGCTTTTCTATAGTCCAACCAGTTTTAAATGTTCTGATATTAGTTGAACACATTGATGAAGGAATTCGAAAGCGAAAAAAGGAAATATAATGCACGAGTTCTGAATTTTAAACACAGGATAATAAGGTTTGGCAAAATCGCTTTAATTCGAACGCATGGAAATTAAATTGGCTGTAATTTTATAAGTTTTACCAAAATTGACCGAGAAAACCCATAGGTCCGTAGCTAGACTGATCAAGAGTATTGCACACCACCCAAATATTAGTCTGAACCTGGGGTATTTGGACGACTTTTGTTTGGGTTAGAGCGAAGAAACAGTTGTAGAGCTTACCTTTGCCGTCAGACATAAACTTGACAAACTTGGAGATATCTTGCAAGTCGATCGTATTTATACCTTTCTTTCCAAACTCGAACGAAGATGCGACGACGTCTAAGACATTCCGCATACAGTAGATTATCTAGAGAGAAAGTGGAATAAATACAAGAAACTTAAAGACGCTGAAAACCTTTGGTAATTGTCAAAGAACAGTCCTCTCACTTGGTGTATCTCAAAATTTGCATTAAAAAACTGTGAAATTGTGAACTCAATTGGTCGTCGAAGTTGTGAGAGAATCTGGAAGATAAACACAGTTGTCGCACAAATTGTGTGCTTTCAGATGCTTTAAACTAACTAAGGTATCACAATAAATTCAAATGTTGAGTAAGAATTTTTTTCCATCAAAAAGCTACGTTGCTTCAAGAGCCGTTCTCACAATGTTTTATACCAACAGCTCTCTATTGCTCTTTAATAATTGTTGTTATTGTTAGGCTAACAATTATTTTAAGTATTTTGTAACCAACGTCAAAGAGTGTACCTTAACACCCTCCGTCTCCAAGATGGATTTTGGGAAGAGCGTGAGTGGTAGATGGGTAACGATAACCCGTGGTCTGTCTGTCCTCAGTTGTTGAAGCTCTTTGTAAAATGGCTTGGCACTGCCGGGCATTGTGATCTCCATTATAGCCAGGTCGACTATGGAAGTCAAGGGATAGTCCATAATGATCTCTACGATTCGAAGTAGCCAGTGGGTTCCTACGTAAATACATAATTCCAAGTTTACCTGTGAAAACTTTCACAAAACCAATCTTTTTAAAGGCACTAGACACTATTGGTAACAACTCGAAATAATTCTTAGCATGTAAACTAACTTGGTATACGAGCAACGGAGAGCTGTTGATAGTATACAACATTGTGAGAAACGGTTCCCTCTGAAGTAATGTAGTTTTCGAGAAAGAAGTAATTTTCCACTAAAATATTTGAATTTGATTTCGAGACCGTAGAATTAGATTTTGGTCTCGAAATTTCGAGACCGTAGAATTAGATTTTGGTCTCGAAATCAAGCATCAGAAAGCACACAACAATTTGCGACAAGGGTGTAATTTTCTTCCATAACTTATCCCGCAACTTCGACGACAAATTGAGTTCAAATTTTCACAGGTTTGTTTGTATGCATATATGTTGAGATACACCAAGAGAGAAGACTATGTCTTTGACAATACCAAAGGTGTCCAGTGCCTTTAACACAGAGTGTAAAATAAAACTAAAATTTCTGCAAAAAAACAATCAAATTGGTGTTCTTTTAAAACCGTAAGGTAGTAATTTTGATTCTCTCTTCCGTGTTGAGATAGTCGAGTTGTGGCGGTGCTCTAGCGAAATCAATGCTCTCGTGGGAACTGCTGGCTCCCCGATTTCTACTCCTCACACAACTCGACTATCTCACCGCGTGGAATCGATTTAACGACTTGTCCACAAGTCTACCGTGTTACTGATGTGACAATTTTATCCTTGGTGTCAATTTTAACACCCCAGTTTATGCAGTGTATTTCTGAAATCTAGAAATGACTTTATATTTACCGCTTCTTGGATATGTATTGATGATGATGTCATTTGGACGAGCCTGGAACCTCTCGATTTCATTCCAGCTATTCATCGGGACAAATCTTTCGTCAAAAGGAATACCTTTATGAAGGTAAATTACCTCATCGGAATGAGGAGTGGGACCGGCCATTTTGGATCTCAAACTTGTAGGTCTTTTCCCAAATGCTGCAAATCCAGAATGTAGATCTAATGTTGTTTGTCAGCGGGTACGGAAAGTTAACCACGCCGCGGAAAACTGTACTTTATACTTGACACAATGCACAATATTATCTGATATCACATTGTACGCTAAGAAAACGTTTACAAATTAAAAATACCACAAATCTATAGATTGAGAGTCCAAAATACCATCCGGCCTAATTATTGAAAAAGTTTAAAAACGACAATTGTATTACTGAACCAGGCTGTTTTGCCAGGTTATTACAAAACAGAGGTCAGTGCAGAATTGAACATTCCTATCCATCCTAATTATAAAAGGTAAAAGACCAAAGACCGATTTCACCATTTTAAATGCTTTAATAATAGCAGAGATGTCACAACCATGGAGTTATATATAACTCTGTGGTCACAACACACACATCAGTATGGCCTATCCTGAGGAAACGGCCGATCACACTGAACTTTTGAACACAATGTTTTTCAGTCTTCTATGGCACTGTTTTGTAAAGAAAAAAGAGGAAATCAGCTGGATTTGTTACAGAGAAGCAAAGTTTCAACAGGTGGTCATATAAGTACAGCAACAGGCCTGCTTTTATCACGACGAGACTGCCCCTTTAAACCACTGCAAGCCTAATATAACCTCAAATCTATGTTGTTTTCTTTGATGGCTTATATATACACAAAAGTTCAGAGCCGAGTCCAAAATACTATCCGGCCTTATTATTTATTAACTGTTTTGTCGGATGATTTTTTTTTAAAACAGGGATCAGTGCAGAGTTATCCAGCCTAATTTTAAATTGTCAAAGACCAAAAGGCTGCTAAGCAAAGATGTCACAATATAAAGAAATCAAACCTCAAATCTATTTTGGTTTCTTTGATGGTTTATATATACACAAAAGTTCAGAGCCGAGTCCAAAATACTATCCGGCCTTATTATTTATTAACTGTTTTGTCGGATGATTTTTATTTTAAACAGAGATCAGTGCAGAGTTATCCAGCCTAATTTTAAACTGTCAAAGACCAAAAGGCTGCTAAGCAAAGATGTCACAATATAAAAAAATCAAAGTACTTTATGGATTGTTACTGCTAACTGAAAAGCTTGGTCAATATTCATCTGAATAATTAAATGGGCCTGAAATATTTTCTAGTCATGAAAATAAAATTTGTTACAAAAACAATAACTCAAAAGTATCCAAACAATCGCAAATTATTGGTCCCAATAAGTAATTGTACGGACGAACCAATGAGGTATTAAAACAGCAAGACAAAATAGTAAGGTTTTAGCTACAAGAGTTATAGGCCTATAAGTCATAAAAGCTGTTAGCATAAAGTCTATAAGCCATATAAAGACACTGGACACCATGGTAATACAATTATTGTCAAAGACCAGTCTTCCCGCTTGATGTATCTCAACATATGCATAAAACAACAAACCTGTGAAAATTTGAGCTCATTTGGTCGTCGAAGTTGCGAGATAACTATGAAAGAAAAAAACCACCAATGTTATACACGAAGTTGTGTGCTTTCAGATGCTTGATTTCGAGACCTCAAAATCTAATTATGACGTATCGAAATCACATTCGCGGAAAATAACTTATTTCTCGAAAACGTTACTTGAGATGAAGCCGTTTCTCACAATGTTTTATATTATAACATCCCTTACACGTATTCTGCCTGCTTATTGGTTTAGAGTGCGTCACATGACATGTCTTAGTTTTGCTAGACGACGGCCGTGTGATAGTGCATCGGTTTGCCGTGCGCTAGTCCGAAGACTAGCACACGGTGTGCAGTACCCAGACGTCCGTTGCGTGTACGAGGAAGATAAATTAATAGTCTGTAACCATTTCGGATTGCACGACACTACATGCAGCACAGTAAAAGTGTTTGCAATCTGTATTCGCGTCGTCCGTGGATTGTAGCATTCAGGTCTGTAACTTCATAATAATAGTACAGTATTAAGAAATGTTTGGGGTGTTATAAAACAAATATTGACTGCTTTTACTCGTGCAATGGTTAAAAACTATGACTCCCTCGGTGATCGTAGCGTTCTATTTTCCCTCGGCTTCGCCTCGGGATAATAGAACGCTCCGGGGATCACCTCGGGAGTCATAGTTTTAACCATAGCACTCGAAGCAGTCAATATTTGTATACTATCAACCGCTCTCACCATTACTCGTTACCAAGTAAGGTTTTATGACAATAACTATTTTGAGTAATTACTAATAGTGGCCACTGCTTAAAATAAGGCTAACGTAATTAAAGGGCATGGTGTTGCTCCATTCGCACTGAAGGGATTGGATAACATGATTACGGGAATAATTACATTGTTACAAATGATTGTGTTTTACAACTCTCTCTCTGTACTACTTCCCCCAAAATTGCATTTCGATTAAATGAATATTTCACTTTCAGAAACTTGCAGTTAGAGAGACGAAAACCGGCGTCGAATAACAACAAATCAACATATTATATCTGTGACGGTGCATATAATAAAGACATTTCTATATTAAAAACAATTTACAGAAAACACAACGAATATTACTCGTACCTAAGGACGGGTTCTATCTATTGCTAGAGGGTTACAATTTAGGAGACATCAAAATGGATACACCAGCTGGAAATTTAAGTAACGTTATCATTAGTAATTAATGCTGCATTTCTGTGGTGGACATTAACTCCAAATCTTGTTCAGCAAAAATATCACTCGAACCTTAGAAATAGAGTCAATTTTACACACGAGTTCATTTTAACACATCACTAAAAAAGAACGGTAGGCCTACCGGCAAATCCAAAATGGCTGTCTTCAGAAAAGGTCTGATTTGTATAATTAGTGGAGCAAAATATGAGAGCCCGTGCAACATGTACAATTATCAAATGATAAGCAATGAAAGTCTGCACGCTCAACGATTACCATAAAATAATAATAATAATTTGCAACTTACTGGAACTTCAATGCAGTGATGCTAGCGGGTTTCGTCGGGCTGTGTATGGAGCCATGTGTCATTAATTTCATTAACAGAACATTATAACGTAGGTCAACTGAAAATTGCTAACCAAAATAACAGAAAGAACGACAGACGAAGTTAACATGTCTTGCCGCTGTCGCGCTTCATATGCAGGAATTATTTGAGTCAAGTCTGCCCGTATGCCAAAGTATGAAAGCTCCGCGCCACACCCTAAAGGCCGGTTTATAGTCGGTCGCGCGACGGGAATCTTGCGCGCAATCCTAAGACTGATGTCTAAAAACTGTGTCTTTTTATGATCGCACGTTAATATTTCCGACGCCCGACCATCGCGCGACCGACTATAACTCGGCCTTTACACGCCTCAGCGAACTGCAAGTATTCTTTATAAATTGGAGTTACTCCGAGAGTTGGGTACTTGTCAGGAAGGAATTCGATGAATTAAAATAACAACGTAATCAATAATAACTGATGGGTACTCCCATGGAGTCTATTGCTCCATGGTACTTCCATGGAGAGTCAGTGGTTACAATCTAAAGTCTTATATATTCTAGAAAACTGTTATAAAACACACACAAAATCATTTTAAAGGCAGTGGACACTATTGGTAATCACTCAAAATAATTTTTAGCATAAAACCTTTCTTAATGACGAGTAATGGGGAGAGGTTGATGGTATAAAACATTGTGAGAAACGGCTCCCTCTGAAGTGCCATAGTTTTCGAGAAAGAAGTAATTTTCCACGAATTTGATTTTGAGACCTCAGATTTAGAACTTGAGGTCTCGGAATCAACCATCTAAAACGCACACCACTTCGTGTGACAGGGGCGTTTTTTCTTTCATTATTATCTCGCAAGTTCGAAGACCGATTGAGCTCAAATTTTCACAGGTTTGTTATTTTATGCATATGTTGCGATGCACCTACTGTGAAGGCTAGTCTTTGACAATTACCAATAGTGTCCACTGCCTTTAAACAACTCCCGGATTCAGCTGGTTTTTCTCACCGAATTATTAAGCACAAGTTTGCACAAAACATGAACACAGTCAGTGAGTATAATTGTCAGCTATATGGTGTTTTTTTTTTTTAAATCACAAAGTTTATCATAGATTTTAAGAAGAGGGTTAAATAATTCCCAGCCAACGGTTTTCAGTAATTACAACCATCCTTAGAAAAATATTTCATCAAATTCGTAAGGTGAAAAAAAAAAAAAATTAAAAAAATTTAAAAAAATAACCACTAGGGATATATTTTTTTCTTCAAACTATTAAGCCATGAGGTGTGACTTTTCTCTTTAAGACGCTGGACAGTCCTACTGTTATTGTCAAAGACAAGGCTTTCCATTTTGTGCTTCCCAACATATGCTCAAAATAAGAAACCTGTGAAAACTTGAACTTAATATTGGTCGTCGAAATTGCGAGATAATAATGGAAGAAAAAAAACACCCTTGTTACACAAAGTTGGGTGCTTTCAGATGCTTGATTTCGGGACCTCAAAATCTAATTCTGATGTCTCGAAATCAAATTCGTGGAAAATTACTGCTTTCTCAAAAAGTATTTCACAGGGAGCCGTTTCTCACAACGTTTTATACTGCCTGATTTCCAAGTAAGTTTTTATATAACAGATTATTTTGAGTAATTATCTAGTGTGTCCACTGCATTTCAATTATTCATCAATAATGCCTTTAATTAATATCGTCACCCGTTGGAAAGTGAATTCCAGTTCCAGCTAGAGACTCATCCACATATTTCTTCAATAAAGCGAAATCTTTATCGGAATACAGCCCTCTTCCAAAACTTACCTCACCTAAAAACAAATCACAAGGACACCGCATTATTAAATAGAACGTATACCTTATGTTTAACCTTTGACCCTGACCTACCTGACCTGACTGACCTAAAAGACAGTTTGACCTGATCGACCCAATCGATCAGACTGACCAACCCGACTGACCAAGTAAACTGACCCTGCTGACCAACCCAACTGACCAACCCGATTGACCAGCCCAACTCACCAACCCAACCGACCAACCCGACTGACCGAGCTAGTCTTACCCTACTGACCAACCCGACTGATCAACCCGTGACCAGCCAAACTGACCAGCCAAACTTACCAACCCTACCGACAAACCCGACTGACCAAGCTAACTAATCAACCCGACCGGCTGACCAACCCGACTGACCAACCCTACTGACAGACCCGACCGGCTGACCAACGTGACTGACCAAGCTAACTGACCCTACTGACCAACCCGACTGACCAACCCGGCTGACCAACGTGACTGACCAAGCTAACTGACCCTACTGACCAACCCGACTGACCAACCCGACCGACCAACCCGACCGACTGACCAACGTGACTGACCAAGCTAACTGACCCTACTGACCAACCCGACTGACCAACCCGGCTGACCAACGTGACTGACCAAGCTAACTGACCCTACTGACCAACCCGACTGACCAACCCGACCGACCAACCCGACCGACTGGAACCCTACTGACCAACCCGACCGACTGGAACCCGACTGGAACCCGACTGACCAACCCGACTGACCAACCCGACTGACAGACCCGACTGACTGACCAGACCGACCAACCGGGATTCGAATCCACAACCTCGATTGCAAGACCTGCCGTCGATTTCACAAAGAGTTAGGACTCGTGTTATCTTGCCCTCACTTAGGATTAATCTTAAGGTCTGCATGCTACAGTGCATGGTTGGGACTCGTCCTAAGTCCTAAGATTAGTCTTAAGTTAGGACGAGTTTTGTGAAATCGATGGATCTAAAAACTACCACTGATGGACCACGGTGACCTCAAACCCTTAATAGTATACTCCAGAGAAATATTATTAATAAATACTGTGATATTTGTGTTAAAACAAACCTTTTTGTACAGGCTTGGTGTATTTAACCCATTCACCACCATCTTCCTGGTCCGCTCTCATCCGTTCGAGAGAGGAACCTTCATCCAACTGCCGAAGTTTGTCTGATGACAGAGGGCGCCCTAAAAAGTCCCCAATAGCTCTAGTTGTTTGTTCGAAATCCTACACAAAGAGGTGTGAAAAATGGAAGTCAACAGAAAACTTGTATGACAATAAAGTATTGAGGGGAATGTGCAAGCGTCGGTTTTGTTGTTTGAATATCTTTGAGTATTAATGTCACTACCTCTATTACATAGGCCTTATCGCGAATACTCGGTCGTGCACTGTAGGCGTTGAAGTGCATGCTTGTCTAGCCTTTAACCAAGGCGCACGCGGCGGTGGCACCCCAAGATATCACGCACGGGAAAAAAACAGCGCAAGCTTGACATATTGGGGTGACGCGTGCGCCTTGACTAAAGGCTAATGCTGGTCTAGCTATAGCGCCCATAGTTTGACCAGCATGCACCTTATACAACAGTTAGCGCTTGCGCAAAGGGCATTTGTAAAACGATCTATGGTCTATCAGTGACCTCTGAGAATCACAGCCTGGGCGCGTTCGTTTAGCTTCCCTGGGTCGACCCCGGTCTGCCCCGGTACGTTCAAATAGCTTTGACGTCTTTCCAGGGGCTCACCAAGGTCAGCCTCCAGTGTCCTGCCTGTGGGGTGGGTCACTTGGGGTGACCTGAGGTGCATGCCGTCACCACGAGAGGGCGAGTGTGATCGTTCGATTAGCTCTTGTCAGGGGCTCACCCGAGTGAGCACCGCGGGGTACACTCAGGGAAGCTTAACGAACGCACCCAATGGGTGCCTTCGTTTAGCTTCCCTCTGGGTCGACCTTTTCTTTCCAGGACGAACGTGTGCAGATAATTACCCACGTTCGTCCTGGGAAAAAAAACACCACACACCGGGGTCGACTCAGGGAAGCTAAACGAACGCACCCAATAATTTCATTGGATAAACGTGCAGTGACGTAAGCTTTCAATTGACCCATTTCACCTGACGTCATCAGCAGAACAATCTTGAATGCGCCATACTGGTGGGCAATTTCACAGTGCGTTTTTATATTAACTCTATGCTGCGCGTTATGCAGTGAAAGTGTGCATTTTAGGCGACGCGGCGTTAATACACGTAAACCTAACTGCCAAGTCACTCACCGTCTTCAGTTCCTCGTATTTGATCACAAGAGTGTTTTTTTCTTCTCTTCGAGCCCACATCAACTTGATATGTTCAGCCCAATCCCCAAACATACCTATAAAACCAAAACAATTATTTATCTAAAAAATGTTATAGGTTTTCTCGGTAAATTTCGGCAAATGAGAAGCTAATTAAACCACTAAACCATTCTATTTCGCGCGAAATTGAATGCTGCTTAACAATTTCGTTTTGAGCCTGGTCACTAGTAAATGTTGCGTCATGCTATTTAACAAAAATAAACATCATTCAAATTCACAGGGGCTTTTCTATAGTCCAACCAGTTTGGATAAATTAAATTTTAAGCTAAAATTGAACACATTGCTATATAGAAATTCGAATGACACAAAACGAAATATAATGCACGAACTCTGAATTTGAAACACAGGAAAATATTATCGTTGGCAAATTCGCTTTAATTCGAACGCATGGAAATTAAATGTGCTGTACTTTTACCGAAACTGACCGAGAAAACCGACGTACTAGACTGATCAAGAATATTGCACAACACGCCAGAATTAGTCTGAACCTGGCGTATTTTGGTGAGTTTTGTTTGGGTTAGAGCATGGAGGAAGAAAACAGTTGTTGAACTCACATTTGCCGTCAGCATAAAACTTGACGAACTTGGAGTAGTCTAGCACGTCCGTCATAATTAAGCTTTTCTTTCCATACTCGAACGAAGATGCGACTACGTCCAAAAAGTTCCGCATACAGTAGATTATCTAGAGAGAAAATGGAATAATTTAAGACTTGAAGACACTGGACAACTTTGGTAATTGTCAAAGAACAGTCTTCCTTCTCACTTGGTGTATCTAAACATTTGCATAAAATAACAAACCTTTCAAAGTTCGGATATACTTGGTCGTCGAAGTTGCGAGTATGTATAGGATAAACACCTATGTCGCACAAATTAAAGGCAATGGACACTATTGGTAATTATACTCAAAATAATTATTAACATAAAACCATACAGTGAAGAGTAAATGGGGAGAGGTTGATAGTATAACAATTGTGAGAAACGGCTCCCTCTGAAGTGACGTATAGTTTTCGAGAAAGATGTTATTTTCCACGAGTTTGATTTCGAGACCTCAGATTTAGAATTTGAGGTCTCGAAATCAACCATCTAAACGCATACAAACATGCCTCTAAATTGCACGGTTTTCCTTTTACCTCGTCGACTAACACGGTCGGCCATTTATGGGAGTCAAATTTCTGACTCCCACCAAATGGCCGACCGTGTTAGCACAGTAAAAGGATAACCACGCAATTTCGAGGCAAATATGTGTGGATCATTGTATTCTACTTTTAAAACATCTTTCTAACCATATGAATTTTATAACAAACGGTTACAAACGCTTTTCAAAGACCAACTCGACCGATCCAAGGCAACGTGTTCCTTTAACCACCACCAGTAGTCCAGCATTCTCTTGCAGACGAGCAGAGTATACTGTTCGAAACGTCGAGACCAAACCGGCTCGTTTTAGAGCCAACTCTCATTCAAAGGAGATTTTACACATGGTTGTACCCGCAAGTTGACTATTCATATTTATATAATAATATGTTATAGTTACTCCAACGTCGAATAGGGTGCGTTCGTTTAGCTTCCCCGGGTCGACCCCGGTGTGCGGCGATTTGTTTTTCCAGGACGAACGTGTGCAGATAATTACCCACGTTCGTCCTGGGAAAAAAAATTGCCACACACCAGGGTCGACCCAGGGAAGCTAAACGAACGCATCCATTGTGTGTAGTACCTTAACACCATCCGTCTCTAAGAGGGATTTTGGGAAGAGCGTGAGTGGTAGATGGGTAACGATAACCCGTGGTCTGTCTGTCCTCAGTTGTTGAAGCTCTTTGTAGACTGGCTTGGCACTGCCGGGCATTGTGATCTCCATAATAACCATGTCGACTACGGGAGTCGCGGGATAGTCCATAATGATCTCTACGATTCGCCGTAGCCAGTGGGTTCCTACGTAAATACATAATTCCAAGTTTACCTGTGAAACCTGGGAATACACAATTCTCTGAAGTTATAGTGGGGAAAGGTCATTTCTCCTCACTAAAATATAGAAAGGTTTACGGTAACACCATGTAATGACTATCTCTAATGAGTTGGGGTGGTTCTGAAAAGAACCGTTGGTTTCAACTCGACGTTTCGATCAGTATGCTCTGATCGTCTTTTTTTTCTTTTTTCTTTTTCTCTCCAGAAGACGATCAGAGCATACTGATCGAAACGTCGAGTTGAAACCAACGGTTCTTTTCAGAACCACCCCAACTCATTAGAGATAGTCATTTCATGGTGTTACCGCAAACCTTTCTATATCGTATTTCCACCATGCAAAGTTTCAAATCCTACTCACTAAAATAGTTGAATTCGATTTAAGACCTTTTAGCTGATCTAATTCAAGCATCTGAAAGCACACAACTGGTGCGACAATGGTTTTTTTTTCTTCCATTATTATCTCGAAACTTCGACGACAAATTGAGTTCAAGTTTTCAAAGGTTTGTCATTGTATACATAATGTTGCGATACACCAAGTGAGAAGACTAATCTTTGACAATACCAAAGATGTCCAGTGCCTTCGAGTGTAAAATAAAACTATAATTTCTGCAACAACAGTCACATTTTGGATTATTTTACACCGCTATATAAGGTATTAATTTAGATTCTCTCTTCCGTGTCAAAATATGTGACAACTTTATCCGCGGTGTCGATTTTTAAAGGAAAGTTATACACTTTGGTAATTACTAAAAACAAATATTAACTTAAAAACTGACTTGGTAACGAGCATTGGAGAGCTGTTGATAGTATAAAACATTGTGAGAAACAGCTCCCTTTGAAGTATCACAGATTTTGAGAAAGAGGTAATTGCTCACTAAAATAATAAAAGACTTCTATAGCCAGAAGTCTTTTATTGCTATATCTAAAAGCACACAAATTCGTCCAAAAAGGCTGTTTTTTCTTTCATCATTTTCTCGCAACTTTGATGACCACTCAAATGTTCACAGGCTTATTATGTTATGCTTATGTTGGCAAACGTGTACCTTCCCTTTAATTGCAATTTATTTAATTATTTATTTCACAAATCATTGGACATACACAATGATTACTAGTTGGACAGGGGCTGTCATCTCCCACCGGTGATGTGAGTACATACTGGGTGCGTTCATTTAGCTTCCCTGGGTCGACCCCGGTGTGTGTTTTTTTTCCAGGACGAACGTGTACAGATAATTATCCACGTTTGTCCTGGGAAATAAAACGCCACACACCGGGGTCGACCCAGGGAAGCTAAACGAACGCACCCACTGTTGCAAATTTTGTGAACGTCTCTCATACGTTTATCGGTTTATCCCTTTTGTGCAGATGTCACAGTTCAGTGACCACTGCCAATCGCCTGCTGGCATCTTAGGAATGTTGTTTTAGGGTGTGGCAAGACGCAGGTACCTGGGTGCCTGTATTTCTATAGGTCATTTCTGCTTCTCGTTCCGTTTGGTAAATTTCGCCGTATTTTCCGTAGTCAACTCCAGTTAGTTTTCATTGCCGATTTCGTAAGTAGTATGTCTTCATTTATTTCAACTTAATAATGTGGTATTGGTTATTGTACTTCCTTTCTATTTCGATGACTTGGGCAATTTCGGAGTACTTTTCTGGTCCAAAAGCTGTTCTGTATTTCTTCAGGATCTAAAATAGATCCGATAGTATAATTTTGGTACGCACAGGTTGTATGGTGCCACAGGGGCTGTTAAGGTTATACAGAAGTCTAAACACTGTCCTCTAGAGATGTGTCAAACCTGACCTCTGCCAAACGATACAAATAAAATTAGGCCCTATATAATATAAAAATGAGATTGCACCCAAACGCATAAAAACCACACTAGAAAACATTAAAACGAAAGCAAATTCAGTATTTCTGAAACCTAGAAATTTTAGATGGATTGCAATACGCGTCATCGACCGCCATCTTTCATGTCCGAGAAAAAGTGCACGCGTGTACGCGCTGCGCGTAACTCTCGTCCACCTTTCACGTGTAAAAATGCATACAAGATGGCGGTCGATGACGTGTATGATTGCGACCCATCTTTATAATGACTTTATATTTACCGCTTCTTGGAAATGTATTGATGATGATGTCATTTGGACGAGCTTGGAACCTCTCGATGGCATTCCAGCTATTCATCGGGACGAATCTTTCGTCAAAAGGAATACCTTTATGAAGGTACAATACCTCATCGGAATGAGGAGTGGGACCGGCCATTTTAGATTTCAAACTTGTAGATCTTTTCCCAAATACTGCAAATCCAGAATGTAGATCTAATGTTGTTTGTCAGCGGGTCCGGAAAGATAACCACGCCGTGGAAAAACTGTACTTTACACTTAATATAATACAGCATTTATCTGATTTCCACTTTAAGATAAAACAATTTTAAAATACCTAACTGGCCAAGATCGAAAATTGCATTACTGATGCCTCAAATCTGTTTTGTCGGAGGATGTAAAAACAACTATCCAGCATCTTTTTAAATGGTTAAAGACCAAACATCCGATTTCACAGAGAATCATCAGTTTTGACCTTATCAATTATTAACTGCTAGGCAAAAACAGTCACAATAAGAATCAGTACGGGATACACTATAGCGATAATAAGTACAGCAACAGGCCTGCTTTGATCACGACAAGACTGCCCCTTTAAACCACTGCAAGCCTAATAATACCTCAAATCTACATGTTGTTTTCTTTGATGGTTTATATATACACCTTAGTTCAGTGCCAAGTCCAAAATACTATCCGGCCTAATTATCGAAGAAGTTAAAAAATACCTAACTGGCCAAGATCGAAATTTAATAACTGATTAAACCACAAAGCTGTTTTGTCAAATGATTAACCAAAAACTATCCAGCCTCCTTCTTAATGGTTAAAGACCAAGCATCCGATTTCACAAAGAATCATTAGTTCTTCACTCAGTGTATCAAACATTACGCCACAGAATAACGAATCTGTGAATATTTTGGCTCACTTTCATCAAAAAGTGGCAAGAAATTTTCTTCGGTGAAAAATTACCTCTTTGGTGGGGTGTCGTGGCCGAACGGATAAGAGCACCGAACTCAAGCTCTGGTGTTTCTCTTCAGAAGAGTGTGGGTTCGAATCCCGGTCGTGACACTTGTGTCCCTGAACAAGACACTTTACTGTAATTGCTTCTCTCCACCGAGGGGTAAATGGGTACCTGTGAGGGCAGAGATGGTTCTTGTGGTTGGTTTAGCTTAGTGCGCAATATGTTCGGCGGCACAGGCTGTATACTCCCCATCCCCCATGGAGTTGAGATGGTTTAAGGAATGAAATTGCCCAGTGATCTGGGTAATAAAGCGCAATATAAAAACAGAATATTAATAAATTGTTATTATTTCAAAACTACTTCAAAGAGGGTCGTTTGTGATAAAGTTAAAATACCAACACCCTCTCCAGTGCTCTTTAACAAATAAGTTTTTATGGTGATTCTTCACGCTTGACGAATAGTTGCCAAACTATGCATTGATTTAAAACATAAACTCGAACAATAACTCCATAACAACCAAAAACGCAGCCAAACCAACTAAATATTACCAAAACATGTGGGAAAAAGACTCCCCCATTTTCTTTATTTTTGTCATTATAAATAACCCAAACCTTCTTATAAAACCATTGTTTAAAATTAATTAGTCATATTGACGATATATAAATGCAGTATAACGCATGCATGTAACCCGTGACATCATATTTTACACCAGAGCCACAGAGCCTGGATTTACTGCAGGCACAATGTGTATACAACCCGATGGAAGATAACACAAAATCTTATACAGGAGACACTGTCTATTTCTTTGTTGTGCTTCTCAATCAATAGAAGAAATAGTGCCTTAAAACATGAACACTGTATGTGACTATTTATTTCAGCTCTACCAACCTTGTTTGTAACACACCTCTTGCTTATTCTGTATTCTGGTTGGCTGAAGCACGGTCACGTGGGATGAACTAATATAGGCTAGTGATCGCGCGCGCGTTTTGCTGGAATAGTACCAGAGCGGGCACTAGTCTTTGCAAATAGTGCCCGCGGGAACAGCGCCTCTCTTGACTTGAACCGTGAACAAACCACGAAATTCCTTTTTCTGTTCTTGTTTGACATTTTAAGACCGAGCTGTGTTATAAAACACATATTGACTGGCATAATTCGGTAACTAGTGTACGTCTATTACCCCTCGGCCTGTGAGTGACGAGAAGAGACCTTCGGCCTCGGGAAATAGGTCGCTCTTCTGGTCACTCAAAGTCCCTCGTGGGAATAGACGTACTGTACTAGTTACCTCATTGCCAGTCAATATGTGTATAATAATACCTTTCACATAGACAAGTTCATCACATGTTTTTGAAGGGAGTTAAACAACTCCAAAGAAAACAGTTTACAGCAAACACAAAATAAACCAACATGAGAATAATTTAATCAAATTCGGAAATTGAAATCAACAAAAACAAGTAACAGAATCAACCAAACTGCAAACACCAACATAACACCACCAGCAAAGCTCACCAATGCAGTGTTGTACTAAATAATACTTCATTTGGTATAATAATTCTAAGATTGGCAGTTATTCTATTAAATGATCCAGAAATCAATGCCCATCACAGCAGCAGTTAAAGGCAGTGGACATTATTGGTAACTACTCAAAATATTTATTAGCATAAAACCTCACTTGGTAACGAGTAATGGGGAGAGGTTGATAGTATAAAACATTGTGAGAAACGGCTCCCTCTGAAGTGACGTAGTTTTCGAGAAAGAAGTAATTTTCCACGAATTTGATTTCGAGACCTCAAGTTTAGAACTTGAGGTCTCGAAATCAACCATCTAAACGCACACAAGTTCGTGTGACAAGGGTATTTTTTTCTTTCATTGGTATTTCGCAACGTCGACGACCAATTGAGCTTAAATTTTCACAGGTTTGTTATTTTATGCATATGTTGAGATACACCAAGTAAGAAGACTGGTCTTTGACAATTACCAATAGTGTCCACTGTCTTTAATACCTTTACCACAAGCTGTCGAACCTGGCGAGTATCTGAGTATATGTGAGTTTTTATTTTATTTTACAGAATCTATGTACTGTTTGAGGACAAAAACACAATGTCTACAGATTTACACTAAACTTACATAGTTTGAAGATAATATTAGTAGAAAAGTTCTCTGAAAATATTACTTGCTGAGGTGCTGTAGTTTAAAAAAACAAATGAGTAAAACAATGTCATGAAATTAATTTTCGTCTCGGTGATCATGAGACGAAAATTATTTCAGCATATAAAAAAAGTATTTTCATGACACTGTTTAACTTATTTCTCAAAAACTATAGCACCCCAGCAACTAATATGTTAAGGTACACTTTCTTCTATCATTATCTTCAAACGGTGTAAGTATAATGTAAATCTGTGGACATGGTGTTTTGTGTTACAAAAAGTACCCAAATCCTTCAAACAAACTGATCTTAAATTGATCGTTTTCTATCACCGAATTCAAAAGTGGTGGGCAGGAGGGTTATTCATGAAAACCACAAGATAGAAAGATAGAAAAGCACCTTAATTACTGTTTTTTAGGTTATAAATAATGCATTCCAAGCTTTTACAGCAGCAAGTTTGCATCTGATTACATAATTACTGTAAACAATTTATTTCTGTTTACATCTTTAGGAATTTGTCATTTTTGAAAGTGCTTTACTATTTTCATTCTGTGTTTTGAAAATAAATTATACAACAAACAAATCCGGAATTTTTAATGCAAACTCCAACTTTTCCAAAATGGCAGCCTTTGCAATTTAAAGATAGTGTCATAAATTGGTTAATATTCCAAAAACCAATGGTGAGAAGCACTGCAGCTGTTGAAAGTACAAGTAAACTTCTTAAGATGTAAACAAAGATGACCTCTCGCTTTTCTTAAAACAGGACTCATGCGGGTTGGACATAAATGACATTTAAAATAAATACCATGCCTCAAAGGCTAACAACCTAATTAAATATAGTGTCTTTATAACATAACCTTCCAGAAATGTGTAAACTTCACTGGTTTAGTAATTCTTAGACGGCCTCTTTAAGACTGGATTGCTTACGAGGTGGAGAACTTTTCACCTACAAATATTTGAATGTGAGAAATGATTCATGCTTGAAATTGTTGTTCAGATTTCTGAGGCTTGGTGGGGACTGGTGTCCGTCCATGAATGCTACGGTTGAATTTGACACTATTGTGAAAATACTTCATGGCAGATTTTTGCTGACCGCTTTCACTGTATTCAGCTGAAATCTTCACACATGACTTTTCTTGCATTTTTCTCAAGAAGACGCTCAGAGCATACTGATCGAAACGTTGAGTTGAAACCAACGGTTCTTTTCAGAACCACCCCAACTCATTAGAGATAGCCATTACATGGTGTTACCGCAAACCTTCCCATATGGTATTTTTCTATTTAATTTGATTACAAAATTACTTCCTTCTCTACAACTTGAGTACTTCAGATGGGGTCGTTTCTGACAATATTTGTTTGTATCATACAACGGCTCTCAATCCAGTGCTCTTTACCAAGTAAGTTTTTATGGTCATCAACCTAGCAGAGTAGTACACCTCCTGTCTTTAAGTAGTGATAGGCGGTAACATAATAGGGACCTTGGAGGAGCAGGGTTCATAATACGCTGTCCTGGCGACATGTTTGGAGCTGGGTTTCGGGCAATCCATGGGTTTAAACGTTTTGTCAATGCAGAGCCTTACCTCTGCTAGGTACTGCTGGATCCCACTCCCGTCCTGAAAGAAAACAGAAGTACATCCATAAATATTGATGTATTGTTAATACACTGTTGTATGTCTGATTGAACACTGTGTGTTCACCTTGCTGTCCAGGACCAACATTTCATAGAGCTGCTTAAGCACAGAGAAAAGCAAAGCACACATCAAGTTTGCTTACTACGGGAAGGTTACCAGCCAAACATACTATGGCACATGTAACAACTGTGACAAGTTTAACTATGTTAATATTTATTGATTATTTCAAAAAAATCATTACAAAGGAATGAACGGTATGAAAACCGACATGGTTGAATTGCACTAGAACATGTACAGTGTACAAACTTCTACAAAAAGAGCTAAACGGTTAAACGGTTTAAATACACAAGTTTCCTGCTTGTGATTTCTAAGCAGAAACATTTTGAGCAAACATTTTAACCCCCCCATGCACAACTTGATGGCGTTTACTAGTGCGTGTGTGTTTGCGTGAGTAAAATTGGCATATAGTTTGTGATAAAGGCAATTTGGTAAAACGGGTAGACTTACGTGTAGGTTTTTTTGGTAGCAGGTTAGGTCTGGCATCCCGCCTGCTCCCGCCTTGATTGCATTGAATATGGCATCCCGGGTGTAATTACTGGTCTTGGACGGTACAATTTCTGCAGCGCTGAGGATGCTAGGGAATAAAACAAATTCATAACTCAGTGGTTTGAACTGAAGGTGATAAAAAGTCATTCAAAAGACCCTATAATCGTGCAGCGCACTTTGAACGCATCTTCTGTATGCCTTTTTGAGTGTCAAAACGTGCACAAAAGGATGGTACATGTATTTAGGCACCGCAGAACAAAGCGCGTCAATCATTTGAGCCTTTTGGGGGATCTATTCCTTTTGTGCACATTCTGACAAAAAAAAAGTCAGACAGGAGACGCGCGTGTGTGTGCGTTGTTCATTGGGTATACAGGCCTGATACTTCACGGAGGCAATCGCCTCCGTTGCCCCTTGCCATTGCCTTGGTGCCCTTGAAATGCTCGAGTAGAAATTCAAAATTTCCTCATAGGGTGCCCTTTGCCAAAGAAAAATTGCCTCGGTGCCCTTTCCCTTTCAAAAACGAAGCATACAGCCCTGGGTATATACAGGCCTTGGATTTCATCTTTGAGAGGGCAAGGGCATTTTACAATCTTAGAAGTCTATAGGGACACTTTTGACGGTGCATCAAACCCAGGACGAGGGCAACAGAGGCCATGGTCTCCGTGGCATCCAACTAAGGCCGTGTCAGAAACAGACTTTGGCTACAGCTACGGCTAGATCAGCCAGTGTTGAAGTATAGGCAGATGCGCTGATCTAGCCGAAAGCTGTAGTCGAAGTCGCCATTTCGGACACAGCTTAAGCTTCGCCTCGGATGGCGTTTTTCCCCCCTCGGGTCTACCAAACATCATGGATTCTGTCACAGCATGCAATAATTATATCGTGTAGAACGCAGCTCCTGAGGGGAAATCAACATTTCAAAGGACAATCCACCAGCACCACAGGTGGGATTCGAACCCATGAGAAAACTATGCTTAAGGACCTACCTGTCAATGTTGAAATGTGAGTGCATTTTAAGCGTGGATCCAAAATAGTTGTGTTCCCCGTAGAGCGCTGGAAGAGACGAGGCACAGGTGCCGTGCTTGTCCCACTCATGAGCCCTAAAACAATCAAGACATGAAAAGCGTGTGTTACGGTTTGTTAATAACAACTGCAGCACAATTGTGTTTCAACATTCATACCAACTGTTAAGGCTAGTCTTTGACAATCATATGCATAAAATAACAAACCTGTGAAAACTTGAGCTCAATTGGTCATCAAAGTTGCGAGATAATAGTAAACGAAAAAAAAATCGAATTTGTGGAACATTACTTCTTTCTCGAAAACTACATTACTTCAGAGGGAGCCGTTTTTAACAATGTTTTATACTATCAAGTTCTCCCCGTTACCAAGTAAGGTTTTATGGTAATAACTATTTTGAGTAATTACCAATAGTGTCCACTGCCTTTAAGAGAGGTTACTAGAAATATACATGTACCTTCCCTTTAAAAGTGAACAATAAAATGCCATACAATGTTTTTTTTTTTTTTTACGGGTTAACAATGTAGCCATATCAAACATAAGTACTTCAAAACAAACACTGTTCCCATCATCAATAAAACAGCCAAGGTTCAAGTTTCCTGAAGCCTATTTTGGTGACAGTTTAATCACAGATAACATAGACTTTGCAGCACTCTTATCTATTGTTCCACATAATATCAAAGTCTTATATTGACCATAGAGCTATATATATTGACTAGAGCGCTAACTTGCTCTGCGTTTTGAAGCCACCCTGGGCGCAGACATGTTTGATGTGTTGCGTGATTACAGAACGATCTTAATTTAAGGAGAACACACATTGCCGCGATTTTTTTTTACATTCGGCGTGGGCGCTTACATACGCGACTGTCCATTTGCGTACTTCCGCGCCATGAAAACTGTAAGTTCGACTTGGTTGACAGACTAAAAAAAGTATACGCGCCTTTTAAACATGACGCACATGACGCTCACAGTTTGTACGCTCATCAACTCGGATTGTGCGTTTACATTTGCTGCATTTTTTGGTTCGATGACACAAATAAAAGAACAAACGCACTATCATGCAAATAGCCGTACAATTGCCATACAAAATTTCAAGCTTTGTATTGGTTTGTACATAAACATGGATGCGCCGACACGGCTTCAAAACCTTAGTGTGTGTATATCGGGGTGTTAGCGCTCTAGTCAATATATATAGCTCTATGATATTGACCCATTTCACCTGACGTCATCATCAGAAAATGGGCAATTTCACTGTGCGTTTTCATATATCACTTATGCAGTGAAGTGTGCATTTTAGGCGTTAATACACGTAAACCTAACTTGCCCACCAACATGGTGAGCGTGAAACCAGTCGCCGCGTGTGAGGCGCGTGCAAAGGGGTCTACCAAACATGGTACTCAAGGCGCTGATGAGTTATAAACAAACTTCCAGAAAGATAGGTTATTTCAGTGATGAATTTTGAGACCCAGTTAGTTAGCACCTTATAAGAATTTACAAGGTGCTACGGCGCATACAGCAGCCACAGCCAAGAACACCGGGGCGTACCCCTTCTCTTTTCAATAAGTGCATTGGGTTCTTATCTACTCATCCACACTCACACCAATTCTTTTCAATAAGTGCATTGGGTTCTTATCTACTCATCCACACTCACACCAATTCTTTTCAGAACGACCACTACTAAAAATAAAATATATTCAAATGGTGTTACTGCAAACCTCTATTAGCTATACTCCCACCATGCAAAGTTTCAAATCCTACTAAATATAATATATTTGATACAACACTATGTCCTTTCCCTAATAACCGTCCCATGAAACTGCTCACTGTAGAATTTGTAAATTTTCTAAAAACGAATAATAAAAGAGGGAACCTTAAAAAAAAGTCCCCCAAAATACAGATTCTTTTTTTTTTTCGCAGGGAAGTTACATGTAACTCTCTGCCCATGGCATTCCAAGCCTAAAACAAGGAAACGATTGGGCTTATTATCATAATACCACGCATGACACCATGCAATACACAATAGGAGGAAGGAAGTATGAGTAGTGTTGCAATGTTTGCCCAATAAAGCAGGAAGAATCCAATGTGTGTAATCTATACATCTTATCAGTAAAAACCTTGTATTGTCAGTGTATCTCCTACTGGCATGACTCTAACCCATAACAATTTTATCGGTATTATAAACAGATCGCTGTCTTTTTGGTTTTGTTTAGTGGACTGGAATCAATCAAGATTCATTCTTACATACTCTCTTAATGTAAATGTGTGAACAACCAAAATGTATTGTAAATAACAAAACTGGATTCCTAGTTTGTAAACTTCCAGCAAATTTTGAGGATGATCAATACAGAGTATGTGATGAGGTCTTTCATGTAAGTTCATAGATTGGTTAATACCTAAAAAATAATGACCATATACAAAATTCTTTAGTCACAGCAGCTGTTGATGGTATAAACTAGTTTGAGAAAGGATTCCCTTCAAAGTAATGCGGTTTGGACAAATTTTCACATTGTTATCTGAGAAATGATTTATGCATGTTCCATTTTTATAATTTCTGATTTGTGTCCGTTAACAAATGATGAGACCAGAGATGCGGTTGAAGCCCACAGTTTTGAGTAATTACCAATAGTGTACCTTCCTTTAACAAATAATTACAAAAAATAAACATACAAACAAAATCCATAGACAACACTTTCATTAAAAATTTGAATTAAAAAAACATCAAAGTTCGTACAAATTCAAAACTTACCAAAAGCTATCATAGGTACTGCCTGAGAGCAAATCTGGCCACACTTTTTGCAACTGGCTCTCAAGATCCTAGTAAAAACAAAACCCAAAACACATTTCAGGGAAGAAAGAACAAATTCCAATCTAGTCTGATATTTGATCTACAGAGTCTGGTGTCAAAAAAAAAAAGAATGCTGACAGAGTACCTACCAGGCCTGAAAAATCACGAAGGCCATGGCACCTTGCCGGTTTCCCCTGGTCTTGACCTTGGTGCCCCCTTTAAGAGGTTTCCCGTAGGCTTAAAGATTTTCCAATGGAAGTGCCCCTTTGCAAAAGGAATACGTGCTTATTCACCTTAACTTTGCTGAAATCGAACGTCCAGGTGTTGTTGCAGTTGGTAGGTCCTTCAGTTCCAATCTTTGTCGGCCTAAAATAAATAAAAAAATATATCGTTGATTTAAAAAAACCAATTGTTTATACCATGCCCAATTTGAGGTTGATGGTATCCCCTTCTCCCTAGATGTTCCCATACTTGAACACACCAGTTTCCTCTTGAACAGAAGTAGCCCCCCCCCCCCCTAGAACACTCCTCTAAATAATTCCAGTCACACAAGGGGGGGGGGAGGCACAGGACAGGGGTGCAGGGGAGGGGTGGGCCGCCCCGGATAGGGGTGGGGGGGGACACAGATGACAATTAACATTCTTACCAAGTTCCATGGACAGTCCAGTCCCTGACCCCACGTGGTATGATGCACTTTTGATCACTATTTGTAGAACGGGACGCCTGTTAAAACATGTTGAAAAAAGACACAAAGTAGACGTTAGTTATTTATTTAAAGGTAGTGGACACTACTGGTAATTACTCAAAATAATTATCAGCATAAAAGCTTGGTAACGAGTTATGGGGAGAGGTTGATAGTATAAAACATTGTGCGAAACAGCTCCGTCTGAAGTGGAGTAATTTTCGAGAAAGAAGTAATTTTCCACGAATTTGATTTCGAGACCTCGGATTTAGAATTTGAGGGTTTCAAAATGAAGCATCTGAAAGCACACAATGTGTTTTTTCTTTCATTATTATCTCGCAACTTCGACGACCAATTGGGTTCAAATTTTCCCAGGTTTGTTATTTTATGCATGTTGAGATACACCCAGTGAGAAGACTGATCTTTGACAAATACCAAGAGTGTCCAGTGTCTTTAACTGGGGCATCTCTGAGGGTAAAATCGAGGAGAAAGAGACCACAGCAGTGCTTCATGTTCAATCATTTGAAGGCTGCACTTGACAAGTAAGAAGGAGATTTCCAAGTCATGATAATTTCAGGTACGTACATTATAGTAGAGGCAAAAGCTTTCCGGCCACTGGACGACAAACAGAAGGTAGTCCCAGTCTGGGATTGCCTCAACTCCCTTGCAGGTCTCCCTGTAAAAACAAAAGCATTTAGAATGTTTAATAGGCCTACATGGCAAAAACATTACTTATGTTTATATTTAAAGGCAGTGGACACTATTGGTAATTACTCAAAATAATTATTGGCATAAAACCTTTCTTGGTGACGAGTAATGGGGAGAGGTTGATGGTAAAAAACATTGTGAGAAACGGTCTCGAAATCAACCATCTAAACGCACACAAAATTTCGTGTGACAAGGGTTATTTTTCTTTCATTATTACATGTATCTCGCAACTTCGATGACCGATTGAGCTCAAATTCACAGGTTTGTTATTTTATGCACATGTTGAGATACACCAATTGTGAAGGCTAGTCTTTGACAATTACCAATAGTGTCCACTGCCTTTAAAGGGAATGTTCTGTCTAAAAAATTGTTCTATGAAAAATAGCGTGGCAAAATCATATCATGTAAATAGACAGCTCTTCGGGTCTTATAATTTATACAATTATTATTAATGTCACTGTGGTAGGAGAGAACTATCCTCCTGGAGATAACTATCCTCCTGGAGATTTCTTGCCCCCCCCCCCGCCCCCGCCCACCTCCTGCTTCTATCTAGGCACGGCTCCCCTCACATTTCTAGAACTAAGAAGTACCCCCCCCTACTAACTAAACGGTGAACTGTGTATCTGCTGAATGCACCTTAATAATAATCTTTAAAAAAAAAAATTAAAAAAAAACTTTTAAGTAGGCCCTAACCTAACGAACAATACAATTTTTATTATAAATGGTTCACTTCCTCCACCTTCAGTCCTTCACCACATAAAACAACAATTAATTTGTTTGTAAAATAAACACTATCGTACACACTTACCCAGCACATTTTGTTGGTTTGGAAGAACTGAGGGCAAATGTTGAAGTAAAAATGACGAGGAAAACAGTCCACTTCACAAAAGAAGAAGTTGCAGCCATGGTTGTTTTTCTTGATGCGCAATTGCATGCAAAATAAAATAGCACTGACTGATGGACTGAGGAACAAGGAAACTTGTTGTGTTGTTCGGAAACTTGTTGTGTTGTTCGCCGACGCAAAACAACAAAGCTACATGTAATTGTAAGTAAGTTCAACTAATTCGATTCTGCCAGCAAAAAAAGGTGTTTAACAAAGGTCCTTGGGCAAGGACACATCCCAGTTGATCAAATTTAAACAAAGCAAAGTCACACAATCGCTTTTGTTGTTGTGAATTGTGTCGTACTACTAGTTGTTGAACAAATTGTCCCTGACTTTTCTCTGACCTTTTGTTTTCAGCAGCTGTGTTTAGTTAGACAGCGCCCTCAATAGCTAACCTTCAAACTTGAATTATTTTGTATAGCAACACAATCCAAAAGAAAGGAAAACTTGAGTATAAAAACCAGCAAAACAACGAACAAGAGTGTTCAGTAATAAGTTGAATGTATTGTAGAACTTGTTGGGTGTTTTTTTAACTGTTGAAAACGGAAAAATTTGATGAAATCGAGGAGGATTGCAGATTTCTACAACAAATTGTCGTAACAGATGGGCGGGGAGCAGCAGCAGACGACAATCGGCACGTGACACGTGACCATTTTCTTGCTTTCTTTTTCCAAATAATATCAAAGACGAAACTTTCTCGTTATTTATTTACTTGGTTTTGTTTTTTGCTCTTCGATACTGCCCTTGTTTCCCGTAAGAATAAAGGTGAATTGTTCCAACTGTCACTCACCTCAACCTTTAGCCCTTTTCGAAACCACGGCTTCAGCTTTGGATTCGGCTTCATAGAGGCGCAGTCCTGTAGAATACAGTGTAGTCTGAAACCCTAAGCGCGTACGCAAAGCACGCGCAATAATTGTCTAAACAACCACTGGGCCAAGCTAGCTTGCGCCGAGTCTGTGAGCGAAAACCGTGGTTTCGAGGATGGGCCTTTGTACGTGTATCGTCATGCTTTTTTGTCGTGTTTGGGACACAGTTAAACAAGACTGGCGCCCTCAGTTGACCAAACCATGAAAGTAAATAATGTACACATTTTTGCACGTCTGCTTTTTCGGCTGCAAATTTGGAAGCAAAACTCAGCTGTTTGAGGGAGAAAAGAGACGGGAATTCAAACAATTCTGAATGACAAGAGATGTGCTCATTTGGTTCATATGAAAGACAAGTAAGTTATGTACATTAAGGTAAAATAAAAAGAAAAAACAACGGGTAGTACTCGTAAGTACCATTCCAATTCCATACATACGGTTCACATTTGGCGGGCAGCGTACCTAATTACATTTTTAGACTACTGTAGTACTGGAGACACACTGAAATTTTGTCTGTCACTCTGTCAGTCGTGACTGTGGATGTTGTATGGTAAATATAGATTGTATAAGTGTTTGTAAGGTCCGAGTTAATGCCAAGTTAAATTAATACACCAATGCCATGCAAACTCACCTGGTGATGTGCATGGCTATCCTTCTTGGACGTCACACTCACAGTCACAGTCACACGGTCAGGGGATCGGGCAAATGTCCGTATCATGCCACCACCTTTTTCATTTGTTATAAATATGAAAATAGTATCTATGAAACCGTGGAGGAAGAGGAACACACTAATTAATTTGCTGGTTGCTCAATACATGAGTATAATCCCATTTTGGGGTAAACATTTTGCTTCTAGGCCTACTTCTACCCTACTAATATCTATACTATCCCTACTATACTAATACTATGTATTTTTATGTACGAGTATTGTACAAAAAAGTGGTGGCAGGGTCAGGGATACTGAAATCTTTCTGGATGTCAGTGTCTGTTGCCCTGCACTGGCTTCCTGGACCTGGGTATAGCCTTTTCAACAATGAAACAGCATTAATTTGGGGTATATATTTTTCGCAATGGTAGGCGACCTTTTAAGCCCTGAACTCCATTCGTTGTGTTGTTTGCAACTCGGTGCAACAGATGATTCCAATCCGTATCAATCATGCCTATGGCGACTATAATACAATCAATAATACAAAAAATACTTTCAAGAGCTCAGCAGAGAGCCGTTTAAAAAGCCCAACAAGCAAGGAGGGCTAGATATATGACTTCATCTTGGAAAAAGTGGCAAAAGATACACTCGGCATTGGAGCAAAGCAGCGCATTATATGTAATTCTACCTCCATGTGCAGACCCAGTAACTGAGGAACTGTACTCGTATTTGGGAAATGTTGACACCTGCAGTCGTACAATGAAAAAGGATATATTACGACTGCAGGCGTCAACATTTTCAAACACGAGTCCCATCAGTTAGTTATTGGGTCTCACCTACATATAAGCTACATGGCGGCCTGTTTGGTGCAAATTCAAATTAAAGACACTGGATAGTATTGGTAAATGTCAAAGACCAGTCTTCTCACTTGGTTATCTCAACATATGCACAAAATAATAAACCCGTGAAAATTTGAGCTCAATTGGCGAGATAATAATGAAAGAAAAAAACACCCTTATCACACAAAGTTGTGTGCTTTCAGATGCTTGATTTCGAGACCACAAAATCTAATTCTGAGGTTTCAAAATCAAATTTGTGGAAAATTACTTCTTCCTCGAAAACTGCGTTACTTCAGATATGAGATTTTGCTGTTCATAAGGAAGGAGAAAACCTTATAAAGATAGGGCTTTTATAAAGGTATGTTCATTAAAGGCAGTGGACACTATTGGTAATTACTCAAAATAATTATTAGCATAAAACCTTTCTTGGTGACAAGTAATAGGGAGAGGTTGATGGTATAAAACATTGTGAGAAACGGCACCCGTGTTGACAAGGGTGTTTTTTTCTTTCATTCATATCTCGCAAGTTCGATGACCAATCAAGCTCAAATTTTCACAGGTTTGTTATTTAATGCATATGTTGAGATACAGCAAGTGAGAAGAATGGTCTTTGACATCTACCAATAGTGTCCACTGCACTGTATGTACAACAATGAGTTTAATTTCCATCTCTCTTTGCATTCTTCAATGCTTTGGCAAAACATTGAAAAAAATGAAATTAATGTTCAACTTCTAAAGGCTGATTAATGTTCTTTTGCTCTGCAGATCCCTTCTTCTTTGCAACAGCGATCCCAGTCTTCATTGCCAAGTCTTTATAAAAGCACATTCAAGTCGTAGAATCTGGATTGGGTGAGTGTGAATACTTTATTTAGGCCCCTATAAACTTAATTTTACTGGATTTCATACTCGGTTGAAACTTTTTGCAGGAATCTATTACCGTTTTCACTCAAAGACACTGCCATGTGTACCCATTAACTGTAAATTGCCTTAGTAGGCCTACGTAAAAATTACGTCATTGGTTTATAACCTTTAATAGGGGAGGGAGAGATGGGGGGGGGGGGGGCGGCTCAAGTCAACAAGGAAACAGCTTTTAACATTAATTAGATGAGTATGCCTCCCCCCTGAAAATCTGAGAGGGCTTAATTTAATTTCTTTCATATGAAATGGTATAGATGTATGAAAACAAAATGAGGTGTTACATGGCATTTACAGTGCGGTAACAGTATTTGATAGTCCCACATAACAGTATATAAAAATGTACACAATGAATGCTTGTTTACACGGTTTACACGATTTAGCGAGTTCACAGAGCCGGTTTTTATATCACTTTATACACCCCCATCCCCATATGACTCGTCTTTGACTTAGAGTGCATTAATATTTAGTATTAATTTAACAGGCATCCCGTAGTACAATTTAAATAGTTGAATTTTAAGGTTTTGTGCAGTAGGGGGCCTAAGCATTTTTTTCAAAATATTTTAACTTCTGATTTCAAATACACCTGCTATGTCTTTGCCCCTCAGGCATCAAGCCACACTGTTTTTTTCACCACCGAGACTATTTATTACATGAAGTAATCTGTGTATAGCGACCTCTCTTGTTGGATGTTTACCAGTAAAATATGGTTGAATAGTTAGATATGCTATAAACACCCCTATTTCAATGTGTCACTAAAACATAAAATGCAAAGTGCTAGCCTAATGGCAACAGCTTGGAAATGGACCTAAATGCGTTTTGTGGTAGGACCTATAATAAGACCTCAGCTATTTCTTTTAACAGGTCATTGTACTTTTACCCAATGAAGTGTATTTTCATTGCCTTTGGCATTTGTCGTTTATCCAGCTGGGCACTTTTGTTTGCGGATTGTAACTTGAGATAGAAGTACCATTTAACTTGGGTGAAGTTGCCCTTGGTGACAGGAAAGTTTGGATTGTTTTTGCGTTGAAAAGTCAAAGGTTATACTTCTAACTGGAGTTACAGCCATTCCGGACTGTAACTCCAGTTAGAAATGACATTTGTTGTGCTTCTGACCTGAATGACTGGTAGCTCTTGGATTATTAAGGAATTGAATTGAGTTGAATTGATGGGGGTTAAAAGGTCAAAGTTCAAGGTCACAGTGGTAATTTAAGTCACAAGACCAAAGGTCAAGGTTACAGTGGTGCAGGAGCATTGTTTGGTGGTATGTTTGATTAGCAAGCATGTAATCTACTGATGAAGTGTTTACCAACATCGCTGTAATGTGTGGGTTTTTTTTTTTTTTGGGGGGGGGGGGGGAGAAGGGGGTTTGAAATAACTATTGTAAGGCACTCAAAATTTTATTCTGAATCTAATGGATGCTATATCCGTTTTTTGTATAGGCCCACTTCTTGATGAGTCGTTCTCATAACTGAAGATGTCTCGCGTGGCCACAACACAGTCATCTTTGTCTAGCATCCCAACGGATCTATTATTGTGGTGGGAAGAGGATTTTTATTCTGGTAAATTTATATGTCTCCCTGAGAGCAGAGAAACCTTTCAGCATCTACACATAAGCGATGAGCAGGTTAGCTTCTCTACTATCGGCTCAAATGATCCTATTGGAGGAATTAATTTATCCAAGAAGGTTCCGCTCTTAGTGAACTTATGCATTGATAGGATACTCGGACTGCCCAATGACGTGGGAGGGTTTGAACAGGTACCTCCTGGGCTCATTCCTCGTTTGGAAAGTCAGAGAAAAAGGAAACGCCTTGAGCGCCTAAGACTTGAATGGCTTCTGAAAGAGCTACTCCATCAGGAGGCTAGCCTTGCCTCCAGGCTTCATGTTCAATCAAAAGTACCACAAGTGACTCAGGCAACCACAAATGTATTCCCTCGAAACTGCCGTTCAGCATGGGAAACAGATGTCAAGGCACATGATAATTTCAACGATGGCGAGATGTTTCAAGACTATGATGGGATGAGCTGGTGCTTCCTCCCAGTAGCTGTCGAAGGAAGGGACACGAGCAACTGGCCAATCGCTGCTTTAGCTCATACAGTTGAGCTAATGCTTCCACATAGATTCTTGATCCAAGAGGATAGGGTACTACCTGGAGGTGTTAAAACAGTGGAGGATGTGTTGAACAGAGAACTGATAGCAGCTGTGGCTCGAGTTAGATCTGCTCTTGTCAAAATCTGCCCAAAGCTTGTCTACTTCTGCCTGGATCCCGCCTTAGCATACGTATGGTGGGGAAGAGGGGATGTTAATAAAGCTGAGGGGATGTTTCTAAGGATTATTGACCGGATTCCGAATGACCTGTTTACTCAATCTGATATCATGGTTGGACAAGATATGGCTGGAGATGTTTCCCTATGGACCCGCCAGAAAGCATTGTACCTGAATGAAATCGGACGTATGCATTCGTACTTCAACCAACCACAGGAAGCTGCAAATTTTTACAAAGGAGCAGTGGATTTGATCTCAGGCTTCTGCCAAGAAATATTTCCTGATTGCACAATGCAGAGCTTGGTGCTCCAAGCCAACGCATTCGATCAAGGATTGATGGATACCTTAAAAGCTACCCGAGCAGCAGGTTTGTGGGATAGAGTTACTTCAGAGCCGGGGTGTAACCCCAATTTAGTCCAAATGGCTGCGGAATCATTCCTGCACTGCCATGCAGGTTACCCGTTGTATAATTCAACAACAGAAGAAGAAGACCAAAATACCGCGTGGTTGCTGGAAGCTAGGCTTCGGTTACAAGTTCTGGCCACTTCAGTCCCTAAGGTGAGCCTCCATCTCTCGCTGATCCTTGCGATACTTGGTGATGACAATGCAGCAGAAGATGCGTACATGACGTATGTCCAGGAGTATGCATCTCATCACCCAGCATTTCAGCAGCAGATACCAGGAGCTGTGTCTATGTTTATTGGTGCAGAGATGAAGAATCATCCTTGGTGGGTATTTTCTAACTGGGCAGGTAAGAGATCTGGGAGAATGACAGCAAACAAACATCTCACTGTGCTACCTTTACATTGGAGGAGGGTGTTGAGGCATTGTAGTTGTGATATGGAGACATTTGATGGAAACCAATTCAACAGCAGCTGGGAAGCCTCATGTCGCGTAGCGGAGGTGCAAAGTATCTTGCCCTACCTTCGTCTTACCCCAGACGGACGATTGATTGGATCCTTCTCTGAAAATCTACCCCCACTGATCTCAGTATCTCTAGATCCTTTTACAGGGGCGTTGTACCTGCCTGAACAGTTTCAAGAGGCAGACACAGTATTAACTTACGGTGACATCCAAGATATCGGTGGAAGAAGTGATTCCAGGAAAGACCGTTTTAGTTTTGAAACCTTTATTCCAACGCCCATTTTGACATTTGATGACTCCAAAGATGGGAGATCAGTCTCTCTGCTGACATGGCAAAACAGACACACCACAGTTAATGATGATGGCCTTCCGGTTGTTGCCGAAACACAAAGCTCTACAGCGAAGCTTGTGTATTCTGGTTGTGACGGTCTTTGTGAAATCAATTTAGCCGAGGTGGTTTTGAAGGCCAAGAAGGAAGTCATTCTGCAGCTTCTAAGAAATGAGGGAAACGATCAGAATCAAGAAAGGATGAAAGATGCTTCAGATTTTCTTGATTTATGTATCTCTAAGACAAAGAACATGCAGTACAGCTTCTTCAAATCTGCAGAATCCAACGAGAGGAATCCCCTTCAAGATGTGAAAGTCAAACTGAGTAGCATGACTAAGAACCAGCTTAATGATTTGCTTGAGCCAGAAGTCTTTAATCTCAAGAGGGTCGTTTTGGTTGGACAGTCGACAGCTGTTTTAGCCTTTTCGACAGGCTTGTGTCAACAGTCCCGTTCTCAGTCCATCGATGCATTAGTTTTCTTGGACTGCTCCAATATGGGATCGTTTCAGAATCCAGTTGTTCAGTACCCGCAAAGGCCTGATACAGTCTGGAAGATACCAGTTAAAGAAGGATTCAAAAGTAACGATGGAAATATCTTGATTGTTTCAGAGGTTTCCATTTATGATCACGACAAAGACAGGGTCTATGTCTTCGATAATAAAGGAGAAATTGTACACATCTATGATGAACTAAAGATTAGTCAAGTATCAAATGTCTGTGTTAAAACGAATGCGGGAAATGATGACATGATGGTGGGTACCAACCGTAGCAGATCAAAGCTCATATTGACGGACACCAAAGGAACTGTGCACCACCAAACCAAACCGATTGGCGCGCTTGGAATCGTTGAACATTTTATCGCTGTTTTCGACATGATTTTTGTCTCTCTCAGGGACCGGATTCTTGTTTTTGATTCGAGTACACTTGAGCCTGTCCAAATTGTACAAGACGCTGCTCTTACCGATGAGGCTGGTTCCCAGCGTCATGTAGAGCGGGGAGTTGGTGTTCTCTTGACTGGGGAGAGGAGCTTCATGAAAGTCCTGTACAAGTACGAGGTTGCTTCGACATCCTCCCCCACCTCAGCCCCCTCCTCCACAGCCTCCTCTACCCGCTCCTCCGAACCCTCCTCATCCTCCACTACAGATGCTTACTTCAGGGTAATACTTGGAGTTGCCAACCATGTGTTTGTTCTTCAACGGGCTAAGCAGTCCCCGAAGGCTCCTGATGAGGAATGCCCCATAAGCACTCCACCCGGACCAGTAACACTTGTAACTGAAGTACTTGTGCCTGGTGTCCCCACAGAGGCGTGCTTCATCAATCGGATGGCAGGTTTTATTGTTACAGCCTCGATATTTGAAAGCTCTAAACTACCACTGTATCGAGAAAACCTGTACTGGTTTGACCTAAATGGACACATCCGAGGCATTCATCCTTTTATTGGGCAGGGGCCACATGGCTTTTACGCTGTACATCTCAATGAACCAAACAACATGGATGCAGGAAGAGTTGAGCAAGTATCTGTAGGAAAAGGATCCGATGGGGATCGGGGAGTATGGTACCTGTACTTCACAGATGGCCTGAGTGGGATATGCTGCATAAAACTTCACGAAAGTTTGTACTAACTAATAAGCGTGTACTGTGTGAACTTTGAGCTTACACTCTACTTGAGTGAGAGGGTGCGGGGTTGGGCACACTAAGCAATTATATAGACTGTAAAACAACGAGTGCAGACATTTTTGTTTAACAATTCTTCGCATTTATGACCAGCATCTTCAGAAGCTGAGTATGGACACACTCTAAAAAAAAACTGCTCAACCTTGGCTAAGATTCTTGCCCTTTCGCTTTATAAAGGGAAATTGGCCGTTCACTTGCGGTAAAATTGTTGCAGAACATCAAAGTATAAAGCAAAAAACATCATAGATAAACCAAGTGAGAAGACTGGTCTTTGACAATTACCAATAGTATACAGTGTCTTTAAGTGACAGGTGCAGCATCTTAACAGCACAGTTGGGTAAGAAGTTTACCCATGTGACGTCAAAGTTCCCTTTATACTCCAAACACAAGTAAACTTTTATCAACCTTCTTTTTGGTGTAAACTGGATTATCTCATCGGTATCATGTGACAACACCATGGTGTACTTTTGATCACCCCGGTTTTTTCATTTAATAGTAAAACAAAAAATACAACCTACCAAACTCTGGTTATCGAGGGGCTTCATTTGAAGGAAGTGGTGGTTCAGTCAAGAAAACCAAGGGCATCTGATGCGGATGCAGCTGGACAATACATTGCCACGCTATAACACGTCAGTCAATGGTTATGTGTGGATAACTGAAATAATGCACTTATTATGGGTCTGAGGAAGTACTTGACTGATTTGCGTTAAACAAAAGGAGGAAACTGGCATGCCATTTAAAACATATGACTCATCCATCCCCGGTTGTCTACAAAAAAGAAGAAAAAAAAATTATTAAACAAAACAAAAATAGTCTGAAGTACGGTGTTGTGATTATTGTTTGAAGGAGAACTGTATACTGAGTGCACTCATGCAAAAACTGGGGTGTTAAAATGACACACCATTGGTGTTGTCATTACTTTACACCAAAACAAGAGTGAAAATATACACCTGGGTGTTTAAATAATACCTATTTATCCCAACACAATTACATTAGTGTGACAAGGCCTTACTTTAGTATATATTTTAAGTTTTGTTATGCTTGTACATATGAATGTATAGATAGCTATTTCTCACTTTATAGAAGAGAACAATAATTCTTCAAAGGTAAAAGCAATACCGACGGGGTGTCTTTCCTTAAAGCATTACGTACACCGGTTTATTGTTCACAGCTAACACGTGCATCCAAACGGTCTATGAGTTTGCAAATTACACAATGACGGCCGTGTTTAAATAATTTTAATCAAGTGGTTACATTGAAGAGTATAAGTCTTTCCCACGAATAGCAATTAATCACCCTCTAACACTACAGCCAAATGGGCAAGGCCACGGCACACCCATGGTATTACGCAACCCGCAGGCCAAGCACTGGTTTCCACCGGTGCATTTTCACACAGAAGCCATGAATCTGCTTAATTTGTTTTCGTTGCAAAAAAAAGGATAACAAAATCAACCCGTAACCTTCCCTCAAATAACTGTTCCAGCAGACTTGTTATAAAGTGTATGACGTGGGCGGAAAGCGTTGTTAAAACAGTTTGTTTTGTTTTGGGCCGGAAAAGGGTAGAGTTCATTTTTTTTGTTCAACCAGTTGCACATCCTTTGTAGGATTAACTTTTAATAAGGAAAAGCAAAGATCATTAGATTCATTTTGTCTGTGTCGCAGTTTCAGTAGTCGAATGGTCATGGTAACAAGGATATCTTGTAAACTCTAGCGTGGAAATCTTTTCAGATTGGCATTTAGAAAATTTACTGTCAAGAAATCAATTGTTAAGTATGGCGACGTTGTGCCGATTTGTGTTTTTCCTGGTTGGAGTTTTGTACACCTCAGACGCGGAGGATTTCTTCGTGGAAAACCCTATGTCCATAGAGGTGACACTCGGTGGAGACGTACATTTCTGGTGCCAAACTGCAGACTCTTTTGATTGTGTTAACATGAACTGGGTGTTTACACCGTCGAAGACTGAAGGTGATCCATTCGGCACCATCGGAACATGCAGGACCCCAAATTACTGGGATAGCGCTGTGAATCAACGCCTGACCCAGTCGTTCGAACATGGAAGATTTGGGTTGCACATTACAAACGTTAGTTACGGAGACAGTGGACGCTACAGCTGCTGGGTGACGAAGGCTGTTGGAGGCGACGCAATTAGTGAGTACTCGGCGGTAGCGTTTCTGACGGTCCTCTCGCCCGTGCCAACTCCACTTTGTAGGTATACCCCGGAGGTTGTGTCTATAGGCAACGAGGTGCAGTTAATTTGTGGGGTACCGCGTGATGCTTTTATGGAAACCGTCAAACTAACGTGGGTGCATGAGACCCCTGGCCCAGTACGAGGCGTGATAGTCGAACGTGGACGGACCTTCAGTATACCTCTCACACTCTCCGAAAGTGACAACTACAAGGTGTTTACTTGTGTTGCTGGTACAGACTTTACCAACGGACCAAACTGCACGCTTTCCCCACTGCAGATTCCCATGACGGTTGAGATAACCCCCATCCTCGGTGAAGCTCAAACCAAGTTTGTCTGTAATGCGGATGCCGTACCCCCTGTTACAAATTACCACTGGAGTGTTCAGGAGATGGACAGTTCTTCCAATGAGTGGACAAATATCCAGATAGATAGCAGTCATATAGAAAACGAGGGTGCAACTCTTGTATTGACCACTGGAAGGGACATTGGACTTAGGTTGTCGACCACCTGCACAGCTTCAAATAGCATTGGGTTAACCAAGTCTAGCGCCCCAGTTAGTACACTTCAGTGCAGCAGTGGTGTGATAGTTACAGAGTTGACCCGTTGCAAAGACCTACCTGAGACTACCTCAGCTATGGTAACTACTGCGAAATCAACACGCTCTGTAAGAACAGGTCGTCCTCAAGGAACTGACGATGGTATTGGTATTTATGTCTGGATCATAGTAGCTGCAGTGGCATTATTGGTGATAGTCGCTATTATCTGCTGTATCTTCTTGGTTAGGTACAGACGAACAAGTAAGAGCAAGAAAGCAACAGACAATGATCTCATTGATACGGGGGTAGTGTATAATACCGACATGGGATCGGTTGATCTTCGCAGTCACACCGGTACATCAGAGTCCAACGCGCTCATGATGGAAGCTGAAGTTGTTCTGGCAGCATCCAATTCATCTTTACAACAACTCGATAACCGTCTCGAGCAGACAACCGGGAACAACTCTCCTCGGATCGTTGCACCCTCGTCGAGTGACGGGCTTGGGTACGGAGAAACCTACGCATCAATCGATAATTTTCACCAACCACAGAGACCCAATCAATCAGGACTTCGTCACTCAGCAGGGGATTTAAGTTCAGGTCCTCACAAGTCGAGCCACGATGGGTACGATACAATTGGACCAGATATCTTTCAGCAGTCTGTAAGCTTTGATGGAAGTACACGAAGAAACCCTTCAGAGGTAGACTTAGTTGACAGTACATATGCGTCAGTCGGT
This sequence comes from Asterias rubens, assembly GCF_902459465.1. Lineage (NCBI taxonomy): Eukaryota > Metazoa > Echinodermata > Asteroidea > Forcipulatida > Asteriidae > Asterias > Asterias rubens. Next base: position 10,791,391 of record NC_047079.1, read on the forward strand.
AACGACCGACATGATGAGGTTCGAATCCCACCAGAGCTTGCCACTCAACCTTGTGCATATGAGTCTATTGATCTCAACATCTCTCAAGTTCGCACTTCCGTTCGAGACTCTTCGTCGCTGAAGAAAGTATGTGTCGTTTCACCAACTTGTCACCTGAAGGATGGTGTTGATAACCAGGTTGTATATGCGATGCCAGACAAACAGCGAAAGTCCAAAATGGACAATGGTGACAACAAAACCGACCAGGAACCTCCGGCTGGCATTGTCTACGCCAAGCCAGATAAAAAGCACAAGAAGCCTGTTGAAAAATATAGGAAGAAGTCCACTAATAGTGACAACACTTCAAACCCTTCTATCAAATCAAGACCACAAATGTTCCCGAAGGTCTTTACGCGATGCCGGACAAGTCACAAAACAGATCATCAGTTTCCTCATCAGTGAACCCTCAAGATGCAAGAGATGATACCACCAACTTGAGGAGTACAATCTCAGAAAAGGACTTGCCATCTAAGATCCAAAACCAAGCTTTATATCGGAGTAATTCCATAACTCCAAAGAAACCACACCGCACTGCTAGTTCCAAAGTTGCTGGCTCGAAGATTTTGAGAGATTCTATAAAAAGACAAAGCGATTCACGATCTATTTCAAGGAGTTCCTCAACTGAGGACAACCTGGAAGCAAGCACGCCCTCTGTCGTTCCTGCTGAATCAGACATCGTTCGGAAAGTAGACACTTCTTCGAGTATACCGATCTACGCAGTGCTTGAAAAGGGTTCACAATAGAAGAAAACCCGACTGGATTTGTCTGAAAATATCAGTATGAATCCTTCGTGTGTCTCATCAGCACATACCTTTTCGCAAATGGCCATTGCGCAAACGCTATCTGTTGTATGAGGCGCATGCTGGTTTAGCTAGCGATCAGACTTGATCGCTAGCTAAACCAGGGTCCAATCTCATAGAGCTGCTTAAGCACTAAATTGTGCTTAAGCAAAACAATCCTTGCTTAGTAAAATCAGATTACCGACCAAGACTCCACTCAACTGTTATGCTAAGTAAACAACAGCTAAATACCAGTCACAAGCAGTGTATATGGCATGACATTTTGGCCAGTAACATGTGTAAAATAAGGGAGCTATTTTCGTGCTTGCAGCTCTATGAAATTGGCCCCAGAATGCACCTACCTCATTCCAAGCCTAACCTGCGCTTATTTGCGGTAAGGGCAAAATTACATAAAGCTGTTAAGCAGAAAATACTGCTTGACAAATGTCTTTGCTTAGCAAACATTGAGTAAGGCACAAGTTGCCACTATGTAAACTTTACGGAGTTTTGGCTGGTAACATGTTTCTGTTAAGCGGTACTTTCATGTGTTTTGCAAACTGTTGTGCTTCATTCTTTATAAAATTTGGCCCAGGACTAAAGAGCAATGTCTCTTCCCTTGCTCTAAGGATTCAAATGTACGCAATATTTGCATTTCGAATAATATTCGGTCGACGGATGCTTGTGTATCGTCGAATACTTCGATCATTGGATTCACCTCATGAAAAATGGAACTGTCTAAATTTCACATCGTGATTATATTCTGCTATATTGTACTTATATCATTTGCATCCGATATTTGGATAATATTCAATGTTAACCAACTAATATGAGCCGGGGGTAATTTCACCAACCTATAGGACTAGCCCTGTAGGAGATATTAAAAACTTAATGTTAAGCCCTAAGTTCCCAACTCGAGATAAGACTGGTAACTCTTTGTGTAACCCCTGGTTGTACACTGCCAGAGCAAACAGACATAATATTTCACAGTTGCATGTTGGCTCTTTTATTTGAAAAAAATAATGTATATAGTTTTCACAAGAGATTGGACCCGATTCCATAGAGCTAGGCAACAAGTAGCTAAGCTCAACAACAAACATTATTTTATACCATCCAAACTACGATGTCGTACGTTCAATTTGTGGCTGGTGGCCTAGTCATTTCTGCTTATAGGCAATTGTTAATTCCATTCAAATTAATTTTAAAAAACTTTAATAATCCTCAATCAAACTTTAAGTTTAAGCACATTTTGGGGGCTTAATGAGCTCTACGAAAACCCTGGCTGCATAATTGTACGATTTAAATCAAAACCAGTGCCACTGTTTTTTGTTTTGTTATAATTATGATATTTTATCGAAACAGAAATAGCGCTGTTTTTTTTTGTTTTTTTTCGTGCCGTAATAAATTCAAGTTGTATAGCTTAAATATAAAGTGCTTTATGAAGAAGTATTGTTTTGTATATAGGCCTAAAACTCGACTAGTCTAAAAGTATTTCTTTTAAATTGGTTCCGCTGAAATTCGCGAATGAAGTATACTGAGACGAACTGTTGTCTTAATTGTTGGTAAAGTGTCTATATTTATTCTAATAGAACGATCAGTTGAATTGGACTGTGACATTTTGTGACAGGTAGAGATAAAGAATCTCATCCGGAAGAATTATACCATTTCCTTATGATTAACCTATTTCCGAATCGGGAATTACGCGTGGCCTTAAAGGGCAGAACGTTTCTCTTTTAAAGGAGCAGAGTTGTATACTCGTACACTTTGTTGATGATGACTCGCTTGGTGTGACGCCATGAAATATATTGTATAAGTTAACTGTACCCGTTGAGAAAGAAATATGCACACCAGCCAGATTCGTGGGTACACTTTGTCTGAAAGACACAATTGTGAACAAAATGTAGTGTGGGCCATGCACTGCAAAAACAAGGTTTTATTTTATACAAACATTTCAGCAACCAGGAGCAGTCGCAAAAGGCAAAGCAGTTTTCATGACGTGAAAGTGAATGTTTACAAACCGTTTAGTCTTTGTATCACATTATAACATTGATTGAGAGTATAATTATTTATAAATGTTATGGTAAATACTTTTCAATTTATATGTATATAGATTACAACGTACACTTGTTTATGGTCCATTTTGAACCACCCGGAGGTGTGCCGGGTGGATATTCAAACGGTACATTAGTTCATTCGTTACTTTTTTGTAGACGGTGTATATCATAGGTCTACACAATTTAACATTTCTTAATTATAAAAGCTCATTACCGAAATAGTTTTGCACTTCTATTTCCCATCAATCGTTTGCCCGATCGAGAGGCTTAAATTTGTGTGGTCAAAGGTTGCTTATAAACTCTGACTAAATATTGTTCGATAAAATCACTGACTAGAGTGCACCTTTAAAAGTTATTTGTCAATTATTATAATTGAGTGTATTAATATCCTCATAACTTTTCAAAAGCCATGTTCTCCTGTACTTGGTATTACATTCACTTATTAACAGGTGTCAAAAATAAATGGATAGTTCCTTTTACTGACGAAACTGAACCCGTGTGTGAGATTACAAACATCACTTTCGGCACAGTGGGATACCTTACTTTCATCAAAATTAATTCTACTTTCTTTAAGAACGGGGCCCAGTTTCATACAGCTGCTGAAGCAGGAAATATCTTCACAATATTTTCTACTTTAGCAAAATGGAGCAGGATACCAGTCATAAATTTGTACATGTGACATAATATTTGGGCTGGTAACCTGTACTATTTTTAGACTGTGCTGGTGTCCGCCATGCAACACTCTCCGGTCCGGACACTTTTGCATATGCAATAATGTCCGAGGCTATGCAAAAACCGTCCGGTGGACATTTACATGACTGTACATGTGCGCACGTAAGTGAGCATGCATGCACTGAACCTACGTATATGCAGCATGAATATTCACGTATGGTTGCAGCAAATACCCAACGGCCGGACATTTCCCATGTCATTCATGACATGCACTTAGCTTGTAAAAAAAAGGTGAACGTGTTCCGTCGACCAAGGGCGTTTAATTTACTGCAAGGACGGTTTTGCACGGGGCGGACACAACTGCATATGCAAATGTGTCCGGGCGGACACAATTGCATTATGCAGCAGCGTCCGGGCGGACACGATTGCATATGCAAAACCGTCCGGCGGACATAATGGCATATGCAAAAATGTCCTCCGGATAGTATTGCATAGCGGACATAATTGCATGCGACACCGGTACACAGTGGTGTCCGACCCCCCCCCCTCGCCCCACGTCGATCCTTTCTTTATCTGCAAGGATAACGGTAACGGCAAGTACTTGCTTTTCAGAACCAGTATTTCATTGGATACAATGATGTCACTGGATAAACATGCAGTGAATCACTAGCTTTCCATGCCTGTGTTTTAATTGGTCTGGAGGTGATGTGAGTGCAGCTGACAAACATCACCTCGGACCAATCAAACTTTCGGTCGTCTACTTGCAATTTAAGCTGTCTGCACTTAATGTTGGTATAGGATTCGATGGGTGTAGGTGGAAGGTGATTATGGACGGGGATTGACCTATAGGCCAGAGGTCACTCTCTGGCGTTATCGCGAGCCTCGATGTGTGACGTCAGATGAAGTAAAGGCTATTGGCTAATATAACCCCTCGTGTTTAAAAGAGCGGGGGGGGGCAAGCCGCGCAACCACGTGTTCAGGGATTAAAAATGTGACTTTTTGGCACGAATTTGCTCAAGTGACGAGCATGCATCTGTTATTTGGACTGTTAAGTTCCGTGAGTAGTGACTAGGAAGTATGATAGGTTTGCTTGTGTAAGCATGGGATTTCAAGTTATGTACCATAATATTCGTGCTGATGGAATAATAGGCATTGCCAATGTTCGCCGCAAAGGATGTCACATGTTGTTTTGTATACTCCATGTAGTTTAGTGCTGATCATTATCAACAAAAGGAAAATAATGCGAAATAGAAGCAACAATGATACCGAATTGTTCCTGTCTTTTGTTTATTCGTCTTCTCAACAATGCAACATTAAGAGTTTGATTTGGTGAGCTTACAATTACAAGGCACAGCAAAAATATCAGTGATAAAAAAATTGCGTAATTCTGCACTCCAAAAGAATAGAATTCGGAGGGCTAGGATTCCCACGCAAATGAAACAAAAGCCTATTCAATTCTAGCCCAATTATATGGTAGGACTTTTCCTCTGCTGTGCTGTAGTATAAAATACGAAAGTGTAAGGCCACCAGGGCTGATTCAAATCTTGACGTTTCGCTTTGTGAATGTTAACACAAGTAAAGAAACAAAAATGCAACCATATATATTTTTGTTTTGCTTGATGATGGATTGAACAATGCCAACTTTCGCTTTTCGGTTCATGTCATTCAATCACCACCACAGTCACGTGAGCACTCTCCTGCTTGCAGTTTTTATTATACAAGTCCCTTGCTGAGTTTTTGTTGTTTTTCTGTGTTTTTCTTTCCTTTTTTTCATACTCTAGAGGACGTTGTACGCATTATCATTTGTGACACAATATGGCCACATGACAGTGTGTGTGACGTATACTTGATTCTAACTTACATACTCTCTTAATGTACATGTAAAAGAGTGCAAACCACTCGTTTTGTCCGCCACACCACTCACTTGAAAAGAGCTATGGTGGACAACTCTTTAGAATGAAAGACGGTTGCTTTCAACTCGATTTAGAGTGAAACTCGTTCAAAAGAGTGGAACTGACACCACTCGGACAAGAGAGTGAAACTTTCACTGTTTTACATCAATAGAGTACTAAACTCTAGCAGTAGTTTCTACTCAGGAAACATACTACGTATAACTTGGATAGGTTCACACGTGTTGTAGATCTGATACAAAGAAAAACATTCTTAGTATGTATCACTACACAATGTGCCTCCGTATATAAAGCAAGACACAGGGAACACGGCCAATTTATTCGATGTGATTGAAGTGGTGAACATTCTGGTGTTTTTTTAACAGTTATGGACACTCACAATTTCTACAAATTGTTACTATTGGTTCATAATATTTGCAATTAGACAACATCTCAAGTCGGTCATTCATCAACAGGACACGCATTGGATAGTCATGGCTCTTTATATTCGGTTGATATGCTTTTTTTTAATAGTTGGATGTATGGATGTATTGGGACAGCGCAGCAGCCCATTTGAAGACACAGCCGGTTTGTTGACGATTCCAACCCCAGTTTGCAGGGTTAAAACCAAGGTCTTCATAAACACCACGGCACAATTAATATGCCAAATTAAGTCTTTTCAAGGCAATGAAAGTGTAAAATTAAAGTGGTCTTTTTTCACGAGGAGTGTTCGTGTGGAGGAAAAATCATCATCATTTGCTGCATTCCACCTTTTCACTGAAATGGACAACTACCGGGAATTCACTTGTGTTGCTGGTCCTGATAACCACGGGCCAAACTGCTCGTTAACTCCGTTGCAGATTCCAACAAACGTAACACTTCGTATTGTGGACAACGGAACAGATGACGGCACCATTGCGTTTAAATGTTACGCAGAAGCCGTACCTCGCCATACGTCTTACGTGTGGGGCGTGTTAGAAGCTGAAAGCTCCTCGGATAATAATTGGGTGGAACTTCAAGGTGACGACAAACGAATATCGGACAATGGCACTGTCCTGGTCATCTCACTCGGGAACATTGCTTCAAGGCCTGTATTAGTTGCTTGCACAGCGTCAAATGAACTGGGATTGACTGGGTCAGATACGCGTAAGTATCAATTTGTCCCGAATCAAAGCGTTCCTACCACACTCGCCATGCCGACAATGGTATCGCCCATAGATATCGACATGAGTGACACAGAAAAACTTGTCGTGATCGTTTTATCGGTTTTGATTATTACCACAGTCACGACTGTTTCGTGCATCTGGATTTTGAGGTTCATGAGATTGCAGAGGAGGAAGACATCCGGAGGCAAATTTGATGGGGTAGAATTGAGCGATAGACAAGGCAGGTCTTCGGGACAACGACGTAGGCTCTGCGTCAATGATATCCACGTCTTGACTGGAAGTTCAGAAGACAATGCCATCATAATGATGGATGTTGGAAGTGGGGAATCCCCAGTTGACGTATCATCACCGGAAGTTCCGAGAAGCTCCCTCCCTCTGCATCCAAGCCGTCAGGGGGAAGAAGAGAGACGCGGCAACCCCGGGGAAGGAGGTAAAAAGAACGATGAGCTGGGTGATGAGTGTGGTGGCGCCCTTGTAGCTGGAAGTACTTTGCTGGACGCACGTGGTGCTTCAAACAAACCCTGTCATGGATCATGCCAAAGGAATCGGAAACAAATCACCACGCACCAAGAGGATGATGATCTTCAGGATTCGAGTCAACCTCTTCAATCAGATCCTCTCTTTGGAGAACCTTTTGGAGAAGATCAACAGTGGGGTATTTGGGATGCAGTTCAAGACGCAGGAGAGGGCGGCTCTAAGAAGGACATTGAATCCGAACCTCTGCACTACGGTTATTGTCTGATTAACCCAGAGTCATCATCTCAGACCGTCAACAAGTCGCATCCAGCAGGTGGAATAACTCAAGTCGACTGTGGCTATGCTTCCATAAGCATTGATGATATCTTAGACCAGGATCTAGAGACAGAGAAACACACCTCTTCAGGTAGCCCTTCTCGAGCAAGTGGGTACTCCGACAAGAAAGTGTGTGTTGTCACGCCTCTTTGCCAACCACCACGATACTTAATGAATCGTGGGATATCAACCTCTATGACACCTTCGAGCCAGGATGTTTTGTACGCTGTCCCACATAAGCCACAATGCAAACCCCAAAAGCCTGCATTAATTGGAGATTCATCGAAAGCAAAGAAGGGACATCGTGGGACTACCTCGGGTTCTCAAACTTCAAAGAAATCAGAGCTCATTTATGCTGTCCCTGATAAACCAGGGAAACCAACTGCGTCGAGTTCTAATCGCCAGCAGCAATCTATTTCATGTGAACCACCGGTCTATGCGGTTCTTGAAGCCGACAACAACGAGAAGTCCGAATGACAATCCAAATCCTGGGCCCAATTTCATAAAGTCTGTAAGCACAAAATTTTGCTTTGCGTGAAATTTCTTCCTGGAATAAAAAACAAGATTACCAACCGAATTTTAATTTGTTGCATAAATTGTTTGTTACTGGCATTCAGCTGTTGTTTGCTGAACTTGAAAATCACGTAAAATTTTGTTGGAAATCCTGTTTTTATTAAGGAAGAAATTTCATGCTAAGCAACTTTGTGTGCTTACAGGCTTTATGAAATTGGGCCTTAGTCGTAGAGAATGTAACCCGCTATAGGCTAATGTATGGAAATGAAATTTGCATCGGGGATAAAGAATATTAGTTTTGGTCTTACCCCATATATACACCGATAAGTTATTAGCACACTGTACACTCAGTACTTTCCCGAGTTCTGTGAAAACAAAGTCACAGGCATTACTCGGGTGGATTTCGAACTCACGATTTTTGCATTACTATATTATTAAATAGGCTGTTTGGGAAATCGTGGCTTTATGACGCGAAACGATTCTCAGATTCAAATATTTTTTATATAACCACATTTACCAAATATTATACCTCCCCTTTAAAAAAAACAAGCTCCCGTTTCAGCGCTCTTTGTATGCAATTTGTAAAAAACTCAAACTTTGTCTGCGTGTGTAAATAGAAAGTAGTTTGAAAACATTGAAGTTATCGCATAAAAGCTTCTAAAATGTTACATTTTACTATTGTAATTTTTAATCTAAAAAGTCCGGATTTTCAAGGGGGGGGGGGGTTAACCCCTTTGCATGCAACCTTTATTTACCAAAGGAGTGACCCTGTACATTCCATGTCCATGTCCTTATTGGCAGGCAAGATACTACACAGGCCATACAGGAAATTTACATTTTATGCTCCTTAACTTCCTTATGCATCCAATGTTGTAAAAGTAACAAAAGTAAGTTTTGAGGTAAGCCTCTTTTTTTTTTCTTTTTTTTTAACAATCAGACAAACATTTAGGATTTGAAACTGAAAACCTAGTCTTCTCTCCGTTGGGTTATTGGCATGTTTACTTTTTTGAGTGGCTTTGTACAAATCTTCCCATCTAGAAGTCTGGGCTCTGTGGCTCTTTTGTAAATAATATGTAAGGGTTTATTTCAGTATGGTAATTTAAAATAAAGAACCGGGTACTTTTGGGCGGCAGGGGATTTTCATGAGCATGACAATTGACAATGCTCCAGACAAAGATCTCAGAACAAATGCCTGATGCTAGTATTAACTGTATACAAAGTCGTTTTCAGATGAATAACAAACATTTATTTGTTCAATTTGTAAATGTTTTTGAATGTACAAAAGATTGAAAGAAATCAACACGTAACCCAAGAGTACTTTATAAATGTTTGTTGTTTGCTTGTATCTTAATATTATAGACCATGTGAACCTTGTTTACATTAAGTGTGACCTTGTACAATCTTTGAGTATTCTGGCAGGCAAGATACTACACTGGTCCTAAGGGAAAGTTGACATTTTGTGTCATAATTTCCACATAAAACCAAGAGTTGTGAAGTAAAAGCTGGTCAAGTTTTGAGATCTGCCCCCTTTCATCATATCAAAAGTTGATAAGAATTAAACAGTGCAATCTCCATAAAATATAAGATTTTATGTTTTCTTCCATTGAGCTGTGTACAAATTATGGCTCTTTTGTAAACATGTGATGTCACAGGTCACATCGTCTATAGCAGGTGTGCTTAAATTCATATTAATAATTCTGATATTGCGCATAAAGTGATATTACAGATGCTTTCATTTTGATAAACAAATTAGCTAAAACCAACATAGGGGGGATATTCAATCGAAAATAAAATATTGTTACAATAAGTTCTGTATTTCTCATCTAAAGATACGGGGATGAAATTAAACGAAAGTGAAAGTTCAAAATTAAAAATGGCTTGCAGGTTTTAGTCTCCCTTATTCTAGACCCAGAACCTCCTTCTAGTAACAACTCAGGAGGTTTACAGACTGAGGGCATTACCATAAAAAAAGAAAACTTCAAAATTTGACACAGTGTGAACTGTATTTTTCACCAATTGGTGATTGCTTTACTTCTTTCAAGACATTTTGACTGAAAGGAGGATTTGAGAAAATCCTAAAATCAAGAAAATTCCTGAGCAATCACCTGCCTGATTAATATAGAATGGTCATGGATGTAGCAGCAATGTTAGGGAGCGTTTCGAAAACTTAAACGGTCAGAATGTTCTAATTGCACATGGACTAATCTGTTGGAACGCTGGAACATTCAAAGCCCCAATACTTCAGCACAATGACAGGGTCTAGCGGAATGTTCTAGTGGAATGTTCTGGCGGTCCATTGAAACATTCCACAAGAACATTCCATAAGGTCTAATCATGTCCAACTTTTGGGATGCTCCCTTCAAGTTCAGCCCAACTGAAAGAAATCGGAAAGTATACAGATGAGATCAATCTTCTCTATGATGTCTTAGCGCTGAATGGTTAAAATAAAAACAGTAACATGCATGGTAATCTGATTTAGGACTCGGGAAGTTTGTTTCTTAATTTTGACTATGGTCTAGTACAAACAATGGGAGACTTTCTGGGACGATAGAGGGCAGCAGACTTACCGGGTAAATCCATTGTTCTCAGAATTATGCGCATGTTCAGAACTACGTAAACAATGGAAATTTACCCGGTATGTCTGCTGCCGCCTAGCGTTGGAAAGTCTCCTATTCTGGTCCGAGAGATGTTAAATTTGCATTTGGGGATAAAGAATAATAATTTTGGTTTTGACCCATACACCGATGTGTGTTAGCACTGTAAACTCAGTACTTTCCCCGAGTCCTGTGAAAAAACAATAACAGGCATGTTACATGGGTGGGATTCGACCTTCGACCCTTTCTAGACACTGCTCTAGAATTGCAAGGTTCGTGGGTTCGAATCCCACCTGAGTAACATGCCTGTGATATTTGTTCACAGTATTCCGGGAAAGTACTGAGTATACAGTGCTAACACACATCGGTGTACGGGTAAAAACCAAAATTATGATTCTGGTCCAGTACAAATGTTGAGCTACAAGCCCCGCGGTCTTGTAGGTTTTTCTCCTGTTATGTCATTAATAAGCAAAGTAGTGATTGTTCAAAGCTCTAGGATAAATAGACGCTTTCAAGATGCCACCAAATCTGATGATCTCAGCCCGTCCAACACACAGCGACGGGAATAAAGTTTCGGGCGCATACCCGTATTTCATCTCGCTGTGTGGATGGCCCGGATTAATCGCAGCTCTGTGTTCATTCTGATCAGGTGTATCCAACCATGCCACTTGAAGATCACTTATCGCTGTACTCACGTCTAACACATACTGTTGTTCGCCGTGTGGAATTCGTGTATACAGTGGAGGATTAAGCCCTAATTTGGACGGCGATTTGCAGCACCCGTACTTCTCATTGAAAGTGCAGATTGAGTTTGATACCGGAGTTTTACATTGGCAAGTTGGTGAACATGGGCAGCCTACTGGGGTTTGATCGACCAGGGAAGAGTCTTGGCTTTCACCGGGCGACGAGTTACAAGAAGCTGCTGGGATGATGTGATTCCTAGTGTCTGACTTGTCACTAGATTGACTTCGTAGACGTTTAGCATTGGTGTGGAGGTCGCTCAGGGAACCTCTCTCCACACCTCCTTGAGGGCGGGGCGGGTGGTGAGACTGCGTTCGGCTGTTTGGCTGGGGTCGTTGCGGGGCACGCATTGCTGGAGCTGATCTGTGAGAGTTGAGGGCTAAGCTTAAGCTGCTCCGGAGTTTACTGAAAAACACAATGCTGTCACCAATCTATAAAACAAAGGAGAAAATATAAGTTAAATTTAAAAATCCTGCACATGTTTAAAACAAGAGCTGCGAAAGTATTTGTTTCTCCATGGCTTTGAGCTTTAATTGGGGTGAACTTCCATATGAAAAAAACACTGTAAAAAGACTTAAAGATTTCAGGTGCGCCTTTACCTTACAAGAAGAATGGCTGAATATTTGAGGGGCAGCAAATTCCAGATGTATGATGTTAATCTCTCTCCATTTCCAGGGTACCTCACTTATATCCAGCATCCAAACGTCATTTAATACCTGGTGGGGGGAAACAATAAACACTGTCTCTTCAAATGGTTCGCTCAAGGGGCGTTAGTATTGAAAGTTCTGGTTGAAGTGGGTTCGAACCCCAGCTTGGCCAGTCAAAATGCTGGCATCTTTGACTATGATAGTTGAAACATGATTGAGTTGCGTGAAGTGCTCGCTTCTCACTACTGCGGCCCTGGTTCGATTTCTGGCGAGGGTCATTTGTGATTAGAAATGTGCGTTGGTTTTTTTCTGGCTAGTGAGTAAAGCACTTGCCCGTCACCACTGTGGCCCAGCCGTCGATTTCACCAAACTCTTCCTAACTTAAGATTAATCTTAGTACTTAGGACGAGTCCTAACACTGCACTGTAGCATGCAGACCTTAAGATTAATCCTAAGTTATGACGAGTTATTTGTCCTAACTCGAGATAAGACGAGTCCCAACTCTTTGTGAAATCGTCCCCTGGTTCGATTCCCGACTAAGGACATTGTGAGTAGATTTGTACGTTGGTTCTCTCCTATGCCATGTGGGTTTTTCTCCAGACCCCGCAAGTTTTCCTCCCTCCCAAAAAAACCTAAACACTTTCATTCTCTGGCTGTGCATTGGGGTCATATGAGTCAATGTCTCTGACTACCATAAGCACCGTTTGCATGCCTGTGGCTTGAACACATTGTAGACGCATCCTTCGCAATTCAGCTTCTTGGCTGCAAGTATAGAATGATTTAGCCTCCCAAGGTATCATATGGCAAAGTTTGACACATTCTTTTCAACAAGGGTAACCTACCTTTTCATAATTGCCCACTCCTCCAACGATTAAGATATGTCCATCGTCCAGAACAACCTGGGACAAAAAGTAATACAAACATTCAATATTTGAAGGGAACAAATGAAAGTAAAAATAATTTATTTTGTATAGGTGGAGGGGGCGGATGGCAGGGGAGAAAGGGTGAGGGTAGAAAGATTTTTGTTGTAATGACTGCATCCATGGTGAAAGCGCTTTTTGTTTGTGCTAACCCGTGAAATATGCTTATGCCTAAGCAAATTTTTCTGCAACATTGGCTTACAGTTTAGCAGCACTATGAAACTTGCCTCTGGTCTGTAGCACCCATGGAACATTCCATTGTAAAGGTTAACAATGCCAATGTGATTATTATCTGGTGCAATATCAATTCAGTATAATGATGCAGTCTAGCGGTTCAAAAGATTGCATTGCAGGCTGATGGTAATGGGCTTATATGGTATCGCTATTTTCTATTGACCCGATTCACCCGACGTCATCATCAGAATAATCCGCGACTCACGCTATTGGTGGGCAATTGACGCACCCTTTTGTTGGGCAATGTCTCTGTGCATTATTCAGTGAAGTTCACATTTTTGGCGATGCTGCATTTACTTGTAAACCTATTGCCCACCAAAATGATGAGCGTGGCACAGTCGCAGCGTGTGACGTGCGTGCAAGGGGTCAATGAGTCTGTTCTTTCAAACATGTAATGTGATGGGCATTTGAGATGGATTTGCTTCTACCTGTACGTGTTTTTCCCTGGCTGGTGGCCTCTTTCCTTCCATCTTCATACAATTCCATGTCATGCTCTGGAGTGACAGCACCCATACACCATCGTACCTTAATAATTATAAGAAAAAATGTTGGTAGTCAATCCGAGAGCTCACTAATTGTAGAGTTTTTTGTGTTTAAAAAAAGAGAAATTGACTAGAGCGAGACGTGAACCTGTGACCTCCAGCTCAGCGATTACAAGATGCAAGGCTTCTGACTGGCACCTCCAATAAGACAAAATAGGGAGACTACCAACATAAGGGGCTAGATGGATCAGTTGGTAGAGCACAGACTCATTAATCTACAGATTACAGGTTCACATTTGTTCAGCAATTTGCTCAGCCCTCAATTGAGTATGAAAGTACACTTTTTTTCGTAAGACATATGTGTGCTTACAATAAAAACAGTTTATTGTATGTTAAATGTTCCACTAGTTTTTTCTCATTTGGATTATAGTCTTTTCAAAACAAAATGCTGGTCCAGTAAGATGTTAAAGCAACAACCAATTATGGATTCCCTCCCCCAAATTTGACCTTTGTGTGAGAAAAGCAGATTTCAAAAGAAATGACTGTTCCCCGAATGAAAACAAAATATAGATTTTTTATGACCAAAGTAAAATCCACTGCTTACTTTGTTTGATTCCCGCAACTGCCACCAAATATGACCATGAGGTCATTCACCATACTTGCCCTGTGGCTGGCCATCGGTGGCGGGCAGAGACTTGTGACCACCGCCCGCCATTTGTTCTTCGGAATATCATAGATGTGAAGATCGTCGGAGATATGGGGCGGCTGGTGAGGGGGGTTTGGGACCGGGGGTGCCCATCCGCCAAAGAGAATGAGAGAGCCGTTGTGGTGGACCATTGAGGCTGCTGCTTTGGGGGACGGGTATTCCCCTAAAGGAAAGAAAAAAAACAATCATTCTACTGTTAACAATCATATTATACATGCACCTGGCCTAATACTTCACTGAGGCAACAAAGGCGGTCGCCTCCATGCCCCCTTCATGCCATTGAAATGATCCAGTAGAAATCTACACTATGAACTTGCTCATTATCAAATTTCTACTGGAGCATTTCAAGGGCACCTAGGCAAGGACCAGGGCAGTCGGCTATATTGTCTCTGTGAAGTAACAGGCCTGATGCATGTGAGATGGGTTAATGACATGCCTGCTTAGATCATGATGGCACGGCCTCTTTAAGGGATCCTGGGATGAATATTAGGGGTTCAGATAGGCAGATCTTTTTGAGATGATGTATTACAGGCCTTAAACTTAGCTCTTGGAGGGGCATGGTAATTCCATGAGGAACCATGTAAATATGGGAACTTTGCAAAGGGCACCACAGTAAAAGCACAGGGCACTATGGCAATTGCCATGGGTGCCGTGGGTTATTTCAAGGCCTGGTATTATATACATTACCGAGTGCCATAAGCCTTTTCCACGTCCTAGTACCGACGTCCATATTCTGCAGATCACAGTAACAGGTCCCACTTGCGGATCTCATTTCAGAGGGTACAGTGCCCCCAAACATGTACATCGTACCCTCAACATAGCACACGCTGTGCATGGAACGGCCAAAGAGCGAGTTGCCATTACACTCATGATGCGACCATTTTAGCGAGCCGGATCGGGCAGCCAGGCAGAAGGCTTGTTCTCGCTGTTTTATTACACCTGTCAATCAAAAGATCATTAGTTGTTTTTGTTAATCAAAATAGTTTCAACCTGAAGTTCATAAAAGTATTAAATTGTTAACAAATTATTTTTAAGACCTCCAAATCATTGGTTCATTCAAAGTATTTTATTGACCCTTTGCAGCACATTCTGTCACCCAAGCCAAGTGCCAGTGGAGCCAGTTTGTGTGAAGTTGGCTTGGGGGAAACGTGTATAAAGTCAAGTGTGTTGGTTGGACCACACCCCAATAGGAATGAATTAGTAATTTTAGTAAGGGGCAAGCATCTTCTTACAACAACTTAATAAGGTCAGGCAGGGGGAAGCCTCCATCCTTTTAATTTCAATCACATTTGTTATGGGTTCATAACTATTGAGTCTCAATCAATGGATTGAAAGGAAGAGGCAAAGACTACTTGTCTTGTTTAGAACTCAGTTAAAGAATGGATGAAGGAAACACAAGTAATGCTTTATACATTAGAGTTGTCACTAGAGGGCGGTATGTAAGATGAGTGATCCCAACAAAACACATTGACACACTCAATAACTGAAAAGAAAAAAAAACTACAGAGAGCAACATTCTTGCCGTTGCTTCGTTTATATTATAGCTTCCAATTTCCTTTTTTCCATTGCTACTAACACAATTACATTCCTGCCGTTGTATTGCTGTTTTCACTCTCACGAGTCCCAGCATAATAAAACAACAAGTGAAAGAAATAGTCACACATTTTCATGTTGTTAAATTAATCAAGATTCAATATCGATCATCAATAGTTTACAATTACATTTCTGTCATTCAGATTGGGAATTCCCAATGATTTATGTGAATGGCACACATTAGCTGCTTACCCCGCATTAGTCGATGCCACTTTCTCGACACAAGAGATGCATTTTTGCAGTCACTGTAAGGAGACAGATATGACATAATTCTCTCTAAAATCTCCTCTGGCAAGTTTTCTATCTGTAAACAGTTACAAGTTTCTCCACGGATGCTCGCCATGTCTGCCAGCTATCCACCACACCACACACACAACACACACACAGTTCACGTCTCTATGTTCCGCCCAACTTGACCATCGCACCAACTGTAGTTGGGACTTTAGTGTTCATCTTGGGCATTACTTCCCAACTAGAGTTGGACAATGGTAACGTTATTGTACAGTTGTTAAACCAGTGGGTCTCTGCTGAATTTGCAACCAACGAGCTCCGTGATGGCAAAATCCCAGAAGTTTGTATTTTTTTTGTAAAGACATTTGGTTGTGTTTTATGAGTTACCTTCAAAAAAATTAACATTATTTTTTTTGTCGGAGTGAAAAAGGTGGAGGCTATCTTGATACTGTGGTCATGGAGGTATAAATTTCTAACTCACAGTGGAGTTCTATGGGCGATCCCAACTATAGTTTGGACGCCCAACTGTAACACTCAAGTTGGGATTTTCCTAAGTTGGGACGGAACATCTAGACGTCTGTTCAGTCGTAAAAGCTTACACAACACAGCCGTCTGCTTTCACAGACATAACAGACGGCAATTAAAAACAAAAACTTTAACATTTGTTTACTACGTGGCTGTGTTTATACAACAGTTTTAAGATAAGTAAATACAAAATAATCACTTCTAGGTTTATTTAATACTTTAATGTATTTTAGTTCTAAAAGAAAAAAAAAAAAACTTACTAAAATTGTGCAACTCGTTTTGAACGAGCCTGTCATGTCAGCGCCCGTGCTGGGAACTGAATTAATTCTGCTTCAGCTCTTGTTGTTGTGGTGTGCTGCAGTATTGCTCCATGGCTGCAGCGATGTCTCTGAGTACAACCTTCCAACTATACGGCCAACAGATAGACACAAACTGGCCTAAAACACCCAAAGGAAAAGAGTATTTTTCAAGCATTGTGAGGAAGGGGAAAAGGAGAATTTATGGTGAGAATTATACTATTTTCTTTTTTTTACTAGGCAAGTTTTATTTATTTTTTTAAAGTAACTTGACTTTCTTGAACTTACTTGAATTGAATCCACCGACGCCATCACACAACTGGGGAGGAGACGGTGGTTCTGGTTACTGTGGCAGACGGCTTAAAAAAGCTTATGTGTAGAGCCCCCCGACGTTCTTTAGGAATTCGTCCACATGTCCCTTGATTGAAAATGTGTTAATAAGTTTTATATTATTAATTTATTATTAATTTATTATTAAAAAGTAAAATTTAAAAAGTTTCGTTTTTGTTGTTAATGTAATTTTCAGATTGTATTAAAAATTATTACTGAATGGGTGACAGTGACATGAGTCATGAGTACAGTGTATATATAATAATATTGTCTATGTTTTATGAAAGTTTCATATATACTATTCAATTTGAACAGTTTCATTTCATTGAAACTGTTCAAATTGAATAGTATATAGTTGTCTATCGTCGGTTATCCTTATCTCTGAGTGTTTAGGATGGCTTGGGTGGTTCTTGATGCTGAAGCCTTCAATTCAAGGAATAATTTCAAGTATAAATTTCGTTTCTCTTTTTCAGGGTTTCTGGAGAGGCCATCGCTTCCGCCAAACTTGATTCCTGATGTGGTTTCTTACAAAGTGATTTTGAGGGGAAAGGCTGGAGTTGGAAAGACGAGTACGATTGCAAAGCTTGTAGGGTTGCAAGTTCCGACATCACACAGTGAAACACCAGGTTAGCGGAGTGGTGTTGCGTTAGTTCGTTCACAGTAGTTCACTAGTTGTAAAACCCACATCCTCCATCCAATCTTCTGACCAGGATGGAGGCTCACGATTATCGCAACTGAGTTTAGTGAAGCTATTGCTAAATCTTCAATATTTTGACTGCTGCAATAGGAGACTTTCCAACGCTAGGCGGCAGCAGACATACCGGGTAAATTTCCATTGTTTACGTAGTTCTGAACATGCGCATAATTCTGAGAACAATGGATTTACCCGGTAAGTCTGCTGCCCTCTATCGTCCCAGAAAGTCTCCCATTGTTTTTCTTTGTTAACGCTAGTTAGTAAGGACAGGACCACTTATAATCTATTCCTTTTTTTTTATAGATTTGTTTGATAACATTTGTTATCTTAAACAAAGGGATGGCAAAATTTACTCTTCTTCTTCAAAACGGCGATACTAATTAACTTTATTGTTTTCATTATTTAGGAATTGTATCATCGGTAGTTTTTTGGCCAGCGAAGCTGCTACACTCTGATAAAGTACTGCTCTTCCGGCTTCAGTTTTGGGATGCAGGGGAAAATGCCATCAAGAAGTTTGACCACATTCTGCCTGTAAGTATTTAGTAAACACAAGCAACATTTAACCCAAATCATCATAAACGTTTTAGACAACGTGACAAAGTTGAGTTGTAGAAGTGTGCAAGAGCTGAGAGTAGTGGCGATTGAAAGAGAACACAAGTGATGGCAGCGACTCCAGGAATTCGCCCCTATTTAAACAATCTGAGGACGAGGCGGCCACAGATGCGACTGTGGGAATAATGATGATGGTCATTACACAGTATATAAAACAAGCAAGCGATCATGATTTGGGAAAATTACTAAGGCTGTTTTCTTGACTTGTAAGATATTTCAGTAGTAATTATTTATGTGGAGGATTTGTTGCGAGATGAACTTTTTAATCAGGTAGGGTTCAGAGTGAAACTAATCAATTTTTTCTCCGTCAATGAAACCAATTTTGTTGTGCCTTGTCTTGAGGTAACCTTGTTTATATTTCTTTTCTAGGCATGCAAGGCTGATGCAGACGCAACTCTAAACCTCTTCTCTTTCACGGATCGACAAAGTTTTGAAGATCTAAGGACACAGATGTCTCAGTCGGCTCAATCTGGCGACCGAGTTATACGCATTGTTGTTGGAACCAAGTACGATCTTTACAGCAACAGCGAAATCACGTCGCGGGAGCTCCAAGATTTCCAAGATCAGTGGACAGTCCCGATACTAAAGATTAAAAACGTCAGCAAACCTGCGGGGAATGATCTCTTGTACTCTGTAGACACGATGCAAGAAATTAACGAGGTATCGACAGTCATGAATAGTCTTGTGGATTATATTTGGACGCAGAAGAAAATTGCGTCTGGTGAATTGAAACCTGAGGATCTGAGGAGGACAGGAGTAGATGGAGGGAGTGAGGAGGTGCAATCAGATGAAGCATCTTATGTTTGAAATTTGGAAAAAATCTGCCGTGTAAACTTTCCGTTCTTGTAGGAGCACTTCTAAACCCTGAATGCCTTGCCAGGCCTGTATGCTTCGGTTTTGAAAGGGCAAGGGCACCAAGGCATTTTCTCCTTGGTAAATCGCCTCTGCCCTCCGTTGCCTCTGTGATGTGAAGTGTCGGGCAGGCCTTGCAATAAATCATTGTGCAAGTGCAAACATGCGAGGGGCAGGGCCAGAACTTACACATGTAAACAAACTAGATTGACAAAAATGTCCCTAAAACATAGGAATTGAACTGCCTCTAGATACCGGGCGGGCAATCTCGGTGTTCCAAAAAGACACTGCTCGAGAATTGAAAAGTTTGAGGGTTCGAATCCCTCCCGAGTTGTATGCTTGTGATATTTTTTTTTCAAAAAAATCGGGAAAAGTACTGAGTACGTGTATACAGTGCTAACAGTTACACCCATTGGTGTAAAGATAAAACCAAAATTAGTATTCCCTAAAAAACTATCCCCGATGATGCAAATTTAACAACTGTTAAAAATATACATTATTCAAAATCTTGTATCTTTTCAGCAAAAGCAAGATACAAAACTAATGCTTTGAAAACTCCTCCTTAGTGAAACTGTGTCGGTTAAACAAAACATAATTTTGCCTTATTGTTTCTCTGTTCACCTGTGGGAGGATGCTGGTCAGCGGCTTAACTAGATTTCTAATTGTTTCTTTTACTTATGAATGGTGAGTACAAATCGAGTAATTAAATTTGTTGTAATATTTTCTGTATTTTGTTTCTTCCTCATGTGATGTGGAATAAAAAAAATTGGAATAAAATTTCAATCATATTCTTACTTTTTCCATACACCTGGTGTTCCTTTCTTTTGGATTAAATATTAGGGTCTTTGCGAAACCTAGTTGTTGAGGTTTTGAAAACAGCTGGAAGCTCAGAATTCTAATGCGCTGTTTCGAAAATACCCAGGGTTTTCAACTACTGACATATTTTTTAAATAGCGCCCTCTTGTGGGTGCGTTTTGTAAGGTGATGCAGACGACATTATCATCAAGTTGGGTTCCCCTTTCAGTTTGATGGTTTAGGATCACATAATATCAATAGTCGGATCCCCCATTCAATCGCTAAAATTAATTACAAAATAACTCGCACGACGAATTGTTCGCCGCTGGACTGGACATTTTGAGGTAAAGTATTCATGAGGAAAAACGTCCGGGTAGTGCCCAAAAAATATGTATGACGATTTAAACCGCAACTTTGAAACAAAAATGGGAAAATGAGGGTCGCCTGCCGTGCAGCAAAGCGATAAAATAAGTGGGAAATGTTAGCATGCTCAGCAGACACCGACTTCAACAATCAAGTTCGTCTTCTATTTTTATGACGTAACTAGTCACACACTGACTGCACGCTCACTGACACACTGTGGATGGGATGGGCGAATTCATTATTGGGCGTTTGGTGCTGACGAGCGCTAGCGCATGTTTTTCATGAGGTGGACGTGGGTTCACCTCAAGTTTTGCTGTTGTCAATTTCTCTTTGTTCAATCCAAATTTATTTAAAACTAGAGGACTGAGTCTCAGTGACAGTCAGTTCTACTTTTCTAGTCTAAACTGAGTCTAGGGTAAGTTTTAACTAAATAATTTTGGATTAATGAACAAACAAACTTTTTTTTAAAAGAGAAATTGACAGTGTGTCAATTATTATCAGAAAAACAGTTTTGTGTCCTAATAAAAAGTAATCTTTACTTTGTACTAATAAATAGTTGTAAAATAGGCTGGTTGTACACATCGTTATTGCTCTTAATAAGAGTCTTATAATTTATATCATAAATTATATCAGGCCAATACTCCATGTATGATATTGTGCTTTTTGTTGCAGGAAGGTTGATGACCAGGCCTTTTAAAGTTCAGGCTGTCATCATTTCGAACCACATAAAGGCATCAAGGATTCAAGGGAACTTCTTACTAGCAGAACTGAGTAGCTCCCTCCCCCCATTCCTCCATGCTCTCCCCATGTAAATTTTCTCTTTCAACCTTCTCAAACCATTTTCCCTCACTGTACACTCAGGTTGAGTTTGAACACAAGTCAAGTCTGATGGAGAAAGAATGATGGCCTCTAAAGTACTACAGAATCCGTCTCTCAAAGGCTTTCGTCATAAACTGGCTCTTCTGCGAAGCCTAGACGCCAACTCCACAGCGGTTAGACCGCCCACCCAGCTTTACCACAACCAAGCAAGAACAATCTCACGCAAGTCTTTTCCCACCGATTCAAGACTAAGAGGCTTCGTTGCATGTTCTCCAAGCCTCCATTACCACGGTAGAACCCAATCGCACGAAAATAGAGCAGACTTCATATTTAGACAGCTGTCCACAACCTCGGCATCTACTCAGTCGTCAAGAGAGGTACCCCTAACCTCAACTGTTTATCCAAACTTGGAACGAGGTACTTTTTCAACGATAACCCCGGAAGATGTTACCTTCTTCAAGGAGCTGCTACCCCAAAGGGTTGTTACAGATAAAGAGGACTTAGTCGCCCACAATACTGACTGGCTAGGGTCGCTAAGAGGTAACAACAAAAATCATTGAGGGTCAGAATTTGCCCACCTGATGATACAAGCATGGAATTTGGTAACAACTTAGAGTATGTGATGAGAAATAAGGATAGGGCCATCGCAGATTAGCCATTGCTTGTTATTGTGCTATTCTGCCATGGTCTCGGCCTTGCTGCCCCTTGATTAGTTTCCCATGGACTTGAAGATTTTTTAATGAAAGTACCCATTGCAAAATGAAAATGGCCTTGCCCCCACAATGATGGAATTCCAGGCCTGCAGATCGAACAGCACTGCGGAACGGACAGTGGTGGACACAGACCAGAAAAGCTTTTGTCAAACATTTTTACATCCATTTTAAATACCATCCCTCTTTTGTGGGAGATCAAGCAGTAGCTCTACAAAACCAAGAATGTTGAATGTTTATATTGATTGTGATGCAATTTCAGGTTCAAGCCAAGTCCTTCTAAAGCCGAAGACCACTCAAGAAGTCTCAAAGATCATGGCGTACTGTAACAGTCGCAACCTGGCTGTCGTACCCCAGGGGGGTAACACAGGACTAGTAGGGGGTAGCGTACCAGTGTTTGATGAGATCATCCTATCAACTGCTCTGATGAACAAGATTATAGATTTTGATTCACTGTCAGGTTGGTTTAAATTTATGGATTAGATTACAAATATTTATTCAGCCAAGGTTAAAAAGTTAAAAACCACAAACTTCGGAAATTGTAGTGCACCTTCAGCTCTCTAGATTTTACAATCACAAAATGTAACACTTTATCACTTTTTTAACCATAGCTTACCTAAGCCGACCGCACTCATACCCCCTCTTTCTTACCTAAGTGACTTTAGATGACTGCACTCACACCCTTTCTTCCTTTTGACTCTAGTCCACTGCAATCATAACCTCTTCCTTGAATTGTTACGTCATTGATAACTTTAATATTATAACAAGTTGGTTGTTTGGTGTGTTTACCGAAAAAGTTGCCTCTTTCACAGAAAATTATGTATCATCATTGTGAGACCTTTTCCCTGTTTATTCATCGATAGGAGCACTTGTATGTCAAGCAGGGTGCATCCTGGAGAAGTTGGACATGTATTTAGCGGGCCATGGCCACACGATGCCCTTAGACCTCGGTGCCAAAGGCAGTTGTCATATAGGTGGCAATGTCTCCACCAATGCTGGTGGGCTCAGGCTTCTACGCTATGGGAGTTTACGAGGAACAGTGCTAGGAATTGAAGCGGTGAGGTTCAGAATTGTGTCTTTTCACCGCAATAATGTTGTAGTTATTTCAAGTTGTGAAGGTGGACCCCTTTATTAAAGGCACTGGACACCAGTCGTGACACTTGTGTCCCTGAGCAAGACACTTTACTATAATTGCTTCTCTCCTTATTTGGTAATTGTCAAAGACCAGTGAGTATTTTCACTTGGTGTATATCGACATGTGCATCAAATAACAAATATGTGAAAATTGCAAGAGATATAATGAAAGAAAAACTTCTTTGTTGCACAAACTTGTGTGCTTTCAGATGCCTAACAAAAGGCTTCGGGCCTTAAGTCTTTTAGTGTCTGAATCAGAAATTACCTCTTTCTCAAAAACTACTTACTTCAGAGGGAGCCTTTCCTCACAATGTTTTATATTACCAATAGTGTACAGTGCCTTTAACAGTTTTCTGAGAAATAATTGATTACAGGTTTTAGCCGATGGACGTATTATTGACTGCTTGTCAAGCCTACGTAAAGACAACACAGGGTATGATTTGAAACAGATGTTCATCGGGTCCGAAGGCACTCTTGGCATTGTCACCGGAGTGTCCATTCTGTGTCCACCACGTCCTCAATCTGTCAATCTCGCTTTCTTTGGTAAGTCAACAAAATTCTCTTTGGGTGCTGAGAAGTTTCTGGACCATCCATAATTTACAAAATCAACCGTGGTTTAGTTGCAGTCAATATGCTGTGAAAAACCCCCAAAAATGCCGAATCTTCCCCCACACAAAACTTACATGCATACAGAGTTCAAACCTGCACCAAAAGATGTATTTCTTTCCTTGTACCTCGTACGGTCATAATGGGTTATTGTGGCTGACTGCTAGTTGTAGCGGCGTCCTTCGCAATTCAGCTCTTAGCTGCGAGTAAGGATGATTAGCCTCCCAAATTGTTATTATTATTTTTATTATTATCACAATCTTCCTCAGTCTTCAGTTATTTGAAGTTGGCGCAAGAACCGGAAGATACTGTATAATAAGAACCAGAAGATCCTCTATAATCACTTTAAGAGCTCATGAAGTTTGTTTTGCTTTGTCTACAAATTCTATGTTTAATGTAGTTATTCATGGCAAATATTTTTACACCTATAAGGTTGTGAAAGTTTTGAGAAAGTACTGGATACGTATAAGGAAAGCAAAGCACACTTGGTGGAGATCTTGTCGGCATTTGAGTGTATGGACAAAGAATCTATGATGGTAAGTTATGTATAAATAATATTATTACTACATGTTGTGGCCTCATTTATATAGCGCTTATATCCGTCATTCAGTTATGCTCAAGATGCTCAAATTCAGTATTTGCCTAAAGGTATTGTGGAGCTACATTTATGAAGTATGAGACCTCCTTGACAAAGTACTATGTATTGGTTTACAAGGTGCTGTGTTGAAATATGCAGCCAATGAAACCAGGAACATCAGGGGGAACCCCTTGGGTTCTTTTATGTTTGTTGCACAACACACAGGACCAATGGCCCAAACATAGCACCAAAGGGCACATGACTAATGGTTAAGCGTTTTCCTTGCTTTAAAAGACACGAGCGTCACGACTGGAACTCAAACCTAATCTCTGCTGAACAGAAACAACAGAGCTGGAGTCAAGTGCTCTTATCCTCTCAGCCACGATATGCCATAATACTTTTTTTAACCTAAAAGTTATTCAGGTTCTTCTCGCAGTGCTACTGCAAACCTTACTAGTTTGCAATCCCACCCTGCCCACTTTCAAATTCTGCAGAAATGATCTTGTTTAAAGTGATTAGGTAATAATTCTCTTACACAGTACGTCACTAAGTACTTGAAGTTGAAGAACCCCCTCAGCCAGGAGTATCCGTTCTACATTCTGATCGAAACCTCTGGATCCAACGCCACCCACGACGAAGAGAAGTTAAACGACTTCCTACAGCACATAATGGAAACGGAGCTGGTGTGCGACGGAACAGTGGCAACTGACTACAGCAAAATCAAGGTAAGACAACAGTTCCTTTATGTTTAGTTCCGCCAAAAGTTTGAGTATCTCTTATTGATCAACAAAGTGGTTCAGATCTGTGGTTATGTACTAATTAAAGCCATTGGACCCTTAGGTACCCTCGGTACAGAAAAAAAAATAAAAGTTCACAGATTTACAAATAACGTACAGGGTTTACAGAAGGTAGTGGTGAAAGACTTCTCTTGAAATCCATGAAATGCTTTACTTTTTGAGAAAACAGTAAAACAATATCAATTCTCGATATCGAGAATTACGGATTTATTTTAAACACATGTCATGACACGGCGAAACGTGCAGATACAAGGGTGGGTTTTCCCGTTATTTTCTCGCGACTCTGATGACCGATTGAGCCTAAATGTTCACAGGTTTGTTATTTTATATATAAGTTGTGATACAAGATGTGTGGGCCTTGGACAATACTGTTTACTGAAAGGGTACAATGGCTTTAAATCAAGTTTGGAGGCCTTGAACTTCGCTCTTGACGGGAGACAGCGATTTTCCTCCTGTAAGGGGCACTTCAATGAGGAAAAATTAAGTTTGTGTTAAAACCTTGCAAAGGGCAGCAGCGCCAAAGCGCAGGGCACCACTGCACTTTCTATGGGGGACGGTGGGTTAATTCGAAGCCTTAGTTTGATTATTTCGTTGAAACAGCGCAGCAACAAACAGCATTGGGCTTCTTTCTGACCATTCAACATCATCCAATGCATTATAGTTTAGGGAATAAAAGAGTGGCGACAGGTCATTTTAATGGCCGTTTATAACCGACTGGGTTGTGGCCAGGCAATAAAGGCCCAAGCCGAAAAGCATGTCTAGCTACAAACTGCCTTTGTTCTGTATTTAGAAGAACAATTAGGTTAATACATAAATATCTACTTATTGTAGATGATATGGCACATGCGAGAGGGCGTTAACGAAGCTATCCAACGAACCAAGGTTCAGTACAAATACGACCTCACACTTCCCCACAAGGCGTATTACGACGTCATCCGTGAAGTGCGCGCCCACCTTCGTGACAACCACCCAGAGTTACCCATTTGTGATGTAATCGGCTACGGCCACGTGGGTGACGGAAACCTACACATGAACGTTATAGTTGAGGAGTTTTCGAGCGAGATCAAAAACGCCCTCGAGCCATTTGTGTTCGCTCTGACGGCGGAGAAAAAGGGAAGTATAAGTGCGGAGCACGGACTCGGCTTCAACAAGAGGAAGTTTATCGGGTACAGTAAGACGGACGAAGCTGTGAGGGTCATGCAACAAATGAAGAGGCTGTTCGATCCAAAAGGGATTTTGAATCCGTATAAAACTGTTCCGGATCCAGAAGTCTAAAACTGACGCTCTTGAAGTAGCGATCATAATCATGAGTTTGCCATTCTTAGATCTTATCCCCTGCATTCAAAGGGTTGTACATGTAGGCATATTTCGTTTAATGTGGTAACCAGACTGATTGTACCTGTTTGGAGGATCAAGGGGCAAAGTTCCCCTGTGTTGAAATGTGTTGTTAACATGCATCGCTTAGTATGGTTACCCGCGCAGACTGTTTTTGCTTGCTTGTAGGAGGGGCAAAGGTTTGCCTTTTTGTATTTTGGTAAATGACAAGAAAGAGAGACATCTTGTTTATTAATAATGATGTGAAGAAATGGTGTTTAAGATTTGAGGTTCCTTTCCAGCAATGCATGCACGCTACAAAAAAAGAATTATTTTCTATTTTCAAATCAACCATGAAAAGACGATTAATAAATTGGCTGCAATTTGGTTAACTTTTCGTTTTTTCTTTAATAGTGGGATTAGTGGTACTGCAAAATGGCTTCATTTCACACAAGTTGCAAAATAGTTTCAAATGTTACTTCTTTTTTTTTTTTTGGGGGGGGGGCTAAAATGCCATTGCTCCAATTTTTCCAATGACCTTTTAAAAATGTATGATAAAGTTTTAAGATAAGTTGAAAATATTTATAAATATTATATAAATTATGAGAAATAATCTATAGCACCACCAATTATCGAGGCTCACTTCAGGGTTGAGCTTTATTCTTAAAACATAAAATTTAAGTTGGCATAGAGATTATTAAATTAATTTTACAGTTTATAATAGATGAAGTTGTACAAATCATATTTTTTGAAAAGAAAGAAGAAAATAAATAAGCAATTGACAAGATAATTTTTGTTCTACCCACAAAATCACGTTGTCTATGTGATTAATTTATGTCGTGTATCATAATGAGAGAGGATTACATTGCTTGCAATCTTATGATTCTGTCTTGCTTTGGCTGAATTTAGAATCTGGCTATGGCTGTGACTTTTACAACATAAACACATCGCATGTATGTGTGTGGTTATCAAGCCATAACCTTAGCCAAAATCATCTAGCCATTAATAAACATCCCCATATTGGTCACAAGGAACTGCAAGCAAACAGAAACAAAATGGCCGCACTTGAACAACCATAAGCCCTGCACGTTGTTTGCTGTAGAAATGTAAGCGATACTGTGCCTCAGTTTATATCTACAGATGAAATCTTATACTTACGAGATAAAAAGATAAATGTTACATAATATCTAGAGTTACAATTTATTTAATACTGGCACTGATGTGATGATGTACGGTAAGCTAGAATAAAAATAGCCTTATCATGAAAAGATTAAGCTACATTTTTAAGGGAACGGGTACAATAATAAGATTTAAATTATAGTTATTTAATATGTACATATTTGTGTTATAAATATTTACAATTAATCCCTCTGCTGCCGCTTCCCAGGTTGAATTCATAAACTTTGGTGGGATCCCTTGATATATGGCAATAACAGGTTGAAAGGATTGGGACAGGCACCCTAAACCAAAATATTGACAAAATAGTAAAGACCGCCAACATCTGTGTCTGTCTGTATATTGAGCCCGCAAAAAAACATGTCTGAAAGATACATCACACCAGCTTGTGCGCATTATAGCTCAGTAGGCAGAATCCGGGGGGGGGGGGGTCGCAGGTTTAATTCCAGCTCAAGTCAATTTGTCTTTGATCAACCCCAAATGATATAACTTTGACTCAGTCGCCAGTTTTCCCTTGTGGTGTATTACTTCATATTTATACATAAGACATTTCTCCTTAAAGAAATAAATTGTAAGGGCACACTCATAAACTATTCAAAATCACGTCTTGTGGGTCAGGCGTTGTTTGGCTTTCTTTTTCGACTTCAAACCTTGTGCCTTACATTTCCCGGCGTTATGTCTCAAGAAAAAAACTTGACCATTTCCTCCATGGCTTCACTAAAAGGTTAAACGCGGTTTGATGTGAGTTTATAGGGCGCCCTCGGTCGCTCAGATAAAGTTTACAGATTAATGAATCCGTCGAATCCACTTGAGGTTGTACCAGTACAACTCTGGCATTCGCATTCTTGCACCAACTCCACCAATTTGTCCACCTTTTGGGAAACGGTATCTATGACGCAATCCAGTGGCATCTGTGAAATATAATTAAAGATTGAAATGAAATTATTCCGAATACAAACACAGTATGGGTGAACATAGCTGGACGGGGCCGAGTTTCAGAAATATCATTTCTGAAAAATATGAAATTGTTATAATTTGTTTTGTTACATTTCCAGAAATAATATTTGTGTGTGTCTATGGTCTAATTAACATATTATGTTAAATAGACAAAACAAATGCTAAAAGCAACTTAAAAATGTACCAACCAAGTCACTGTGTACATTGCTGCTAGCTGGTTATTGCTAGTTTTAGCTTGGCACATACAATTGCAAGCTATGTTTTGTAATAATACTACAAATGTCATTATGGTCAGTGTAGTTCCTTGAAATGGTGCACCAGTATTACATTGATTATGCGAACACCAAAATATAGTGATCAACCGTTTGTACCCCCCCCCCCAACCATACAGCTTTTCTGTTCTCAATGTGCTCTTGAAATCTCAGGAATTCTTAGAGGACTTTAAGGGGGGGGGGGGGGTACTGTACTAGAGTCAAACTAAAAGAGTGTGAACCGTTAAAGCATTTGAACATGGGGGGGGGGGTGCCCTTTGCTCAGTGGGGCATGCCATGGTAATGGCCATTGTTTACGCATTATTATTCGTAACACTTTGTGAGGTGCAATGAATGTAGTAGGCCACAAGTCCACTGAAGAGAATTCCTTTCATTGGTGAAAGTAAATTCCTGGGCAACGGGACCCATTATTAGTTGCAAACATTTGAATAATTATGACTTGGCGTAATTGCTGAAGAAATACCTGTCGTCGATTAGAGTATAACGTACTCCCCTTTACCGGCATTTGGGTTCATTCCTGCATTTGCCGTCAAGACGAGAGGTCTTCTGTACCGTATAGGGAACAGCTATGTTTCTTAGTTCGTTATGTTCAGCCAATTTTGGTGTTACTTGTTACTTCTGTGACTATAAAAGTATTGGGAACAGTTTGGCGTACCGGACGATGAATTGGTGAGTTGAAAATTTAGAAAATAATTGTTTTAACGAACGTTTAGAAAAGCTGATGCGTAAATCATTGGGATAGATGTTTGCAATAAATTGTCTAAGTATCTCATCAAATGAGATACTCCTTTTGGTAGAAACGGGATATTCCTATTTTGAAAATGAGATATTCCTTTTGGTAAAAATGAGATATACCTTCTGGTGAGAATGAGATATTCCTGCATGTTGGTAACATTAAGAGGATAACTTTCCATATGGCGCCACCACTTTTTCACTCATTTTTACAAAAAGGGATATATCAATCAGGTAAATTAGATACTATATTATTTTATTTCGAATGAAAAAGTGGTGGCGCCATACGGAAACTTTTCCCATTAAGATATTCCTTTTGGTAAAAAATGGGGAACAAGTGGTGATGACAGGATATGGAAATCTTTCCATAGCTACCTTTTGCCAGGTGGCTCTTGAAGGTTTACAGCAACTGCAGTAATGAAGCTGTGAGTTTGGCTCGACCGGCATCGTGCGGGGTACACTGTAGCTATAACACTGACCAAGACACACCTGAAACACAAATCAATTTGTATTTACTCTGAATTGAATTGAATTGAATTGAATGGTTTATTCGTCAAGTGAAGAGTAGTGGACCCCTCCCTCAAACTAAAATAGGCCAAAATTGCACAGGAGATGCCAGAAAAAAAATGTTGATTTTATTTTTCAATTTGTTTATGAAGTCTTTGTTCATGTTTTCCTTCGTAGTTTGTATTTTTTTAATTTTTTTTATCTGGATCGTCTTTAGATAGTGATTATTTTCCGCTTTTTGACTATCCGCAGAATTGTGCTCTAATTTGTACTGTTAGTTCTTTGGATATTGTATGAGTGCTGCCTTGAAATGAATGAATAAATTAATTAATCGATGTTTAAATGGTTAAAATAAATAAGTTATATATAGTTTTTTTTTTTTTTTTTTTTTTTTTTGCAAGATCTTACAGGAATCTTGATTAGTATGGATTTAATTTGGCCCTGTTGAGATTTCCGCTCTAGTCAATTTGTCTTTGTCCAATTCAAGAATATTTAATTAAATTTATTCATATTAGTGAATCGTCATGTTTTGGGGGGAACAAACTACGTATAATTGTGTACAAACCCATCAAAAAGAGGAGAAAAACCTGGCACAATATTCTTGTATCTTTACATAAAAAAATAAAAAAATTAAAACCTTGTTAGAAATTTTCTTTGACGTGCATCCTTCATGGCTGATAACTTGCTGTATACCCTGCGCCTCACACCAAGCTGACTTGTCCGGGAACAGAGGCAATCTGTCCACGGGTTGTCCCCCGGTGTGGCCGCCCCTACCACCGGGCCGAGCCCACGCTGTGGAAATGGCTAATATCGTTATCCAAACTGCTATGGTTAGCAAGTGTGTGAGGGTGCTGTTTGAAGTCATAGTGAGTTTCAGGGTGTGTACCTGTGGTGAGGGGAAAATATTGATTGTTTTAAAAGAAAATTATGGGTTATTAATTTCATAAGAGTCCTTTATGGTTCAACAGATAAACATTGCCGTCTCAAACTGCCAAATATGCCCTCAAATAATCTCGTGACAAAATTTAAGGTAGAGAACGTATGATTATTAATATTTTGAGTGTCACAGCTCTAATTGCAATCATGAAACATGAATCTCTAGCAAAGTTTTCCCCGCGTCCGCCATTTTAATTTAACGGCATTTTGCAAACTACTAGTGTTTTTTTTTTACTAAATTCGAAGATTTCACCGATTTTTATCCTCCAACCCTATGACATGCGAGAATAATTCGAGTACACTGCAGAAGGGCGAAAGTAGACGCACGTATGTTTTTTCTAAGGACTTGCTCGTGCTGTATAAACAGTAGTATACTACCAAAGTAAAAGGCCGACAGTAGGGCTAGTTCTGCAGCTGAAATAATATCCTTGTGAGACAAGACTTATAACTACGGTTTGTTTGTCACGGGTATAGATTTGGGGTGTGACCGTCCGCTTAACCCCTTCACCCGATGTTTGCCCCGCATAAACCCGCAAAGACAACTGCGGCAGCGTGAAACATGTTATTTGTATACCATAGTCTTACCTCGAGGCGTTACACTCAACGCACATAACGTCACAAGCTTACAAAACGCCCTCAGTACAGTACGACCAATGCAGACCTATATACTGAGAGTTGAGCGCCGAAAGTTATTAGTCAACAAGTACTGTAACATACTAACTAGCGCCACCTACTGGTCAGAATGTAATAAACTTAGCAGCAAGAGCGATGTTTTGTATAACCTGCTTTTTTTTCCAAACCTGCATGAATGTGTAGCGATACATTTGTTTGTTAGTGTATTTGTTTGTTTGTTATCAATTATTTTTGAGAAAATTCCGCGATTGTGTACAGATACCAGTATGAAAAGTAAAAAAACGAAATTTATTTACAATGACAAGTTAGGGAAAGAAGACGCTTTCTTCTAATGCTTACTTGCCAACAGCAACAAAGAGAGAACAAAATCACTTGCCGGGAAAAAAATAACAATTTGCACTTATCTGTTTATACCGCATCTCTTATGAAAACTAAACTAAGCGTCTATCAATAATTCCCAACGTACTTGACCCTTGGGTCAACTTAACTTGTAAAAGTCTAGACGGGACAATTGCCCCGGGCTTGTTTTAGTCGGTTTCACTTTGTATTGAAAAGGAGAAAGGATGCAAACGGGGAAAGTATAAACAGTGTTGCTGCTTAAAGGCAGTGGACGCTATTGGTAATTGCTCAAAATAATTTGTATCAAAAACCTTTCTTGATTACGAGTAATGGGGAGAGTCTAATAGTATAAAACATTGTGAGAAACAGGTCCCTCTGAAATGACGTAGTTTTCGAGAAAGAAGTAATTTTCCACGAATTCGATTACGAGACCTCAGATTTAGAATTTGAGCTCTCGAAATCAAGCATCTAAAAGCACACAACTTCGTGTGACAAGGTTGTTATTTTTCTTTCATAGATATCTCTCAACTTCGACGACCACTTGAGCTGAAATTTTCCCAGGTTGGTTATTTTATGCTCATGTTGAGATACACCAAGTGAGAACACTGGTCTTTGACAACTACAATGTCCAGTGTCTTTAAAGGGAAGTTGGATGGGGATGCCTCAATTTAGTTCAATTATCTTGCTTTCTGTGAACTTTCACTAAATTTCGGTGACCATGCCTCGGTTAAAACAAAGAAAAGGCAATGTATGCTTATTGTCAGGGTTTTTACGCACGTTCTTATTGGCCGTGTTTCGAATTATTTTGATAATCTTGACAGCCGGATTTCAGCTCATTTTTCTTTGACGGTGTTTGTTCCGTATTGAATCCTGTTTTGATCAGTACCCTATGCTGTCTGAAAAGTAGTCTTACTTTCAAGTCTGAGACAAGGAATGTAGGCTAATGACGGAGGTTAATCCACAAGAGGGCGCTATTTGGGCGCTGATCAAGCCTTGGACAGTAAAATTTTACCCAGGATGATAAATCTTGTAAATGCGTTTATTCTAACCTCTGTTTAAACTCGACTCATCAACCAGCCGAGATGTCATGAAGATGAAGACAATAATGGGAGGAATTGCAAAGATCGTAAATGTCGTAAATCATGATGGGATTTGCACGTGCAATTACAAGTGAAACGTTATTTATGGTGAATTAAAGGCAGTGGACACTATTGGTAATTACTCAAAATAATTATTAGCATAAAACCTTACTTGATAACGAGTAATGGGGAGAGGTTGATAGTATAAAACATTGTGAGAAACAGCTCCCTCTGAAGTGACATAGTTTTCGAGACAGAAGTAATTTTCCACGAGTTTGATTTCCAGACCTCAGAATTAGATTTTGAGGTCTCGAAATCGAGCATCTGAAAGCACACAACTTCGTGTGACAAGCGTGTTTTTTCTTTCAATGTTATCTCGCAACTTCGACGACCAATTGAGCTCAAATTTTCACAGGTTTGTTATTTTATGCATGTGTTGAGATACATCAAGTGATAAGACAATTGCTAATACTGTGAAGTGTCTTTAAAGGAAACGTATATCACTTGCAGACCTAAGTTCTGCTTTTGGTCACATCTTAAAGACATTTAGAAGTATTGAAGTGGATTTTAACCTCGGTTTCTGCGTCATTTTGACCATTGTTTGGGTCATTTTGACACAGATTTCGGGTCAGAAGTGGGTCAGTCCCCACGGGACCCGGGTCAATTCTGACCCGGATCCGGGTCAATTCTGACCTGGATGTTGTGAGAGTTCTTTGTCATCATCGTACAACAAAAAATGCTCGCATTAATACTCGGCAAGAGTTGTGCACACCATTGATTTGGCCCTCTAACGACGAAACAGTCGTTAGTTTTTTTGTTTGAAATAATGCAACGCAGTAGCACCTTTAAGGTGTTTTCCGAGCAATGGAAAACCATTACCGTTCGGGTGTGGGCAATCGTGTAATAACTCTCCCAAAATTGTCATTATTAGGTGTTAAACACAATAGTTATACTTCTCAAGTGTTTGATGCGGTGGTACTTTGTGCTGAGCCTTTTTACCGCTCCATAAGTTAGTCTTAAATCTTCATAAGTTAGTCTTAAATCAGTCAGTATTATCGTATTTATGGCATGCTGTTTGCGGTCAGGTCAAACTCGGTAAAAAAAAACTGACAGTTGATCCTAAATCTTCCGACAGCGTCCCCACCTTTTGGGGTAGTCAGCTGCATCTTGAAAAAACATCACGTACGGACTCATAAAATAATCGCTCCTCGCAAAGTGTGTTTTGTGTTTATATCGTTGTCTTCAAGATCTCGAGAAGTGGATTTTTGAGGTGGCATTGCAAACCTAGTGTGGATTTGAGAACAAAAGAAAGTTGAGGCTTTGCATTTGATGTTCTGGGGCCCTTTTTTTATTTGACTTGCCAGATGTTTGCTCTCAAATATTGTTGTTTTTTTGTTAGAATAGCATCATTGGTCTTACAAAATAAAACAGGGATGCCCTCGGTTTTGTACTAGGGTTAACATTACAGTGAACCCGAGATCAAAAGAGGTCCCCATAAAGCAGGGTTCTGAAACACTCTGTTGATTTTTAAACAAGCACATCTTTACAAGATTTTCACCACTGTTGAAGAATTGTCCTCAAGTGAAAAAAATAGTATACAACAATGTGAGATTTTGAAATGGCTCTCTCTGAAGTAGCGTATAGTTTTTGAGTAAGAGTATATTTCTCGTTCAAGCCCTTTACCAGGCATCTGAAAGCACACACATTTGTGCAACAAGGGTGTTTTTTCTTTCATTATTCTCTTGTAACATTGATGACCAATTAAGGCAAAATTTTCACATCAGATGTTTCTGTTTTATGCATTTGTTAGGATACACCAAGTGAGAATACTGGTCTACAATTACCAAAAGGTGTCCAGTGCCTTTAATGTCAAATTCTACGTTTCAAAAGCAATTTTGGGAACATCAAAACGTCCTAATTATTGTTACCTTTAGAGTAGTGTTCTGTCTTCTGTAAGTCAACCGTGACGACACGGTTCCATTCAATCAGGTCTGTGGTATTCCGGATTATTCGGAAGGGTCGGTTGGTAAGAAATGATTCGTGGCGATATGTTGGCTCGGAACGCGTATTTCATACAGTCTTTAGAAACGCACAGTTGGTGTCAAAGAGCTATGCATTTTGTGCAATCTCAAAATTTTAGTTTTCTGTTTTTTTTCTAGTAAATTATCAACCAACCAAAAAGCACCCAAATTTAAAAACAATATAGTTATGTTATTAGTCTGTCATTATGCCTATGTGAAAGGAGATTCTTTGTTCCCAACCCATTACAGCGAATTGCTTGTAGAGCTGCTCAAAACAAACAAACAAAAAGTTGTTGATATACAAAAATATATATATAATAGCACACAAGTTTACCAGCCTGTTTACACTGCGCCGTCTTTGACTGGTCTCCTGCAGTAGTTTTGCTATAACTGAACATTTGTAATTACTTGTTTTTCTGTTACGGAAGCTGTAATGAATTGAATTGAATGCCATTTTGTATATAATTGCTGTGGTTTCAACCATTTGTACATTGTCTGCTTTGTCATTTTGTCAAGTAATCTTTATATTTTTAAATTATTGTATATTGTATAATTTTCTCTTAATATTTTTATATGGAGCTGCTCTACTCTTGTAATTGCCTGCAAATGATGATTAAAGTTTAATTGAATTGAATTGAATTGAATAAATGAAATGGAATGCGATGTCCTATTCCATGGAGTTACTTAATAAATACAAAAAGTAGCTAAGCACAAAATAATTTTGCTTACCAAAATACAATGCAGATGCTAATTTCAAAGATGGCTTCCTTCATAAACGTAAACAACAACAAAATTAAAACTCCACAAAACTTACCTTTATACAAAAAGTGTTCCGCACGACTCTCTTATAAAAACCTCCTTCACTCCTCAAAACAGAAAGTCTGAATCCCAACTCCAAGAAATACTTCTCTACCTCACACTTCCCAACCTGAATTTATCCCCACCTGCAAAAAGCCAACAAGGTGTGTATTATTATTGCCCTAATTCTCCCCATCGGGGGCAGGACTTGTTTTCTTTAACGAAGCTCGCTCGCTGAAAGAGAGCTGTATAGCTATAAATTACGGCACCGGTCGCTTTAGATAAAAAGCAACGCCTCGTTCGAGAACTATTTATCATTTTGATTTATTGAGCGGTGTCTGACTGTTCTTTTAAAGCGCGTTTTGGTAACTTTTGGTGACCCGCGGTCCGCGCCTGTGATTTGTCAAGAAGGGAGTGAAAATGACCCAATAAAAACGCCTTTGTGTCATGTATGAGGGTAAATTTAGTACAAATTGGAAATGTTGTCACCTTGTATGGAGAAATTTAGCGTTGTAGTTGTGAACTTTTTGGCTGTATTTTTATCTGTTCCTTGGTGGACATTGCTAAATTTGTTAATGTGTTCGTAATATACCTACCAAATACATCCCAAATCTGATTTCACATATTGATCTGTTCATTCAATCCAAATAATTTGGTAAACAAACAATGAAAATAAAATGCATATTATTTATTCAAATGCTATTTTTTGACCTATGTTCTAACTTGGCATCCCCATGATGTTTCTTGAAAACTCGACTGTCCAAACCAAATTGCTTTTAAGAAAGTTCAGTACTGTGTTTTGACATATAGAGGGACCAGTTTTCTTTGGTCGCGTGGTTTCGGTTCAACTGCAGAACTGGCACCTTGTGTTCGCCCATGCATTTTTCGATTAACCCAAACAAAGTGACTTCTATTCGCAATATCAATTAAAATCCAATATACAACCATTTTTGAAAATGTGGCTTGAAATGAAATCCATTTAACATTGTGCTTGTTATAGCAACTATACATAGTCGTGCTCTCAGCCCTTTAATGTGCCCATAAAACTCCTAACTCCTTGGGTGTTATTATGGTGTATAAATCAACAACCAACTCGTTGTGCTGAACCCATAAAATGATTGTGATAGATTGGAGAAAGTCTCTCGAGGTGTCC
Organism: Asterias rubens; assembly: GCF_902459465.1. NCBI lineage: Eukaryota > Metazoa > Echinodermata > Asteroidea > Forcipulatida > Asteriidae > Asterias > Asterias rubens. The sequence goes on from NC_047079.1 coordinate 10,828,467, forward strand.
TCCGGCTCGTCAATCACAAGTGATGATGTTTTACACGCTTTCTTTAATGGATTGTAGTTCGTGAAACAATTCCAGGCACGCTTTGATAGAGATGGGCACTTAGCCAAAATACATTGAGCAGTATCAGTTACTTGTTTGGGTTCTTCACATTTCCACATGAAATGTTTTCTCAGAGTTGCATTCCGCGTTGGGGATATTGTATATCTTGATGCATAGAAAGTAACAGTAGACGCATCAAAACCAGCGCGGTACCTTATCTTTGATGCAACATGACACTTACAGCAGCAAAACTGAGCTGTACTGTATCCATGATGCAAAGAGTGTAAACTACGAGCTTATATAGTGATGTACCTTGTATTGATTCAAAGACAGTAAGCTTACATGCTTATACAGTGATGTACCTGATATTGATTCAAAGACAGTAAGCTTATATTATACAGTGATGTACCTTATATTGATTCAAAGACAGTAAGCTAACATGCTTATGTGATGTACCTTATATTGATTCAAAGACAGTAAGCTTACATGCTTATACAGTGATGCACCTTATATTGATGCACATACATGTTCAAACGTACAGTAGCAATAATTATTACAGTGATGTACCTTATTGATGCAAAGAGTTGCAGTATCTACCAGTGATTACCTTTTTGGAATGCAAATAGAACAAAACACTACAGTAGCTATACCAGTGTTGTACCTTCTTGGAATGCAAATAGAACAAAACACTACAGTAGCTATACCAGTGTTGTACCTTCTTGCTACAAAGAGAGTAAATTTACAGTAGCTTCACTTATACCATGAAAACATACCTGTTATTAATGCAATAAGCTAGCATCATTTTTACAAGTGATGCACCTTACATTGATGCAAATAACTAACTTACAAGTAGGTACATTTATACCAGTGATGTACTTTATCTTGATGCAGAGAGAGAGTAAACTAACAGTAGCTATCAGCATTTGTACCAGTGATGTACCTTATATTGATGCAAATTGAATAAACTTACATTAGCTAACACTTTAAATGCACGTTATGTACATTATATTGATGCAAAGAGTGTAAGCGAACAGTGAGGTTAGAACCTTTGCAATAATTTTACAGATGTCGTTCCTTACCTTGAGTCAAAGAGAGTACCTATATACCGATTTGAAGCAGTCTTACGAGTATCAAAAATGCTGGTCCGAATTTCTAAAACAGAGAACTATACTACATAGTTCATCGACGTTTCGTGAAGTGGAAGAACGAACTGTGAATTTGACAAATGCATCTTGTTTGCCCCGTGCTCTGTCGTTGCAACTAGAGTTTATAGTGCTTTGAAGTGGGAACATGGGTAATCGCAAGCGTACCCTATAAATCAATTGTCATGTAAACTATGTATGGCTATCAATCATTCAAAGAAATGAACCAATTCAAACGAGATTTCTGCATGAAAGTGCTTATACTAACTATTTTTACACTTATGTCATAACACTTTATGTACTTGAATGGGCTATTTTAAGTTGTCTCGAGTTATTTGCAAATTGTTTATGATTTTATCATTTCCAATAATTGGGAGTTTTCTACAGACTTGCATAGACAAAGTACAATGCAACGTTCCAATTGGCACGTGGGTGTCGTCATATATTCAAAAAATGATACAAATCTACAACACAGGGTGTTAAAATAGCACTTATTTTTGCGCAATCAAATACATTGTTACACAATTCTTTTCAGAACCATCCGACTCAATAATATTAGAGACAATCATTACATGGTGTTACCGCAAACTTTTTTATACCGTATTTCAAATTCCACCATGCAAAGTTTCAAATCCTATACTTGTCTATATATTTGTTATCAAATATTCTACCTTTGTTGAACGCCTAGTATAATTTGATCTGAATGTAATAAAGCTATACTGCCTGTAAAGGTTCGTGGCCCCGGTAGCACAAGCGAAAGTGATGAGTACATTGCGAGGCCAGTCGGCGGCCCTAGCCCCCTCCAAGCACCCTGACGAACGACGAAAAGAACGGCCGACAAGGCCTTCCTGTGCTCTGGGGAGCCATCTAAGTCTCCCCGGACTACCCAACCATCAAAATTTAATTAGTTCCATGGATTTTTTAATAAATTCTTGAAGTGTTCCGGAAAAACCATGAATGGGAGCTCAATGAGGCGTTATCGAGTAAGCTGTACTTGAGAAAAAAAAAATTCTGTACATTTTTGTTTCCCCTCGTTTTATATGACATTAAAGGGAAGGTATACAATTAATGTTAATAATGTTCGATAATGAAGCGTTTTGAGAATTATTTCACTTCTAACTATGGGAATCATGTCGTTTTTTTTTATTTCCCCCAAAAAAGTTTGAATCATTTGAGAAACGAACAGTCAGAAAAAAATTTCAGATTGTGTAATCCAATTACGAATAATTCTTCCTGCATGAATGTAATCGCCCCGGATTTTGGCAATGGCTCAAAATCGCTACAACCTTTTGAAATGAAATTTATTTTCAAAGGGCAATATTTCTAGGTAATTATTTCCCTCTGCAACTAAGTCTTTTTCGAGAAAATTTAAAAGAACGCAAAAGCTCATTTTGGTTGTAACAACCAAAATTAAGGACAATCTGTTTATATGCTGAGAATTGTGCATGTTTTTCACTATCTCGTCTCCTGACTCGCACAACAGATTAAGCTGAAAAGTTCACAGGTTTGTTATGTAGGCCTGTAAAAAAAATGGTTGATCACCCAAAACATGAACACCTTTTTGTCGGCTTTTCCAATCCCGTAACCTTGAGGACAACATTGGCTTGAGGGCGCCACTTCCTTCTTTGTATTATATTGACCTATTGACTTAATTGACCTATGAAATAATGACCCACTTCATCATAAAACAACCTTGTGATAAAGCTCCCTCTGATCTGGAGATGACCAGCTTTGAATAAAGAGACATGCTTGATGGTTCCTCTGTCTTAAATATGTCATTATTACAGAAAGTCGTAAATAATCTGTCACTATTTCTTTCCTCAAAATAATGATCAGCATAAAACCTCAATTGGTAACGAGAAATGGGGAGATAGTATAACACATTGTGAGAAACGGCTCCCTCGGAAGTGACATAGTTTGAGAAAGAAGTAATTTTCCACGATTTTTTTTACGAATATTATAGTACCAGTAGTTTAGTAATATGGCTGATCTTGGTTCAAACCGTAAAACGAAAACCAGTACAGGTACTTTTAGGATAAGTAAACTATGAATGTTTGCCAATGTTGTACCGTGTATAGTGAAAAACACATGACAGCAGTTTTGCAAGCTTTTACCTTTGTTTTAATTTAAAAGAAGCTGCGTGCTGTAAGACACATTCATGCACTTTATTTTTATTCAAAAGGTTGGAAATCCAAGTACATCAACCCTAACAACATGACTGATGGCGTACCTTATCTTGACTAAGTGAAAGATGGAACTCCTACATTTTATATCAGCCATCGCCAATGATGTATTGCTCATACGGATAATGGTAAGCATAACAACATATTTCACTCTAAAAACTACCGGTTCAGAAGTGACTCGGGTTCCGGGTCCCGTGGGCACTGGCACATTTTCTTGGTCCCCGCGACCTCGAATCTGTGTTAAAATGACCCAGAAATGGACCCGTTTCTAATTTAGGAACCTCATACATTTACCAATAAACGAGAACAAAAAGTGGTGAATAAGCTGCAAGAATTGGGAGGAAAGAAACCAACAAAACTCACCTGTAACTTCACAACTTGTTCCCTTGCCGTAACTTCACAACTTGTTCCCTTGCCGATACTAAAGAACACCGAAAAATGATAGGATGCTCAACAGTTTTGGCATAAACCACGATCGATACAGCCGTTATTGTAGTTTATAGTAATCTCCAGCTACGAACCCCTTCAACAAAAACAACCCAGCCAGCCGCAAGCTCTTCAGCCAAAGTTCCCCTTTTGTCACAGAGCTTTCAACTTGAGTAACAGCTAACCGTAGTACTGTACAGAAAACCGTAACACCAAGTCCCTTGTGAGAGATGGTGAGAGTATGTGAAGGATACTTGAAAATGATGGTTGTTTAACCGTGGACACTCGTGGCCTTTTGGTTCGGGCAGGGGGTACTTCAGAGTCTTTTTGTTGGCATGATTTGGAAACAATTCACACTCATCCAGTAATTGGCGTGTCAATCAAGAGGAATTCACAAATAAAACATCCGCTCTGCTGTCGGGAGAGAAAGTGGAAGGCCTCAATTTACAATGTTGTTTTAGATTAAAGGGGTGGTTCGTTTGGTTTTCTGAAGAAATTGATTTAAAACCTCTTGCTTTCTGTGTTACCTGAGATTTTTTCCCCCAAACACACAGTACAAACACGCACACTGTTTCTGTCTGCTTATTTCCCTCGTCCTGTCTAAAAGAGAAGGGTTTCTGTTAGAAGGATCCGGAATTCCCTCAAGGTACGGTTTTGTGACCTTTTGAACTAAGGGACTTCAAATAAAAACCACAACCTGCCGACTGTTTGACCTACATCGTGATGAGAACTCCGTGTGTTCACAGTTGTCTTATTTCTCTCAAGCATGTGAAATTATTTGTTCAACATGTTTGGTGAAAAAGGAGCACCAGCCGAAGTTTAATTGCGGAGAGAATAACTTTGATATGTTTTTTTCATGTTTCTCTTCGTATACTTTAAGTGTGGTACTACATTATTTCAATTGTTGTGTAGTCGATTCATTGTCGTGCCTTTTGTCAAATAAATAATAATTACAAAAGGGTAGACAAATTTATTTATTTCAAGTAATAGACCACAAGGGAAACTGTCCAGGTAAATTGTAATAATTTTTGGTTTGAACAAAGACAAAGTGAAATTTGAACCTGCTACTCAAACTTTTCTTTTTTCAAATTGACAAAGTCACTTTCCTCAAGTTGTGGTCTATTACTTGATATAAATAAAAAGGCCTCCAAACTGAAATATTACTCATCGCTTCTCAATTCTTTCGTTTCCGGGAAAAGCAGAATGTTGAACGATTTTTCCGAGCGGCATGTGCGGTATTGACATATTAATTTAGGGTCTTGAGAAACTTGAAGCGTAGCGTGGTGAACGTACCGATTGCAGATTCACGAAGAAAAAACACATTTTAAATTCACGTGTAGTTCCCAGGAAGCACAAGAAAATAAAATATTGTGTTCACCTGATTTCAAGATTTTCTCGAAATCTAATGGAGCCTTCAAATTTTCCTGAAAGTAGACTTTAAATTGAAAGGTAGTCCACATTGTGTATCAACTTGTTAATGGTGTTTGAAACTTTTCATTGTGAAGAATTTGTCGAGGTTCTCTTGCGAAATCTTGTCAAACATTGGTTAATTTTACAACCTTGCTTAAATTAAGCAAGGGACCCTAGTAAATTGTTGTTGTCTGCATAGCACTTTACAGTTCATGCAAGGCTGATAGTGGTGTTACACATCATTTGGGTTGCGGTCTTTGTGGTCCAGTCAGTGCAGAAAGACCGCACTCTTACCGGAAACCTACTCCCATGCCAAGCCGTCAATCGAGGCCACAGATCAGCCTGCCTGGTTGAGCGACACTTCCTTCCATAATGTGCATTTTAGAAACCTAAAACAGACCTTGGAATCAATATTAGTCATTCTGTAAAGCACATGAAGGAAAGCTGCTATGTCATTTTTTAAAGTGCGTTTCTAATTTGTTATGCCATTAAATTGTTTTTATTTTATTTTACAAATCACAAGTAGTTTTCATTTTGTCATGTCACCTACGAAGGCAAGTCAGCTGGCGGTTTGTTTAAATAGCGCCATCTAACGACCAAATACATCCAACCAAAGCGGGGGGGGGGGGCAGCTTGCGTCTGTTTCTCTTATTAACATAAACAAATCCAAGAACTTATAACTAGTTTCAGTTTCACTGATTATGAAGATCGATCGATCCAGCACCAATCCTCCAGAGAAACATTTTTGCCTGAAATGATATCAACGGTAGAAAACATTAAATAGCAGATGAAGATCCCCAAATAAACACTCATTTTGATCGGAGCAATTGAAATAAGCAAGATTGTTTGTTTGACGCGATCACATCTTTTGATGGAGTTTTGTACTGCATGGTTGCCGACGTGGTTGTTGGCGGATGGGCAATAATTTGGTTCTGAGAGTCAACGATTTCATCCACATTACAACGTTTGAGCGTGACACCAGGCTTGCTGAGATATAGAGCAAGGAGTCTATTCAATAGACCTTTATCATGGTGTAGCCATCTTGATTTTCTCCCATTGATATCAATGTTACCATACCGAGGCTGGATGAGCAAAACAGTCTGGTTCCTATTTGCAAAATGATTATTATAGCATTCATTATTGTTTGCCGATACGAGGAACATGACCAACACGGAGGCAGCATGTCAAAGTCTATAGCTTCATACTGCATATATCTGGAACTCCTCGCCTGGTGCATGTTTCCCTCCATCCTACAATCTAGACTGTTTTAGAGGAGTATTAAATCCTACCTTTAGCTCCCCTGCGTTACTTTAATCTTTAATATTTGTCTTCTAATCCCCTTACAAAGAGTGGTTTTTAGCCTAGTTTGGGTCGAACTTGCAAAAACAAATGAAGACAAAACTTGGGGGCATTGTACCCGCGAATGTCGACCATTGTACCCGGCGAATGTCGACCATTGGAAGCGCAAAATTACCCCGTAATGTAGAGCCAAGGAAATGGGCACAGTTGACGGTCATTACTCCCGGTGAATTTGAACCTCTTCCAATTTCCGTATTTTCTGGACTATGTTGGTTGTTTGTGTTTGGAATTGACTAGCAAGGAACAATTCCAATCAGTGCCATGAATGTAACTCAAGTATGGTCCACTGGTGCTCACAGCAGTCCCGATTGTAATGAACTCCGAAACCCTAATCGTTGGATTCAAGACGAAACCTAGCCGACTGTTGTTAGCTATGTTAAAGGAACACGTTGCCTTGGATCGGTCGAGTTGGTCTTCGTAAAGCGTTTGTAACCGTTTTTTTTTATAAAAATGCATATGGTTTGAAAAATGTTTAAAAAGTAGAATACAATGATCCACACAAATTTGCCTCGAAGTTGCGTGGTTTTCCTTATATTGTGCAAACTAACACGGTCGGCCATTTATGGGAGTCAAAAAAATAATCCAAGGCAACGTGTTAAAATAGACGATAACGTGTTGATTCGCAGAAAGTACGGGCCGAAGGCGAGTACATTTTAATCGCGAATCTACACTTTAGAGTCTATATCTAACTTAAACTATTTCCCCCAATCTTTGTAGTTTGTACACTCTAATTTGTACACTCAACTGTAGATTCGTAACGCATCTATACTGTTTAGTGTAGATTCGTAACGAATCTACTGTTTAGTGTAGATTCATAATGAATCTACAGTGAAGTGTAGATTCGTAAAAATAATCTGCACTTTCATCAATAGTGTGACGTCACAGAAATAGTTTGTATCTCACTCTATGGCGATGGCACCAGATTGGTTCTTCGTCATGCATTGAGCATTACGCCATCATTAATGATAAGAATGTTGGCAAAAAAGTGTCCCTTCCAGCAAAAAAAAAAAAACGGGCAGAAAGACTATACTTTGATTCCATGTTCGTTATGGAATGACATAACCAGTATATATTCGCCACGCTGACCGACTCAGACTCTGTTGTGGCACTTAACCATAATTTATTCTCTTCACCCAGGTGTATAAACAACAAATGTGAATCTCAGAGAGCCAATTGCGCAGAGGCACTTTAGAAACTCCCGGGTTAAAGTTAACCGGGATTCTACAAGTCACAGGGTGCCAAGCCTATTTCTGGGTATGACCTGGAATTGGGTGTCAAACTGACCTGAAGTTTTAAAGGGACAAATTGATATATTTTACCTTTGGAGGGGAACCACTTGCTTATGATGGTGTTTTAAGAAGATGACAAACACCGAATGGTGGCTTTAAAGGAAATCTGTTAACATTTTACCTCGCCATTGTATACCAAACTCTACTACCATGTCAGGAGAGTGTACATTTATCGCATTACGGCGGCTTTAAACACGCACCACGTGGCACAGGCTAATCGCACCTTGCATCAAGGTTATACATGTACATATGACATGTATAGTTTCTGCTATCTTCAGAAGATAGCATTGAACATGCCCCATGGCTATACCTGAGCTTCGCGCTCATACATACCGCCTCCTTTATGTATAGTCAGTGACGGGAAATCTTTAACAGTATTAGTGAGCACTTCGGGAAGGGTATAGTGTACTAAAAGCTTTTGGTGGTAGATCAGTGGTAATCAGCTCATTTCAAGTCCCTGATACTTCCTAGGATATCGGGTTCTTATATATGGCGTTGCACTCTGCAGACAGGGTGGAGTGAAGTTTGAGATAGATACGTTTAAGCTTGTCTTGTTTGCATCTTGTCGATCGGGTTTCAATTTCCCAAGCAGGTAAAGTGACATTCATTGGTTCAACGTGGTTTGTGTCTGTCTTCACATCATGTGTGCTTTACATCAGGGCCCAATTTCATATAGCTGCTTAAACAGATTGCTTAATAATTGTATGCTAAGCTGAAATGAGCAGGATACCAGTCACAAATTGTATATTGGACATTGAGGTTTGGCTGGTAACCTTACTCGTGTAAGCATATTTTGTGTATGCTTAGCAATGTTTTTGTGTTAAACAGCTCTTTGAAATTGGTCCCTGATCATTTTCTTGTATTTTTACAGCAATGCGTTGGCTTAATTAAAAAAGAAGGAGTTACAACCTCTGGTCTAGTTATGAATTTCTTAAAATAAAATTACAAGAATTGTTTACAAGAATTTATTTACAAAAATTTGTCTCTGGGCGACGACCGGACGTCAATTCCTTTAGGTTTTGTTTAGCACTGAAATTACCACTGTCGTATTGCTTTTCAAACAGGTTTTTTCTTCTTCTAAATCGATTCAATAAGGGGAGTACTTAAAAATAAATACGGAAAATGTTTGAGGATGGCAATATTCTAAACTGCAAAATAAATTGCGGCCGGACCAGCCGTAGGTTCATGCTTCCCTTGCGGAATTGTTCGCGTACAGTTGCCGTGTTTTTTTAGGCCTCTGCGGAGCGCAAAGTTCTGGTAAGCAGAACTAGGGATATCTTACTTTTAAGATTTACCATTTTGGGAGAAACATTCTTACCCTTTTAGGGGTATATTGTACGTCAATTTCTTTGTGTTTCTGTAAGAAAAAAAGTTGATTAATGGTGGTCATTCAAGAATGGCAGCAATCCTATACAAGGACGTTTGTCTTTACGAACCGGCGTACTTACATTTTTGTCAGATACTGTGCGCTTTGTAAGTGCTGTGTATTATTTTATTATTATTAAACACAAGTTTATTTTGATATCATCCAAGACCAGCTTGAGTAAAATACCCATAAATTTATTTTAAAGCAAATAATATGGGCCTTTATTTGTCTTCGAATAGATCTTTGATGCAGAGATCTTAAGACGCACTTGTGAACAGTATTGAACTTTCAAGGCACTCACTTTATGACGAATTTTCATTCGTTCTACGAGAACCATCGGTGAAGGTAAGCTTGTTGTTCCATTTTTTTAATTTTTTTTTTTTTCAAATCTTGTATGTGGATGAGATGGGCATTAAGTACTGGACAGTTGCTGCTTTTGATATCTTTACACGTTATGAATCAAGATAAGGTATATATTTTCTAATTTGGACGATGTGCTGCTACCATAGACTTACCCGTTTTGAACCAAAACAGACTAAACGTTTACTTCTTGCACAATTTTGTTTAAAACTTGCTGTCGGCGTTGAAGCTTTCCATTTCCGAGAGAATAATTTGTTTAAATAAGGTTTCCCAAAAATGTTTCAAACTCGGACCTTATCAAATACAGACATCCAGAATTGGCTTATGCGTGTGTGCTTTCTATTTCGCTATGTGACGTCATAATAAATTAAATGGCTCATTGGCTTACAAACGCCATCAAGCAGGGTTCATGAATATTCTTTTGCATAATTCCATCCAGAATATGAAATAATATTTATTAACGAAACCATTGTGACCCGTTTTTTAAACACGTCCCGAACACCGCACGGGACTCGCGGGATAAAATGCCATCGTGTGTCTGTGTACGATTCGGCTTTTGATATTCAAGAAGTAATGATTTTTGTCTGAAGACGCGGATGAAACCTTGATGAGATTTCCTTCAAGGCGTCTCTTTGGACTCTCATCCAGAACGCATCCATGCCCCCGGGGTAATATACATTTTTGAAGAAGGCCCAAGACGTAGAAAGAGAAAAGACTTTAAAGGCACTGGACACGTTTGGTAATATTGTCAAAGACCAGCAGCCGATTACACGAAACGCTAATTCTATCTCAAGAAAGACCAGCAGCCGATTACACGAAACGCTAATTCTATCTCAAGTTAGGACGAGTCGTCCTAACTAGGATGGGTTCAATGTGTCCTTTTACGCCTATGGATACGGAACTTAACTCGTCCTGAAGTCCTAAGATTAACCCTAAAGTTAGGAAGAGTTTGGGGAAATTGACGGCTGGACACTTTTGGTATTGTCAAAGACCAGTATTCTCTCTTGGGTGTATCGCAACATTATACATAAAATAACAAACCTGTGAAAACTTGGGCTCAATTGGTCTTCGAAGTTATTGCAAGAGAACAATGAAAGAAAAAACACACTTGTTGTATTACTTTGTGTGCCTCGAGACGCACAATAAAAGGTTTAATTAAGCTGAGGTCTTTTGAGAAATTACCTCTTTCTCAAAAACTACGTTTCTTCAGAGAGAACCATTTTTCACAATGTTTAACCATCAACGGCTCTCCATTTCTCGACCAAGTAGGTTTTTATGCTAACAAACTCAATCCTTACTTAGGACTAATATTAGGACTATTAGGACGAGTCAAGTTCCGTATCCATATACGTACGGACGCATTAGACCCATCCTAAGGGATATGGGATAAATCCTAGTGCTTCGTGAAATCATCTACAAATAAAACTCATGTTTGAAGATAGTGATGGTAGAAAGAGTCCCTTAAAATATTACTTGCTGAGGTGCTGTAGTTTTTGAGAAATGAGTAAAGCAAGTGACGAAAATTATTTAAGCATGTAAAACGTTATTGTGTGACAATGTTTTACTAATTTCTCAGAAACTACAGCACCTCGGCAAGTAATATTTTAAGGGATTTTCTCCACCATCATTATCTTCAAACTGTATGAGTTTAATGTAAATATGTGGACATTGTGTGTTGTGTCCGACGAAAAGTACCCAGACACTTTAAAGACACTGGACACTAATGGTAATTGTCAAAGACCAGTCTTCTCACTTGGTGTATCTCAACATGTGCATAAAATAACCAACCTGTTAAAATTTCAGCTCAATTAGTCGTCCAAGTTGCGAGATAACTATGAAAGAAAAGAACACCCTGGTCACACGAAGGTGTGTGCTTTCAGATGCTTGATTTTGAGACCTCAAATTCTAAATCTGAGGTCTCGAAATCAGATTCGTAGAAAATTACTTCTTTCTCGAAAACTACTCCACTTCAGAGGGAGCGGTTACTCACAATGTTTTATACTATCATCCTCTCCCCATTACTCGTTACCAAGTTAGGTTTTATGCTAATAATTATTTTGAGTAATTACCAATAGTGTACCAAGTTAGGTTTTATGCTAATCATTATTTTGAGTAATTACCAATAGTGTCCAGTACCTTTAAGAACCCGTTCATACCACACGAGTGAAATATGTATGTCTAGAGATGCAAGGGATCCTCCTATAGGATGCATATAAGATGAACTCTTGAGCACAGATGTTCTGGTGTTTTATGAATATTTGATGAGGCTCGAGGGGAAACTCACAATTCCCTTTTGAATAAATTTGTTTTTACATCCGAGGGATTGGACCATGATTGAGAAGGGAAAAGGGCGGTACTTGTTTATCGAGACTGAGTTCAAGGGGAAATTCATTAGGAAAGCAGCTGCGATTGTGGATTGTCTTGTTAAGTATTTTATGATGGAGCTGAAAGGCCCGGGCACTTCTTCTTGTAAATGTGTTGTTAGAGTTATCTATATTATATCATGTTTTCATCGGGAACTTTTAAAATTAAAGATGGAATGCATCGTTGTTCCTGGAAGAGTTCATTGGTTGCATACGTCGCACATAGTTATGTGCAGAGTTGTGATCTACCCAACACAGCCTGTGCAGTCCAGTGGTTGGCCAACTCAATGACAGTGCTAGAAGAAGTCGGAGTTAGGGGTTCTACAATAATAATCTAAAAAGACCGAATAGTGTTTCAAGACCCTCTCGTCTTTCCCACTGCTTGCCGTAAACCTCTCGGTACGCCCCACAAAAAAATGCAACTGTTATCCCTCAATACCACACGGATCGATACGCTGTAAAACACTTCTACATGACACAGCCCTACGCTTGCATCGTCCTTGGGGACTTGGGACGAACTCGCCGTTTGATCAGTTTATGGTTCGGGTTCCAATCAATTTCATTTACGGTTTGAGTTGCGTTTTTCTTTCTAATTATCGTGAAATGCCTATTGGATTTTGGTTTCCCGAGGGGATAATGATGCAACGAAGGACCATTGATTGAATCGTAGGATCCGTTTTCTGTAACTAATATTATAACAAACAATGGTCAATTAATTTGACATTTTGAGCAGTAGGGTGCTCTGGTCTCTTTCCCAAACATGTGTGCACACTTTGGCTGGAAAGCAAATTTGTTCTGTGCATCAAAATTGCCACTGTCGTAGTGCTTTTCAAAGGGCAATGTTTTTTTTTTAAATTCGATTCAAAAAAGGAAATCCTCCAATAAGACATCAGGAAAATGTTTGGTGCAGAAAAAAAAATTGCTGCTGATGGATAAAACTTCAATGATGTCATCATCATCTATAAATAACGTGTACAATTTTAGTGCCACACAATCAGCTACGGATATTCAGCGTTTCAGCCGAAGCCATACACTGCCACAGCCGTTAAGTTGGACAATTCAATGTGTATATCAAATTACTGACGTCTGGGGACACGACCGATTTCAGCGTTAGAAATATTCCAGATTATAGATTTCAAATTAAAGTGTGACTCATTATTTTCACCGCACCAAAGCCCTCAAGCGGATTATATTCGCCAGCGTTCATACTTCGGGGCATTGTTTTGTTTAAATAACCAGCGTCTGGGGACACGACCAATTTCTATTATTAAGATGTGTGCAGAATGATGAGTGAGTCATGCATGTTCTTAGGCCCTCAAGAGTATCAGATTCGCCAATGAAGGGGACTCTAAGGCCTTTTGTGCGTTCAGGTTACCGTCGTCTGGGAACAAGACCAAAATCAATACCCCTAGCCCTTTAACTTTAAATGTAGTAACAAGCGAGATGGGTGCATATTTGTACTTTCCAAACTCAAAAGACTGTTTGACCCAAAATGTGATAAGCAAAGACAAAAATTGCAAAGCAAAATGGGCTACCTGTGGAAACACAGCGGAACGCACGTTGCTCGCGGCTGTCAAATGCTGCTAATTGAAATTGTTTAAGCGTTATTAAAATCGGCTCTGATGTTGTGGTGGTGTTTCTATTTCACAATCGAAGCCTCGTCCTTGTATTCACACAATCCAGGGTGAATTCACAGTCTGTGATGCATTTAAGGCGACAGAACGACAATGCCGGGCACACATTTTTTTCTTTAATGTATTTGTTTTCTTTAATTTTCCACGGCCATTCTCATGTCATTTCTGTGGACGACAAATCACTGTCAGAATGTGTGTCATCTCTCTTGAGCGAGCATGTGCCAGAACTGTCATGAACTATTTACTTTCTTTTGGTCCATCGGGTTGTACCTGCATTAATAATTGTGTTGTCATATTTTCACTTTATCGTCTTACTCTAAAGACAGCCTATCTTTTTGGCAAAATTGAAGTAGGAGCCAAAGCACCAATGGTCCTTTGGTGATATTTTGCCTGATAACCTTTTTTTTGTATGTTTGTGCTCGGCACCATGCAGCTCTTAAGATCACTTAAAGGCAGTGGACACTATTGGTAATTATTCAAAATAACTATTAGCATAAAACCTTACTTGGTAACGAGTCATGTGAAGAGGTTGATAGTATAAAACATTGTGAGAAACGGCTTCCTCTGAAGTAATGTAGTTTTCGAGAAAGAAGTAATTTTCCTCGAATTTGATTTCGAGACCTCAGATTTAGAAATTGAGGTCTGCATCTGAAAGCACACATCTTCGTGTGACAAGGGTGTTTTCTTCTTTCATTATTATCTTGCAACTTCGACGACCGGTTGAGCTCAAATTTTCACAGGTTTGTTATTTTGTGCATATGTTGAGATACATCAACTGTGAAGAATAGTCTTAGACAATTACCAATAGTGTCCAGTGTCTTTAAGCCCAAACCTAAGCAAATACCATATTAATGATGTAGATCAGTCTTGCTGTTTTCAATTTTTGGCGAATCAAAAATTATCAGGAACCCAGTCGCCAACGGTTCATACTATGACATGCTAGTTAAATTTGCCTGATAATCATTTTTTGCAAGTTTTTATGCTCACACAGCTCTTGTTTGTGCTGAAGCAAGTTCTACGAAATTGGGTCCGGTATTCGCTACGACCGTATACTTCTTGTATGACCAGACGAAGGGCTTATTAAGGCACAAACTTAAGAACTCAAAATGGCGCCTCAGAGTATCCAGCACTGGATAGATTTTCACCACTTGAGGGCTTTTTATTAAGATCCCTTTAAAGACACTAGACACCTTTGGGTATCTCACAGTTAGCATTATAATAACTTACTTGGTAACGAGCAACGAAGAGATGTTGGTAGTAAAAAACATTGTGAGAAACGACTCCCTTTGAAGTGACCTAGTTTTTGTTTTTTGTTTTTTAAGATGTAGTTTTTCACTAAAATATTTGACTCTGAGAAAGACTTCAGAACACAATGTGCAAAAATTGTGTTTTTTCTTTCATTATTTTCTTGCAACTTCGATGAGTACCAATTGAGCCCAAATTTTAACAGATACTGGTCTTTGTTACGTACCAAAGGTGTCCTGCAGCCGATACGTCTATGGTTAATCCTAAGTTAGGAAGAATTTGGTGAAATTAACGACAGTGCCTTTAAAGCACAACTTAACTCAAAATGGCGCCTGAAAGTATCCAGCCCTGGATAGATTTCCAACACTTAAGGGCTTTTTTATTATATCCCTTTAAAGGACAAAAAGGAAAGGTATTCATCTATCTTCTTCACACCTCTTTTCAACCTCGCCTGTGAGTCACCTCCTTCCCGGGATGAGGAATGGAATTCAAGGATGAGTTTCGATCGATTGATGCATCCTCACACCCGCACGGGCATTGAAGGTTGTTTGGGGTTGGGGATGGCTTGGTACCGGTTTGCACCATTGTATAGAGGTCCTCGTCACCTGTTGTATAGTAGGCATTCTGTATTGATGCCTTAGGACTGGGGATGTGTGTTGATTTGATGTTTCTTTTTGGCGACATGATTGTTGTATTGTTGTTGGCATGTTTTGAGTGTGTGTTTGGGGGATGGGCCTACAGGAATATGAAAGGTTGGGGGGGGGGGGCTGATGGGTACTGGTTTGTTGCTCCATTGAAAGGCCCTTATGCACCTGTTGTATATAGGCATCTTGTAATAATGCCTAAGGAGTGGGGATGTGTAGATGATGCCCCTTTTTGGCGGCATGAATGTTGTATTGCTGTTGGCATGTTTTGGGGGTGTGTCCGGGGGATGGGCCTACAGGAATATGAAAGGTTGGGGGGGGGGGGGTGGGGCTGATGGGTACTGGTTTGTTGCTCCATTGTTAAGGTACTTATGCACCTGTTGTATACAGGCATCTCGTAATGATGCCTAAGGAGTGGGGATGTGTAGATGTTGCCCCTTTTTGGCGACATGCATGTTGTATTGTTGTGAGCATGTAGGATGTGTATTCGGGGGATGAGCCTATTATGAAAGAAAATGAAATTGATTTTAAAGGGGGTTTTATATCCGTGTTCGAGGTTGTTAATGGTTGTTTGTTAACGTTTGTAGTGTAGAAACTTCTGGGTCAAATTTGACCCGGATTCCAGGTCCCATCCGGGGGGGGGGGGGGCCTTGATCAATTTCTGGGTCAGGCTGACCCGGGATCTGGTTAAAGAAGGGATTTTAATCGGGATTCTGCGTCAGTTTGACCCATTTCTCTGTCACTTTGACACAGACTCCAGGTTTTATAAACTTGGCCCGGCAGTGCATATAGTCCTACGGGACGCAGCAACTGGGTCAACTGTGGCTAGAAAACTATATGTTAAACATCCTTTTGATACTATCTTCAAAGATTTTTGTTACAATTTCTGTAAGCATTTTGTGATTGAGTATGAACGCACGGATTTAATCTCGTTCAATTTCGAAACAATCTCGCAAGCTTATAGGTGAACCTCATTTATACAAAACATTATAGTGCGTTAGCATTTTTATTATTCACAGTTTGTCTTTCCTTAATCTACACAATGTACTCTCGCCCGTGACGAAATCGCTATAGGGGCCTTTCCTGGGACCCACTAATTTGTCACACACTCGCAATAACGGATCTCAAAGGAATAGATTTGTCACAGGGGCCCGGTCGAAACTTCTTCTTGGCTTACACACCCCTAGATTTCCCTCCCGGTGTGGAGCCGTTATTCCTCCCCGTTTTAATTTGAAGCGACTCGGTGAAACGTGATCGGTGCGTGTCCCACGGAGACTTTTATCTCTCATTGTGATGGCAGCAAATAGAATCAATTTGAATTTGAACCCACAGCCTCCGCACTGTTTAAAGGTGGGTTATTTACGGTCGGGACGAGTTGGCATAAGGCATGGTCGGTAGAGGGCTCCGTTTTCGTGATCCTGCTGACAGCGAGAATTGCGATTAGAAGCCATTTTGTGTTACATTCATTGGGTGCCATACCAGTCTGCCCATTATGTTGTGGTGCAACCGGGTGCCATACTAGTCTGCCCATTGTGTTGTGGTGCAAACGGGTGCCATACTAGTCTGCCCATTGTGTTGTGGTGCAAACGGGTGCCATACTAGTCTGCCCATTGGGTTGTGGTGCAAACGGGTGCCATACTAGTCTGCCCATTGGGTTGTGGTTGTGCTGCATTTTGACCAAATGGCGTCCAGCAACCTGGGGTGCGTTTGTTGGCGGTTGTTACAAATAATTATTTCGGTTGAACTGGAAATTGGTAAATCAATGGCCAATGACCTAAACGGTTTTTTGTTACGACCGCCAAAACGGACCCAATGTGACTCGCCGAAGTAAACTGGTCCCTCCGTGTCAACTGTCTCAGTCCCTATCCCTGACTGCGTGGGTTTTCCCCTATAGGGGTTTTTCCCTCCCACGTCTAAAACTGAAACTTCTTCATTGTCTTCTTTACAAAATTTACCGCAAACCTTACTAGATCCGTTAGGATGCTTTGCCGACTACGTAATTCAGATTAAATTATTGAGATTCGGAATCCAGACTCGTTTTCAGAGTGTTTGGCCTTGACAGTGACCGTAGGCGTGACAGTGACCGTAGGCGAAAGCGGGCACTTGCAAGTTTAGACAACGGCATAAATCCCGCCATAGAGCCTATAGTTTGTTTTCCTGTTGGTAATCACTATGACGTAATTTGAGCCGGAAGTGCCTCACAAACGAAATACACAGACGCAGTTCTCAAGCACTAACGCTTCGCGCTCATCTTTAGACTGCAACCGGAAGTACGTCACTACTTACGCGCAGGACAGGAAGTGCCCATAAGTTTCGAAGCCTCTCAAGTTCTTTGTAATTTATTAAAGGCACTGGACACTATTGCTAATTATTCAAGTTAATTTTTAGCACAAGAGCTTACTTGGTGACAGGCAATGGATAGCTGCTACTAGTATAAAACATTACGAGAAACGGCTCCCTCTGGAGTAACGTAGTTTTTGAGAAAGAGGTAATTTCTAGCTCAAACAATAAAAATACTTCATCTGATGCTTTTTATTTTTGGAGCAAGGTCTTTTTCTTTCTTTTTCTTTCTTCTCTCGCAAATTCGACGACCAATTGAGCCCATATTTTCACAGGTTTGTTAGATGCATGTTTGGGATACACCAAGTGAGAATACTGTTCTTTGACATTTACCAATAGTCCAGTGCCTTTAAGAGTAAGCTCTCTGATTATGCGCTGGTTACCAAGTAAGTTTTTATGCTAATTTTCTTTGAGTACTTACCAATAGCGTACAGTGTCTTTAAAGGTCAGTTTGCTCGCTCCATTACGATTGTGTAACCTATCGCTCTGTCACAGTGTTAAGTAGATATTTGTCTGCAGGGTCAAATCAATCAGGTTTGGATCATGAACGTGCTAATACATTGAAGGGGGTATTGATGGTGTTCAATTACCATTTCAATTTATGAGACGACTATCTTAGGCATGGGAGCATCCTCGAAGATCTAGAACACTGTCTCATCTGCATTTTGTAATTCCCTTTCTCACAATTGACTTTAAATTAACTTTGTTCTTTACATTTACCAATACATCAGCCATACCTCTACACAAGACTTACGATAAACCGTTTACCCTAACGTAAACTTGTGCATAAACGTTTACTTTTACGTCAGCCTTACCTTTGCATAAACCTCTACATTTAACTTTACTAAACCTTTTCATTTACCTTTACTAGAATATCCGCACTAACGTAAACTTTTATATAAACCTTTACGTTTACCTTTAACTTTAACCTTACACTCAAATTAACCTCTGCCTGTTCACCTTTACATGCCTTCGTAAACATTTACATAAACCTTAACGTTTACCTTTTCTATAACCTTTTAGGTACATAAACCTAGTTAATATACCTTTACCAAACGTTTAAGTTTTAATATAGAACCCTTAAGTAACGTAAACTTTTGCATAAACTTTGAATTTAACCTCGCAACAAAAGAAAGGTGATTTCATAAAATGGGACTTCTTCTCAGATTCTGCGTCAGTTTGACCCATTTCTGGATCATTTTGACACAAATTACTCCGATCACACTGACCTGAAATGGATCAGTCCCCTGAGGACACCCCGGGCTTAATTTTGACTCGGACAGTTTTAGAGTAATGAGCATTTTTCATAGTGATCAATTGGTTTTTACGCCACATAAGATATATATTTATTGACCAAACCAACAGCGGACGAGCCGCCAACTGCAGGAAAGGATAATACACAATTAAAAATATTCATATAGCCTATATACAAACAAAACGTATGTGTACAAAGTTAACAATTAATATAGAATCATTTTAGGAAAGAAAATTAAAGCATACATTGAAGATTAAATAAAGTAAAATTGGTAACAGAAACAAATCAGCATGAACGACTGGGGGAAAAAATATTAAAAATATATTTTAAAAGCAAATGCCTACATTAAATTATAAAATAGAATAAACAATAAAAGACAAGGGAATTTTTTTAAAAGAGTGCCCCTTTAAACATTTCTTTGATCCCTGTGTGCCGGAGTAGACACAGCCGAATACAGACCTAGAGTGCTCCTTTAAATTAAGTACCTCTCTCATGTTATCTCTACACGTAGCGTTCACTATCGATTTGTTCAGGTCGTTTCCTAACCTACATATCCAACCGTGTTTATGTCAATTTTCATTACAAATTTGTTTCAATAATGCTTGTTTTTGCCCTGAGGCCGCACTGTGCACTTCCAATTGTCAGTGACAGAAACGGGTTATATTGATCCTTATTATAAATAATTCCCTTTAATGAACTTTGTTAGTCGTCCTGAATCAACTCTCTTCGCTTATTGTATTCAAATTGAGGCTGGAAGGAAAACAAATAGCCAGGTCCCTTCGATGAAATGATCATACAAACTTGTATTTGTATTGCGTTATACAGGAAACCTGACCAAGATGACACAAAAGTTCCCTATTATAGACCTTTCTATTGCAACGCCACTGCCCAATTGTTTTGCCAACCCTGGTTGGAAAACCATGGATAGAGATGCAAAGGAAACACTGTTGTATAGGATTGTGTGCTTTTAGATGCGTGAGAAAGGCTTCATGCCTGAAATGGTTCCCAGCTTTAATCTTTCGGGTGAAAAATACCTCTTTCTCTAAAATTACTTCACAGTAGGTTCATGGCCTTTAACTTGTGAAGCATACAAAAAATACACCATGCCTTGCTAAACTGACCATGAGTATTACAGAGCAATGTTTAAATCTACCAGTTTCCCCATTCACTGGAACATCTTTGATAAGTTTCGTACATTATGCACACAGCCTCTTTTGGATTGTTAACATATTCTAAGTGAAGCCCTGCTTCATGCTCATCACACCATCCTCTGGTCACACGTGTCTGCACATCAAACTCGAGCGGAATGCCAGAGTTATTAGGCAACACTTCCCAATGCATTCAAAGATGTTTTCCCCTTGGAGTAGCGAGCTGTCTTCCGTTAGGGCTTTAGCCTTAAATAACAAAGAGTAGCCAGTGGGATGGTTGGTTTAAAGATGTTTTACAAATGGCAAAACCATGAGGCGAATGGAACTCAAGTTTAACGCAAAGGAAATGCAGAAGGGGGTACCCCTTCACCAAAATATACATTGTTAACATTCGTAGATTAAAATGTAATTCGCATTTGACAATGAAAAGGGAAAGAGGGGAGAAGCATTGTAAATATATCTCATCTTGATTCAAATATAGTGAGCATATAAGTGCTATAATAATATTTTTATTCATACAGATACAGCCACCTATTCATATTGATTCAAAGATATTGCTTTCACTGAGCTTCAGCTTCATGCAAAACTTGACTTTTATTCGAAGAGAGTCATCGGAACATTCATACACGGATTCGATTTCACACAGCACTAAGATTTTAAGATGAGTTGTCAGTAATGCAATAGTGATTTGTATTGTAGCATCACTTTGCTTATAGCAAAGTCAGCTAAATTAATGTTGTAAACACGCACCCAAAATTGTTAACCTTCAAAAAGAGAGTCGATATAATGCAAAGTAGACACCTGTTACCGGTCAAAAGGGTATTTCATTCACATTGTTCTGCCTGGTGCCCGGTAGAAGCTATTCTGCTTAGTAAAGAGTAACAGCTTGATCTGTACTTTGGGCCCAGTTCAGCCACCATAGCGATGTGTGCCTTATCTTGATTCAAGAGAGTAATAGTATCGACGTCTAATATAGCGCACGTATCTACCAAACAATGTACTCGAGGCGCTGAGGGTTTTACAAACTTTCAGAAAGATATGTTATTGCAGTGATGAATTCTGAGACCCAATTGTTCAGCACATTCTGAGGGTTTACAATGTGCGACGGCGCATACAGCAGCCACAGCCAGGAACACCGGGGCAAACCCCTTCTCTTTTCGTTGTGCACTGGGTTCTTTTACATGCGTTACAACACAACACATGGGACCAACGGCTTTACGTCCTATCCGAAGAGTACAGCACCATTGTCCTTGGGGTGATCTGTGTGCAAATAGAGTTAGCAGACATCTTTAAAGAAAGAACAGTGTATGACCGTCTCCCGTGGGTCCTCGCCCCTCCTCCACGGGCATTGCAATCTACCTTATCATATGCAGACACTGGTAATTCGAAGCTTACCAAAACACCAGCCAACATTCATGACTAGAATCTAAATGCGATCCGAAGAGTTCTTTAATTCTCTCTTTTTGTCCTATCTGGGGTACGTGAATGCTGGTGCATTTTAATGAAGTTGTTACTCCCTACCGTATTCCGTGCTGACCTGTTTTTCCCCGCAAGTTGGCTTACGATGTATAATAGATAAAATGGAGATATCAGCTATCTACTTGCGCCATGATATCTTGCGTTGGGTTTTACCCACTGACTGCCCGTTGATGTAAACCCGTATTGTAATGTAATCCCACCCGTGGTCGGTTTCATGTGTACACGTGTGGCTTACGTTGGTTTACATGGCAAAGTACTTGCAAATTGCATTCCGTAATGGTAACGTACACAGAACACGCGCATTATACAAAATTCAACTGTTATTGGACGTACTGTAAACGTATACTCTATACAAATATCCGGGTGGAATTCACCCGGACCCAGGTCTCGTGTTCTGTATGGTCCGGAGTCTGTGTCGAAATGACACAGCAATGTTAATGCGATTAATCCGAGTAACACTAAAAGTCCGGTTTTTAAAACCATTTTCCGGGTCAGCCTGACCCAGAATCAGGTCAGGAACCCTGGTATCTGGAACCGATGGCCCTTTTCGAATCTATGGCTTCAGATTCGTCTTCAGGCTCCGTTCTCTCGTCTGAAGCCGTGTGCAGTGTGCACGTACGCAAAGCAAAACAACCGCAGGGCCAAGCTAGCCTGAGCCGAATCTGGAACCGAAGCCGTTATTTCGAAAAGGGCCATAGTCAATTCTGACCCGAGGTTTACGGCTATTTGCTCTCGGTCAGTATATAATGAGCAAAACGTAAATTTTGTAACACTGGTTCTTTTAGAGAACCACCACAACTCACAAGAAATGAATGTTTTATTTTGAGGTAAAATATGTTTTAGGCGGTATTATGTCGGGTAACTGAGTAGATAACTGGACGAAATTTGTGTCAAATCTTGAGCAAAAAATGTGGCAACTGTGCGAATTCAGTGATAAGGAGCCTCCACTGTACAAATTGGACTCCTCGCTCCTCATAAAATCACTCCTAAATATAAAACCCACCAGCGGCAAAGTAAATATTTGAATAGTCCGATGGGACAGCTCTCCCACTCAACATGTCGTTCAGGCAAGTCACTTGAAATACAGAATATTTCCCCCACTCTTCAAAGAAGAAGTATTGATGACCTTTTCATCACCAAACTGGTAAAACCGGTTGTTTGTTGTCCGCCAAACAATCCGGGCTTTAGATTTCCCTCGTGCCCCTCTCTCTGCCCGGTGATTATGTGCATATCCTCCCGGCAACCCTGGCACGATGGAGGGTCTCCATCGGGAGTCCAGGCAGGATCGGGATCGATGGCGTGATCACCCTAGGGATCGACTCATCCGGTATTATGTGCGGAGTTTTCTTAGCGTAGTTTTTTTTTTCTTCTTCTCCATCTTTGGCAGTCTCACCGTGCGCTTCCTGTCTTCCCCCAAACTCTGTTGTTTTTTCTTCCTCTTTTTTGAAGGGACAAGACTTGACCAAGTCGCTCTCTAGACCTACGATACGTTTTCTCTGCATCTTCTACTTTTGTCAGTCTCACCATGCGCTTCCTGTCTCTTGTTCCTCCTACTTTGGTGAGGGGAAAAGACTTCACCAAGTCGCTCCCTACTACACTTACTTATACGTTATTACCAAGATATGGGAATTAGAACCACTGGGTAGTTTTTCTCCATCTTCGTCTTTTGGCAGTCTCACCGTGCAGCGTTCTTACTTCCTGTCTCCCTAAACTCTCTTGTTTTTTCTCTCCTACCTTTATGGAAGGGAAAATACTTGACCAAGTCTCTCGCTACACCTGCGATACGTTGACCAAGTGATTAGATGTTAAACCAGTCACAGCCTGCCGGCAGGTTGAACCTCAAGCATCCACAATTGCGATCGCGACTTGACGTAGTTGCTTTTTGTTTTGACTTTGTCACTTTTCTCAACTTGAACAGTTTATTTCGTGTTAGAGCTCAAATTGTCAAATTTTTGTTTTGCTGCGAGTTCAACTGTCTTTAAATGGCTATACGCTTCATACTCTCACGACTGAAATTTTAAATAATTGCGGTAGTTGAACAGGCTGATATGCTATTGAAAGCAGCCAGAGCTTGGTGGCGAGTCTAGGTTGAATATCCACACAGCCACCCTTAAGCTTTCCGCTATAGCGCAGATCCACTCCAGCGCATGATCACCAAAACGGTACCCCACAAGCACCGCAGATTGCCCCTTAAACACAACACAATATGAGCACAAAGAATACGATCTAAAGTCTCAAAAGGGTTACTCAGCTGCCGGTATGAGCAAACGACTTAATACGAGTCTACCCCTGGGGATTTTTGATATGGAAACAGTTTGTGTGACCGTCTTAGCCCATGGTTAGGATAAACATGTCTTGTTTGGAATTGCTTTGAAGCATAATAAAGCCACCTCCTTCGGCATGTTATGTTTGGTGGGACATCACCGCTTCTTCCGATAAAAAATGTCATGGAATCGCCTGGTTGAACTCATTTTCTAGTACAATATAATTTGACGGTGCCTTCATCTCTTCTTAAAGACGACGCAGCACAAAGGGGTTTCCTTACTAACAGTATATACAGCCGTTTTTTAGGAGATGTTGTCTAGAACTAGTGGTGCTTTTGAGAGCTTCAGATTCGAACACCTGTTATGAAAATTACAACTTCTTTTCGAAACAAACCTTATGAAATATGGGTAAATGGAATTGTTAAAACTAACACATTTCAAACTAGAAAAATGATACATATTTTACTTGGTCAATTGTATACTTACTGTGGATAAAAAAGTCATTAAAGATGACACTTTGATGCATTGGGCATAAACAACTTCCGTTGTATTTTGCAGAGCTGCAATTGGAATTTGTTCTTCTTATATATGCATAAAGGTGCTGGAACGTCGCACGAGTCACCATCTTTGTAATCTATGTAATATTAGATTGTCATCGAGGTCAAAGTTTAAGAGTCGGGGCAGTCGTGTTCGGACCCCCAACGTGGATTCGTTTTTGTGAAACAGATCAGGCAGACACATTGCAGATCAGGATCGATATTTCTGATCCGGCTCCCGTAACCGCACAGCTTATTACATGTGCAGCTAGGCAAGATGTTGTTGCAATGTGTTGGAAGAGCTACCTGGTACACAAACACTACCTTTAAAATGAGGCGTCCGTGTCACAGACTACCATTCAATTGCTGATCGGGGTCGAGACTTTTGATCCGAGTCAATTCTAAACAGCAGAGCCCATTTCTTGTGCAGCTGTTGTGGGATATAGGCAAGAGGTTGTTGCACCGTATTGGAAGAGCTACCTGGTACCCAACGACACCTTTAAAATGGCGTCCGTGTCAAAGGCTACCATGCAATTGCAGATCGGGGTCGGGACTTTTGATCCGGGTCACTTGTAAACAGCAGAGCTCGTGCAGGTACTTGCTGTAGACTAGGTCAGAGGCTCTTGCAGTGTGTTGAAAGAGCTAACCTTGTACGCCTTTAAAATGGCGTCCGTGTCCCTACCATGCAATTAACGGTGTACAACACGCTCTCGAAGCTGTGCCAGCGGCCTCTGTTAGTGTTTGTTCCAACGTTGCTGACTCTAAATATTGATAACCCGCCGTCCACGATTTCATTTGTCATTTGTACTTCTGTACTTGGATGTCAGTCTTCTATCACACACTTAAACTCTTCCCTCATGCCTTCCCTTTCATGACTTGTAAAGAATATACCAAGTCTGACACCCCGACCTTTTCTTTATTTATGCGAGCGTCGGTGAAGTACCCTCCCATAGCAAATCTGACGTTTTTATTGGATTTTTCAGTTTCGGCACCAGGCCCTTCAGACTATTTTCGCTGTCAGGGAACGGCATTTTGGGTGAAACAAGAGAATGACAAAGGAGT
Source organism: Asterias rubens (assembly GCF_902459465.1). Lineage (NCBI taxonomy): Eukaryota > Metazoa > Echinodermata > Asteroidea > Forcipulatida > Asteriidae > Asterias > Asterias rubens. Next base: position 10,854,011 of record NC_047079.1, read on the forward strand.
TTAGTTTTAGAAGGAGTGGGAACCTCGCGGGAATTAAGATGAATTCTCGAGTAGTCAGTAGAGATTTTGGTTGGGGATGATTTTTTTGTGAGCCATCATTCTTGATGCTTCGGATCATCACGGCATTATGGAAGTTAATTATGGCGCGATTAGAGCGTTCATTTGTAATATCAATCAAAATGGTGACTGGAAGAGATATGACGTGGTATGTGATTTGTAGGGAAATAAATGTGCATAACTTTAAAGGGGAGGTATGGTCTTGGTTCATGAAAAGGAATTAAGCGAACTGTTTGTGTGTAGTTTTTGGAAAAGCTTGCTTTAAAGCGAAAAAACACGTGTGCGTGTGCTTTTTTAAATTGTGTTATTGGCGGTGGAAATGGACGCAATCAACTATGGCTAGTCTTCAAATTCTGTTGTATTGAAATTTGCAATAATTTGTTGTTCTGAGGGGACTGTTTTAAAATCAGTATTGTTGCTAATAATTTGTTTGTCTGTTTTTTTTTCTCGGAAAGTAAAAATCATTGTCATTAAAATGCGTTGCTAGTTTCGATTATCATCAGACACATTCCAGTAATTTGTATCCACAAGACTTTCTACATCTTACGAAAACTTATGATCTCGGCAGTAAATGCATGAAATGTTCCTTTTATTGAACCAAACTTAACCTAAAATTAGACCTACTTTAAAGGCAGTGAACACTTTGTAATTACTAAAAAATAATCATTAGCATGAAACCCTTACCTGGTAACGAGTAATGGGGAGGGGTAGATAGTATAAAACATTGTGAGAAACGGCTCCCTCTGAAGTAACGTAGTTTTCGAGAAAGAAGTAATTTTCCACGAATTTGATGTCGAGACCCTCGGGATAAGATGTTGAGGTCTCGAAATCAAGCATCTGAAAGCACGGAACTTCGTGTGATAAGGGTGTTTTTTTTCTTTCATAGTTATCTCGCAACTTTGACGACCAATTGATCTCAAATTTTTACAGGTTTGTTATTTTATGCATATGTTGAGATGCACCAAGTGAGAAGACTGGTCTTTGACAATTACCACTTTTGTCAAGTGTCTTTAAGCTGATCCACAATCCTTGACTATCTCTTCACTGTTTCCTCGAAATGACGACTACACAGAAATCATAAAACTGTGTCAACCGGTTTCTGACCTTCTATCATACTTAATGCTGTCTGGTGTTTAGACACATTACAACATTCCATTTAAAGTGGGTCCATTTTGTATTTTAATTCGGTCTGCATAATGTGTTTAGCCGGGGGTGTAAATGCATCTCGTGTTTTCGAAACACAGACTACAGTTCCGAATCAGGCTTATGTTCTTCGGCCATTTTCAATCGATGGACATCTATACGGGCCCGTTGCTAAAGAACTGATTGTACTTTGTTTAAGAAATTCATTCCAAAGTACAAAATTATGGTAGGATCAGAACCCAAGGGGGACTTTAGGACGCTTGGTGGCAGCAAACATACCACGTGATTTCCCATTCATTTACGTCACTTTCTTAATTAGAGAACAATCTAATTATTTGGTAAGCAAGCGTCATGGAGACAGTGGTTAAGCACAATAATGTTTGCAATAGCGCAGAAAATCTGTTCCGTGATCCTTTTAACAAGAAGTTAATTTATTATCCCGACTGTTATAAAGTCTATTGTATAGTTGATGCTCCTTACAATGTAGACCGTGACGTCACCAAGTTACGGCTCGTAGCGCCAATCAGAAAATCTTTTCTGTAAACCTTTTAACAAGAAGAACTTTATCTGTGACTGTTATAAAGTCAAGATAGCGTTGGTGCAATGACAACGTAGACCGTGACGTCACCTGGTAACGGCTCGTATAGCGCCAATCACCAATCCATTTACGACTGTAATTAAATAACGATGAGGTCATAATAGAGGACAAATGTCCCGAAAATACGCGCCAAATTGGATCAATCAACTTCAATTTATCGTCTCCCAAATGCTGTTCATTTCGCCCTTAATAGCCCGTGGGCTACCATCGCGAGCAAGCGGAAATTGGCCGGTGCAATGAGCCGCTCGGACGGCGTATAGCCGAGTCGCCTGCGCCCCGCTACTGTGCCCGCACTCAGTAACCGTAAACAAAGTTCTTCTTTCTAGCTCCTGGTGTAATTTAATTTCATACCTGGGACACAAACCTCTCCCGTCTTGGCGGCCAGTCGGACAGAAATAATTCAAATTGGTTATTAGTGCTTTGAACAAACCGAGGCGTTTGTGGAACACTCATTACACAGGCACTGAGTGAGAAGGTACAATCTACCGTAACATCTAGGAATAAATTATGAAAAAGGTTTTTGTCGACCAAGGAGAGGAGTGTATTTTCCATTACTCAAGTTTGTTCACTATTTCAGCAAGTCAATTTCTCTTTTCATTGCAATTTTAAGGTGACTCGTTATGATTGGTGATCTCTCTTGTTTCGCCATTTTGTCAATGTATACGGAAATTTACAACTAACTCAAGTGAACTGGGTAGCCTATTGTATGAATGTAAAACAATTCAGAATTAACGTGTGTTTCCATAAGTCAAAGAAAGAGCTATGGTTTGGAATAACCGAAAAGAGACTAGTAAAATCACAAAAAGTTAAAGGCAATCGTATGTAATTAAAGGCAGTGGATACTTTTGGTAATTACTCAAAATAATTATTAGCATACAACCTTTCTTGCATGGTGACGAGTAATGGGGAGAGGTTGATGGTATACAAACATTGTGAGAACTTGCTCCCTCTGAAAAGCCACAGTTTACTAAAAAGAAGTAATTTTCCACGAATTTGATTTCAAGACCTCAGATTTAGAACTTGAGGTCTCGAAATCAACCATCTAAACGCACACAACTTCGTGTAACAAGGGTGTTTTTTCTTCCATTATTATCTCGCGAGTTCGATGACCGATTGAGCTCAAATGTTCACAGGTTTGTTATTTTATGCATATATTGAGATACACCAACTGTGAAGGCTAGTGTTTGACAATTACCAATAGTGTCCACTGCCTTTAATAAGCATTACTAAACAGACATAGACTTTATGGACAATAAGTCATTTGATGGGGGCATCTCGTCTACAGGACAAAGAAGGTCTTTGGCCCATGATGTGTGTTCTGCGCGTATTGTGCGCTTTCCATTGAGCAAGTTCGGGTGAGTGGCTTGGGACTTGACCAGAAACTGTGACGTAGCTCTCAAAATGAACGTATCGACCATGCTCCAACGGTTCGATGTAGTCAACCTCCCTGTGCTCTATGGTTTCTGGTTAGTCTAGTCGGTCTAGTTGCCAACAGAACTTGCTCATTGTTTCATTGCAGTTTGATGACGTCATCGCAAGAAGGTCCAATTGTGATATATGTTTATTTATGAGTCGTACCGACGTACCGGTCTTAATTTATCAATGTACTTCAGCCAAGATGTTCGAGTCAGTGTTGAAGATATCTCCCTAAACTAAAAGAGAACTAGTTTGAACTTTAACCAAGAAGTAATTTCATTCCACCACACAAAGAGAAACAGACGACAAGCATTAACTTTCTCGCACCAATATATTCCACCTGTACGCAGCCCCTGTGTTTCACCGTGAGCGTCCTCTCAGCCGAAACTCGTTCCCGCCAATTTTAATAGAGCCAGCTGACAAATCCCTTATATCGCTGTATTAAAGGCACTGTTCACCTTTGGTAATTGTCAAAGACCAGTATTCTCACTTGGTGTATCCCAACATACACATAAAATAACAAATTTGTAAAAATGTGGCCTCCAACTGGTCATCGATGTTGCAAGAGAAGAGTAAAAGAAAACCACCCTTGTTGCATTACTCTGTGCGCGTTCAGATGCATATAAAAAGGTTTGTCAGAGCTGGAGGTGTTTTATTATTAGACTGAGAAATTATCTCTTTCTCAAAAACTCCCTAACTTCAGAGGGAGCCATTTCTCACGTTGCTTTATACCATCAAAAGTTCCCCATTGCTCGTAATACCAAGTTTTCATGCTAACGATTATTTGGAGTAATTACCAATAGTGTCCAGTGCCTTTAAGGTGCATATTCCTGTCGACGACCTGAAACGGCGATTTCAGCGCGATTTGAGCGCAATTACAGAGGGGCTCCGGCGCTCCGATTGCCCCATCGGGCTCCTTTACTGTCATCGTTGCTGTCAAAATTAGCACTCTGGGCACTCCGGTGAGTAATTCCAATCGGCTATACACAGAAGCTGAGTTCAAATCCTTTTGGTCTAATTTCGAACAGGAATGGTGATGAAAATGGATGAGGGAGACCTCGTTTTGTGTTTTTCTTTTACCCAAGAAGAGGAACAAATGGTAACACAATCCGGAGATGTAGTTTAGCGCTTGATCCTGCCGAACGTTGTCCCCATTTTGGAGCTCCGTTTTGTGATAGAGTTATTTGAATCTGACCCACTGCTGCCAATGCAAGTATTTTGGAACTATAACTTGTAACAGCTGGAGCCCGAAACAAATCATTTAATGGCATGGACGATTGGGTGAAATTCAGCAGAATAGATACATTGGCGTAAACAGCAAGCATTTTTATGTTGTTCCTTATAGACTTGGGTTTGAGCTGCGTCAAGAAGTTTGGTACAATACACTATCGTGCCAAACGTGAAATAGTGTGGTACCTTTTTGTTTGTTTTATGTATTGTGTACATGGGGACCAGACAGTGGCTCAATATTTCGTCACCAGAGACAAGCAGCGAAACCAGGACATGGAAACAGATTAAATCTAAAAACAAATTAATCCTTCTGATGTTAAATCTATAAATAAATTTATAAACATCCTTGAAACTATGGATTGTCATGAACGGCCACATTACCGATCGGTGCAGCAAATTTGTTTTCTGTAGGCCTACATCAAACTTGCCTCTGTCGTAGTGCTTTTCAATGGGGATTTTTGTCTTAATCGATTAAAAACAAAAAGGATTCTTTTAAAACAAAACAGTTTTGAATATGGTAGTTCTTTACTACATGAAACAAAAATGCCAATGGTGTAGCCTGCCAGAATCTTGGTACTTTTTTTATTATATCCAAACGCAAATTCCTCACGACGGAAATTAAAATAACGACCGGCGACAAGTTGCTGGAACCACCCGGCCCAGCTGGTCTTAAACACACGCCCCCAATCACTACTTACAACCTTAATTTCTAGTTCAAAACACCCTTGTTGCAGCTGCCATAACAAGAAAATGTGCGTTGACATCCGTGACGAGTTGTGACATGTAGGTCGACGGATAGAAACGTAAATACTATTCCAATTGAATTAACTATGAGCAAGTTCGAGTGTGCACTATGGTTAACTAAAGGTTGACTATTTTGACTCAAACCCAGACTGATCGACCATTGGTTGACTATGTTGTCGACCATTTGGAACCGGCCTCGTGACCATGGTTTCTTCACTGGTCCCAATAGCCTGTTTCGTGATACCATGTGTAGAGCGCAAAGGGGAACCAGTCACACTATAGCGAAAAAGGCGGATAGGCTTCCAAACGACTCGTTCGAGTGAGTGCGTCACAGCGCATGTACGTTGCTGGTCAGTGGTCGACTAAATTGTGCGCACTCAAACTTGCTCTATGTTGAAGATTGGGTCAGCTTTACGCCATGCCTAAATTCCCGTCTTCAATTCATGTATTTCAGGTCATATGACCCAAAATGAGTCAGGCCACTGGGGCGACATTTACAACGACTAGAATAACGTATTTCAATGACGTCATTTCTGACTGATATGTCACTGCTTTTCTACGTTCTTGTCGCCTACATTCATCAAGTGGAAATTGAAGCTCTTGATCAGAATTTAGAATTTCATATCGGGTTTCATTTGAGTAGTTGTTTTATTGTAACTTCGTCATTCATTTTTGCTTCAAGGGGAAAAAATCTACGGTTTTATTCTTCCGGGCGAAGCTAAACTAAAAGAATGTCGCGCTCAGACGAATGGTGAAACGAGAGCCTTTTTTTCTTTCCTTTTTCTCTCTCTCTCTTTTTTATCACTCTTTCTGTTTTTTTAATTAGGCGGATAGCCAGCTCATCGGAAATGAAATTTCGATTGCAGCGAAACTTAATTGCTTTATCGCGATATTCAACGTCATTTTTAATTTGAAAAAAAAAAACGCAATGGAAGACATTTTGTTACGACTTGCTTGGTGGAGAGGTAATTAGCTAGCTTCGGTGTTGGACTTCTGTCGCCTCTTGCTTATTACGAAACGTGCAATCGATCTTCACCAAAAGCAACTTATAACTGTCAAATTTCAATTAGTAGTGCTGAGGACAAATCCTGATTTTTTTTTTACGAAATCTATCGATGTTTTTGCTCTATTTAGCCATATACTCGATCACAATAAATATCTTAATTTTGATTTATAATGACCGAAGCAGCATGCGTTAATTTCAAACTAGAGCCATTGACGCCACACTGTAGGGAGGCTGGTGCCTTGATTAGCCCGGGGTCCACTTATATTGCAAATGCGGGGGAACTACGAGATTCGTGCAACTTTTGACCAGTTTTTTTTCCTGGAGAGAGCGGATAAAGCCTGGAAATCGCGCTTTTACTATCCATACCAAAATGTAGTTAAGTGTACATTATCTTGATTCAAAGACAGTAAAAGTATTGATGGTGGTACAATGGCGTCTTATCCTTGACATAAAGAGCCACGAGCCACAAAAACATTGCGGCAGTTTTTGATCTTGTCTTGATCCACAGAATGTAAGGGGCAGCAAGGCAATGCCGTTTAGGCAATCGCTCAGGGCATTTATGTAATGACCAGTGACACGTTGGCATTTCGTTGCCTCCGTGAAGCATCAATTTTGATTTTCAACCAAAAGCTGTACTTTATTTTGGTTCAACAGAATGTAAGAGGCACCAAGGCAATGAGGTATAAGCAATCGCTTGGGGCATGTATGTAATGACCAGGGACACGTAGCCTCCGTGAAGCACAAACAAATTCTCACTTTCTATCAGACGCGATACTTTGGTTTGGTTCAAGGTATTGAGCAGCCACTTCACGTTCATTTCCAATTAACTTTCACTTCTTGGCTTTCAAGAAGGCAAAGTGTATGTTTCTTCAGTTTTGTCAACATATCCATTCCCGCGCATATTCCACCATCTGTTCACGTCATTGTGCTGTAACATTTCGTTACTCCTGGAATTTTTAAAAAGCTTTTTCGTTAGAATTAGAAATGAACTTTGGTTATTTTGAGGAGGCAGCATATCGTTAGAGCAAAGGGTGTCTAACTGGCGTTGATAGTAATTTGCTCGCCATGTAGTACTCATGGTGTGACGTATAGCTGTCTGGTCCATTTTGATAGCTAATAATAGACACAGAGGGCAAAGGTTGAATAAGAGCTATTTCACCATACAGGCTATTACGTTTGATTGCACATGGAGAACCTTTTGTGTTTTGAGTTATGTTTTAAAAAATGAACTGAACACGGTATAACGTGAATCTGATCTGGGGTTATAATTGGTTCAAGTAATGCACTCCACGAATGTACTTATTGGCGCCCATATTAACTTATTATCAACTAATTTGTTGTGTAGGCATATTTGTTTTGGGTTTTTTGGGGGGGGGGTTGGTTGATTAAATGTTTGTTAACATTAGTATTACCATTTTTATAACATTATTTTTTATTCACTAAATTTATTGTGAATGTATTTTTATATAACATATATAACCTCTAAAGAAAGTCCAGTTTGGATCGAAAGCTAAGGCCATCTACCCTACTCATTTTAATATATAAAACCTTATACAAACTTGAATATTTGTGATTGTTTATTTTCGTTTGTAACTCTCTTTTGTGTGAGTGTTGGCTCTTAGAAGAGCCGGTTTGTTCTCAAGAGCCCATACTCACACAAAAGAGATTTACACATGGTTGTACCCGCAAGGTTACTATTTATTTATATTTTCTCCACACCATGCATAGCTGGGGTGCTGAGAAAATGAACAGGTAAAAGCTTCATGTTGTTTTGAAAAAGAAAAACAATTCCTAAATGTGTTATTTACCATATTTTATTTACCATTGATATCTTTAGCCAGTACCATGGTTCCTCCGTCGTCGTTTCCTTTCTAAGAACTCAACCAGACCTATACCCGCGGCCATAATATCGTAATGGCAATTTATTCCCAAAGCTTTTCAGTGCGATTGTTTATGCGAGAGATGCTGTTATGATAAATCCTTTTGTATACATTTATACGGCATGATATTTCCTTTTTGGAGCTTTGTTTCGCTGGGTTGTATTGAAATCCGTGTAGAATAACTCTCTCAGCCAAACACGCATGGATGGATGCTCCTCGGAGAGAATTGAAGGGAAAATGGCTAACGTAGGGAGGCCTGTATGATTTGTTTTTGAAAGGGCAAGGGCACCAACGCTTTTTCTCCTTGGTAAAGGGCACCCTATGCGGACATTTTAAATTTCTACTGGTCGCATTTCAAAGGGCCCCAAGGCAATGACCACGGAGGCAGTTGCGCTTTGTTGTCTCCGTGAAGTTTGATATGTGCGAGGCTGGCCAAAGTTTTGGAAATTCACATTTGTACTGGATATTTTCAAGAGAGCTTCAAACTCTCCCTGATTCTGCAGAAGGTTTCCTGAAATGTGTTGTTATTATTACATATATCTGGTAAAGAAACCAAGGATGGCTCATGAGTGAACATGATCATATAGCTGGCAAGCCTTTAAGACACTGGACACTATTGGTTATTGTCAAAGACCAGTCTTCTCGCTTGCTGCATCTCAACATATGCATAAAAATAACAAACCTGTGAACATTTGAGCTCAATCGGTCATCAAAGTTGGGAGATAATAGAGAAAGAAAAAACACCCTTGTCACACTGTTGTGTGCTTTTAAAGATGCTTGATTTCGAGACCTCAAATTCTAAATCTGAGGTCTCGAAATCAAATTCGATAAAAAATTACTTCTTTCTCGAAAACTATGTCACTTCAGAGGGAGCCGCTTCTCACAATGTTTTATACTATCCACCTCTCCCAAGTACTCGTAACCAAGTAACGTTTTGTGCTAATAATTATTTTGAGTAATTACCAATAGTGTCCACTGCCTTTAAGACACTTGTATATATAAGGGTGCTTGCTATGTAAACCGAGAAACACCGGGGTTAACCCCTACTCTTCCAAGATAAGTGTTCTTGGTTCTTGTACATTCACTAGAGTAGTGCACATGACCTACAGCTTAATTTCCCATCCGAAGGACAAAGAAATTATGGTCAATCTTGCTCAAGGATACACGCGTCATAACTGGGACTCGAACCCACACTCTGCTGATTAGAAACACCCGAGCAAAGGTCGCTCGGCTTCGACAGGCAAACAATAAACGAATCATTGCACGCTCTGATTATGCCAACCTTGTCACTATTCTGTTGAAAATAATGTTAAATATCTGCCCGATTGTTGTGCGTTTCTGCTTCGAGGGTTGCGTGTTGGCGACCCTGACAGGAAACATGTTTAAAGAGAGTATTTGTAAAATAAAATGTCATAGTTTGTACGTGCCAGTGTGCGTTCGCCGTTTTAATATATTACTTCATATCTGGGCTCAATTTCATAAAGCCTCTTAGCACGAAAACTTGCTAAGCACATAATAGTGTTGCTTAACGGAAACTGGTTGCCATTAAAAATTACATTTAGTTTGCATTACTGTGGCTGGTGCCCCACTAAAATTTTACTTAGCAAAGAAATTTGTCAAGCAGTATTTTCTGCTCAACAGCTTTATGAAATTGTGTCCTTGGCCCAATTTCATGGCTCTGCTTACCGTAAGCACGGAATCGGCGCTTACGGAAGCAGGGAATTATGTGCTTACGACAAGCGTATTTCACGGGTTAGCGGCGAATTTTGGGCTTCTGTGCGTGCGTACTCCACGTTACTAGGCATTCTACGCTTACAAGGCTAGCGCAGAAATTCGGCGCTTGCACGTAAGCGGGGAATCGCGATCGTAAGCGCAGAATTCGGCGGTAAGCAGAGCCATGAAATTGTGTCCTGGTGTCTTGGTTCAGCATTCGATGTACCACTGTTTTGATCCAGTCAATTTAAGGTGATTTTTACTGATAGCATGGGCTCAAAATTATTAATGTCATACAATGAACACAACCAGTGCTGATTTCTTTAATCGTAGAAAACAAACTCAAATTCACGATCGCAGTTTCATTTTTAAGAAACTGTCCTAGATGTTCCCGCATATCAGTTTCATGGCGACGCTAAACTTGGACCAAACCGAACGTGAAGCATGGAACATTAATTTAATTGCTTTTATATCAGAAGGTTATAGTTTTCCATCGCATGTCTCGTTTATAATGCAGCGTCGTAATATATTGCAGTCATTTTATCCGACAGCATGGGCTTAAAGCAGTGGACACTATTGGTAATTGTCAAAGACTAGCCATCACAGCATGTATCTCAACATATGCATAAAATAACCAACCTGTGAAAACTTGAGCTCAATCGGTCATCAAAGTTGCGAGATAATAATGAAAGAAGAAAACACCCTTGTCACACGAAGTTGTGTGCGTTCAGATGGTTGATTTCGAGACCTGAAGTGCTAAACTTGAGGTCTCGAAATCAAATTCGTGGAAAATTACTTCTTTCTCCAAAACTATGGCACTTCAGATAAGAGGGAGCTGTTTCTCACAATGTTTAATACCATCAACCTCTCCCCATTACTTGTCACCAAGAAAGGTTTTATGCTAATATTGTGAGTAATTACCAATAGTGTCCACTGCCTTTAAAACACTTGCTGTCATATCTCAAAGAAGTACCTGGTGTAACGTCATGTCTCCATCATCAACAGCCAGGCTATAGCAATTTAGTGTCGATCCTGTATACCGTGCATTTTGTGCCAAAACGTTTCATGTTGAAATCAGACCCAAACAATCGAAATGTTAAAACCAAACGCGTACCAAAAGAAATTATTGCATGTGAGATGAGGTCATGGCTGGGAAAGATTTCTGTAAATCTATAATAATAAAAAATTTTAAAAATATTTAAAAAAACAGGAGGAAGTATAAGAATTACACATTTAGAAACAAAAACGCATGTAATTTGAATCATAAAAAAATGTACATGGATGATTTGTTATTTTATCCTTCTTGTTTTATGAGTTTTTTGCCAGGTTTCTTTATACTACCAGGTTCCTCGTGAAACTCCTACATTATTATATTAATAAACTTCATAACCCCATTTTCGGATTAAAAGTAAATTCACAATCATCCTCTCGATTCATCGTAGATATTTATTTTGCAGAAAAGAAACTGTCGTAGACGTTCCCCCGTATGTGTTTGACGGTGTCGTTGGGTCTATAGAACGTTAAGCATGGAACATTAATCTGATTGCATTTATCCCATGAGGTTACTGTAACTTGTTAAGTGATTAGATATCTTTGCCAGGGGACTCTTTGACGAAGTAAATTCTCTACTAGCCACATTTCTTGTTTTTCCCTCACAAAAACCCTTGCAGTCATTAGTCACGATCGTATTCAAGCTTTCCCCGTAGATGTGTAAACACTCAATGCATCTCGGTTCTATAATTGGGTTATTTGCCGGCATAATGTCACAAGAGGGCGCCCCGGTTACACACATTTGCATAATCAATGCTGCTTAATCGGTGCGGTTACCCCCCTCTGGACGCAATAAGTGAATCCCTATGGTGGGTAAATGTTGACATTACGCATTGAAATTTGATTGATTTAAAACAACGGTTCAAGCTGGAACATACAAGCAGCTAAAGAAAACAGGAAAGTGCGTCCACGTGGTTTGTTGATCCTGCGGGGAACATGTGCCACATCTTGAAATAATTATAGAATATACATCTCTGCGGTCTGAGACTCCCGTTCGTTCACTCAGATAGAATGCATTTTGTGTATATTTAGATTTGTTCTGAGTGCTTTTAGTCAAATGTGGAATAGACTTGTACTAGGCGCTTAAAGTTAAATTGACTTACGTGTACACCACCTTACGGTTCCGGTTTTTGTTGTAAAATTTTCCCTTTTCTACAGAATTCCCTTGTGGTGTCGAACTTGAACAAATATTTTCCCAGTGGGGTCCATTGTTCCATCGTGTAAAATACTCCACAAGGGCGCTACCGTGCAGCTCAAACTCGCACTATGGTATTTTGCCTTTAGCAAAGTGAATCATAATCTGAAGTGTAGTTCCATGTGCAACACCCTCCACATTAGAGATGTAGACGCTAATTTCACATGCACAACTCTGAGTGATCCGTTAAGTAAATATTTGTTTACAGTGGGGGACATTCCATAATACTTTCACAGCGTAAGATTTTACTCCTCTTCCTACCTTCCTCTCGAGCTGTGCTAAAGCTTGTTGTTCGATTGATTAGTTTGCCTAAAAAATTAAGTTTAATAATATTGGTTTTATCTACCATTCACAATTGACATAACGATTTTTGTACACAAATAATGCTGGCAGAGTTGTTTCCTGCCCACACTCCTATCTAAATCACCATCCCCTGTTAATTGACACTCCCTCTAGGATATGTAGCATGGTCCAGCTTAGGCTATCATGTCGTATGCGTTGGTCAGTGTGTACGATGTGGATAAGACAATGTAAATATTCATTGACGATATAGCTCAGTTTTCTCTTACCCCAAATTAGTATCTTATTACATACATTTTCTATGCAACGGTCACGAGCTTGGTGTCAGTGTCGGGCCTATTGGGTTTTAGTCTCCCACGCAGTCTGGGACCTTGACGTCTTGATATGGGTGTTGGTCTCAGTCTACAAGCTACCAACAACAATTGCCCTATTTCTCAGTGTGGGACCCTGACGTCTTTGTATAGTTGTTGATCTCAGTCTACGAGCTCTAAACAGCAACATTGCTCTATTTCTCAGTCTGGGACCTCGACGTCTTAATATCGGTGTTGGTCTTAGTCTACGGGCTATCGACGACAAAATTGCTCTATTTCTCAGTCTGGGACCTTGACGTCTTGATTTCAGTGTTGGTCTCAGTCTATACAAGCTCCCGACGACAACATTGCTCTTTGTCTCTTCCCCGCACCAACTTTCCCTCGAGCTTTCAGTGTGATCATTTCGAAATTGTGTTGGTCCCGTGTCTTTAATATGTTATGATCAGTCAGACCAATATGGCTGGAGGGTATAAAATATGTTTACAGTGAACCGGTCCAAATAGGATGAAAGTTACTCAACCTTTAATGGCGCATTTTTCAATTCCATTATAGAATATATAAGATCGTTAGATGGATTTCATCGCAGCGTTAGCCAATAATGGCCAAAATCTCTACCACTATCTGTTTAGGACAGTCACTTATATATTCCTTTCGGAGCGATGGCGTGCCGCGATAACTTCAATATTTGCAAGTCAATAAATACTCCACTGATAGGAAAGTGAAGATATTGTTACTCGCACAGCAAACAGCCGTAGAGAGAGAGAAGGCCATCGCGATTTTTGATGGAACACCCAGGGCATTTTAAATTTACGGTTACCATGAGAACGCCATTAAGACGTTGAAGGATTGCGCCAACCTTATCCAGGATAATTTGGATTGTAAAATTAGTTTTCTGGAACGGGAGTTTAATCTGATTTCGGGATAGATATCGAATCAATATGAACCTTCAGATTATGTGGTAACTGGACTTCGTTGCTACTTAGTCGATGAGATCCAAGCATCGTAATTGAATTACCAGACTGCATCTCTAGTAAATAAAGTTCTTAAATGAAACAAAATGGCATTAAATGCTCTGCAGCTGGATATATAAATTAAAGATATGGACTTTACATCGGTTTACTCGACATATTTTATTGAAAAAAGTACGCCAAGATAATAAAAAACTACCAGTGGTGTATGCCTTATTATCAACTCAACCAAGGTATTGCACCTAATATCGTGCTCCAGCTACGCGTGTTGATGCAAACGATTAAAAAATACTACCAGTCCATGGTGTACCTTTTATCAACTCAAAGCAAGTTTTTGTACCTTATCTTGCTTCAGCTACGCGTGTTGATGCAAACGATTAAAAAAATACTACCATTGGTGTACCTTATTATCAACTCAAAGTAAGTTCTTGTACCTTATCTTGCTTCAGCTTTGTTACGCATGTTTTACAAACATGTATCAAACACTAATAGTGCTGTACCTTGTATCAATTCAAGGCAAGCTCGTGTACCTTATCTTGATTCAGCAATGCTTTTACATACAATTAGTGCTGTACCTTATCTTGATTCAGCAATATTACACAATGCTTTTACATACAGTTAGTGCTGTACATTATCTTGATTCAGCTACATTACACAACGCTTTTACATTAGTGCTGTACCTTTTCTTGATTCAGCTATATTACACATGCTTTTACAAAACATTTATAAAAAACACTTCGTGTTGTACCTTATATCAACTCAAACCAATTTGTTGTACATTGCATTGATTCAAAGAGAGTAAGAACTCGAAGAACTCGAGTTATAACTTATAAGGCAGTACTGCCATGCTGTAAGCTACTTCATAAATACATGTAATGTGATCATAACCTCGGATGCAGCAATAGTTTGCAAAACGCAACACCTTCTATCTTTATAGAAAAAATATAAACAAGTATCTCTCTCAGCTTGCCGCTCAACAGCCAAACACTTTTTAACCCTGTTGAGTTTTGATTGTGTTATGAAGTAGTCTGATCAAATTTGCGGTGTTTCAGATCCTTATCGATCCATCGTAAAAATCTTGGTCAGGCAGTGCTAATAATATTCCCAGGGGAGCGCATAGCCTACCAGTTTAGTATTCCAACTCCTATTCCTTCTTAAAGGCAGTGGACACTATCGGTAATTACTCAAAATATCTATTAGCATAAAATCTTACTTCGTAATGGGGAGCTGTTGGTAGTATTAAACATTCTGAGAAACGGCTCCCTCTGAAGCAACGTTGTTTTCGAGAAAGAAGTAATTTTTTTCACGAATTTGATTTCGAGGCCTCAAAATAAGATTTTGAGGTCTCTAAATCAAGCAACTGAAAGCACACAACTTCGTGTGACAAAAGTGTTTTTCTTCTTCCATTATTTTCTCGCAAATTCGACGACCAATATTGAGCTTACATTTTCACAGGTTTGTTATTTTCTGCATATGTTGAGATACGCCAAGTGAGAAGACTGGTCTTTGACAATTACCGAAGGTGTCCAGTGCCTTTAACTGCACTGAAAGGTGGAACAGTAAACATGTCTTATGAGCCGGATTGATTTTTGTGTACGGCCTCGACCCAGTTCCATAATTTTTTGTTTTTTTATAAACCAACATGTTGCTTATGTTTCACGAAACAGACCACCATCCAAAATGCCATGTATGTGTATTGATTTGACTTGTCCCCTGCATATTGATTGGTGATTATCAAAATATCAGAATATAAGTACAATATTGTGTAATAAGTGAAAGGTTGTGTAGTAGTTTCCTAAAGCGTCTTATACTCTAAAACAAACATCCTGGTCAGAATTTACCTAAATCCATGTACCGTGGGTCCTGAACAAATTGTTTGGGTCTGTATAAACCGGAAACTGTTCCAAAGTGACACAGAAAATGGTCAAAATGACGCAGACAAATCATATGTTTAACCTTTTATGTGGTCAGCGTGACCCGCAAATTGGTCAGGTCCACCTAGAACCCGGATCATTTTTGGCCCAGGAGTATTAACTTATTTACAGCTGTTTTTTACAAGCTCATGCTTACCAAAATGGCCCCGTACTCTATTTATTTACTTATGTTTACTGTTACTGTTTTGGCTTACTCCGTAATACATCTGTCGTTATTCTGTTATGAGAGTATGGAAATAATCGTATTCTTGAATTGAATTGCATACGAAAAGAAACAGGGGAATGTTGAAGATATAACAGTTCACTAGTTTTTCACCCGTTTATCTTCCCCGATTTATGTATAATTTGTTTTATTTTCAATTTTTTTGTGTATTACCTTCAATGCACAAATACATTAAAAATGACCTCGGTGCAAAAGGGAAACCCCCCACAGGCCCACTAAACGGGGACCCTTGTTCACACAACAAAACCGAAAGACAGGGACAAGCACAAGTACAGGCAAACAACTATAAATACTATAAAAAATAATCATAACCGATGAAATCTTTTTATAGCAAATATTTCGCACACGTACAATTTAGTTTCGCTCGAAGGTATTTCATGCATTTTCCCCAATGCATAAATGCAGCCCAAGAACAAACAGCATCACATTGTTTTTACGTAGACTCCCGCCCCCTCACTGTCTCACCCTCTTAGCACATTCATAACACTTACAGGCAAAAACACATTAATTTCATTGTGCCCCCGTCGTATAATGTTGGTTCCGTTTCCAAAGCTACATGTCATATTGTTTTACCATGTCCCGTCACGATGCGAGCTCTAATGTCCAAGCCAAACAGGCATTACAACATCAGTAGTTATTTAACTCACGCTGTGTAAATACAAGACAGGCTGGGGCAAATAGTTCCACATAGAAGCAGCGTATCTCGCGTCATTTTACGCTTGTCTTATAAAGGACACACTCCTGGTGATGCATTGCAAGCACGTCATTGGTGTAAAATGGCACCTATTAGCTGGTATGCATATGGGACTAGCCTAAAACCAAGTGGCCGATGCCTCATTGCTCGTGACGTCATGTACCAAGATATGTCAAAGCTAGGACTCTCTGCTAAGGCTGCCTCATTTTACGCTTGTTTTAAAGGCCACACTCCCGAGTGCTGCATTGCAAGCACGTCATTGGTAAAGACGGCACCTACGAGCTGGTAAGCATGTAACAATGCATTGCTGGCTGGAACCGGTACCAGCCTTAAGGGTCAAAGTTGAATATCCTTAAAACCGAGTGGCCGGTGCCTCATTACCATGCATGTACGGAGCTACGTCAAAGCAGAACTCTAGCCTGACCACGCTTGGTTTCCAGTTTGATGCGCCATACGTGAAAAATCAACACTAATCAAATTCTGCCGAACTTGTTTTTGTTTCATTTTTAATCTAATATAAATTCATAAGACGCCACCCTTATCCTGCGTTCCTTCTCTGTCCATGTTCAACTTAGATAAATGATATAGATGACAAAATTAGATATTTGTTAGACATTTCTTCGTTAAAAATGGTAGCAAAAGCAAACCATGAAGCCTATGAACTTAAAGAGCACCAGTCTGAAGTCCCCCAAATCCTCGTCATTGTCTGGTTGTGTAGGATAAAGGTATTACAAGCCAATACAATGGCTTTTCATTAGAACAGGCACATCGACCCTTTCACTTAATAACCAAAGGTTTGGGTGCTGAATTGCCGTATGGAGTGGGGTGCTTTTAGGACGCTGGGGAGGGGGGGGGGGGTTCTGGTCAAATGTACTATACAGAGGGCTCGAAGTTTACCTTTAAAATCTCCAGCAAAACCGTCCTTGCCCGCGGGCCCGCGGGCCCGCGGAGAATAACTCCCCACCTTAAACCGTAAACTTGACCAATATCTGAAGGAACATCCCCAACACTTATTGACCTCCACTTGTCTCTTTAAGAAGTCGATAACTCCTTGAGGGTTGTAAGATATACCACTGGAAATAATTATGTTTGAGTTTATATTCATGATGTATCTCACTCATGAATAAATCATGTTGTTTCAGTGCAACACCTTTGGCTGGAGCGGTAGCCTCATGAATTATTCATGGTTATATGAGCATTCATTAATTATGCATGTCCGATTGATGACATCTGGCCACTAGTGCACGAACTCATCGACCGTCGTTGAATATTCATTAGGGATTATTGGGATTGGTTCATCGGGTCTTGATTATGCAAGAATTGGGGACATATTTGTGTTTATTTATAAATAATATGCTAACTTGCCAATACGGAAACATTGTGTGGATCATTTTAATATATTGATGTTTGAAATTTGTTTATTTAATTATTGCTAATATATGTTTCTGGCAATGCATCCAAGGAGGCCTCATGAGTTTACTTAATCACTGTGGCTCACACGACTAAGAAAACCCGTAAACAAAGGTGCTTGAATAACGCAAGTATATCTAAATAATGTCACCGTCTTTTTGTTTTGTGTTGTTTTCTAATTCCCCCATATAGTTAAACTTTATTGTAAACCATCGTTTGTTAAAACATAAGTTCATGTCATACAAACTCAAAAACAGTTTGTTTTTTTAGCAAAGGTTCAAACAAAAAATATCTAGTTCAATCGTATGCAAACCCTCCAGCCAAACTGTTTCCGTACAAATAACCTTGATAAAAGATGTACCACAATCTTATTAAATTTCCCATTCCAGAATCCTCGAAACACTTCCCGTAGTACCCATCGCTAGCTGACTCAACGCATATACCATTACACGCAGCCTTTGACCACTTAGACTGTGCATTGTAACAACGCGCCGTGATGTAAATCCTAATATGAGAGGGTGAGACTACGCCGTGCGTGTCATTTGGTCTCAGCCGAGGATGAGAGAAGGTTGCCTGCTCCTACTCCGGAGGATAGGATGATACTCAAGATGATGCAGTGGATGTGGCTGATAATAGTCTGTATTGCTCATCTCCAAGATGCTTCCACTGGTGAGTAAATACCCTATAGTTCTTCTTTAGGTTAAAACAGTGACGGTGGTCTTTTGGGGCTCAAAATGGAGCCTTGTGTAACCCCCTCATAATTTGTGTTCATTGTGTTCTGGGAATATCCTTCGAGGATGTTTTTCCTCTGGTAGTATGTGGCCGGCTGGTGACAGTCTAAACTACTCATCTCGAAGTTGCTTCCACTTGTGAGTAAAACACCCTTGTTCTTCTTTAGTTTCAAACAGTATAAACGGTGGTCTTTTGGGGCTCAAAATGGAGCCTTGTGTAACCCCCTCATAATGTGTGTTCATTGTGTTCTGGGAATATCCTTTGAGGATGTTTTTGCTCTGGTAGTATGTGGCTGCTGACGGTCTGTTTTGCTCATCTCCAAGTTGCTTCCACTGGTGAGTTTTACATCCCAGTTCTTCTTATAGTTTCAAACATTTACGGTGGTAATTTTTTGGCTCAAAATAATAGTATGGTGTCTTCGTTGTGTTTATGGGAATTTCAGGAATGTCTTGGAGGATTTCTTCCTCTGGTGAGTTTTTTTTTCTTTTTCTAACACTATTGTTTTTGTTAATTATACTGCACGGTGGTCATTTTTGGCTCAAAATGGAACATTGTGTAACCCCAGCTAAATGTGTCTTGATTTGTTTGAGAATCTCAGGAATTTCTAAGAGGATTTCTGCGTCCGGTGAGTTTGACACCCTGGTTCTTCTTTAGTTTCAAACACCACTTATTTTGTTATACTGCACGGTGGATGGTCTTTTGGTTCTCGATATGTTGCACTCTTTCCAAAACATGAAATATTCCTTTTTTACTTGAAAGTCGCTTGGGCAGTATCCGAATTGTCGGCTATTTAGGCTATGGCTATGACAGTTTGTAGGGGAGTTGCTATGGTCGTCCTTTACATCAAAGCATGATGACGTGGCGTTCCAGCTGTATCCATAGCGATAGCCATAGCCTTTGAGAGATTTTGATACGATCTCTAGAAAGATAATAGGTAGTGTTTTAATTTAGGGTTTAGCAATTTGTCACCGAGTCTTTACCCATCGCCCGCGCCGTCATTACGACTGGAATGACGGCGTCCGTAGACAAGACAATCCGGTGGATTTCGTCTCTCCCCGTAGTTTTTGGTCAATAGAGAAGCTGTGCTGATTGATGAAGTGGCATAGATAATCTGTTAATGCATGAATCCTGACAGGCCTTAATGGAATGTTTAATCATGTCCAGTTTTTTTTTCTTTCTCAACTGTTCTAGAAATGTTGCAGCCTGGAGTATTAGGGCGGGAAGTTTCACGGTTCAGGTTGTCAAGTTGTGCTATATGGGCCCGTTCTATTTCCAGAAGCGAAAACTTATGTTGTGGGACTTCAAAGTTTACCAATTGCTGTTCTTCTCTGTGTATTGTTATGGAGGATTTTTACTGGAATTGCTGTACTATTTATATGTAAGACCCACTATTAAATTAATTACCGATTGACCATTACCGAAAATCCTGCATTGATTTGCATTGTTTTGGTTTGTTTTTTTGCACTTTTGCGCTAACAATATTGCACACTAAGTCGGTTCGTCTAAAACACATTTTTCTAGAAAATCGATTTTAAAAAAAAGAGAGTTAGTTTTATGAAAACACATTTGGCATCTTTCCATTAAAAAATCAATTAACGCACTCAAAAAGTATTGTCTTAGCGAATGATACTATGTGTAAATTTAATTACCTACGTCCAGCAACAAATGATTAATTAAGTGACAGAGATTGTGCTAGAGATTCAAATCTGCATTATCGGCTGACTGTAGTTGTGATGTCACGATAGAAGGTTTGAAGGACGGACGGGGCGGAAACGTGGGGGCGGTTTGCCAATGAAAGGAAACAAAATCGATTATTTTAATTTGGACTCTCTTTTATTGAAGGACAGATAGTGTATCTTGGATCTGGAATCATTGTCTATTTTCTGTATACGACATCATAACTAATCGGTTTTACTAAATCGTTGAATCGATTAGATGTATTCGACTGTTCAGTCATATAAATATCAGTCGATTCTTGTATTTCGGTTCCTCGTCAAAAATAGGACTGTATCTGAAAAATACAATTATTGGAAAATTATCCTCACTTTATTTTAAGAGTCTGTGTTTTAAGCTTTGAGCATGGAGGGTTAATTATAGGTACACAACTTCGTTTCTCAACTGTTCGATTGACACATTGTTTTTCCCCTTATCTCGATTTCGCGAATCGTTTGCGGTCAAGTACACAAAAAAGCTTGCACAACAAAAATGTTGCTTAGGTAGCACCATGAGTAAATCTCTTTTGAGTAGTGTGGTTCTGAGAAGAACCGCTGGTTGACAACTGGGCCCAATTTCATGGCTCTGCTTACCGCCGAATTCTGCGCTTACGATCACGATTCCCCGCTTACATGCAAGCGCCGAATTTCTGCGCTAGCCTTGTTAGCCTAGAACGCGTAGTAACGGAGAGTACGCACGCGCAGAAGCAAAAATTCGCCGCTAACAAGTGAAATACGCTTGCCGTTAGCACATAATTCCCTGCTTCCGTAAGCACCGATTCTGTGCTTACGGTAAGCAGAGCCATGAAATTGGGCCCAGAACGTTTCGATCAGTGTGCTCTGATCTGAAGTTTGAAATCAATTTCTATAAAACTCGCAAGTGTTTTTTTTCTCTTGAATTATTTATTATCAAATAAGTCGAGTGTATGTATACAAGAAGATTGCTTTCAGTTCAAAATCGATGTTTCCTCGACGATAAACATTGAAGTCGATTTGGTATCATCCAATGGGAGACTTTGGAACGCTAGGTGGCAGCAGACTTACCAGGTAAAATCCGTTGTTCTCGGTCATGTGCGCACGCTCAGAACTACGTAAACAATGGAAATTTACCTCGTAAGTCTGCTGCCACCTAGCGTCCCAAAAGTCTCCCATTGCTCTGGACATATAGCTATCAGAAGGTTACGGGTTCAAAATCTTGATGGCTGTAAGCAATGTACATGTAAATATTCTACACGACACCACAAAGCCAATTACGGGTAAAATGGGTCGTCCGGTTTAGGCTACCGTTATTAATTTAGTCGTGCTGCTCATTACCATTGACGTTAAAGGCACTGGACACTATTGGTAAATGCCAAAGACCAGTCTTCTCACTTGGTGTATCTCAACATATACATAGAATAACAAACCTGTGAAAATTTGAGCTCAATTGGTCGTCGAAGTTGCGAGATAATAATGAAAGAAAAAACGCCCTTGTCACACGAAGTTGTGTGCGTTTAGATGGTTGGAAAATTACTTCTTTTTTGAAAACTATGTAACTTCAGTGGGAGCCGTTTCCCAAAATGTTTTATACTATCGACCTCTCCCCATTACTCGTTGCCAAGTATGATTTTATGCTAATAATTATTTTGAGTAATTACCAATAGTGTCCATTGTCCTCTGCCTTTAAGCCACAATGTTCGCTTCCAGCCTCTGAGCATGGCGAGGTAGCACTTCAAACTTGCGAGCAGATTTTGTTTACGTGAAGGAAGAAGAATGTTTTTACAAATTGGATGAATTTTGCTGCCAACAACATTCTTCATCGTTCAAGAGACTGACTAGTGCCTATTAGATAAGAAAACATACTAATCACCGTAACTCCATGATTAATTATAATTAGCTCAATTTGTGTAGAGTTCCGGTCTTGAGGGTTCTGAGGGCACAATAAGAAAACATGGCCCCCATATCTTCGTCTATGACTGCGGGCCAATAATTCTAACAAAGGCCCGCCGTAATTAAAAATTAATGCCCTCGCTAGAGCGTTCATGCCTTATGTTATAAGAAAGATATCATTAGACCGAGGAGAAAACGAATAAAAAAAACTATTTTAAAGGCACTGGGCACTATTGGTAATTACTCTAAATAATTGGTAGCATCAAAACTTACTTGGTACGAGCAATGGAGAGCTGTTGACAGTAGACCTATAAAACATTGTGAGAAACGGCACCCTTTTGTTTTTGAGAAAGGGGTAATTTCTCACTCAAATGCCTGCAGCCTTTGTAAGGCATCTGAAAGCACACACAAACTTGTAGTAACAAGGGTGTTTTTAATTTCATTTTATTTCTTGCAACTTCGATGACCAGTTGAGCCAAAATTTTTACAGATTTGTTATTCTGTTACAGAAAATACCAAAGGTGTCCAGTGCCTTTAAAGTTAACCTTTTCTGATGTCCTTGCCCGAGTTTCTGTGAACGGTTGAACTATGAAGCAATCGAACTCCTGGTCGTTAATATTCTAGACATGGTCCCAAAATCATTAGAGATGCTTGAGCTTGCTTAAACACTTTCTGCTGAGCAGAAATATTATTGGCACAGATGGTGCATGTGGCGTGGTAATTTGGCGTGTAACCTTTACTCTGGTAAGCATGGTGCTGTTAGGCACTGGACACACTATTGGTAATTACTCAAAATAATTGTTAGCATAACAACTTTTGGTAACGAGTAATGGGGAGAGGTTAATGGTATAAAATATTGTGAGAAACGGCTCCCTCTGAAGTAACGTAGTTTTCGAGAGAGAAGTAATTTTAAACGAATTTGATTTCGAGACCTCAGATTTAGATTTTGAGGTCCCGCTGAAAGCACACAACTTCGTGTGACAATGTTTTTTCCCCATGTTTATCTCGCAACTTCGACGATCAATTGAGTTCAAATTTTCTCAGGTTTGTTATGTTATGCATATGTTGAGATACAAGTGAGAATAATGGTCTTTGACAATTACCAATAGTGTCCAGTGTCTTTAAGCGGCTCTATGGAGTTTTGGGTTCTAGAGGGAAAACAAAATATAGGTTGGACTGTTTTTTCGGAATGAAGCTGTTTACATTAATAGAGCAGCCAATTTCATGCCCTACTTACCGAGGAATTCTGCTCTTAGTCCAATTTTCATATATCATGTAAGCACAAAAACTTACCCGACTCTCCTAAGCAGAGTTTTCTGCTAAACAGCTTAATATTTAATAACGAAATTAAGCCCATTGTCATTACTCTACACTTACAGATTTAGCACAAACTTTTAGCGAAGAATGCTTTAATGAAGACGTGAAAACACAAGCGCACATTAAAACATCCTGTGGTCGACTTCACAAAGAGTTAGGATTAAGTCCTAAAGGACCAGTGCTTGGAGATATTGAAAAAAACTAAGGCTAGTCCTGAGTTAGGACGAGTAAATCGTCTTAACTCGAGATGAGACTAGTCTTTTGTGAGTACGAATACATTAGTAGAGCGCACATTCTTCTTCCACCGTAATCACCGATTTCTCGCTTACGTTGGCCGAGTCGTGACATTAGACCCACCCCTCACCGATGCCTTAAACTTACACACATAATTTACCTTTAAACAAAGAAATCTTCCCTCGTTTTTCTACTCGAAAGCATTCGAAATTGGATAAACGCATTCGACCCGTGCCCCCACGTTCTATACCGGGTATCCATGTCACCACATTCCAATTATCAGTTCGGAAATCCCTGAATTACTCGACAAACAAAACTAATGAAGCCAATAGAGGGCCTTGCATGACTGCCCTTGAACAAACCACTCGAGCGTAAAACGTAATTTCGCAGCCGCGCTGCAGTTTTTTCCCTCATCGCACGTGATTTATCAGATGCCTCTGAAATTCTCCCCGCGTTAAAGGGAAGAATACATCTTCGTTTTTTGGAAGAGTAGAAGAAGACGGACAGAGTAAAATGATCGCAACGTCGAGCAGAAAACCCGGGTCTTCTCAGAGCCACCATACTCACGAAAGAGATGTTTGCATGGGTGTCACCGCAAACCCATACTTATTAGTACAGTATTGTATCATCCTCTATCCCTAGTTTCAATAAACACTAATCTGTGCGAAATTCATCAGATTGTATGAACGGATATCAAGAACAGTGTGGTAGTAATTAATAAGGGGGTTTTATACACAACGGGCAAGTTCAAATTCATGCATGTTGCAACCTATACAAGAGCATCAGTAATTACAAAATGGTCTTAAAATTTAACCTTTCTCGACTTGGACATTATTTTGAGACCAGCAGCATATTATAAACCACGATGTTCATTGGGGCACATAGGTACGTGTGTAGCTTTTGAATGGAACAGGGCGGGTGTTTTCCCATTTTTAATTTACATGTTTCTTGATTTTGAGACGATTGCAGGCCATGGTTCGTTTTTGGAAATTCAATGGAACGTTTTCTCCTTGAAACATTCAAAGGGCACCGGGGCAACTTGACCAGTGGCGGCAGAGGCAATTGCCTCGGTGAAGTATCAGACCAGGATTGGTTGTGGTTTAAATAATTGTTAAACAGTGACCTTTCTAGTATGAGCTTTTGCAACAACTGTTCTATAGGATTTCATGAAATACATGGTGAGGTCAGGTCAGAACCACCCCCAACTCATTGAGAGATATGCATTACATGCTGCTACCGAAAACTTGTCCATGTGTATACGTGTTTCTACTTGCTGTGTTTGTTCTCTCCCAACTATAGACTTGGACTATGTCTTTAACTTAACGGCAAGCTCATGTGACCCCATGAATACAAACGTAGTTCGTTGGTGACAGCCTTGTGCATATGAGATTCGGTGAGCCAGACCCTTGTGCTTGGAATATACTTTCATATAGTGCCCGAGGAACCAAACTCAATCCTAATAATTTTATTTACATTTCAGATGGATCAGTTTTTCAAGGTCACGGATGTTATTGTTCATAATTCTGTTATTTTCACATTGAGTGGTGCGGAAAATTCACATACGTTTAACTCTGAATAATAATACTTAAAAATATTCAAACTAAAAATCTAATTTACATTTCAGAGGTATCCCAGTTCTTGGGATCACGTGTGTATTGTATTGTTATTGTTCATATGTTTCTTAATTTCACATTGAATGGTGTGGAGCATTAACATGCAACTTAGGTTTAGTTCTTTTAAGAACTAAACCTATTAAAATAATAATATTTAAAAAAAAATTCAAATTAAAAACATTATTTACATTTCAGATGGATCAGTTTCCAATGCCACATGTTTGTTATTGTTATTGTTCATATTTCTGCTATTTTCACATTGACTGGTTCAGAGCACCCAGCACATGCACCTCGTCTTGGGTTTTATTCTTAATAATAATATTTTTAAAGATTCAAATTCAAAATTTCATTTATATTTCCCGAGTTCACAGATTGTTGTATTTTGTCGCTAACGTTTGAGTTTCTGTTATTGTCACATTGAATGGTGCGGAGCACTCGCTTGCAATTCCCCTGGGGTTTAATTCTTAAGAATAATTATTTTAAAAGCATTTGAGTTGAGGGACCACCGATGATGATTTATCTGAGAAATTATGCAAATTAAAATGATCTTCTTCAAGATCGGGATAAATGGCACCCGGAAACATGTGATTGGTGGGAAAGCTGACACTACAGATGTAAATACTCGTTAGTGTTGTTTATAATTACGTTCTTGCGAACACCTGCGTTCGGTTAACACTATACCTGCGTGTCTTGTTTTAATATAAATGTATTGCCAGATGAAAGAAACCAACAGTCCGGGCCCAATTTCATGGCTCTGCTTACCGTAAGCGCTTGTGGAAGCAGGGAATTATGTGCTTACGGCAAGCGTGTTTCACGGGTTAGTGGGTCATTTTGGCTTCTGCGCGGATACGTACTCCACAATACAGGCTTACAAGGCTAGTGCAAAAATTCGGCGCTTGCGAGTAAGCTGGGAATCGTGATCGTAAGCGCAGAGTTCAGCGGAAAGCAGAGTCATGAAATTTGGCCCAGATATGTTTTGCCCAAATTAAATATTAGAAGTCCTT
The DNA here is from genome assembly GCF_902459465.1 of Asterias rubens. Classification (NCBI taxonomy): domain Eukaryota; kingdom Metazoa; phylum Echinodermata; class Asteroidea; order Forcipulatida; family Asteriidae; genus Asterias; species Asterias rubens. The sequence continues at coordinate 10,880,364 of NC_047079.1, forward strand.
TGAAGGTTGCAGGTACTCGGCATGGTACTGGGGTTTATCTGAATCTATGGCACCCCTGGTTGGAATGGAACCCCGACCTTTAGCACTCGACAGTAGGTGTCGTACAAAAATACATGGGTACAATTTTAGATAGGGGTTACTATAAATTAAAACAAAAGTGTTTTGTTAGTCTTGATGCCAAGACGGTAATTGTTAAGCGCGGTGCAGTTGGAGCGCGGTGCAGTTACGGGGACGGTACGCACACCCTCGATCCCAGTATGTGTGTGAGTCAGTCGCAGTTTTAGAGCTGCCACGCGCTACCTACGACCGTTGCATGTGTATAATCGCACTGTGACTGTTGCATGAACGGCAGACAAATAGGCAGCGCCTAACGACTATCAAGTCTAGTGTTTTGTAAGCTTTTGGAAAAGACAATCTTGCCGACGACCATCTGATCGAAACGTCGAGTCGGTACAAAACTGGTTCTCTTCAGAACCACCTCAACTATATAAAAAGAGATGTGGTAGGATCGTTTACAGCAATGAAAGGTCTCAAGTTATGTACTACCCAGCAAGTGAACTGTTTACTCTTTTTGATTAATTAGTATTGTCCAATTGACGGGGGAAATGTTGGATACCATAAACTAGATTAGCGGGAAGGCACAAAATCGACTACGACACGATAAATTGGATCAAAACACGGGACCCGGATTAAAGATAATCCAATCACTTTGAAACTGACCTTAATATTATTATCCCGTTATTTAAATACGTATTTAATCCTTTTAATAAATCGTTCATGAAGATTCATGTACTATCACAAAGGGTTTGCACAAGAAACGAATGGGTACAAATGGGAGACTTTGGAACGCTAGGTGGCAGCAGACTCACCAAGTCAATCTCCATCATTTACGTAGTTCTATAAGATCTATTGTTTCAAATCTTTGCTTCTATGTTTTTGGTGTTGTTGATTTGTGTGTGTATTGAATTAAAAGATTTGTTATTGTATTTCTAATAATGGCTCATGTTTCTTTATATCCTTAGATAATGACACGACAACTGAAGTTGTGCCAGCGTCAGAATACTATGTGGAATTACAGACTGACGTCGTAGGCAACGACACCGAGGCTGTATACGTCACAGCAGAATCTGATGACGTCGACACAAGTGTTCACGATGTTACAACATCTGGAGCGCCCTCTCTGTCCACTTTGGTGCATGTGGAGCACACACTGATTAACGACACACAGTCGGGAAATAAAACACTGGTACTGGTGAAAGATAACGACAGCAAGAGCCAAGAAAAATCCACTGGACTTGAGAGCTCGAAAAATGAATCAACCGATCTTTCTGGTTATACTTTAACAATAGAACCACTAACGACTTTACAAACTGAGATAGTTACAAGTTATGCCACAGAAACTGAACTGCAGACAGTTAACACACACCAAGAAGAGCTTATTTCAACTCTTGAATCTGTAACCACCACATTACATCCGTCATCTTCAGTGACACCAATTAGCAAAACATTAGACTCGTCAGTAGTGACTTCACCAAGTACGAATTCGAGCACCGCAGGTGCTAATGGGAGAGGTGATGTCACGGAGGACTTGGTGGCTAGTCTAGTGTCCAATACAAACTCAAGCTCTTACAGAGCAGCAACAATTACCTCAACCTCGTCAGTGCCTAAGGACAGTCTTCTCACGACGCCCTCTACGTCGACCATAACCTACCCCACATCGACCCAAACACCTCCAACAACAGAGAGATTAACTTGGACAGAAAAAACCTCGCCAACTGAGGTTAAGACTGTTAAAACCTATGAAACAGTTTCGAAGGAATACGAGATTCGGACAACGGCTGACCTTCCTGTGAAACATGCAACACCTGAATTATTTGAGGAATCTCCCCCTGGGGCTTCAACCTTGCAAGTAACGGAGGAAGTAACTGGTAAGCCATAGACATCCATTTTTAAGCGGCTTATTTGGGCTACGGCTACGTCAAGCCATCTTGAAATGTACCAGGGCAATGTACGAACTGTCAGCTATTGACCCCTTGCACGCGCGTCACACGCGGCGACTGATGCCACGCTCACCATGTTGGTGGTCAATAGGCTTACGTGTAAACGCCGCGTCACTTAAAAATGCGCACTTCACTGGATAACACACGTTGACATTGACCACCAAAATGGCACATCCAAGATTATTCTGATGATGACGTCAGGTGAAATGGGTCAATACAGCTAGGGCTACAGCTAGATTTCCGCATCATCATGCGTTGAGTTATAGGATGTCCTTTAGCAACAACCCTTCGCAACAGCTGTAGCCGTAGCTGTATACGCCAATTCGGATACGGCCTATGGTTAAAACGAGCCTATGATGAAGCCGTAGTTTAGGAACAATTTCTGCTTGAAGGTTTTTTTGCTTAAACGCATTGACGATACCAATGTACACCTTGCTGTGAGGTATGTGTCGTCAATGGTGCCTGCCATTTTGCGGCATATTGCGCCACAACACCTTGTGTAAACCATTACATGGTACTATAAAAGGAGTAGATCTCACAATTATTCAAACTTAGTCCCATACCTTGCATAAAATGCTGTATGTTTCAGCACTTTGAGACGCCCTTCGGGTGTATAAAGCGTTATGTAAATATCGACTATTATTATTATAATGAAGGTGTGTCACTGACCGAAAGTTGGTAGATGTTTGAGCGAAGTGTGGACCGGGGAACAAAGGAATTCCACACAATGTAGAGATCTGAAACACTATGTGGACTTACAGACGTCTACACAGTTTAGTTTTGCATTCTTGAAGAGTGTTTTGCATAGAAGTGTCCACAGAGTGTATGCAACTCGGGGCAATGTGTGCACATGTTAGTCTAGAATGTAGTCTGAACATATGCGGCGTGTACAGGGGTCTATGTCATTTTTCTTAAAGTCTTTTGAAACTTGGGAAACTTTTGAAGGGGCATCAAGGCCAGGACAAGGGCCGACAACAGAGTTTTTGGCCCCCGTGTAATTACAGGCCTGGGAAGAGCTACCAAGCACTTTTGATTATTGGTTTAAAACTGCTCATAAATGTAATTTCTTACGTCCTTGAATTGATAATTTCTCAAGACGTCGTCAACCGATAGTAAGTAACAAGTATCTATCGTCTCCACTTAAGACAAGAAACGAAAAACACCCTCGGGCTAGATCAAAATTTATGGACATCAAACAAAATCTCCAACTAAAAAAATAAGAAGCATCTATCAATCAATACTAACTATCAAAGGAAGAGAGAAAAAGATGATGTAGTTACTCTTCGGTGCCCGTGAGTCTAAAACAACAAATCTTCAAGATGGTTTAAGTGACCTGTCAAGATGCTCTCACCGTGCGCTGATGACACCTTGGTGCCGTCTTGAGATGAATTTATACGCTTCAGATCCTTGTACTTAACTTGGTCTGAGTTGTCGTTTTCCTAAACGGCATATGAAGAGCCCCGGTGTCTTCCGTTTACTTAAACTCATCGACTTGAAGGAAAAAGTGTTCGGGGAATTTCCGTCTTTAAGTGTGGAAAAATATTGATTCAGTAAGTGAACATTTTGTTTGATTCTCAGCCCTGGAAATTTTTGAAGACATCGTATACAGGTGATCATCGAAATATTTTTTAAATTGACGAGTATCATTATTGTGAAAAATCAAACATTTTCGATATCTGGCTGTTGATCATGGCTGGTTTGCCAAAAACTCCCTTGCATACTTGCGGCTCACCGAGCACGCTGATGCCACGTCCTTCGCAGTTCAGCTTTCCAGCTGCAAGTAAGGATGGTTAGCCTCCCAAATTATAACTATTTAGTGACATTTTGACTCAATTTCTGATCTCTGAATCACCGGACTGTGGGTTCGAATCCCGGTAGTGGCGCTCGTGCATTGACAAGACATTTGACTATGCTTTCAATTAACACTAAACGGTTACTTTTTGTAAGAGTAAAGATTGTTGGTGTAAAACTAGCAACAAGTACGGGCATTTAGTCACCGGTTCTGCAAACTTCTAAGAAGTCGAGATGGGCTCTTCTAAAGACCAGGGTCCAATTTCACAGAGCTACTTAGCGATGCTACTTGAGCATAAAAAGTAACTAAAAGCAACATTATTCTTACCAGATTAAAGTTACCAGCCCAAATGCCATGTCAAGCGTACAATTTGTGACTGGTATCCTGCTCATTTCTGCTAAGCAGGGTATTGTTAAGCAAAATTTTCTCCATAAGCAGCCTTCTGAAACTGGGCCCTGATCGCAACACGTAGTTCTTGTGTGCAGCGTTTTGATTCTAAATTAAAAAGTACCAGATATATATGGATTTTTATTGAATCATAGAAATAGTGCCAAAAACTCTGACTAATTTGAATACCGCTCGCCACAAAGTTTCGATCGATTTCCTTTTTTTAATTCAATTTCCATAAGGCAAAAAAAAGAAAGAGAATCGGTCGAAATTAGTTTCTCCCGTCTCGTTAAATTGTGTTTAAACAGGATCCCGCCTTGTGCGATAAGCCCAGACGCCCCTTCCGCACCTCTCGCCAGACTCCGGCATATCTTGCTCTTATTTTGGAGGCTTTTATTTCGTGCCAGCCGTGCCTTTGGTGTTACTATCGTGTAATTAAACCAGTTCTTACGCCTTAGGCGAAGCACATCAGCTGCTCGATCTTCGGGTAGAATACATCACCCCCGTTACCAAAGTTTCAATCTACAAGACGTGAGATAAGACCCAACAACTCATCATTTCACATGAAAAGTGCTATACTTAAGGCTAGGGGCGAATTCCTCGCACTGTATTTCCACCTCGTCCGCGAAATGTACAGCAACACCACGAAATGACTGTTGTTTTCCTTTCTTTCACAAAGAAAAAAAAATCTTTTATTTTTTGATGAGTTGATATCACATGGGAGTACAGACCCACTTAGCTACGGTGATTAAGTTCGCCCCTTGCGGGGTGTTGCGCCGCACTAGACGGCCTGAAAAGCGGCCATGTGGACCGAAAGGCCTCGTGCATCACTCTGAAAAGTATCGAATTCTAAACTCTGTGTTTTCAGTTGTTTTGGGTTTTTTTTTTTCTTCCATTTATTTTGAAATATACAAATGAAGACATATGTCGCTAGAGAGCTAGACACGAATGATATACACTGTTGTTACATGGGAAGGGTTTATCTCTGTAATGCTTGAACGTACACACAGACCGCAGATGTTACATTTGCCGGATTATGTTCGCCGGATTATTTTCACAACCGGATCCCAGCCGGAGGTGGATCCGGGGGATGTTAAGACACCGGATTCGAGCCCATTTTAATGTGGGGCTCCCTCCATCTCGGATTACCAGTTGGGCGATTGGGTTGCAGGGATGGATATTCAAGATGCATTCTCATTATGAAGCAAGAAATAGTTTAGAGTGCCTAATACAGACTGAAGGTCGATGCTTAGTTAGGCCATGGTTAGGCATAGGTCTACTTCTCTTTACAAATTCATTCCTCAAAGTATGCTTATTTTTTGTTTCAAATTGACGCACGTTCTGAGCCCATGAACTTGTGACTGGTGTCTTGCTACTAAATGGTGCTAAGCAGAAGTGTATAACATATTCTGCTTGAACAGCTCTATGAAATTGAGCCCGTGTTCGTTGGATACAGTTTTCAGGCATGATGCTGGAATATTGCTTTGTGGTGAGTGACTGGTCATTAGTGCATTAACACATATTACTCCACAGTCACTCACCAAAGCGCAATACATTACCATGATGTGACACAGTGTCAAATTAGAAAGCAAAATTCTAATTATGAGACAACACGTTGCCTTAGATTTGCAACAAAAACATGAACCAACAATCATGGTATCCTGAAAACGTGACAACTGGCAGGCCTACTTAAAGGCAGTGGACACTATTGGTAATTACTCAAAATAATTATGAACATAAAGCCTTACTTGGTGACGAGTAATGGGGAGACATTGTGAGAAACTGCTCCCTCTGAAGTGCTATAGCTTTCGAGAAAGAAGTAATTGTCCACGAATTTGATTTCGATACCTCAGATTAAGAACTTGAGGTCTCGAAATCAACCATCTAAACGCACACAACTTCGTGTGACAAGGGTGTTTTTTCTTTCATTATTATCTCGCAACTTCAATGACCGATTGAACTCAAATTTTCACAGGTTAGTTATTTTATGCATATGTTGAGATACATGACCAACTGTGAAGACTAGTCTTTAAACAATTGCCAATAGTGTCCACTGCCTTTAAAGGTCCCATGATTGGTATAGAGCTGGCAAAACAGTGTTCATGTTGTGTGTGGTCAACCATCGATGTAGTAACTGCTGCAGTATGATTCGAACTGCCTCTACCGGGCTATAGGTCGCTGGTCTAGCAATGCAAAGGTCGTGGGTTGGAATCCCACCCGAGTGGTCTGCATGTGGATTTGTTTTCATAAATCAGGAAAGCACTCGGCATACAGTGCTTAAAGGGAAGGTATACGTTTGGTAATTGTAAAACAAACAAAAAACAGTCTTCTCACTTGGTGTATCCCAACATAAGCATAAAATAACAAGCCTGTCAAAATTTGAGCTAAGTTGGTCATCGAAGTTGCGAGAAAATGATGAGAGAAAAACAAACCTTGTTGGCTGAATTTGTGTGCTTTCAGATAAGAATAAAAGAAGTTCTGGCTAAAAGTCTTTTATTATGTTAGTGAGAAATTAACTCTTTCTCAAAATCTATGCTACTTCAGAGGGAGCTGTTTCTGACAATGTTTTATACTATTAACAGCAGCTCTCAAATGATCGTTTCCAAGTCGGTTTTAGTTAATATTTGTTTTGAGTAATTACCAAACGTGTACCTTCCCTTTAACACATATCGGTGTATAAGGTTAACAACAATGATAAGCACATGGAATAACAAAATTATTGTGAAAAATCAGGAGAAATCAGTGTTTTTATGTGCATAAGTCTGCAATAAAAATCAATTTTGACAGTATTTCAGACTGAAAGAATGTGTGGAAACTTGAATTTCTAATTGATGAATTTCAGATTGAAACTATAAGAGAAGACTTGTGAAATACTTAGAAAGTAAGGTTCGCGGTGACACTCTGTAAACATCTCTTTAGTGAGTAGTGGTGGCCCTGACAAAAGCCGTTGTGTACTGCTCGACGTTTTGTAATTGCGTTTCGGTCAATGTGCTCCAAACGTCTTCGTAATGTATCCGTTCGTTTAAGTTTCATAATTGTGAGAAGGGGAGACCTATAAGTGGAAACATTTCCATTATGATTGAAGTTTGCACTTCAGACATTAAAGGAACACGTTGCCTTGGATCGGACGAGTAGGTTTATTAAAAGCGTTTGAAACCGTTTGTTATGAAATGCATATGGTTAGAAAGATGTTTTAAAAGTAGAATATAATGATCCACACAAGTATCACTCGAAACTGCACGGTTTTCCTTTTACGTCGCGAACTATCACGGTCGGCCATTTATGGGAGTCATAAATGGCCGACCGTGTTAGTCCTCGACCGATCCAAGGCAACGTGCTCCTTTAAACACAACATTATTAAGTTGTATCCACTAATGTTTTTGAAGTACATTTGCAACACAACATTATTAAATCGTATTCTCTCATGTTTTTGAAGTACTTAATATTATTTGCAATCACATTTCGCATTTGAATTCAGCTGGACGCTGCAGCCGCGACTACCCAAGGACATGCTTTCAACGTTTTCCAAATAAAAGCTCTATTTTTAGACCACAATGCCGAGGCAAAAACATTCGTACTTATAGACAGTTATCTAGACAATATGCAGTTGAATACCCTTTTGTGTAAACTCAATAAGTCTCCTTCTTTTACTTTATAGTCACCAATCGTTTCCCATATCTTACGAAACGATGGTTAAATTTCCGGAGCGCGAGTCCGGGATTTTTTCCCCCGTTCGTTGGCAGTGGGGCCGGTGGCCGGGACGCGCGTGCAAAGACCCCGTCCTCGTTAATGCTACGAGGAGAGAAAGATATCATGTTCACGTTGCTCGCGCTAGAATGTGATGGGCTGATTTAATTATTCTCACCGTTCAATATCGCCCTCTCTTAGCTTCTGGAAAATACACTTCATATAGTGATAAAACACGGTCTTCTGATATAGATGGGGCAAAAAAGAGCGATGTAGATAAGGTTTATTTATAAAGTGGCAAATACCCCGAGTTTTAAAGAGGTTTTTTTTTTTTTATCAAACGAGAAATTTGATACCTCACTGTAAAACGAGTAAATTAATTTAGACTCTCAACGTCAATTTTTGTTAGCCTTAATTTCCCTTTTCCGTCTCTGAAAATATGATTGTCTGCCTATAGTTGGGGGCTCTAAACGGCGCCTGTCAATTCTATAACTTGATCATTTTAATGACATCATGTTGTTGGTTAAGAGCGAGGGACGTGAAGCTTTTTACTAAATTGTTTGTTTGTATTTCTCCTGAAAGCATTGCTGGAAGTGCGTCAACTGAAGTATGTTTCTATCCACTATTGCTGTTTTGTCTGTCATTTTACTGTTGTCTGATCTGATGATTACTGTGCTCTTTTTTGAAATATATATTTAAAGGAGAGGGCGTTTGGGTTGACTTAGTTGCTTCTTTCCTAACCTTCCACGTTTAGGACCCCGGCTCGAATCCCACCGTGGGCACTCTTGGAAGATGTTAAAAGGGAACCATCTTTCGGGTTGACTGAGTGGTGTATTTCCTCACCTTCCACCTTTAGGACCCCCGGTTCGAATCCCACCGTGGGCACTCTTGGGAGATGTTAAAAGGGAACCATCTTTCGGGTTGACTGAGTGGTTTATTTCCTCACCATCCACCTTTAGGACCCCCGGTTCGAATCCCACCGTGGGCACTCTTGGAAGATGTTAAAAGGGAACCATCTTTCGGGTTGACTGAGTGGTTTATTTCCTCACCATCCACCTTTAGGACCCCCGGTTCGAATCACACCGTGGGCACTCTTGGAAGATGTTAAAAGGGAACCATCTTTCGGGTTGACTGAGTGGTTTATTTCCTCACCATCCCCGGTTCGAATCACAACCGTGGGCGCTTTGTGAATTGGTTTTGTCCCTGACATCGTGGGTTTCCAGTGGAATATTCTCTGTGGTTTTTCTCCCACATCTAAAACTGAAACCTCCTTCCTTGTCTTCTCTTCGTCAGCATGACCCCGGTTCCCTGGTTCGAAACACGCCAGTGGCACTACATGTATGTGGATTGGGTTTTCAGTCCCTACCTGGTTGCGTGTTGGTGTCCCATGGAGTATTTCTCTGAGGTTTTCCGCCAACATCTTAAACTGAAACTCCCTTTCGTGTCTTTTCTCCATATGGTTCATGTCTACTCTCTTAATGTAATAGAGTGAAAAAGCACTCTTTGAAGAGCCATATGAAGGACAACTGTTTCGAGTGGTCTTCCACTCTTTTAGATTGAAGTTTGCATCTTTTTGAGTGATTTTTCACTCTGTCCTGGAGTGAAACCCCTCTAAAAGAGTGAAACAACCACCACTCTTTTTGAAGAGCCATGTATGAGGGACAGCTCGAAATGTAAAGAGTGGTGTTTTTCACTCTTTTACATTTAGAGAGTAGGACAGTGATTAAAATCACTTTACTGAGCGTCCTTGGCTTCACAATCAGAATACAATAATAAAATAAAATGAACATGCGCTGTTTTCTGTTTGAGTTGTATGCTATTGATTGGATGGTTCAAAGCAATTCTAGTACAAGAGATTATCTTATTAGACATCGTTGTGTGGATTTTGCTGTTGTATTTTAGTGAATGCTCTTTCTTTTTAACGAGAGGGTCGCCTCAGTCGCGTGACTCTGCACAACTATAATTGAGTCTGTGTATAAACAGGGACAGAGGTAACCTCTCGTCTGAAAGTTATTAAACTCCCTCCTTATGCCACCACCTTTGTCACGTCCCCTGTCTTCAACACAATACGAAATGCTGGTCTTCATCGTAACAGAAAAGTCAACAGACTATAATATAATTTGCAGTCATCTTTGATTTCTCTCGTTCAAAATCAATGGAACCACATTTTAGACTTAGTCCGTGTCAGAATTAGCGGCTATGGCTGTTGCCAAGGGTGTTGGCAAGGGCAGTTTCAATGCGCGATGATGCGGTGACAAAGCCAAAGTCGTAGCCACTAGTCAGGAAACAGATTTAGTTAGCAATATGGTCAGGTGCCATTTGGGCAGAATATTACAGGGACCAATTTTATAAATATATTTGTTTAGCAAACGTTCACAAGCAAACAATCACAACAATGTCAACTTAATGTCATTTTGGCTGGTAGCCTGTTTCTGTTAAGCAATCCTTTTTTGTGTTTAGCAAGTTGTTGGGCTTACAGGCTTATTAAATTGAGCCCAAGTAAAACGACAATAGTCTGGCCCCTTAATGAGAACCAATGATTAAAACTTAAAAATACCAGTAGGTATACATACAGGGGGCCAACCGCAGATGGTCTTCATAGCAATACACTGAACCCGTAGCGGTGACGTCATCCGTATCCATATCCCTCCTTGAGGACACCCATCACCATACCCGGATACCCGCCACTATTTCCCGTACCGTCCTTCAACAGTGTGACCAGTAATAAACACAGTCGGAGGCAAAAGGGTTTAAAGGCACTGGCCACCATTGGTAATTGTCAAAGACCAGCAGCCGATTTCAACAAACTCTAGGGTTAAACCCATTTCGGGTTAGGACGAGTAACCCGTCCTAACTTTTTAGGACGGGTTCAATGCATCTTACACCTTTGGATACGGAACTTAACTCGTCCCAAAAGTCATAAGATCAAACCCAATTAAAGTTGGGAGGAGTTTGGTGAAATCGACGGCAGTATTCACACATGAAATAACAAACCTGTGGAAATTTTGGCTCATTTGGTTATCGAAGTTGCAAGAGAATAGTTTGTTAACAACGCCATTGTTGCATTACTTTGTATGATTTCAGGTGCATAATTAAAAGGCTTCCACAGCTGACGCCTTTTGTTATTTGAGTGAGAAATTTTAGTTAGAAATCACCTCTTTCTCAAAAACTACATTACTTCAGAGGGAGCCGTTTCTCACACTGTTTTATAAACGAACAGCTCTGCATCGCTCGCTAATACAAAGTCAGTTTTTACGCTAACAACTATTTTGAGTAATTACCATTAGCGTCCAGTGCCTTTAACAGTCAGCTCATAATATTACATGTACCAGTGATAGAAATTCACAAGACTTTATCATACATCCTTGTTGTTCAGTTGACAAGGATACTGACATAACCTTGCCACCCGAAAGTGTGATTTTCATGAGGGTCTTTTGTGTGATTGGATCGAACTTGTTTTGCTGTTGATTGAAAAAGGAGAGACTTGAATTGAACAGGTGGCAATCATTCATAAATAGGGAAGCAGATGAATTTGGAAGCATATTGGAGTTTACGGGTATTATGCTGTCTTACAAAAAGTAGTAAGGATGTGTGGTTATGGATATGTTTCTATAGGATGTGTAATTTCCATGTCTTTACAATTTTGGTATCACTTATTTGTTCTAAAAGACACTGGACCGGGTTAGAATTGACTAGAATATAGAGCGTCTTAGATTAGGTGCCTTACTTATTTTCCAAACAGTACCTGTTTTATTTGTTGGGGCTAAACGTGACTGAAAGTGTTTTTGATCCCTCCCTCCCCCCCCCCCCCCCAAGTGAGTCGTAATGACCCGGTCTTGAGTATGGCCCGTGCGGACCCTTCTTTGGGTAAATTTTGACCGAGCTTTTTCAGAGAGTAAGGGCCTGGGCCGAGTTCACAAATAGTTAGGACTAGTCCTAACTAAGGACTAGTGTCCTAACTGAAGACTAGTGTCCTAACTAAGGACTAGTGTCCTAACTAAGGACTAGTGTCCTAACTAAGGACTAGTGTCCTAACTAAGGACTATATAGTGCTAGGAGATATTAAAAACTTGGGGCTAGTCATAAGTAAGGACGTCAGTAACTTGTCCTAATTCGAGATAAGTCTAGTCTTAACTCTTTGTGAAATCCACCCTGGTCGAAGAAGCATTTTCGAGCAATCACAAATGATAGTTGACGTTCGAAATTTCTGAAAATATAACTATTTGAAAATTACGTTTAATTTGGGTTTTTTCAGATGAAGATGGATATGACGAGGAATACAGCGACAGCGTCGAGACCGAATACGAGCGGTCTCTGAGAACCAGACGAGTCATCAATCACGCTGCATTATGGATTACCATAGGCTTTGTAGTCGTCTTGGTGTCGTACATCACAGCTCTTGTCATATACAACAGAACAAGGTAGGCATAGGACTCTTGAGGGCGCCCTATGTGATTGTTTAGTTTTAAACGTTGGGTAAACTAGTGAGACGTATTAAGCTTCGTCTCACTGTCCATGGCAGATTCCAAACCAGGCGATGTTGAGACACCGCGCACAATTCAAACGGCGCCAAAATCAACGAAGGAACCCCAAGCATAGAGCTTTCGTTTAATAGGTCCTGAAGCTTAAGGTCTCTTGAGGGCGCCCCAAGTGGACAAATTTGCTGGGGTCAACAACCAAGTTAATCTTAAATCTTCATTGCATGTTCTTAAACAAAAGTGTATGTTTATTATTCTGTTAATCAAACCAGAATTCGAATCGTTTTCCCTACTGAGTTCAGAGATGACATAATATTGTCGAAGCCGACTTTGGTAGGATGCCGTTTGAAAAAAAATAGTGTCTGTTCATATGTTTTGTAAGACCTGTAAGATAATATAATATTTTCTCCCCAGACCTGACTGGCAAGACTCACTCCGTCCTTATTCACGATTCGAGAATGAGCCTGAAAATCTGCCAGAGTACGACGACAACAACATGGAGTACGACAACTATGGTGTAAGTTTGGGCTAATTTGTTACGCCAACCAAAATGTTGTTTTATTTTATACTTAATATAGTGGCTTTCCGCTTATCTGGGTTTTCACAAATCCATATTCTGAACCTGGTCCACATTACAAACGACTTTCAAAGCATTTCAAAGTAAGTTTGCACTTAACGCTTCGTAAAGTTGGATTGCTCATGACGTCACTGACCGCCATCTTTGATGACAAACAATGGCAAATAATTACGAGCTACGCACGACTCTCAGCCAGTGGTTGCCCTTCACGACTGCACATTTCACCTTATTCCATCTGTGATTTTGAGTGTTGATTGTGAATTGGGTATTAACGCCAAGCTGATGTTAATGCCCGATTTGAGTCCCCCCCCCCCCACTTGCTCTCATTTAAAACCAGTCGTTTCACCATACTGACTACGCATACCTCATCATTCAAAAACATGGATTTTCTGAAGATTTTCTTGATTTGTGCTCAAGTTTACGAAGACTAACCCCCAAGGCCCCATGTTTAATTTCAAACACAAATAGTGCAAATTCAATGTCCCATGCGCTTCTTGCTGCCACTGTTATTAAAAAAATCACTCGGGCACATGACATAAGCGGAAGGAATTTGAAAATCGTCTGCCGACTAGCGAGCCATTCCTAATATAAAATCACTAAAAGAAATGACTCGTCTGTTTATAGCCTATGGCTCGGACCGTCTGGGATTCTTTATTTTTCAAGAGCTTAGGAAATGATAAGGCATCATTTAACCGCAGTGGAGATTGAAAATCAGATAAATTTAATCTCTCAATTATTATATGTCAAACTTTACTTTTACGGGATTTAAAACTTGCCATGGTGTGGGGAACTTTGGGCACTGAGGTTTGCGGTAAACATCATAAAACCTGTTTTCTCAAGAAGGGCTACAAAATGTGTCCATCCAAACATACTGATGTTTCAACCACAGTTTTAGAATGTTTTAGATGTTTAGAAGCTTCAAACCAAGCGCGAGATAATTTTGTGGCTGTGTACATCGGTCGATACGGCGCAGTAGGACCCGCCATTATACACTTGACAGCCACTTAAGAGTTTAATGCTTGCAGTATAGGCGAACTTCAAGTTGACTTTACACTGCCTGTGCAAACAAGCCCCCACCATTCTGTCGTCTGTCCCTCACTGACGCGCTAAGTCTGTAGACTAAAGAAGTGCGTACGGTTGTACATATCACTTGGGATTCGCAGTAAGGACATTGTATTTTTGTTTAGTTGTACTCTTGGTGACTCTGGGGGAAAAGGGGATACCATTCCCCAATGGTTTTGATTGTTGTACAAAACAATTAATATTAATCCATCTAAAGACACCGTGAGCACTTAGCAATTTTTGATCCTCGTTTGAAGTGTGACATCAATAGGGACTTTTCGTTTTCGACGACGGATGGTTCTGCGACGGTTGTTTACCTAAACGTTGTCGTTTTCAGCACAACGAAGATTCATCCAAAGTACTGTCGTAGAAATTGAGGGACGACCGTCCTCAAAGCCGACGCATGCGCAGATGACGCCAAATGTCATCTTACCCGTCGCAGAACCATCCGTCGTCGAAAACGAAAAGTCCCTATTAGCACAATTACTGCGAGTAATATATTATGCTACTGTATGCGAAGCATACAAACATGTTTTTCTTGCGAAGAGCACGTGTACACGGAATCAATTCAAGCGAATAGCTGGATTGATCATGATTGTATTTTCTATAAGTGTTTTTTAAAAATGCATGTACGTGCACTGGCTTTTCTCCTTTATGCATCACGTTCAAGTCCGCTGCACTCACACGACTCTATAATGTGGCGTGGACACTGCCTTTGTTCTGTGATGTGCACTTATGGACAAGATATATTATATAAGTACGGATGGATCCGTTCCTCTTCTATAAATGGATATTGTATTTGTTTGTACTTGTTTATACCTCTGAAGAATGTCCAGTTTGGATCGAAAGCTAAGGCCATCTACCGTACTCAATCAGTACGGCAGAATATTATTCTTCAATACTGTAGGAAAACACAATGTGGGCGTGGGTACGTCCACATAGTGGTTCGATCCCTATATTATGTGGACCACTTTTGTGCTATGGTCCATATTTTTTACTTGAACATTCTCTTTTCGTAGGTAACACAAATACAGCAATGTTTCGATATCGGGTTTTTTTTAATCTAGCGATCGCTCAAATAATTTATTTCCCTTGGACGCGAATAACATCTATTTAAAGACTTGCTCCTTGAATGTTTTTTTTTTTTTCTTCTAATTTCTGAGCATAGTTTGCTGAGATGTAGAACAAAGAACCATTCTAACAGCTTTATTACATGTGTTGCATCTCTTCAGAACTCCGCGTCTGGTGCATGTTTCCCTCCATCACACAATCTAATCTAAAAGATTTCTGCCTCACAAGATTTGTAAAAAAAAATTAATGCAGTTTCCCCAACTGTTTAAAATTTCCTTCGAAATCAAAACAGTTTACCCGAACGAAACCTTGACATGGCGCAGTGCCCTTCTTCTAGAAAAATAAAAATTATATATTCCTGATTCTTTTTCAAAGCCCTACAAAGCCTTTTAATCTAATACTGAACCGGACATTCCCACGGGACCCTTGAATATTTAAATTAACGGCACACAAATCAAACTTGGATTCGTTGTTTGTGCTTCGGGGTTGCTGACCGGCGTTCGAATGCAGTTCGTCCATTACTAGCGCTTAGAAGGCACACGGTGTTGTTTATTTATATCAATGCCTTGCGCTTAAGTCCCAACAAAGCCTAGTGTATGTGACTATTTATTTTGTTGTCAATCAATGTTATCAAATTTCATTAGTGCGTTTGCGTGTACAATGGATACAAAACATGCAGTAATGTATGTTGTCAAGCAAGAAATGTTCATGAATGAAAGACAACTCTTGGAGAACTCGCAGTGAAATAAATTTCTATTGGGAATAATGTTTATATCATTTCACCGTATTGTACTGAAAATTTATTCCGTTTATATTGAAACTCCCAGGAGCTATATGATTTGTTTTCTTTTAATTAAATTTGCGAGTTACGTGTAGTAATCAAATTAAATATTTGTGGGGGAAAATGCGTGGCGTTTCTATGGCTATGGAATAACACAAGTTCAATGTACGTTTTAAATATTCTGGGCTGTGACTTATTGTCATATGATGTTGGTTTGCCAATTTCTTGTTGAACAAGTCATATATCGTTTGCTTTGGGGGTACATCAACTGTCCCGTATCTTGTTGGTGAAGGATTGAGATCGATGTTACAACCTCTTTCCCACCGTTGGTGTGTATTCTATACATGAATAGTTTCATGGTAAATGTGCCACCAGTGTGTCTGACCGAGTTCCTCCTATATCAGGGTTTTTAAACATGAAACTGATGGACTAAATTTTCAAATCCCACAGACAATCAAGGACTGCTACAGACAATCTCTTCACCCACGCACTATTCCCCAGAGGAACACATTACCACTTTTGAGGCAGAAATGGCCCATATGTCCCAGCGTTTAGGCTAGAAAAGTGCGAAATTTAGCGATGCATGTGGGACTGCACGTCAACAGGCTGAGGCTATTTGTGCTAACAAAATATCAAGATCAAGAAGAAACTTTGCATGCAATCTTGTCGCTTCTATCCGTGTTTAATTAGAAACTATTCGATCGTTCGGGTGCTTGACCAGGAACAAAAATAACACACCGGTCAACGTTCCTCTCCGGCCTCCATACCTTTATTGGATTCCAATCTTCATGAATATGTAAATTAACTATTGATAAAATAACTTGGACTCGCTCCCATTCTTATCCCATCGATCGCTCCCCCATAGACACGTTAGTGTGGTTATAAACAAGCCCTTATAGTCAAAGGTTAGCACAAGTCATATCTTCAGACGCTTTTGTACAATTCTCCATAGAGTTCAAAGGTACATGCTTTTAGTTTTCATTCGTAAAACTAAGGCCCTTTTCGAAACCATGGCTTCTGTTTTGGACGGCTCAGGCTAGCTTGGCCTTTGTGACGTGCTCAGGGCTTCAGACGAGAGGACGGAGCCTGAAGCCGAATCCAAAGCTGAAGCCATTGTTTCGAAAAAAAAGGCCTATGTCTTGGCTGCATCCACCATTGTCGTGCACCAAACAATCACAAAACCATCTATGTTGTAAGAACCAGACTGATTCATTCTCTAAGTTTGTTCGGCAATGAGTTTAAATGGGAGAAAACAAAGATGGCCACCAGAACATTGGGTGCGCTCGAATAGCTTCCCTGGTTCGACCCCGGTACGTTCGAACAGCATGTACGTCATAACAGGGGCTCACCCGGGCCAGCCCCCAGTGCCCTGCTTGTGGAGTGGGTCACTTGGGGCTGGCCCCGTGTGTATTACGTAACTACGAGAGCGGTGAGTGATCGTCGAGTGAGCATGCACCCATGCACAGCGGGTCGACCGACAGAAGCTAAATGAACGCACCCATTATAAGCAGCATCGGAGCTAGGGTGGAATTTAACAGAGGCTAAGCACACTTGGTAATGTCCTTGTCCATTCAATTCATTTAAATTCAATTCTGGCACTTCTGTCCAATTAATTAACCTTGTAGTTTCGTTTGTATTTAATATTTTAAATAAGGTATTCTGACGTGTGTCAAATTGACATTTATCACGTTAAAGCTTATTAGAATGTATAAGTTCAAAATTCCCCCAACTTGCTCACCCACGCCACTCCCTCTTAGTTACGCCACTAAGGTCAATGAACTACACATGAATCTTGTGTTGGAAATCCCATGGCTTTTTTGCTGAACCCTTTGTGCTGTGAAGCTCCCTCGATCTCAAGTACCTCAATCCCCGCAGGTTTGACACCATCTAATCATACGCTGGACGTCAACCTTT
Source organism: Asterias rubens (assembly GCF_902459465.1). NCBI lineage: Eukaryota > Metazoa > Echinodermata > Asteroidea > Forcipulatida > Asteriidae > Asterias > Asterias rubens. The sequence goes on from NC_047079.1 coordinate 10,898,113, forward strand.
TATTCCCCTCAACCTTTTATTCCCCTCATAGACAACTTCATCAATAATTCATTTCAAATACGTATTTGTATTCTGTTTAATTGAGTTATTAACACTACTTGAATCTGGCTTCAGACTGTGCCTTTACGAACCCATGACTTACCACAAAAAAAATGACTTGGTAGTTTTTTTTTTTCAAGCAGTTGGAAGAGTTGATTTATTATTCACCCGGCTATATTAACGATCCCCAATGATGACTAGCCGCCAGGTTTTAAGGTTGTTCTACACGGGTCATTATACGGGTTTGGCCGGCCGGTCGACCGGTCGACGAGGCACCTCCCATACGGGCGGTGTGAAGCTCTCAGCCCGCCGGCTCAATCGATATGTTCGCCAGAATGTGGGACTTTGCTCGGACGTGTGTTTTAGATTTGATTTGTAGTTTTCCTAAAAGCAGTAATTTGTCAATTCTTACGATCATTAATGTGATTTGAGAGCAGGCAAAAACACGAATTTATATTTATAAATGTCGCTTTAAAGGTATAGGTTAGTAAATTGGTCAAAAATTACCATAACTTACGTGGCGAGAAGCGCTGCAGCTGTTGATAGTTAAACTATCCTAAAAATAGATTCCCTTCGAGGTAATTTTTCGGAGAAACTATTTATGCATGAATCATTTCTTAGACTACGAGAGTTGGTGTCCGTTCCCAAAGATTCAGCTGCAACTTTCACATGTGACTTTAAATTGTATCTATAACAAAACATTAATGATCCTACCCTTAATAGTTAAAGTGCATATTATGATGACTACAACAAATCACAAATTTGAATCGAAGATGGTTAGCAAGATTTTAGATATTCATTTTGGTTTTACCCATATACACCGATTTGTGTTAGCACTGTATACTCAAAGCTTTCTCGAGTTCTTTTCAGGCATATTACTCAGGTGGGATTCGAACCCACAACCTTTGCAAGGTTTGAAGGCAGTGGACACTATTGGTAGTTACTCAAAATAATTATCAGCATAAAACCTTACTTGATTACGAGTAATAGGGAGAGGTTGATGGTATAAACATTGTGAGAAACAGCTCCCTCTGAAGTGACGTAGTTTTCGAGAAAGAAGTAATTTTCCACGAATTTGATTTCGAGACCTCAAGTTTAGAATTTGAGGTCTCGAAGTCAAGCATCAGAAAGCACACAACTTCGTGACACAAGGTTTTGTTTTCTTCTTTCATTATTATCTCGTAAATTCGACGACCGATTGAGCTCAAATTGTCACAGGTTTGTTATATTGCATCTGTTGAGATACACCAACTGTGAAGACTAGTCTTCGACACTTACCAATAGTGTCCACTGCCTTTAAGATAAAAACTTATAGTGACACAGAATAATAGTGACACCGAATATAGTGACACAGAATATAGTGACACAGAATGATAGTGAAGGTGTATTTTAGAACTCGTTATTATTAATGTTTGTGTCTTTTTGTCCGTATTCCTATAGGTCACAGATGATTTCCCACAGCACGAGAATCGGCGAGACTTCTCTCAGTCCGTGGATCCGCGAGATTTCCCACCATGTGACGGAGGAGAGCAGGAATATTTACTCTACGAAGACCCAACGTACATTGATCAAGCAACATGTACAGATTTTTCGTATCATGACGAGTGCTAGTATTCGCCCCTCCCCCCATTAATCCCGTGCCCCTCCCCTCGCCCCTTCTTCCTTTCATACGTGACATCCTTCAAAATACCCCCCCCCCTGTCTGTTACCGCGTTTAAGCTATGTAAAGTTTGTATAAAAACTAAATAGTTGAAAGGTGTTCATACAGGATTGGTAAGGGGAAAAAACCTGAAAGTTTACATGCAGAAATTGAGCATGGTTTTTACTATTTCTCCTGATTTCACACAAAAGATTAAGCCCAAATTTACACATTATGTCATTGTATTTCAAAACATGAACACTGTCTGTGACTAGTGCGTGAGCTCCACAAATACTGTATAATACCTTTAAAGTAGAAATTATTTTGCTAAGCAACTGCCGATGCTTTATTTTATAAACCGCAGTAAGAGATTAACTATATTATAGCAAAACTACATTTTAAAACGAAAATTACTATCACATCTACAACAATCTATTTGCAAACACTTGGTGTGGCTAATCTCATTATGTGCACGCAGTTAATTTGTCACAATCTTAAATATTGTTGTTAGCATATGAATGTTTTTATGATTTTGCGCCTCCTTATTTGACAGAGCTGTTAACATTGTACACACCTTCTAGAAATCTTCGTTCTAATAAGAAAAAGTTGTTTGTTATTCCACCAGTGAAGACCAAATCATATGGTGAACGCAGCTTCGTTCACACAGCCTCAACCTTATGGAACAATCTCCCGGAACACATAACAAACATTGATTCCATTATTAGGTTTGAGATTGCTTTAAAGACGCACTTATTTATCATTTAATTCATCCATTTTGTTTGTTACCCAGTACATCTTGTCTTTGTATTCTGTTGTGTTTTTCTCAGAAGCGCTTAGGGACATGTTTGATTTCTATGTGTTATGCGCTATATAAGAATGGTTAATTATTATTATTATTATTATTAATCTCAAACCAAATATTGTATATTGTGGGAAGCTTAAAGAGGTTATCAACCAATATTTCACGTCACACACTATTTGTCACGGGTTTCCTGCTATTTTTACTTAGCGGAGATATTTTGTTAAGCAATCTGCTGATAAAAAATCTTAATGAAAAATAATGTTGAGTAATAATGAGTGGGCACTTATGTTTTGAGCACATAGTAAACACCTGAGGTAGATTTCAATAAGAGTTAGGACTAGTCCTAGGAGATATTAAAAAAAAAACTTAAGGCTAGTCCTAACAAAGGTTGAGTGACTCGTCCTAACTCGAGATGAGACTAGTCTTAAAGGAACACGTTGCCTTGGATCGGACGAGTTGGTCTATAAAAAGCGTATGTAACCGTTCTTTATATAATACATATGGTTGGAAAGATGTTTTAAAAGTAAACTACAATGATCCACACAAGTTTGCCTCGAAATTGCGTGGTTTTCCTTTTACTGTGCGAACTAACACGGTCGGCCATTTATGGGAGTCAAAAATTTGACTCCCATAAATGGCCGACCGTGTTAGTCGACGAGGTAAAAGGAAACCGTGCAATTTTGAGGCATGTTTGTGTTGATCATTGAACATGCATTTTATAACAAACGGTTACGAACGCTTTTTATAGACCAACTCGACCGATCCAAGGCAACGTGTTCCTTTAACTCTTTGTGAAATCCACCCGGTTTGGTAAAATGCTCACAATTTTAGGTTCAAACTACGGGTTATTTTTATGACATCTAGATGATTTGTAACAGTGTACTTCCCCTGTATACTCAGTGATTTACCATTATTTTACCTTAGTGCTCACGTTCTGTATATAATGAAATTGATTTAAGATCGTGCAGGTGGTTTTCGAAGAATGCACTCAAGCCTTGAGACTCAAGGTAAATCCTGAATTGAAAATAGAGTTTTCTGTCTTTTATCATCGAGACTCGACTGAGTTCGTTCACCTTGGAGTAATTGAACTAAACTTGACGGTAGTTTATTACATGTGGGGGTTTCTTTTTGGGGGATGTTTGGGAGGAAGGCTTCGAAATGTCAGGCTCATCGCTAGCTAGCCCAGCATGCACCTCATTCAACAGTTAGCGCTTGCCCAATGGGTATATGTAAAAAGGTATGTGGGTACCGGGTGCGTTCGATTTTCTTCCCCGGGTTGACCCCGGTCTGCCCCGGTACGTTCGAATAGCTTTGACTTCATTCCAGGGGCTCACCCAGGTCAGCCCCAAGTGCCCTGCTTATGGAACGGGTCACTTGGGGCTGACCCGAGGTGCATGACGTCACCACGAGAGCGGTGAGTGATCATTCGATTAGCGTTTTGAATCGGGAGCTCACCCGAGTGAGCACCGTGGGGTTGACCAGGGGTAACTAATCGAACGCACCCATTGCAACCTTTCGCCCGGTGTCTGCAATGGTTGTACACATAATATACTGGCCATCTCTAACCAGGGCCTAATTTCATCTCCAAAATCAACCTATGAATTCTTATACCGGTGTCCGATGGGCAAAGACGGGGAACCACATCATTAGGCTGGTCCGTTGTCTTTGTCCGCAAGGGTTACTCACGAGCCTCGAAGTGTGACGTCAGATGTTCAGGCTACCAGACCATTAGACTGGGTTCATGTCTTTATCCGTAACGATATAGACGGGTCCCGTGATTATATCATTTTGATAAACATGCAGTGATATGAGCTAGCTGCAGTACACTGTTCTCAAGTCCGCATAGAATTTGACTGTGTATCTCTATGTGACATTTGTGAGATCAAAGGTGAATCTACACGCCAGTGTTTTGATGCCGGTCTCTGGCGTTGTTCACGAGCCTCGAAGTGTGACGTCAGATGTTCAGGCTACCAGACCATAAGCTGCTGGTGTGTTTGTAAAATGATCAATATAATTTCGATTAGCTTCCCCGGGTCAACCCCGGTGTGTGACGTTTATATTTGTCCAGGACGAACGTGTGCAGATAATTACCCACGTTCGTCCTGGAAAAAAAACCGCCACACACCGGGGTCGACCCAGGGAAGCTAAACGAACACACCCTATGTGATGCCCAAACTCAGGGGGCGCACTATTCTGTGAACCCCAACAACAACTGTTTGGATTGCCGAGAATTGTTTAAATAGTGTAAATGGTTGATTAGAAGGAACGGTACAATCAGTTTCTGAGCAATGAATGTAAATATGGTGTAGTGTATTTTCTTTTGTAAAAAGACAAGTGAAAAAAAGCAAGGGGCTTTGATTTGATAAAGACCCTTATTAGCTTTGCCTGCAAGAATGTCCCAACATTTTTTACTAATATTGTTTGTGTCGGAACACTTGTTACTCTAAAAGTTGTCCACATTTATTGCAAATCCTCGGGTTTTATACCACACTCTGCCAGTCACGATGCTTCACAGAAGGAGTGGGTCATTCCATGCCCCTGATCGTTGTGTCTGTGCCACTAGAATTTATTCTAAACGAATCTGTAATGGTGATCTCTAAAGGCGACAAAGGGATCTCTAAAGGGAAAAGCTGTGACCCTAAATAAATCGTATATTGCTCCTTTTCTTGATCTATACATTTTTATTCTGGACTTCTACTTAAAAAAACAAACAGGAATAACTTCGATTTCAATCATCTGTCCAACTTTAATGGATATATTTTGTAAATTAATGTTAATAGTAGGTACAGTTCACTCTGTTATACGACTGTATTGTACATACTTTTGCTTGTAATTGTGCAGGTATGACGTCATTAAAACACTGCTGATTATAGTGAACAGTTTCAGTCATTTTGTTCTTCATGTCTTGTTTTTAAGTGATTGATTTAGTTACAATGTTGCGTGTTTATCGTTGTCTGTTGTGAAATGTTGTGTGTGGTGAGAGGATGCAAAATAATTGCCGCCGTGTATTATTTGTTTGTTTGCGGTTTGGGTTTGGGTTTTTGTTGAGGTGTTCATCTGCGTTTGTTTGTTTGTATAATGGTAAATTGGATGTTGGTTGATAATTCTATTGTTGAGACACTATTTATGTATAACTCTCTACCCCTAAGAACCGGTTGTCTAAAAAGTTAACGTTTCGATCAGAATGCTGTGAGGGTCTCCAGGAGAATGTATGAGTGTCTTCATTATTCTCCTGAAGACGATCAGAGCATACTGATCGAAACGTCAAGTTGATAATTCACAGGTTCTTTTCAGAATCACAACAAGTCGTAAGGAGAGAGAGTTCTGCGTACATGTCGTCTTCGCAGACTAAAAATAAAATTTGTTTTTAAACTGATGTCAATGTTAGAAAACTAATTAGAATACTAATTTTTATTTCAAAACTAATGGTGGCGACATGGTATACGGATAATTTTCCCCGAACATTTTTTAGCAATCTTCATTGTTGATTTGCATAATGTTGCTTTTGTGATGTTGTCTGTGTTGTAGTCTGGTCCCCTGACCAAAGATTCCTTGACGTCTCTTGTTAAAAATCTAAATTCGACAGAGCCTAGTCGGAGATTTTGGGGTCTTGGAACCAGACTATCTGTGTTGTTGCTTTTTTTCTGTTTGCTCCCTGTCTCTTTGGGGCCTCTTCGATGCACTGAATTTGTTTTCTTAAAAAGCACCTCTGGTCCCGAATTCAAGTAGACACAATGACTGAAGTAAGAAAATAATCTATTTCGCTCGACCTTTCGCATTGAAACCTGAATACAAATCGTTTATGATGAAAACAAAACGATAATAGAATTTTCTTCTAGGAAAAAGAAATCCGCCTCTTGTTACGGCATGGCTTCGGGGCACAGTCATAATCTATTACTGGCAAGTTTTAATAGAAGGGGAGTAACAGTAAACCATGTTCATTTTCAGAATGATATAAAGTGACAAAATTATAACCCTCTGGTCACGATGCATGGGTTATATTTCTTATACTTTTGTGTGTAATTCACAACGATTGATGTGGAAAAAAGACTCGGGTGTAAGGAAATTATTTTTCTTTTTTCCTTTCTTGCCGTAAAAATGAGGCTTCAAGAGTTTTTACTAATATCGTAAAGACGACTCTTTTAACTTGTTTGAAAAGTTGAGCTGGCCAGGGTTGACAGCATTCCTTAAAGTTTGGTGTGACCGTTAGTTTAAGTCGACGTTTCGATCATTAAGTTCTGACGGTCTTCATCTCGATGTTAGCTTTAAAAACAAATCAACAGCTATAGGGGGAAGCACTGGGCCGCCACTGCGCCTAAAGGAGGGTAGTTTTTTTTAGGGGGGGGTCCTTTTTAACGTTAATTTCCCTAATCTTGCGTGAATGCGTACGTTTAAATGGAAATGGTGTTTCAAGAGACGAAGGTGTAGACCAAGGCCAAATCTCTGGAAATGTTCAATCTGCAAAGTTTTATATTTCAAAAACGGGGCACCGGGGCTTTGTAGGGGGGCACTGACACCAAGGGACTGGGTGCATTTGCCCCCCTCCCCTCCTTTTTAGTCTCTCAAAAAGATAAAAGAAGTTCAGTTGCCTCCAAATAATTTTATTCAATCAGTGTCTCTCTCTCATTGATCTCTATTCCCCATTTATTTTTTTTTACGACGGACGCTTGGTGGCGCTATTTCAACCTACCGCGAAAAATAAATTTTGGACAAGTACGGAAGTCGTTGGAAATGTCATTATGTTTCTTCAGCATATTTTGTTTTAGTGACATTGAAAGCTCTTAAATAGTTGAATTCAAGATGAACTATTGACCATGGCTACCGAGCAAGGGAATTATGGCAACGGGATAAAGTTGTCTCAAGGTTTGTGCTGAAAATACTTGTTTGTTGGGTTACTCATCTCACCGAAGCGGAATTGTCACTGCATCTGTTTCGTGATAAAATAATATCGCCCTCTTTGTCCGGTGTTGTAGTTTCCGGTATGTGGTATTACATATACAGTTACACTAAAATCAGGCATAATTTATTCGATTCTTTCAGTCTACAAACAGTGACGATACAGTGATGATAACACAAACTTGCTCAATCGGTTATTTTTGATATTTTTTACTGTAAAGTTTAAAAATTAAATTGTAAAATTAAGTTGTAAAATTTACAATTTAATTTTAGAATTTAAATCTAAAAATTGTCATGATGATTATGATTGTAACTGGTAATCGTAAAAGTGGGAAACTCCACACATTATTTTGATGCCTCTGATCATCTGACTGATGCAATACGACAAATACATTTTATGAAATTGAAAGGGCCAACAAAAAAGAAGACTTCATTTGAATTTTTGACTTTTCAGTAAGAAGTTACACAGTTTTGTATGTAACAACCTAATTTCTTTTTGTTAAAAGTTGCGGCCGATATCTTGTGTGAATTTCTGGAGGTTGCAGTGAATCAAATTTTGTACATCAGAAACTTGTACCCATCTGGAATTTTCGATCGCAGGAAAAAGTATAATGTGCCGGTACAGGTAAGTGGGAATTCACGGTACCATGGTACAGTATCACAGTATCCAAGTAATGTGCAAGTCTTGCGCATAATTGAACATCGTTACTTACATGGGACTAAAGTGGTCCCAAAAATGTTCGGTCATAAACAAGACTTTGAGGCCTGTCTTCTACCTTTCAAATTCATGTACCGGTAGTTTTAATTAACATGTATTTGAAAGGCAGTCTCCCCAATTTGCAGGCCTGGAATTATAGTATACGTAGGTTATGGATAGAGGCCATGGGCGCTCTGTTGCCCCTAGTCCTCTAGTCTTGAAATCAAGTCGGTAATTGTTATAAAGCGGTGTAGTTACGGGGACGGTACACACATCTTCGATCCCAGTATAGAGCTGCCACGCACTGTACTTACAACCGTTGCATGAACGATAATCGCACTGTGACTGTTGCATGAACGGCAGAATGTGTGTTTGTAACAGGCAGCGCTAACGACTTGTGTCATCAAGTCTACTGGTCCTCTGACCTTGGCCCCCTTCAGAAGTTTCCCATAATAGACTTTAAGATTTTCCCATGGAAGTTGAAACTCTCACTAGTACATTTGTACTCCTGCTGGATGGAGAGAAGCAATTATGATAAAGTACCTTGCTCAAGACAAGGACACAAGTGTTGCGACTGACCAGGCCAGGATTCGAACCCACATTCTGTAAGTTGCAGGAGTCCACCGCTCCGGGCCACTCGGACACGATACCAAACTTGTTTATTACGATGATGATGAAATATAATTATTTAATTTAACAATTATTTTGATGTATCTTATCTCATAGATGTCCCGCCATCCAGAACTCAATCAGTACATCACAGACGTCATTGCAGGAATAAAACCTCTATTGGTCAAAGTGAGTTCTATTGGCCAAACTGGTTTTTTTACAGTATCTTTTTGGGGGAACTAAACAGTACCACACACTTCCTCAGTACTTACTAATTTAATTGTTACACTCAAAGACCTAGAGTTACAACAAAGTTAAGCAGGATACCAGCCACAGATAGTTTAATGTGAGATGGTATTTGTGCTGGTAACCTTATTCTGGTAAGCAAAATTGTTGCTTAGCTAGTTTCTGTGCCTGAGCTGCTCTATGAAATTGGGCCCCGGAGTAAAGTTTCAGACCTTTTTTGTCTGCAATGATTCTCACTTCTGTGTATTACTGTCCAGGATGAAATTCAGTGCATCTCTGTGGTGATCATTCACGCACTGCAACATCCAGTTGAACGCTTCGTCTTTGAGATAGCGCCCCCATCTTCAAGATCGCTCAGGTATATGATACTACATTTTAGTTATAATAATAATAATATCAAAGTTTTATACGCCAGATCTACCAACAAGGTATTCATTGGTATACATTTATACAGAAAGATAGGGAATGGAGGGTGATGAATTCTGAGACCTAATTATTTAGCACCTTATAAGGGTTTACAAGGTGCTACGGTGCATACAGTAGCCACAGCCAGGAACACCGGGCAAACCTCTTCTCTTTTCAATAAGTGCACCAGGTTCTTTTACATGCATTACACAACACATGGAACTAATGGCTTTTTTCCATGCCCCCATCGGAAGGACGACACAATGGTTAATTGTCTTGCAAGTGTTACTGGGGGATTCAAACCCACACTATTAAACGGTATAACCAGGAACTCTTGACTATTTCATGTTTATACATCTCTTTGTAGCAATGACAGCTTCCTAATCAACATAGAACAGTCACTGAGAGCCTTCCTCCTGAGAATCAACACATGTGATGCTGCACTACAGTCTAACCCGCCAGGTACTTTAAGTTAGGAAATAGTTTGTCAGAGAAATGCCAGTCTTGGTTCAAGACTCTCGCCTGTTATTAATATCTCCCTATGATCCACCAAAATACACAACAGAAGTGTCTTGAACCAAGACTAGGGAAGTACTAGCTCTTTGAAATCAGAATGTGACCTGCCCTTTAAATGTTTACCTTTTTATTTGTTTTCAGACTGCTCCTTTAAGATCCTCGTCCACACCAAGAGTTCGGCGGTCTTTTCCATGGAAGATAGTCAGTTTATTCAGGTACACTCACAACAAAGTCTTTCCTTGTAATTGTCCTCTTGAAGACACTGAACACTATTGGTATTTGTCAAATGCCAGTCTTCTCACTTGTTGTATCTCAACATATGCATAAAATAACAAACTTGTGAAAATTTGAGCTCAATCGGTCGTCGAAGTTGCGATATAATAATGAAAGAAAAACACCCTTGTCACAAGAAGTTGTGTGCTTTCAGATGCTTGATTTTTAGACTTCAAATTCTAAATCTGAGGTCTCGAAATAAACTTTGTGTAAAATTACTTCTTTCTTGAAAACTACATTACTTCAGAAGGAGCCATTTCTCACAATGTTTTATACTATCAACCTCTCCCCATTACTCATTACCAAGTAAGGTTTTATGTCAATAATTATTTTGAGTAATTACCAATATTGTCCACTGCCTTTATAACTACTTCAGTGGAATTTTGTTAATTTCTGAATTTAGAATGGAATTTCTTCTAACTTAATCCAGACTTTTTGCGCTGAGCTCTTTAAAGCCATTCGACCCTTTCAGTAAACAGTGTTGTCCAAGGTCCACACTTTGTGTACCACAACTTCTATATCAAATAACAAACCTGTGAAAATTTAGGCTCAATCAGTCATCGGAGTCGGGAGAAAACAACGGAAAAACCCACCCTTGTTTCCGCGCGTTTCGCCGTGTCATGACATGTGTTTAAAATAAATCCGTAATTCTCGTTAACGAGAATTTATATTGTTTTGCTGTTTTCTCAAAAAGTAAAGCATTTCATGGAATAATATTTCAAGAGAAGTCTTTCACCATTGCCTTCTGTTAACCCTGTAAGTTATTTGTAAATCTGTGAACTTTTTTTTTTTCTGAACCGAAAGGGTCCAATGGCTTTAATAGGCCTTCAATCTCTATACATTTTTCTTGATGTGCTTCAGGATTTTCCATGGATCGAAGCAGATGAACATCTCAGTGCATTAAAAGATTCTTCCATGACACCACTCAAGATGATGTCTTCTGATCTTATCAAGGTACGTCTTAGAGATAATAATATAATAATAGTATCAAAGTCTGTGACCCACTCTTTGAAAATGAGTCAGATTGCGCCCAATGCACTAAGTCATGGACAGTTTAATGTGAAAAATGTCCCCCCAAAAAAGGTTTTTTTTTTTAAATTTTTTTTAAGATCCATATTTGCATGGTAAACCTTTAGAAGCCTCACTTTTAGGCAATAAAGCTATGAAAACAACAATTTTGTGATTATACTTTAGTCTAATTAGTATCCTTTTACGCGAAATGGTAGTTTAAAACATCACTTTACTTGTAATTCGTTTTTCACATGAAATGATGTATTGGCTAATTTCAAACAGGAGTAACTCAGCAACGCGATACACCCAAAGCTTAGACATATATACCAAATAACTGCTGTAACTCAATATAACTCAATTCTTTAAATTGTCAACATCTGACTCATTTTCACAGAGCAGGTCTAGCGCACATATCTACCAAACAAGGTACCCACGGCGCTAGGTACATACAAACTTTCTAAAAGATATTGAATTGACGAATAATGAGACCCAAATATGTAGCACCTTATAAGGGTTTACAAGGTGCTGCAGCGCATTTAGCAGCTACTGCCAGGAACACCCGGGTGAACCCCTTCTCTTTTTGATAAGTGCACTGGGTTCTTTTACATGCCTTACACAACACGAATAATACTTAATGTTTGTTTCTCTTTACAGGTTTGTAAATAACTTATTAATTTTTGTTTCTCTTTACAGGTTTGTAAATAACTAATTAATTTTTGTTTCTCTTTACAGATTTGTAAATAACTATTTAATTTTTGTTTCTCTGTACAGGTTTGTAAATAACTATTTAATTTTTTTTTCTCTTTACAGGTTTGTAAATAACTAATTATTTTTGTTTCTCTGTACAGGTTTGTAAATAACTAATTATTTTTGTTTCTCTGTACAGGTTTGTAAATAACTAATTAATTTTTGTTTCTCTTTACAGGTTTGTAAATAACTATTTAATTTTTTTTTCTCTTTACAGGTTTGTAAATAACTATTTAATTTTTGTTTCTCTTTACAGGTTTGTAAATAACTATTTAATTTGTTTGCAGGTTTTGTTTCTATTTACAGGTTTGTAAATAACTATTTAATTTTTGTTTCTCTGTACAGGTTTGTAAATTACTAATTAGTTTTGTTTCTCTGTACAGGTTTGTAAATAACTAATTAATTTTTGTTTCTCTTTACAGGTTTGTACATAACTATTTAATTTTTGTTTCTCTGTACAGGTTTGTAAATAACTAATTAGTTTTGTTTCTCTGTACAGGTTTGTAAATAACTAATTAATTTTTGTTTCTCTTTACAGGTTTGTAAATAACTATTTAATTTTTGTTTCTCTGTACAGGTTTGTAAACAACTAATTAATTTTTGTGTCTCTTTACAGGTTTGTAAATAACTAATTATTTTTGTTTCTCTGTACAGGTTTGTAAATAACTATTTAATTTTTGTTTCTCTTCACAGGTTTGTAAATAACTATTTAATTTGTTTGCAGGTTTTGTTTCTCTCTACAGGTTTGTAAATAACTATTTAATTTTTGTTTCTCTTTACAGGTTTGTAAATAACTAATTAGTTTAGTTTCTCTTTACAGGTTTGTAAATAACTATTTAATTTGTTTGCAGGTTTTGTTTCTATTTACAGGTTTGTAAATAACTATTTATTTTTTGTTTCTCTGTACAGGTTTGTAAATAACTAATTAATTTTTGTTTCTCTTTACAGGTTTGTAAATAACTAATTAATTTTTGATTCTCTGTACAGGTTTGTAAATAACTAATTAATTTTTGTTTCTCTGTACAGGTTTGCAAACAACTAATTAATTTTTGTTTCTCTTTACAGGTTTGTGAATAACTATTTAATTTTTGTTTCTCTTTTCAGGTTTGTAAATAACTAATTAATTTTTGTTTCTCTGTACAGGTTTGTAAATAACTAATTAAATTGTGTTTCTCTTAACAGGTTTGAATATAACTATTGAATTTTTGTTTCTCTGTACAGGTTTGTAAATAACTATTTAATTTTTGTTTCTCTTTACAGGTTTGTAAATAACTAATTATTTTTTGTTTCTCTGTACAGGTTTGTAAATAACTATTTAATTTGTTTGCAGGTTTTGTTTCTATTTACAGGTTTGTAAATAACTATTTAATTTTTGTTTCTCTGTACAGGTTTGTAAATAACTAATTATTTTTGTTTCTCTGTACAGGTTTGTAAATAACTAATTAATTTTTGATTCTCTGTACAGGTTTGTAAATAACTAATAACTATTGAATTTTTGTTTCTCTTTACAGGTTTGTAAATAACTATTGAATTTTTGTTTCTCTGTACAGGTTTGTAAATAACTAATTAAATTATGTTTCTCTTCACAGGTTTGTAAATAACTATTGAATTTTTGTTTCTCTTTACAGGTTTGTACATAACTATTTAATTTTTGTTTCTCTTTACAGGTTTGTAATTAACTATTTAATTTGTTTGCAGGTTTTGTTTCTCCTTACAGGTTTGTAAATAACTATTACATTTTTGTTTCTCTTTACAGGTTTGTAAATAACTATTTAATTTTTGTTTCTCTTTACAGGTTTGTAAATAACTATTTAATTTTTGTTTCTCTTTTCAGGTTTGTAAATAACTATTTAATTTTTGTTTCTCTTTTCAGGTTTGTAAATAACTTATTAATTTTTGTTTCTCTGTACAGGTTTGTAAATAACAAATTATTTTTTGTTTCTCTGTACAGGTTTGTAAATAACTAATTAATTTTTGTTTCTCTTTACAGGTTTGTAAATAACTATTTAATTTTTTTTCAGGTTTTTTCTCTTTACAGGTTTGTAAATAACTAATTAATTTTTCTCTCTCTTTACATGTTTTTTAATAACTAATTAACTTTTGTTTCTCTGTACAGGTTTGTAATTAACTTATAATTTTTGTTTTTCTGTACAGGTTTGTAAATAACTAATAAACTTTTGTTTCTCTTTACAGGTTTGTAAATAACTATTTAATTTTTGTTTCTCTGTACAGGTTTGTAAATAACTAATTAATTTTTGTTTCTCTTTACAGGTTTGTAAATAACTATTTAATTTTTGTTTCTCTTTACAGGTTTGTAAATAACTAATTAATTTTTGTTTCTCTGTACAGGTTTGCAAACAACTAATTAATTTTTGTTTCTCTTTACAGGTTTGTCAATAACTATTGAATTTTTGTTTCTCTTTTCAGGTTTGTAAATAACTATTGAATTTTTGTTTCTCTGTACAGGTTTGTAAATAACTATTTAATTTTTGTTTCTCTTTACAGGTTTGTAAATAACTAATTATTTTTTGTTTCTCTTTACAGGTTTGTAAATAACTATTTAATTTTTGTTTCTCTGTACAGGTTTGTAAATAACTAATTATTTTTGTTTCTCTGTACAGGTTTGTAAATAACTAATTAATTTTTGTTTCTCTGTACAGGTTTGTAAATAACTAATAACTATTGAATTTTTGTTTCTCTTTACAGGTTTGTAAATAACTATTAAATTTTTGTTTCTCTTTACAGGTTTGTAAATAACTAATTAATTTTTGTTTCTCTTTACAGGTTTGTAAATAACTATTTAATTTTTGTTTCTCTTTACAGGTTTGTAAATAACTATTTAATTTTTGTTTCTCTTTACAGGTTTGTAAATAACTAATTAATTTTTGTTTCTCTATACAGGTTTGTAAATAACTAATTAATTTTTGTTTCTCTGTACAGGTTTGCAAACAACTAATTAATTTTTGTTTCTCTTTACAGGTTTGTCAATAACTATTGAATTTTTGTTTCTCTTTTCAGGTTTGTAAATAACTATTGAATTTTTGTTTCTCTGTACAGGTTTGTAAATAACTATTGAATTTTTGTTTCTCTTTACAGGTTTGTAAATAACAAATTATTTTTTGTTTCTCTGTACAGGTTTGTTAATAACTATTTAATTTTTGTTTCTCTGTACAGGTTTGTAAATAACTAATTATTTTTGTTTCTCTGTACAGGTTTGTAAATAACTAATTAATTTTTGTTTCTCTGTACAGGTTTGTAAATAACTAATAACTATTGAATTTTTGTTTCTCTTTACAGGTTTGTAAATAACTATTTAATTTTTGTTTCTCTGTACAGGTTTGTAAATAACTAATTAAATTGTGTTTCTCTTAACAGGTTGGTAAATAACTATTGAATTTTTGTTTCTCTTTACAGGTTTGTAAATAACTATTTAATTTTTGTTTCTCTTTACAGGTTTGTAATTAACTATTTAATTTGTTTGCAGGTTTTGTTTCTCTTTACAGGTTTGTAAATAACTATTACATTTTTGTTTCTCTTTACAGGTTTGTAAATAACTATTAAATTTTTGTTTCTCTTTACAGGTTTGTAAATAACTATTTAATTTTTGTTTCTCTTTTCAGGTTTGTAAATAACTATTTAATTTTTGTTTCTCTTTTCAGGTTTGTAAATAACTATTTAATTTTTGTTTCTCTGTACAGGTTTGTAAATAACAAATTAATTTTTGTTTCTCTTTACAGGTTTGTAAATAACTAATAAATGTTTGTTTCTCTGTGGAGGTTTGTAAATAACTAATTAATTTTTGTTTTTTTACAGGTTTGTAAATAACTAATTATTTTTTGTTTCTCTGTACAGGTTTGTAAATAACTATTTAATTTTTTTGCAGGTTTTTTCTCTTTACAGGTTTGTAAAAACTAATTAATTTTTCTCTCTCTTTACAGGTTTTTAAATAACTAATTAATTTGTGTTTCTCTGTTCAGGTTTGTAATTAACTTATTAATTTTTGTTTTTCTGTACAGGTTTGTAAATAACTAATAAACTTTTGTTTCTCTTTACAGGTTTGTAAATAACTATTTAATTTTTGTTTCTCTGTACAGGTTTGTAAATAACTAATTAACTTTTGTTTCTCTGTACAGGTTTGTAAATAACTAATCAATTTTTGTTTCTCTTTACAGGTTTGTAAATTACTAATTAATTTTTGTTTCTCTGTACAGGTTTGTAAATAACTAATTCACTTTTTTGTTTCTCTGTACAGGTTTGTAAACAACTATTTAATTTTTGTTTCTCTTTACAGGTTTGTAAATAACTTATTAATTTGTGGTTCTCTTTACAGGTTTGTAAATAACGAATTAATTTTTGTTTCTCTTTACAGGTTTGTAAATAACTATTGAATTTTTTTCTCTCTACAGGTTTGTGAATCACTAATTAATTATTGTTTCTCTTTACAGGTTTGTAAATAACTTATTGATATTTTTCCCAAGATTTATTTGTAACTAGTTCTTTTAGAAGGCCGTGGACGGTCACTTCAAGGTGTGGTTACACTTAACGGTCACCAAAACACCAAAATTATTATTCCTGGATTTCCATCAATTAAAAGTGCTTTTTTTCATAACACTTTTTTTACCATCAGATGCAACTGTATGTTGAGGAATCTGCAACCAAATCCTCCATTGAAGATCATTTATGACAGCTGGGATAACATCATGTCAGTGTTTGTGTAAACCAAAAATAATTTAGAACATCTTTTAAAGGTAGGGTCATAGATTGTTTTTTGTGGATGTTATGCTGAATTGGTAGGCAAAATGTTCAATAAAGATGCGATTAAAGGCAGTGGACACTGAGTGTAATAATTGCTCAAAATAATTACTTGCATAAAAACTTACTTGGTAATGAGTAATGGGGAGAGGTTTATAGTGTAAAACATTGTGAGAAACGACTCCCACTGAAGTGATGTAATTTTGGAGAAAGAAGTAATTTTCCACAAATTTGATTTTGAGACATCAGATTTAGAATTTGACGTCTCGATATCAAGCATCTGAAAGCACACAAATTTGTTTAACAAGGATGTTTTTTTCTTTCAACTTCGACGACCAGTCAAGCTAAAATTTTTACAGGTTTGTTATTTTATGCTCATGTTGAGATATACCAATTGAGATGACTGGTCTTAGACAAATACCAATAGTGTCCACTGTCTTTAAAGTCACCTGAGAAAGTTTTAGCTGAATACAGTGTCTTGAATCCATCCACGTTAAGTGAAAGCGGTTGCCAATCACATCTCTGGCCGCAGCATTCACAAACGGGCACCAGGGAAACCCAATAGAAATCTGAGAAATGTTTCATGCATAAACCGTTTCTCAAATTAAATTGTTTGTGGTGAAAAGATATCAATACCATTTAACTTTAAAGGGAATCCTTTTTCAGAATAGCTTATACTATGTATAAGCTGCAGTGCTTCTTTCTAAGTAACTTTTTATGATCATTAAAGGCAGTGGACACTATTGGTAATTACTCAAAATAGTTATTAGTGTGAAACCTTTCTTGGTGACGAGTAATGGGGAGATGTTGATGGTATAAAACATTGTGAGAAATGGCTCCCTCTGAAGTGCCATAGTTTTCGAGAAAGAAGTAACTTTCCACGAATTTGATTTCGAGACCTCAAGTTCAAAACTTGAGGTCTCGAAATCAACCAAATAAACGCACACAAACTTCGTGTGACAAGGGTATTTTTCTTTCATTGTTATCTCGTAAGTTCGATGACCGATTGAGCTCAATTTTTCACAGGTTTGCTATTTTATGCATATGTTGAAATACACCAACTGTGAAGGCTAGTCTTTGACAATTACCAATAGTGTCCACTGCCTTTAATGTTTGCACCAATCAATGACTCTACCTTTAAAGTATTTTTTACTGAACGCTTCCAAAAAGCATTGAGGACTTACTAGAACTTACATGTAGTATACCTCAGTCTGCCTTCCACGAGTAGAAAAGTTCATAGAGCTGCTTTTGGTATAAAGCAGATTTTCTGATTTATTTTGCTTACTATAGCAGGAAAATATGCTTTAAAGCGAGCGTATTTTACAGGGTACCAAGAAATTTGTTAAAAAATATAGCGCTTCTGCACCCCATATCCAAGGCCGAAAGTCATGGTACGCAGACACTTAATATTTTTCCAGATTCCACAAGCGCTGTTGTGATAAAGAATTACTCTTCAAGCAAAGCCCAATTTGTAGAGTTAAAACAGCACAATAAAACTGGTTTTGATATAGGCCGCACAATCAGAATCTTGTTGCTATGGATTGACCAATTGGTCTCAAGGTTTCAAATTTGCTTGAAGACAATAAATATGTTATATTTTGTAGTTATAAAAGTGCAAGAAAGACTGAAATAAATTTGTAATTTGTACTGACTTTATTTGTTCCACTGCTGTTCATCATTCTTCTACAGGTTTTACAAAGAGCCAAGATTGATCTTAAAGGCAGTGGCCACTATTGGTAATTACTCAAAATAATTATTAGCATAAAACCTTTCTTGGTGACGAGTAATAGGGAGAGGTTGATGGTATAAAACATTGTGAGAAACGGCACCCTCTGAAGTGCCATAGTTTTCGAGAAAGAAGTAATTTTCCACGAATTTGATTTCGAGACCTCAAGTTTAGAATTTGAGGTCTCGAATTCAACCATCTAAACGCACACACCTTCGTGTGACAAGGGTGTTTTTTTCTTTCATTCATATCTCGCAAGTTCGATGATCGATTGAGCTCAAATTTCCACAGGTTCATTATTTTATGCATATGTTGAGATACACCAACTGTGGAGGCTAGTCTTTGACAATTACCAATAGTGTCCAAGGCCTTTAAGATATATATCAATCTAAAATGCTAAGCAAAGTGGGACGTCTTAATACAAATCACTATGGTAATACTGACAACTCGTCCTAAAAGGCACTTGAATGTAGACACGTTTGTAAATTGCCAAAGACTAGTATTCTCACTTGGTGTATCCCAACATATTCAAAAAATAAAAACCTGTGAAAA
Organism: Asterias rubens; assembly: GCF_902459465.1. Lineage (NCBI taxonomy): Eukaryota > Metazoa > Echinodermata > Asteroidea > Forcipulatida > Asteriidae > Asterias > Asterias rubens. The sequence goes on from NC_047079.1 coordinate 10,917,023, forward strand.
TGTGGGCTTAATTGGTCGTTGAAGTTGCAAGAAAATAATGAAGAAAAAAGTACAAATTGTGTACTTTCGGATGTCTTTCTCAGATTCAAATATTTTAGTGAGAATAACCTCTTTCTCAAAAACTATGTTACTTCAGAGTTATTTCTCACACTGTTTTGTACTATCAACAGCTCTTTGTTGTCCATTACCTAGTAAGTTTTAATGCTAATATATATTATGAGTAATTACCAAACGAGTCCAGTGTCTTTAATGATGTGTGCTGTGCTGTATTTCAATTTCCATTTCATATTTCTTGCGTTGGACAGTCTGACTATCTATTGTGAACTTTTTGAGGGGCACCAAGGCAAACACTGGGGGCAGCAGAGGCCGTGGTCTCTGTGTAATTCCAGGCCTGTTGTAAAAAAATTATCATTAAAAAAAACCCCAAAACATTTAGAAATTCTTAAAAGCAGTATATTAAAATTGCACCATTTTTAAATGTTTAGTAAAATCTACTCTGAGTAGTAGAATATAAAGGAAGACAAGTTCTCTCCCAGAATATAGATATAAACATAGCATTACCGCAAACCAAATACATTGATACCTCACCATATTTGCCTCAAATCCGATATTGGAAAAAAAACTACTTAAGTTTAGGAAACTGAGTCCTGGAACCGAATTTCCGTTCCGAGTTCTCCTAATAGATTTCCTTGCATATAAGCGTTGTAAGCTCCCACAGCATTGATCCTACACACAAAAACCTTCGTCGCTCCTTTGCTCTCCGTCACGATTGAAGTCGCTGACTTTAATTTCTTCCGGATGCCACCGGTGACGTCATGCTCTAGGCAGGAGGTTGCTATGGCAGCGGTGATGCTGCCATCTTCAGTTACCGTGACAACAGGCAGTGTGCTAGATTTAGGATCCGATGGTGGCATGTCATAAATTCCATCCACGTCGGCAAGAAAAATTACTCGTTTAGGGTTGAATTCTGAACATAGCGTCTGAAAATACAAGAATGTAGATGATAAAGATGTGATTTACATTTTGCAAGTCATAACTTTAAAGTCACCTGGAAATTGAATTGTTTTTCTTTCAAACATAAGAGTATATGCTTACGAACAATAAAACAATTATTTTAGTAATTGTTTGTCACGATTTATATGTTTAAAAAACATATAAAGTTGTTTGGGGGGCTGACTCCGCCTACCCCTTTTGTGACGTCAATCGAGGCAGACTTTGCCTGCAATGCGTGTAGTAAACACACGTGCAAAGTACATATACGTCCAAGTCGTGAGTTGGTACATTTCAAAAAGTGTTTTTCTGCATTCAGCAGCAATACACCTGGTCGGCATTGCCGGAAAAAACAAATTTACTCTACGCATAACAGGCCAAGTCTGCCTCGATTGACGTCACGAACAGCGCCCTCTCGGGTCAGGGTCTACTCTTAAATTTGTAAATAACATAAGAACTGATTTGTTTAAACCTTAGTTAATAACTGTTTATTCACATTCCACTCATCAAAACACATATATTAGTGACAAAAGCTTTATTTTGAAAAAATACCACTTCCAGGTGACTTTAAACTCATACTAATATGAACACCCAAACTGTTGGACTCTTTTTTTGGTGGTATGCCTGATCCCATATAGAATCATAATCAAAACATGCTGTTGGGTTTTGATGACTTGCAGGGTGGTTTAGGGTCAACATGTTCAAGTCAAGTGGAAAAGTGAGCAATTTTCTTTTCAAAAAGACAGAAGATTTGTTTTTGGAAATCCTGTTTACAAATCGAGCTAAAGTTCTCTCCACTTGGCAAAATTTCCTTTTTCATGGTCAAATGTTTACCTCAATGATCGTATCCCCACTGAGTATTGTACAGCCTCTCTGTCTATCCAGTACACAGTCTCCATGCAGTACAGGGAGGTACCCTGCAGCCAATAGGTTTTGGATAGACACAATGTCCGATTTCACCACTCGCCTGTCGTCTGTTTCCCATCCACCGCATGGCTTTAAGAAAGAATATAAAGACAACCGATGTCATTAGCCATTTTGAAATATAGTGGACACTATATGAGTTTGGGTGTTATAAATACAGAAATTTACCCAACCCTAGTTAGTGTCATAGTATTGTGTCCACCAAATCTCAAAATGGCTTATTGTTTTACCTAGCTTGATAAAAATTTCACAGGATGGATTATTACCCTTTACATAAGCATGTAAGCACAAAAACTTGCTAAGCACAGAAAACTCTTACTTGGCAAAATTAGGTTGCCAGCATAACTACAATACCATTACCATCGCTGTGGCTGGTACCCCACTCATTTCTTGCTTAGCAAAGAAATTTACTGAGCAGAATTGGGCCCTGCTAAGCAGAAATACGCATAGTACTAGTCATTAGTTGTACATGTACATGTGAGATGGTAGTTTGGCTGGTAAGCATGATTTTGTGGTGCTTGGCAACTTTTGTGCTTTTAAGAAACTATGAAAATGGGCTCTGCTCAACATGATATGCCACAAAAGTCAAAAAAGAGTTTTGCAACCACTAAACCTTTTTGTACTTTTGTCACTGTTTAAAAAAAATAAAGTTTGATTCAATCTTTTTAAAACAGAAATGTTATTGTAATTTGTACTCACTGATATTCCAACTGCGTTGACACCGTGTGCATTCAGCTCCGTTACAATGATGTGATTTAACTACAAAAAAAAGTGGTCAAACAAAATCAAAAATCGCTTTAGAATTGAACTTCATCAGCAACTCAAATCATTCTTGTAAAGGTTTGTACGTACTTGAAATATCTCTCTCTATGAGTTGTGGTAGTTCTGACGTTTCGATCAGTACGCTCCTATAGTCTTCAAAAGAAAGCTGTGATTTGTTAAAACACTAACTTTTCAGAACCACCAGAATATTTATAGAAGGAGATTTGTATGGTGTTACCACAAAGATTGTGTCACCGAGCCCATCATGTAAAGTTTTGAAACCAAATGATTTAAAACATCAGTTTCTCAAACATTACTTTTTTAAATCCTTCTTCAATATGCGACATTTATTTCCTTTCCTGCCCCTGAAATGTTTGAAGGACTTCCTTTTTTTACTGTTTTCAAATAGTCACTTGACTGTAAAAAAATATTTACATAGATACCAATAACAAAGCATACTTTTGTAACAGATATTCTCGTTTTGCAAAAGCCTTCCTTGACTTTCCTGATCTGCTCATCATCCATGTTGCTATGGTAACCATCTGCCACACCATATTCCTTAGCCTGGAAATGGCCGAATGACCTGTCGGAAGAATTAGACAATTTAATCATTAACTACGTTTTCACAAATAAGGCCTTTGTTTGACCAAATTACTGGGGCGCTGTACTCCTTTTTTCGAAATTTGTCATCGATCGTACTGGCAATAATGAAAAATTTCTTTAAAAAAGCAGTACAGTGCCCCAGTAACTGGGTCTAAATATGACCCAAATATTATGAAACAATGCCAAATGCCAACTTAGGGCATATTTTTACAGTAGGCCTACAACTTCATTGTGATCAACAAAAGTGTGCAGGCCCTTGAGTTGAGTCCTTGACTGACGTTTTATGAATATTCATGCTGACAACTCTTCTGATTGGCTACCAGTAACAGGACTCCAGGAGGGAACCCCATTTAAAACAAAAGCTCAAGTAAGTCTTGTTGTGGATATTAAAGGTTTTAATCCTTTTTAAGTTCACCCAAGCATGGGCAACGAAGCTTACATAAACCGTATGAACAGACAGACTTCATGGTTTGTTTGCTGATGGTTTTTTTTTTTTCATTTGCTACTTTTTTGTTATACATGTGAATGATGATGGTTGAATAAAATAAAAATGTAGCGTACTCAAATGAGATATTCCTGTTGGCAAAAATTAGTGAATAAGTGTTGGCAGGATACAGAAAGTTCCCCTTTGCTTACCCAGCGCCATGAACCAAAATGCACGGTTTGTTTTGATGGCGTTCTTCATTGTTGTCGCTGTGTACCGCCGTCTGCTGCTGTTGTTGTGATTTTACGTTTAGAAACTCAGCAATCTTCCTGATTTCATCAAGTTTTTCCGTTTCTAATCGGTCTTTCACAGTGACGGCACTCCCACCAAGTTTTACAATACATTCCACTCGTAACTGAGGACAATTGCTCATTGTTTTTGCTGTAATTGTATTACTCAAAATCGAAGGACAAGACGAAGCGAAGGCAGGGAGATGTGTCAACGTGTATTTGTTTTCATTCAGTGTCGACTCTTGAGGGCGCTGTCTAGACAGCTGATCTGAAATACTTATTTTTGTCAACTTGACAACACATGTGTTGTCAACTGTCAAAAAAAAGTGCGACATATTCAACACATTAAAAGTGATCGTGTTTCTTTTTATTGTTTATCAACTAGGAATTGTTCTATGGACATGCTGACAGTGGATATAATGTACAGTGTTGATGTGTACACAACTCTGACACTAACTAAAGAAAAACAACGGGCAACCTTCGACTGTTAGTGTTATATCTGCCGAGCTAGACGCCCCGTTTTACAGAAATTTGAGCCAGCTGGAGCCATGGCTACGTACGTGACCAGCCATCAGGCAGGCAAAGAAAGTCATGATCTTCACAGTATTTCATGCAGTATGTCAGATCCAACATGGAACAGCAGAATGATCGACAATGGATGTGAGTACTGCAAATGCAATATTATTTTAAACAACTTAAAATCTCACTCGGATTTGCAGGACAAGTTCTGCCAATTCTTGTCATTGTTTGTTAATAATGATAGTCAGTAACAAGTTAAACAACATATACTGTCACAGTCAGTGACCCATCATGCCCATCATACCAAAACAAATTAAACTGTGAAATTAATAAATTATATTCTCTACTGTCAGTGTCACTTTGAAAAACACAAAGTCAAAGGGTTACTCACTCACAGCTACAAAATTTGTCCAAAAGGGATTTCTGGCAGAGTTTTTTCCTGACCAATTAAGTACTGACCCTTGATGATTGACATCATGTAGGATATCATGACATTCGACATGGAGGAAAACAATTCTGACCACCATGACCACGGCCCACTTCCATAAAGCTGTAAAGCAGAAAATATTGCTGACAAACTTCTTCTTTGCTAAGCAAACATTGAGTGCGGCACCAGCCACAACAATCAATGGAACTTTTGACTGGTTACCTGCTAAGCAAAATTATTCGGTTCTGAGGTTAGCAAGTTTTTCAATTGTGCTTGCTTATTTTTAAGACAAGACATTGAAAATTTGAAAGTATTTATCCCGCACATCAATTCACCCCCTTGTACCATTGGGCCTAGCTAGGGCCAAACCTTTTTAAAATAAAACAAATGCAGACAAATTCTGCTTAGCAAATTTCTTGGCTTAGCAAGAAAATACGTGGGTATCTGTCACCGCAAAAACTGTTTTGTTTTCTGCCAACTTAGCCAAAGTTGTTGGGCTAAAACCCAATTTTAATCCAACCCAACCATGCATTGAGTTTCAAATACTTGGCTGTTAACTTGTTTTTGTTTCGCCCTGAATTTGTTTTCTTCATTTTAGTAAATTTATTTGTTGTCCTTTTTTTGTTGAGAAACACAATTTATTTTTCCTGGTTCAAGAAAAGAATTGTGTTTCTCAAAACAAAAAAATTACTTTAACAGTTCAATGGCTAAATGCAAAATGAATTGAGAATTCTATAAAACAAATAATGTTTTTATCAATATTGTTTAATTTTTAATGTTATATATTGTTGTATTTATATTCATATTTAAATTTATATTTTTACATAGTTTTTAACGATTCCTGTAAGTGGCGGCTTTCCGCTGTTGGATGTCAATAAATAAAAAAAATAAAAAAATCCCAGTTAGATTGACTTTGAAATTATTTTGTTTAAAACTTTAATTTTTACGGTTATTCATCATGATCCATGTCAATTGGCATCCGCTTCAAAAGTTTAAATTAATTGATGCAAAAAAAAAGACATGTCAATCTAACTTGGGATGTTTCATAGGATTGAAGACAAATTAATCTGCTTTTGCTTTAACTTTTATCCAAAAAAACTGATTCTATTTAGTAAAAAGATTTCAAATTTGTTTGCTTTATACTAGCTTATTTTAATTGATCACGAGGAGGTTTTTTCGACTTTGTTAAATTTTTAAGTAGATTTCCTTTTGAGAAACATAATTTATTTATGTCAGTTTGATGCTAAATAATACAGTTTGAGAATTCTTCAACAAACTTGAATGTTTAGGGATTTGTTAATACACGATGTACATTGCTTCATGCATTATTTTTGGTTTACTTTTTTTTGTCTGCAGGTCTCACATGGGCAACTGGAATCTAATGGGATTTCTATTTTCTGCCTTGATGAGCAACACAACAATTCAGGTCAGAGAACATCAGTTGGGCAGGAACGTCTGGTTCTTACATGGACAGCAACACCAGATTCCTAACTGGAACCATAGAACTAGGCAGCAACTTCTGATGCCTACATGGACATCCACACCATTCCTAACTTGACAGCAACTTCTGATTTTGAGATGGACAGCAACTTCTGATTTTGATGAGATGGACAGCAACTTCTGATTTTGAGATGGACAGCAACTTCCGATTCCTACATGGACAGCAACGTATGATTCCTACATGGACAGCAACGTCTGACTCCTACATGAACACATGGACAGCAACCGTCTGATTTGTACAAGGACAGCAACGCTCGATTCCTACATGGAGAGCTACGTCTGATTCCTACATGGAGAGCCATATAATCTGATTCCCACATGGACAATTTTTATCACTGTGAAACAGCTGATTTTTGTGACTTATTGTAGCAAAGAGAAACTTAGTCAGTGAGAAGAGACTTTTGTGAGACGTTGGCTCCCTCAATCTTCACAAATTTTTACTATAAAAACGCCTGTGTTGCACGAAATTGTGTGTTTTAAGTTGCATTTATAATAAAAAGCTTCAGGCCTGAAGTCTTTTACTATTTGGAAGTTTTTGTGCCAACAACTATTTTGAATAATTACCAATGGTGGCCAGTGCCCTCTTGTTGCATGCACTAAGTTTGGGTGCTTTCAGATGCATAACAAAACTTCAAGCCTGAAGTCTTTTACTATTTGTAAGTTTTTTTGCCAACAATTATTTTGAATAATTACCAATGGTGGCCAGTGCCCTCTTGTTGCATGCACTAAGTTTGGGTGCTTTCAGATGCATAACAAAACTTCAAGCCTGAAGTCTTTTACTATTTGTAAGGTTTTTTTGCCAACAATTATTTTGAGTAATGACACATAGTGGCCAGTGCCCTCTTGTTGCATGCACTAAGTTTGGGTGCTTTCAGATGCATAACAAAACTTCAAGCCTGAAGTCTTTTATTATTTTGTGAGTTTTTATGCCAACACTTTTTTGAGTAACTACCAGTAGTGGCCAGTGCCTTCTTGTTGCATGCAGTTGCACTAAATTGTTTGACCGAGAAATAGTCTCTTTCTGAAAAACATTACTACTCCCTTGCGGTTCATAAAGTTTTACACTTATCAATTATTTTGAGTAATAACCATAGTGTGTGTGCACTGTGATAATCAGAAAAAATATCCCTTATCAAGAAACGACTATTCTCGGCTTGATGGATAATTTAAACAAAATTTAATGTACTCGGATTTGAAAAGTCAAGTTTTATTTCATCATGTTGTTATTAAAGGCAGTGGACACTCTTGGTAATTACTCAAAATAATTATCAGCACAAAACCTTTCTTGATAATGAGTAATGGGGAGAGGTAGATAGTATAAAACATTGTGAGAAACAGCTCCCTCTGAAGTGAAGTATTTTTCGAGAAAGAAGTTATTTTCACCGAATTTGATTTCGAGACCTCAGATTTAGAACTTGAGGTCTCGAAATCAAGCATCAAAAAGGGCACAACTTCGTGTGACAAGGGTGTTTTTTCTTTCATTATTATCTCGCAACTTTGACGACCAATTGAGCTCAAATTTTCACATGGTGTTATTTAATGCATGTGTTGAGATACACAAAGTCGGAAGACTGGTCTTTGACATTTACCAATAGTGTCCAGTTACTCATACCAAACTTGCATGAACAAAAAATGTTTTGTAGGACAAACCTACCATTAGCATTTTCAGTCAGTGACAGTGTACTATATTCGTGAGCCTTGTCGTTAGTGTTGGCACAACTATTTCCACATCAGAATTTTAAAATTAAGTAATAAGCAAACAAGTGACTTGTCAATATTTTACTGGTAAAAGTTTATTATATGATACTCTTGGTTAAATTCACAATGAATCAATATTAAAATTTATGAATAATAAAACTATGAAGAATCTGAATCATTTTTGTCTCTGATTGACTTATTTTTGGTCAAATTTGTATTTATTTGTTTAAAAAGATTTATTTGACTTCATAAAACGAAACAAACATGTGCACATTAGGCAATCTTAGCTCATTCACATTTTATTTAAAAAAGCGACAAACGTATTAAATTTTATATTAAAACAAAACCGACAAACAAGTTTATGTTTCCTTATGGCCGAGTAGGCTATTGATTGGTAGTCTTGATTCAAGATAATACTCTCGAGAGAGCGCCCTCTTGTGGCAATATTAATTATTTGCGGCACTATTAATTACATATTAATTAATATTGCCACAAGAGGGCGCTCTCTCGACGACTGATCCAGAGACTGGTCGCTACTGTGTATATACGCGTGTACATGTGCACATCAAGACTTCGTTCTAATGTTTATCACCTCAAATTTTTTTTCTCCAACCCGGAAGACGCCATAGCCTAGCGGATAGGGAGACGGCTTCGAAGGACTACACTGGAGACATCTGTGCGGGTTCGAGCCCCGGCCAGGACACCACCAACATGGAGACACCAGAGGAACGCCCACGGACCCCGGACTACCACGACGAGGAGGCAACATGGCGGAGACACACCAGGGGGAGGCGTGGACCCGGAGAGAGAGAGAGGGAGGAGAGGTGGACCGGGAAGGAAGGAAAGTGGAGGCGAGATTTTTTTTTTAATTAAATTTTATTTAATTTTAATTAAAAAAAAAAAAAAAAAGTCAAAATTAACGGTGAATGGTTTTCTTAAAATCGCCTGAAACGCACGCTCGTTAATTTTTTTCATTTTCCATTAAAAGAAATCCAAAATTGTAAAAACTTACAAAAATCACCACTAATTTTTTTTTTTTGGTAATTCATTTTCTTAAAATCGCCTGAAACGCATGCTCGTTAATTTTTTTTGAAATCAAAATTTTTTTGGGAAAAAACCCATAAAAATCACTGAAAATTACAAAAATTGAGAGTCAAAACCTTCATTACACCCCTAACCAGTGCGGAATAGTGTCCTATTAACATTCTACATGCAATACGCATTCTGGTGACAAACAAACTTACAGAAAAGTCTCTTTTTAATAAATAATTGCTTAAAACTACTCTCAAACGGCACTTAGCGAAAGTTGTAATATAAGTGCTATAGAACTCTTTACAATTTAATTGCACAGAAACATGGAGGTAAACACACGTTCGTGACTTCTGGGAACCTTCAAACTTCTTATTTTAAGTATTTCAAAGTATGTCTGCTCAGCTTTCTGTGAATTCCGAAGCTGGCATATATTAAAAGCTGTTTAAAAGGGGCATTTACACACATAACCTTGATAACTTATCACCTAAGTGTATACCTATATACATGTATAGGAGAAATCAAACAAGAAATTAGTCTGGCACCTAAATTAAGAATAGGTGTTGTATTAGCACTGAGAGACTAGGAGCCAGACTTCAAAAGATGTGACAAAAATTGTATGGAAGCTTAGAAGGACCATCTGCATTGCCAAGTTTCCAAGTTAAACACATCAAAAAATCATACAAAAATATGATAACTATTTATTTTTGGGTTCTCGCGGATTTGCGGTATCTGGCTTTCAAGATAAAATGGTGGAAAGATACTGTACAGTACTTTCAGTAATAAGCGTAAAACTTTATTGAAATGCAGATGTTCACTCTAAGTTTCCATACATTAGGATTCCGTTAAAACTAAGAGCCCTACTCTGTTCGTACAATGTTTTGGAGATGAATATCTTCACGTGTGATACAAATACATCAAATTTACCACATATAAATATCAAACTAAGTATTTAAAACATGTTTCAAACTCTGACATCTGTGTAAAGTTATGTTTTAAAACTGTACATGTTAGCATATACGCACAACAAGATTGCATGATTGTACACTACACTGCTTTGGTATTCAGTAAAAACTGTAGTTGTACATAGTAGCCCTTTGATTTCTGCATTTCACTACCCATTCTTCAGGCCTGATGCTTCATTCTTGTAAGGGCAAGGCAGCAATTCTCAGTACAACGCAAGATTGTGAGGGAAATTTGAATTAGTACAAGAACCTTCAATGGGCACCAAGGCAATGACCAAGGCCGTGTGCATAGAGGCAATTGCTGCGTTACTTGTCTCTGCAAAGTATCAGGCCAGATGATTCAAAGGAGTTACAAAATGTACACAACTATATTCAGCAAAGTTTTCACTCCATAGCAAAAACAGCCACATAGGGCTGTACGTGGTAAAGATCTGTTCACGAAGTACACTTTTGCTTTGAATTAAATTCATAGCTTTCCAAATAAATAACAACTTTGTTTTAGTTGTAAACAGTAAACAACTTATGTCTGAGTGGTTTATAAGAGTCTATGTAAACAGATCTTTTTACAATAAATAAAACTCACTGCGTGAGACGTACCTTAACATCTTAGTATTGAATGAATCACAAAGTTGAACTGAATTAGCTTGAGACGCTGAGAAGATGACGTATTTGAGATCATGATGAGGCAGCATCTCACGGGCTGTCATCAGTCAAGCTGGCGCATCTTTCATACCAAGGCTCGTCATCATCTTGAGTGTTCTATAAACAAAACATTCAAAGGACAAAATTAATGTTTAAAATATATGTCAAGAGGAAAACAGTTGCATATTGTATGCATATGTAATTCAGTTTGTAGAAGGGGCTGATGATTGATGGTGGATACATCCCAAGGGGTAATCATATTGGGCACAGGTCAAGAACAGCAGACAAGTTTCGTGCATCTAAGGCGTTGATACATATTGAAGTCGAAAGGGTAATAGTATTGGAGATGGGTCTAGATTAACAGACAAGTTGTGTGCAAATCTGTCATTGATAGAAGTACAAGGGGCAATATAGTATTGGGGACGGCCTACAATCCCAGCCAACATGCTTGGGCCACCCGTTCCTATAACGTTACAAAAACCATTCCTGTACACTTCCCACTGACAATAATCATTCTCTCCCCCGTCCCCCGTTCCCCTGCTCAATGTTGCTTGTAACGTAGAAGACTGTAACGCAGAAGACCATCAATCAGAACCAACATTGAAAGGGGGCAGGGGGGCCCAACAAGATATGGCCGTGATTGTGCAAGTGGATGTTGTTCCTAATGGCATTGATGCAGATTTGAAGCACAACGGGTCAACAAATATTCTTGGATGGGTCCAAATTGGCAGTATTTATAGTTGAACAATGTACATCATTGTACCTTAATATCCAAGTATTGAATAACTAGCCGAGTTGAACTGAAGTAGCTTGGGGGCATGCAGTGAGGAGATGATGTATTTGAATTCATGATGATGCCGGGGCTCTCTTCAGGCTTTCTTCAGGCGAGCTGACGCATCTTTCATATCGAGGCTCGTCATCACCTTGAGTGTTCTATAAACAGAAATTAAAAGAATAAATAAAAGAATAAATAAAAGAATAAATTCATTGCATGACTTACATTTTAATCAAGAACGAAAACAAATCACATGTTTAAAAGGTCAATAACCGAGAGGAGAGGAATCTGGGTGGTCCCCCCCCCCATAGAAACTTTGCCCACTCCCAATCTCTTCCCCTTTCCCCCATTGATGAAATCATGAGGCAAATCCTTAGATGCACATAATTAGTGGTATAAAGTATGAAGAAAGGGGGGTTGGGGGAGGGGGTTAAGAACAGCAACAGTGGGGGTGATGTTTGGAGACACATTGTTGGTTGGGAGCAAGTCCCAAAAAGGGAGACAAGTGGGTCTATTTTTGAAAGAGATTTGAGGTGAAGAAAAGGTAATTAGGGGCTGGTCCTGAATGGCAGCAATGAGGGATGCATTTGGTATTGATGTATATTTTGAAGTATACGGGGTAAAACAGTGGGGGCAGGTCCTGAATGGCAGAAAAGTGGGGTGCATAAGATACTGATTTGAAGTAAAGGGGTACACACTTGTGGGTGGGTCTAGAAAGGCAGGAAAGGGGATGCAATTGGGATTGATTTATAGTTGAAGTAAAAGGGTAACATGTTGAGGGCGGGTCCTGAATGGCAGAAGGTACACGTTTGGTAAGTACTAAAAACAAATATTAACTTAAAAACTGACTTGGTAACGAGCATTGGAGAGCTGGTGATAGTGTAAAACATTGTGAGAAACGGCTCCCTCTGAAGAAGTAGCATAGATTTTGAGAAAGAGGTAATTTCTCACTAAAATAATAAAAGACTTCTAGCTAGAAGTCTTTTTAAAATATTGGGGGCGGGTCTAGATTAGCAGAAAAATGGGGTCCGTTTAGGATTGATACAGATTTGAAGTAAAGTGGGTAAAATGTTGGGGTTGGGTCTAGAATAGAAGAAAAGGGGGGGTGCGTTTGGGATTGATACAGATTTGAAGGAAAATTGATAAAATTGTGGGGGCGGGTCTAGAATGTCATAGAAGTGGGGTTCATTTGGGAATTGGTTAATATTTGAAAAGTGGGTAAAATGTTGGGGGTGGGTCTAGAATAGCAGAAAAGTGGGGTATGTTTGGGATTGAGATTTGAAAAAAATTGGTAAAATTTTTGGGGCGGATCTGGAATAGCAGACAAGTGGGGTGCATTTAAGATTTAAGATTTATGCCGATTTGAAATAAAAAAGGTAAAATGTTGGGGGGGGGGTGGCAGGGAAATTTTGGGGGTTGGTCTAGAATGGCAGAAAAGTGGGGTGCATTTAGGATTGATACAGATTTAAAGAAAAGTCTGTAAAGTGTTGGGGGTTGGTGTAGAATGGCAGAAAAGTGGGATGCATTTGGGATTGATACAGATTTGAAATAAAAGGAGTAAAATGTTGGGGGCAGGGAAATGTTGGGGGCGGGTCTAGAATAGCAGAAAAGTGGGTTACGTTTGGGATTGAGCTTTGAATAGCAGACAGTGGGGTGCATTTAAGATTGATGCAGATTTGAAATAAAAGGGGTAAAATGTTGGGGGTTGGTCTAGAATGGCAGAAAAGTGGGGTGCATATGGGATTGATTTAATTTAAGTAAAAAAGGTAAAATGTTGGGCTGGGTCTTGAATGGCAGAAAAAAGGGATGCATTTGGGATTGATACAGATTTAAAATAAAAGGGGTAAAATGTTGGGGGCGGGTCTAGAATAGCAGAAAAGTGGGGTGCATTTAGGATTGATACAGATTTAAAGAAAAGTGGGTATATGGGGAAATGTTGGGGATGGGTCTAGAATGTCATAGAAATGGGGTTCATATTGGATTTATTCCGATTTTAAGTAAAAGGGGTAACAATTTGTGGGGCGGGTCTAGAATTTCCAAAAAGTGGAACATCCCGAAGGAAATAATGACTGAACATTAAATGTGAATGAATTTTCTTATTGATTGGGCAATGCCTAGACCTAGTTGCCTTATTCTTGACTCCTAAAGAGACGTCTGGCCAGTCCCCATGTACTGCAAGTGCAATGGAGAGGTTCAAATTCAACCACTGCCCAATTTCTATCATATAGTGCCGCTTAACAACGAGCACATTCTCATGCTAACTGTAGCAGAAAAATGTGCTGATGCATTAATAAGCATATTTCAAAGGTTGGCAAGAAAAGTGGGCGGCAATTCTTGTGTGTACTGATATTTATGTTACGTCGATCATTTTCATACTTATTTATATTAACTTCATTACAGAAATTAGTAAGCACCGGAAGGTTTTCATACCTTTTGCATGCTTAAATACAGTTAGCAGGGCTTTGAACTAGAAACCGCACAGTAAGCATGAAATCTGCCGTTCAGCAGCTCTATGAAATTTGCCCTGTCTAGGCTAGCGTCATGTCGTATAACGGTGCAAGACACATGGCATTACACTACACGTAAATAAACACAAACTACGACTGTGTACGTACGTATACGGATAGCCGACAAACGCAACAGTAACACAAAACCCGGAAAATTGGCAACTTGTAACACTAGTATACCCCTAAAATTTACCCTCACAATATGTACTAACTTACCCACCATTGGTGAACGAAAGATGGAGCATTTTGGTGGTCTTGGAGGAGACAAAACAGCAAAAAGAAGTGGTTAGATAGACGTCCCATCCTGTCAGATGTCAAACCTCCCTCCATTGTTTAGAAACTGCCTCAGATTGGACTATGGAGGGCGCACTTAATAAACAAACCCACGTGCTTAGTTTTAACTTTTACCGGAAGATATTCCACAACATCGGCTTTTCGACAAGGTTTGTTTGTTGTGGTTTGTGACTGATACTTGTGGTAGTGAATGGGGGGGGGGGGCTGTAAGAGTGAAATAAATAAAGAGGGAAGCATATAACTTTTAGGAGTGATTTCTTCATGGCCTTTATACTGATCAGACAAAAAAAGAAAAAATGAACACCAACATTTATCAATTCGCCTTCATGACGAGACATTTATTACGCTTTCTCGTTTAATTTTCAATAAACATTTATTTCCAGCATTCCAATCTATCAGTTAATAGTTTGCAGAAAACCTTCGTACATTATAAACACAAACGTCTTCCTGAAAGGGTGGTTGTGAGAAACAGAGATGAGGGTTGCTTTCTGCAAAGACGAAAACCGCAGATGCAGAGACACCTTACCTATTGCCATTATACAATTATAAGTTTAAAACGTTTTTATTTAGTGCTTTCTATAGCTATGAAAGCCCCCCCCCCCCAAAAAAAAGAACAAAAAAAATTAATGACAAATAACAAAAACAATCCAAAATGAACCCCACTTTTTTTGCTATCCAGGACCCGCCCACACATTTGTACCCCTTTTACTTCAAATAATATAAAACAATTCCTTTATTTACCCATCTTTCTGCCATTCAGGACCCGCCTCCAACATTTTACCCCTTTTACTATCTGCGCCAATCCCAAACGCACCCCACTGTTCTGCCATTCAGGACCTGCCTCAAACGTTTTACCCCTTTGAATTACTTCAAATCTGTTTCAATCCAAATGCACCCCACTTGTCTGACATTCAGGACCTGCCCCATATCTTACCTCTTTCACTTCAAATACAAGTCAATCTCAAATGCACCCCACTTTTCTGCTATTCTAGAACCGCCTCCAACATTTTACCCCTTTGAATTCAAATAATAAATCAGTTGCAAATGCATCCCAATTTTATGCCATTCAGGACCCACCCCTTTAACTTCTAATCTGTATCAATTCCAAAATGCAGCCCACTTTTTTTTTTCTAGACCCGCTCCAACATTTTACCCCTTTTAATTAAAATAAATCAACCCTAAATGCACCCCACTTTTTTGCTATTCAGGACCCACCCCAACATTTTACCCCTTTTACTTCAAATCTGTATAATCGCAAATATCATCCCAAATGCATCACACTTTTCTGCTATTCAGGACCCACCCCAACATTTTACCCCTTTTACTTCAAATCGGTATCAATCCCAAATGCACCCCAATTTTCTGCCATTCTTGATCCGCCCCAATATTTTAAAACAGATTTAAAGTCGAAGGAGTCTAGCCCTTGGAATAGAATAACAGACAAATTTCATTAACACTTCGCAATGCCCCTTTCAGGCTTACATACGGACGGTCTGTCTCTTAAAATAATATGGAGAGAAAAACTTAATCAAACACGATGTAAACAAGACTTTTATATTGAACAATAATTGTTCTTGTAGATTATTTAATGTGATAAAAACATTATTCTTTCATGGGTCTTTACTTCCATTATTTCACTGTTAAGTTATTTTCAATCATTTTGTGAACTACTCTCTGACGACAACATTGACATTTCTTAGTTTGTCTGGTAGTATCCAAAAATCTTTAGCGCGCATCAAAATAATATAACAAATTCAATAAAAAGAAAGTCCTTAAGCTGTGGTGGCCCTGAAGAGACATCGCAAGTCATAAATATAATATGCGCATTTGTGATGTTGCCTACATTTGCCCTCATTATGTAACAGCATTATGCAATACCTGCACAAGATAATAGAAAACCTCGCAAATTATGTGCGCAAAATTGTATTTGCGATTTGCAAAGTCCCTTCAACGCCACCGTTTTGATATGTATTGGTAAAGAATCGCATGATTTAGTACCAATTTTGTTTTATACTCATTTCTCAAAAACTACAGCACCTCAGCAACTAATATTTTAAGGAAAGCTTTTACCATCATTATCTTCACACTGTGTGAGTTTGATGTAATTCTGTGGACATTGTGTTTTGTGTTCAACAAAAAGTACCAAGACCTTTTAAACTGAAATATATTCCGCTTACTTATACATAAATTAGGCTGGCTTCTCAATAGGCAATAAGTTAAATGGGCTGTGTCATCTTGATCAAAGCCAGTCTGTGTCTGTAATAATTAAATCCATTCCAGTTACTGCATGCATGCTCTCCATAGATATGAAGGGATGCGTGCCCGTACAGTAACTGGCTGAGAGTTCATACTTATAGCTACAGGCCTGCTTTAAAGGCAGTGGACACTATTGGTAATTACTCAAAATAATTATTAGCATAAATCCTTTCTTGATTACAATTAATGGGGAGAGGTTGATAGTATAAAACAGTGTGAGAAATGGCTCCCTCTGAAGTAATGTAGTTTTCGAGAAAGAAGTAATTTTCCACGAATTTGATTACGAGACCTCAGATTTAGCCTTTGAGGTGTCGAAATCAACCATCTAAAAGCACACAACTTTGTGTGACAAGGGTGTTTTTTTCTTTCATTATTATCTCGCAACTTCGACGACCGATTGAGCTCAAATTTTCACAGGTTTGTTATTGTACATGTACATGTATGCATATGTTTAGATAAACCAAGTGAAAAGACTGGTCTTTGACAATTACCAATAGTGTCCACTGTCTTTAATAATGACACAGCCCCTTTATCATACAATTGCTCAGCACAGAAGTAAATTGCTTATCAACAGATAAAATCTTTTTGTTATTTTTAAAAGAAATATAGACTACATCTGACATCTGTTTCTGTTGCAATGGCTGAAGTTAGCGAGACAAACCAATTTTTTTTTGACATTTGAAGTAACATATATAAAGCCGTACACAATCAATATTATATACATAATTTATGGTAATTTATGCAAATCTCCACATGATTATTCATACATGTTTGCAACATTATTGTAAAACGAAAGTAACATTACTCCACACATTACATGAGTACAAGAATTACACAAACGCAAAGATGTCTTCTTTTGACAATGCCAAAGAAAAAAACCGGGAAAAACCCCCCGAACAAACGCCCCAAATTTTCTTAAGAGACACATCTTCTTAGAGTAAACATATCTAAATTTACTTCCTTAAAATATTTTAAGGAAAACGCCAAGTAACCATTAAAGACCATTTTGTACTTCTGGCATGTCTGGGCGATTGTTGCTGTTTACTAGTTTGATTGTGTAAACATTGGTGGGAGATAAAAAGTTAAACTAACTTTGCGCCTACAATATGTGTGCCATGGTTTTGTGTGCCACAATGTTACGTAGAATTTAATTTGTTCTAAATTCAGAGATTATCTAGATAGACAGATCACTCTGTCTGGAGTGGTATTGAGAACTATGCTTTAATTTGCTCTTCAGAACTTAAACCACCCAAACCCAAAACCCCCCCCTAGATTCTGTATTTTCCCTTTGAAGTATTTGGCACATTTACTTGCAAGTATAAATAGATTGTAGGATGATCTTAAACTCTGTGGGTAGATCTCATAGAGTTATACGCGACCTGGAATGCGCGCAGGCGGCCATTTTGTAAGTTGACAAAACAGGCATCGCACAGCGTGTGTTTGTGCGGCCATTTTTTAAGTTGACAAAACAGCATATCGCGTAGCGTTCAATAAACACAAACTCCAACGTGTACTTTATATTCAAGGTGCATGCAGAATGGCGCGCGGGTCTCCTTGCGGTCCCGTCGCGTTTGTGCAAGAAGCATCACCAGTGCGCCTTCTAGTTCTTATATATAACTCTATGGTAGATCTTCACCAGTTGAAGGCCATCTTTATTGAGCTGGATGCATGTGTGACTGCAGCTCACTTTACCAGAACGGGCACCTGCAGAAAGAAAGACAAGAAAAAATGTCACCGAAACAATAATGGCAATCAGAATAAGGTGTATTGGAATACATTTAATTAAAGGCACTTATGGTAATTATTCAAAATATATTACCATAAAACATACTTGGTAACGAGCAATAGAGAGCTGTTGAATGTATAAAGCATTGTGAAAAACGGCTCCCCCTGAAGTATCGTAGTTTTGTTTAGGAAAGAGGTAATTTCTCAATGGAACATTTGAATCTGAGAAAGACTTCAGGCCTGAAGCCTCTCTGAGGCATCTGAAAGCACACAAATTCGCGCAATAAGGGTGTTTTGGGGGGGATTATTTTCTTGCAACTGCGAAGACCACTTGAGCCCAAATTTGCACAGATTTGTAATTTGATGCATATATTGAGATACACCACGTGAGAATACCGGTCTTTGACAATTACCAAAGGTGTCCAGTGCCTTTAATCCTATCCAAGTGAGGCTGAATGGTCAGACTGGCGTCATGTTGTGTATGATAACCAGTCCCCAGTCAGCACTTGCAAACATCCCATACACAGACTAAAATAACAACAATCTAGGTTTCAGCCTTGAGTGGAGCCTACAATGACCTCTGACCTATGGAGCTACAATGTATACATACCATCCAATGTAGCACTGGCAGAGGTTTTCATGGGATGTAGCCTGCTGTATCAGCAGCTCAACTTGCTTAGCGACGTCCACAGAATCCTTCTGAGCGAAGTCACAACCTGGGGGAATCAAAACAAAATAAGCAAGAAACCATTTACGGTTAGCATAAAACCACTGTAAACAACTTTGAAATGTCAACTACAAAGGCTAGTGGTAAAACCAGGAACAACTTGTTGGGGAGCGGGGGGGGGGGGGCGTGAATATTTTGCTAAAAGACAAAAATGGAAGAGAAAGACAAAAAACAAACACTACGTACCTGTGAGTTTGTCTCGAACTCTGTTGATAATACTGATGGCTTTCTTGTTAAGAGCCTCCGGTTGAACAGCGCCCTCAATGTCTAGTTGAGAAAGTATAATGTATACATTGTATTAATTATATTATTATTATATATTTCTGGTAATCCAGTCCTAGTACACAGGACCTATAGATTAAAACAATTATGGTAAAGTGTCTCGTTGGGCCATGTGGTCCGCCGAAGGCAGTATGGCAGCAGCCGATGAAGATGGGATGCCAGACGGATGCCATCGTTCGGTGGGCCGACCAAAGATGCGCTGGCTGGACAACATCCATCTGCGCCTTGAACACCCAGCAGGGTGGATATGTGCAAATTACAAGTCTTTATTATTAATATTATTATTATTATTATTATCCATGATTGGTCAGGTTGTGATACCACCGAACTAAAAGCAGCAGCACTGGAGAGATGGGCTGTGATGGGAGCAACCAGTGATTCAAGCAGGGTAAAACGCGAGGAGACCACAGGCAAATACCTACATGAGAGAGATCCGGCTCAAGGACACTTGAACCCACACCCAGCTGATCAGAAACACCAGAGCTTGTGTCCGGTAACAAAAATGAGGGCGTAAATCTCACTTTCCAGGGAGCATGTCTCAATTCATGAAAAGTAAGCTATTGCACTCAGCAGTGAAATTAATGTTCCCGGTGTCATGAGGTGAAAATATCTGATGAAGAAAAAATGTTCTGCTTAAACTTTGACCTTACCAGATGATTGCAACGACCCGGCCTCACCCGCCTTCTTCTGTTTGGGCGTGTCTATATTCACATCGTCAAGGAGATCTAAAATGCATGAATCGGGAAAAGCAAGCTTGTGCAATAATGAATGACTAAAAAGAGAACAAAGGAAAGTAGGGTTCTGATTGGCCAATCCTATGAATGTGCTGACCAATCACAGCTTTGGACTCATGCCTTGAAGTCCCAGAAAAACTTGATATGCTTTTAGCCTTTGAGAAAGACTCTGCTAGGGTTGAAGCGTCAGGTCATTAACTATTTGTTTGCTTTTATACCACAGGTCCTTTTGGTTAGTTAGCAGTTTTCAAAAGCTAATTGGTATTTTCTCATGTAAAAATCCTGCTAAAAACGGTAACCAAGTTTCAGCTGCTTCTAGTCATTGATTTTGACAAACTATTCTTTTTATTTATTTGTTGAATCAATCAGAACAATGGATGCAGAGCGATGGATGTTATGCAACAGCTCTGAAGTGAAATATGAAAAAGTGGGCATCTAGTAAAAAACACAATGTTTGTTGAACATGAAAGCATGAAAAGGATGCAGAAAACATTCATCTGATTACTTAATAATCGGTGAAAATATCAAAATAACACCAGGTAGCCTTCTTGGCAGAAAGTTTGTACGACTACCAATGGGAACATTTAGGGACACTAGATGGCAGCAGGCTTGCTAGGTAACTCTTGGTTGTGTCTGAATTGATGAAGGCAATGCCCAGGGGGCAAGGAGGCAATACCCAAAGGGCAAGGATGCAATGTCCAGGGGGCAAGGCTCAGGACCAAGGAGGCAATGTCCAGGGGGGCATGGAAGCAATACCCTGGGGGTGGGGGTGCAATGCCAAGAACCAAGGAGTCAATGCCAAGGGGTCAGGGGCAATGCCCAGACCCAGGGGCAATGCCCAGACCCAGGGGCAAGATGGCATTGCTCAGGGGCACCGAGGCCATTAATACCGACACTCACCTGCATTATTCTGACTTGATGAGAAGGAATCTGATCGTGCCTTGGAACGCTTGGCTTTAGGAGCAGCTGTAAAAAAAGTACAAGAAATGGTTAACTCAGGAGTATTTCAAGTTATTTACCAACTCCCAAACACTTTATTCGTAATAATACCAAGTGTATACAGTGCCCTTTATCATGTTAACAAGCTCAAGGGCACTGAACAAAAGGCACTAGTCAAAAGCTAAGCAAGTAATGGACAACCTAAATTATAACAATAGAAGTAAAAAATTCTTAAAAACATTTGACCTGTTGGTAATACATGTACATGTAATTGGACAAAGTTACTTACTATCCATTAGTCTCCAATTCAGCAGTGGATCATAGACGAATGCCTCCAGTACAGCCATTATACTATCTTTATGCTCTCTCAGCACCTGCATGAGACTAGCACATGTGATCCTGTAGTTCCCATCAATGCCAGTAACCTTTTTAAGAGAAAAAGTAAAATTCAAGTCACTCAATATGGACTGTATAAATTGTTACCTTTTTTTAAGAATACAGTGTTTGCAGAGATGCCAGCAATTGCATCTGGCAATCAGGGAGACTTTGTATAACAATCAAGGAGATATTTAGTTACATTTTCACCCTGCAAATAGTTTGTTTGAATTAATGAGATCAGGTAAGCGATATAGAGCGATCAGAGCCGACTCCAACCGTACTCGCAATAGTTTTTATCCCAGTGCAATAAGGTTACTTTTTAATGATTAATTCTTTTTAATTTGTTTTTGGGGATTTGCAATTTTGTAACTGTTATTGTCTCTCTGCATAATGTGCGCATACCGTTTATTTGCTTGTTATTGTATGCCTATGCGGTTTAAGGGTTTTCTGTATTTTTTGTAATTTTTAATATTTTTAGACTCGCAAGCCGAAGTGAATTTCACTGTATATGTATTTAGATGTGTGACAATAAACAATTGAATTAAATTGAATTGAATTGAATTGAATTTTTACATTTAACATCATAGGGAAAAAGATTCCATAATCGGTGAGTTTTTCAAATTTGTTCACCAGAACACGCCACATAGACCTGGGGTGGATTTCACAAAGGTAGTCCTAACTTAGGACTAGTCCTAGGCAATGCTAAGAGATAGGACCAGTCCTAAGTTAGGATGGGTTACTGGTCCTAACTTAGGACCAGTCCTATCTCTTAGCATTGCCTAGGACTAGTCCTAAGTTAGGACTACCTTTGTGAAATCCACCCCAGGACATTTACACAAGTTCACCTAGCCCAAGGTTACACAATTTTCTGATGGCAGTCTGATGGTTTCGTGAAACAAAAGAAATCCCAGATACGCTCCATTTGGTCCAAGCCAAAGAGACTTCACCCAGTCTGAGGCAAATTACACTGGTTCAAGTTTACCATGAGAACTCCGGATGTGGACTTTAGGGATTTAGCCGAGGACTGACACAAGTCTACTGACCTCCATGGCATTTATGAGCATCCTGGTGAGACGGAACGGAATCTTCTCTGGAAACTTCTCCCTCGTCATGGCAACCTATCAAAACACATCAACAAGTTTTAAAATACATCGCCTGATCTTTTTGCAATTGTGATATTCAGAATATTTCATGTGACTCCATCACAAACGGCCAATAAATCCTTGCAGGGACACGAGTTTCAGTTTCAGACCTTGTCCACATGCATTTTGTATTCTAATATTCAAGAATAACGTCTCACCTCAAAACAATCCCCAAAGTCAATGTGGATGATCTTTCCTGACATACGATCCAACATCAGATTTGACGGATGTCTGAAAAAAATAAAATGAAAAAAATTCCATCAGAAACTTTCTCAGACAAGCCACTTACCATAACAATACAAGTAATAGTCTCCCATCCACAGTCAATGCTGCTTAACCCTTTGGTGCACAAGGCGGTCGCTAGCTAGCGACCACCAAAAACACGTCAAATTGAACTTTGATAAACGGTCATAACTTGAAAAGTTCTTGTACAACACCCATATTCATGTATATCAGCCTCATTCGGTCGTTTAGAGCGGTTTTGAGCTTTCTTTTTTTTGTTTTCACAGGACTCGGGTAAGTACTGAGTATACAGTGCTAACACACATCGGTGTATGGGTAAAAACCAAAATTAATATTCTTTATCCCCGATGGAAATTTAACATCTCTTATATCGTTGCGGTAACCGCTACCAAAACATAGGATTCAAACTGCCTCTGGCTACCGGGCAACCTCGGTAGTCTAGTTGGTAAGACACTGCTCTAGAATTGCAAGGGTCGTGGGTTCGAATCCCACCTGAGTAACATGCCTGTGATATTTTTTCACAGGACTCGGGAAAGTACTGAGTATACAGAGCTAACACACATCGGTGTATGGGTAAAAACCAAAATTAATGTTGAGCTTTCGCTTGATGTGATGTTTAACAAGGGGTGCTATTGAAAGATTTTGAGAAAAAAAACAAGTTGAAGTTAATTTTTTATTTGTTTTAAAGTAATCTGTGCACCAAAGGTTTAACTTGGTACTTATACCACTTGCTCTTCCATTGAGCTACCCGTTTGTTTAACAACAAACACCCAAACACCAATCCATCACTTAGCCAGCTTGCAGAGCTGGCATAAAATAAGTGGACAAAATAATTTGTGACCTACCGATCTCCAAGTCCTAGAATGTAGCCCACCATTGACATGACTGCCAGAGATCGTGTGTAGTTGGTTCGCCTCTCAAACCATACCTGGAGGGAAAATCAACAGAGTCAACAACTAAATCAGCATCTTTATTCAGGTACTTTATTCACGGAGGCAACAACTGCAATTGTTTCCATGCCCCGTGGTTATTGCATTGGTGTCCTTGAAATGCTGCAGTAGAAATGTATAATTTCCATAATTATAGGGTTCCCTTTACCAAGGAGATAATGCTTTGGTGTCCTTGCACTCAGGCCCGTTTATTGGAGAGGCAGCTGGGCTAAGCTCATACTGTTATACTAGTAAACCCTACTCATAGACACTTACCTCTGAGCTTGGACTCTTGAGCCAAAGCAGCTTAGCCAAGTCATCTCCTTGAGTGTGTTCCAAAGCATGCTCAAATACCTCTACCTTCTGCATTAAGGTCAGATGCTCATAGTCTGGCGCCATCTAGTGTCAGAAAATAAACAACTATCCTCATTAAAAGTCTGTGAGTCGTATTTGTTTTGAAACTCACTTCAGATGATGTTGAATTGTTAACCACTGGTTCTTCTCATAACCAACACTACCCAAAAGAGATTTACACATGGTGCTGCCACAAACCTTACCTAGTTATACTCCCCGACACCATACAAAGTTTCACATCCTATTCAGATTATCTTACATAAACAATAGTTAAAGGCAGTGGACACTATTGGTAATTACTCAAAATAAGTTTTAGCATAAAACTTTTCTTGGTGACAAGTAATAGGGAGAGGTTGATAGTATAAAACATTGTGAGAAACGGCTCCCTCTAAAGTGCCATAGTTTTCGAGAAAGAAGTAATTTTCTACGAATTTGATTTAGGACTTAAGGTCTCGAAAATCGACCATCTAAACGTACACAACTTCGTGTGACAAGGGTGTTTTTTTTTCTTTCATTATTATCTCGCAACTTTGATGACCGATTTAGCTCAAATTTTCACAGGTTAGTTATTTTTATGCATATGTTGAGAAACACCAACTGTGAAGGCTAGTCTTTGACAATTACCAAAAGTGTCCACTGCCTTTAATTACATAACAAGAATGCTGAACAAAAAGCTTGTTAAATAGAAAAACGGAAACTACTGTTAATTGGCCAGAAACGCCTCATACAAAACATGGTGCACCCCTTTGTCCCCCCTAACTTTTTACCCTAGTTTTGGTGCTGGCTGTAAGCGCAGAACTCTGTAGTAAGCATTGCCCTTAAAGTCACCTGGAAGTGGTATTTTTTCAAAATAAAGCTTTTGTCACTAATATATGTGTTTTGATGAGTGGAATGTGAATAAACAGTTAACTAAGGTTTTAAAAAATCAGTTCTTATGTTATTTACAAATTTGAGAGTAGACCCGACCCGAGAGGGCGCTGTTCGTGACGTCAATCGAGGCAGACTTTGCCTGTAATGCGTAGAGTAAACACAATTGCAAAGTACATGTACGGACCAAGTCGTGAGTTTGTACGTTAAAAAAAAACCCCAAAAAATTGTTTTTTTCCGGCAATGCCGACCAGGTGTATTGCTGCTGAATGCAGAAAAACACTTTTTGAAATGTACCAACTCACGACTTGGACGTACATGTACTTTGCACGTGTGTTTAATATACGCATTGCAGGCAAAGTCTGCCTCGATTGACGTCACAAAAGGGGTAGGCGGAGTCAGCCCCCCAAACAACTTTATATATTTTTTAAACATATAAATCATGACAAACAATTACTAAAAAAATTGTTTTATTGTTCGTAAGCATATTCTCTTATGTTTGAAAGAAAACAGATTCTATTTCCATGTGATTTTAAACTAGGCCCTGGGTTTGATTTTACAAAGATAGTCCTAACTGGGAGTTATTAAAAACTTAAGGCTAGTCCTAAGTTAGGACAACCTCCATGGGACGAGTAACTCGTCCCAACCCGAGAAGAAGACCAGTGGCTTAATTCGTTGTGAAATCCACCCCTGGTTTATTCCAACCTACCCTAAGCATGATTCTGTGCTCGATGTTGAGCAAGATCTTCTTTTTCTTATCTCGATAATCTCTGATGAGGGTATGAAGAGTGTCACAGTGACGCAGCCAGCCAATTAAACCAGAGTTTGTCGACAGTGGGATGATGGAGTAACGTTGGATGCTAAATGAAAACAAAAACAAATCATAGTGGTTATGTGCTTTTTCCATAAAAATAAAAAAAACAGCAGGTCTGGAACTTCTCTCTTGAAGGGGCTAGGCAATTTTCTTTTGCTGAAACAAAGGATTTGAACTTGCCTATAGCTATCAGGCAATCTTGGTAGTCTTTGTTTGTTTGTTTTATTTCCATAAAGTTGGTAGTTGGGGTGTCGTGGCCGAGCGGTTAAGAGCACCGAACTCAAGCTCTGGTGCTTCTGTGCAGCAGAGTGCGAGTTCGAATCCCGGTCGTGACACTTGTGTCCTTAAGCAAGATACTTTACTATAATTGCTTCTCTCCACCCAGGGGTAAATGGGTACCTGTGAGGGCAGAGATGGTTCTTGTGATTGATTTAGCCGAGTAGCGCATATTAATGTTGCACAGGCTGCATACTCCCCACCAGGGAGCTGAGATGGTTTAAGGAGTGATTTAAAGCCCAGTGACCAGGGGTAATAATGTGAAGAGCTTTGGGACTCCCTTCAGTGTGAAAAGGGCTATATAAAAATGGGTTATTTTTATTATTATTATTAGTTGGTAAGACACTGCTCTAGAATTGCAAAGGGTCGTGGGTTCGAGTCTCATCCAAGTATTATATGTGTGTGATTTTGTTTACAGGACTCCAGAAAGTATTGAGTATACATTTTTAAAAAAAAATTTTTTAATTTTTATTTTTTTTATGCAAGTCGCCTGACACACAAGGCCTGAAGGCCACTTCAAGGTGTGGGCTACAATTATTTTTTTCCAGAGGCCGTTGCCACCTACTCCTAGGGCTGAAACAGGGTTACCCCTTTCACAGTGCACACGAATGTAGGCTTGGGTATCATCAATTCGAAACCTGGCCGGTAGAGCAGAAAGCACTACCTCCCCAATCAATGTGCTATCAAACATTGATGTACATAACATATAAGGTTAAAACTAAAATTATTATATAGCATTTTTGATGTAAAAAAATTGGATAAAGAGTGTTCATTTGCTATTAAATATAGTTGTGGTATGTTGTTGCGTTGGTTTGGAGTTGAATTCAACTCCGACCATAAGGGAAAAACTTTCGGTAGAAATTGGGGGTGGGGCAAAGAAAGTAACTGCAGGGCAATTGCCCCATCAGCTCAAATACTTTAAATGGAATGGGGGGGGGGGGGGGGGGAGATAGGATGGTAGATGGACCAGCAAACATGCTGTCATGCATTTCTTATAACTTGAACAATCATTGAATTATCTGATAAATTCAGGAAGTTTTTGGATCAAAAATATTTCCTGTAAGAAGCGTTGAACCAGTGGAAATCTTTAAAGGACATATTTCCTATTTTTGGATCTCTTCTCCGGAATATTTTTGCAGCTTTGAAAAAACCCTGTTAGACCTTAGAGCCCCTCTTTAACTGGAACCCATAATCTTCATTGACAAACCACACATGTTTATGCTTGGGACCATTTATAAACCTCAACAGCTCTAATAAACTCAAGACAAAACAGTTACTTTCAAATCTCTTATTCTACGAGAGTTTCAAACCTGACCGAAAACACTTTCCTGTTTACATTTTCTCCGACTTTAAAACAACTATTTTTGGAAACAGCATAAATCATGGTGATAAACTGCGCACACTAGACGGGCTGGTTGACTGAATTTTGGTTTGTCCACAAAGTAGGTCAAAACACAAACAGACGACTGTGATTTTTTTTTTTTCACAGAACCCCGATCCCCAAGCATACAGTGTTTACACACATCGGAGTACGGGTAAAAACAAATTATATTCTTTATCCTCGTTGCAAATTTACATCTACTAAATTGTTGCAGTACCTACTGCTAAAATAAAGGAGTCGAACTGTGTCTAGCTACCGGGCAATCTTGGTGGTCTACTTTGTAAGATATCTGCTCTAGATTGGCAAAGGTTGTGGGTTCGAAACCCACCCGATCCATGTGGATGGTAATTTTAGGACACCGTACAGTATTGCGTGGTAAGAATTAAACAGGTTTACGTCTAGACTCAAATGATTAAAACGTAACAGATTGCACAGCAATCCACCATGGACAGTGCTATGTCCAATTACTCCCTTGACAAATAGTTTCCCGTCAAACACCCTAAGATCTGCTCTAGATTGGCAAAGGTTGTGGGTTCGAAACCCACCCGAGTAATATTCCAGTGATTTATTTTCAACAGAAGTCTGGAGTACACAGTGTTTACACACAACAGTGTAAGGGTTACCCCAATTAATATTCTTTATCCCCGATGCAAATTTAACATCTATTAAAACAATAAGTCAGCTCGAAACATAGAAATGTGGATGGTAATTTTAGGACACCGTACAGTCTTGCGTGGTAAGAATTAAACAGGTTTACGTCTAGACTCAAATGATTAAAACGTAACAGATTGCACAGCAATCCACCATGCACAGTGCTATGTCCAATTACTCCCTTGACAAATAGTTTCCCGTCAAACACCCTAAGATCTGCTCTAGATTGGCAAAGGTTGTGGGTTCGAAACCCACCCGATCCATGTGGATGGTAATTTTAGGACACCGTACAGTATTGCGTGGTAAGAATTAAACAGGTTTACGTCTAGACTCAAATGATTAAAACGTAACAGATTGCACAGCAATCCACCATGGACAGTGCTATGTCCAATTACTCCCTTGACAAATAGTTTCCCGTCAAACACCCTAAGATCTGCTCTAGATTGGCAAAGGTTGTGGGTTCGAAACCCACCCGATCCATGTGGATGGTAATTTTAGGACACCGTACAGTATTGCGTGGTAAGAATTAAACAGGTTTACGTCTAGACTCAAATGATTAAAACGTAACAGATTGCACAGCAATCCACCATGGACAGTGCTATGTCCAATTACTCCCTTGACAAATAGTTTCCCGTCAAACACCCTAAGATCTGCTCTAGATTGGCAAAGGTTGTGGGTTCGAAACCCACCCGATCCATGTGGATGGTAATTTTAGGACACCGTACAGTATTGCGTGGTAAGAATTAAACAGGTTTACGTCTAGACTCAAATGATTAAAACGTAACAGATTGCACAGCAATCCACCATGGACAGTGCTATGTCCAATTACTCCCTTGACAAATAGTTTCCCGTCAAACACCCTAAGATCTGCTCTAGATTGGCAAAGGTTGTGGGTTCGAAACCCACCCGATCCATGTGGATGGTAATTTTAGGACACCGTACAGTATTGCGTGGTAAGAATTAAACAGGTTTACGTCTAGACTCAAATGATTAAAACGTAACAGATTGCACAGCAATCCACCATGGACAGTGCTATGTCCAATTACTCCCTTGACAAATAGTTTCCCGTCAAACACCCTAAGATCTGCTCTAGATTGGCAAAGGTTGTGGGTTCGAAACCCACCCGATCCATGTGGATGGTAATTTTAGGACACCGTACAGTATTGCGTGGTAAGAATTAAACAGGTTTACGTCTAGACTCAAATGATTAAAACGTAACAGATTGCACAGCAATCCACCATGGACAGTGCTATGTCCAATTACTCCCTTGACAAATAGTTTCCCGTCAAACACCCTAAGATCTGCTCTAGATTGGCAAAGGTTGTGGGTTCGAAACCCACCCGAGTAATATTCCAGTGATTTATTTTCAACAGAAGTCTGGAGTACACAGTGTTTACACACAACAGTGTAAGGGTTACCCCAATTAATATTCTTTATCTCCGATGCAAATTTAACATCTATTAAAACAATAAGTCAGCTCGAAACATAGAAATGTGGATGGTAATTTTAGGACACCGTACAGTATTGCGCGGTAAGAATTAAACAGGTTTACGTCTAGACTCAAATGATTAAAACGTAACAGATTGCACAGCAATCCACCATGGACAGTGCTATGTCCAATTACTCCCTTGACAAATAGTTTCCCGTCAAACACCCTAAGATCTGGAATTAAAAGTCAACAGGTTTCCCAGTCCGGGCAAACCTCAACCCATGTCCAACTAAAAATAAATCAAAGTCACTGGTTAACTTAAAGGCACTGGCCACTGGACACTATTGGTAACTACTCAAAATAATTGTTAGCGTAAAACCTTACTTGGTATTAAATGAGTTGGATAGTATAAAACTTTGTGAGAAACGGCTCCCTCTCAAGTAACATAGTTTTTGAGAAGAGGTAATTTCACACTCGAATAATAAAAGACTTCAGCTGAAGTCTTTTATTATGTATCTACAAGCACAAACCTTTCTGCAACAAGGGTGTTTTTCTTTAATTATTCTCTTGCAACTTTGATAACCAACTGAGTTCAAGTTTTCACAGGTTTGTTATTCGATGCATACATTTTGTTGGGATACACCAAGTGAGAATACTGGTCTTTGACAATAACCAAAGGTGTCCAGTGCCTTTAAGGAGACACAACAACAAATTTCTGTGAATTTCACTGACAATCGCCAGTTTTAAAATTACAACAAAATTTGATGATGATTTCAAGACTTGGGCTGGAAGGAAGTCCACTTTAAAATGAATTTCGCAAATGATCGGAAAATAGAGACACAACAACAACAACAACAACAACAGCAAATTTCACTGTGGTTAAAAGTTAAAGCCTCTTTAAATACTCAGCAATTGATAGTTTTGAAAGGGGTTCTCAGAACGGAAAATCTCAATCAATTACCCTGATAGTTGGTAGAGTCACATGTAGGTAGGAGGAAGTTCACAACCAATGCCAGTAAATGCTGGCGTACATACACCTGACATAAGTTACGACTACAAATTATACTCTATTTCTTTGATAGGTACAGGAAAGTGGTTAAAGGGAGTACCAGATAACAAGATTACCAGTCTAAAATCAGGCTTTGAATTTCGTCTTTGAGAGGGCCAGTTTAATTTTGCAAAGGGCACCTCAATTGAAAAATCCAAAGGAAACCTGTTAACAAGGGTGCTTGCAATGAACCAGAAACACCGGGTTAACCCTTACTCTTCCTCGATAAGTGTTCTGGTTTCTTTTACGGCCATTACCGATCCTACCCCTTAATGTCCCATCCGAAAAACGAAGTATTTAAAGTCAAGTACTTTTCTAAAGGACACAAGTACCACAAGCAGGACTCGAACCCACACTCTGCTGATCAGAGACACCAGCAGAGTTTGAGTGCTTTGCCACTCGGCCACAACACGCCATGATTGAAAAAATAATATAAACCATCTGCAAGTTGGTGATATAAAGCGTATTCAGAATAGAAAGGCCTGATCAATATCACTTATTTTGTCAAGATATCTGGACAAAAATAAAAATCAATCTTAAATAGTGTTCTTGATGGGCTCTTAATTAATTCCATGGTTTTGTTCAGGAACTTGAGTTGATACCAATTTTAGAAAAACCTGCTGTCGCTGGCCTGAAGAAGTTTTCTGAACGTTCATAAATGGCTACAAGAAATTGAGTCACAAATTAAACACCAAGAAACTTGTTATTGCCAAAATAACTTCAAGATTCCATATCCGAAAAAGGGTCAACAAGAGCTGGCCAGAACTCAGGATATATGGCAAAACTACCTGATACCTGAAGTCCCTCTGGGAAGTTTGCTGGCGGCAAAATCTCAAACCGCTTTGGTGATAGGTACAGGAAGGTATATTGAAAAACAAAGTCTTAAAATAGTCGGCCATCTGCCTCTGGAGATGAAGTCAATGCCTTGTTTGTTTTGTCAAGGAATACATTGGAGAGAAAGTGGGTTAGATGATAGGGGTTATAGTGTAGGGTGTAAGGACCTAGGGACACTGGGATTTGCTCCCTCCTAAATATGAAATCTACAAGGACTGACGCAATCTTGTTTTACTAAATTTTCCAGCACCTTACTTGCCTGAGTCACCGCCTTGAACAATGTACTTCAAAGGCAAAGTACAAGGTTGATGATCCCAAAAATCGATTTGTTTTATTTTTAACCTAAAGTTCACTGATCGTTTTAACAAGAGTCCTCGTTTGGTTGGAAGTTTACAAAGAAGCCAAGGAACTTGCAGGGTAACCGTGTGTCGTGGATGATCGGTTAAGAGCATCGGACACAAGCTCTGGTGTTTATAATCAGCAGAGTGTGGGTTTGAGTCCCGACCATGACATTTGTGTCCTTGAGCAAGACATTTTACAATTATTGCACTGTTCTTAGGATTGGTACTGCATGTAAAAGAACCAAGAAATTTGCTAAACAGCAATTTCTGCTGAACAGCTTTACAAAATTGGTATCTGGTATTGATACTCTGTTTTCAAAGCTGACAAAGGCAGACACAGACTTCAACTTCGCTCAGAATTTTTGCCATGTTCTATTCTTACAGTTAGACCACAAATCAGTCTTAAATCAATCTTCACTCCTATGTAAGTAAAATGTGATGTCACAACACAAATCATCATGTGATGGAACCACATCTAGATCTAAATCTTATCTCTTTTTGAAATCAAGTTTAGGATTGGGCAAGGTATTATTGTAATCAACCCCAGCTTTGGCGACCCACTGCAAAACAGTCTAATCTAAGAGATCACAATTTCGACTTCCTATTACGAGAGTTTCAGCAATAAGTGGAAAAGGAACTCTGATTTCCTTTTGGATTGATGTTAAGGGAAGTATCAAGTTATATTTGCCTGGTTTGTCAGAACAGCCCTCGCTGTTTGGTATTGGGGAACGAGGGTTGGGGGGTGAAGGGTGGGGGTAGGTTATGTTAACCCCTTCAAAGAATGAGTGCCTACCTCGGTGGGAAGTTGAATTTGAGATTACAACATGAAAAGTTTGCCCACAGGGGGCACACATAAGTGTATGGGTAAAAAAACAAAATTAATACACAGGGGGCATGTTCTAAAATGTGGGTTGCTTGTTCTTTGTCTGTATATGCATTTTTGTTTTTTTTTTGTGGGGGGGGGTCAAATGGGGAGGGGGGTAGAGGTGTGAATAAGGCCTTTTAACAGCAACCCCTGTGGGACAAAAAATGGTGTGCAAGATAACGATATCAATTTTATGCTCGAACTGCAGGGCATGTTGATGAGTTAACTCTCGCTCTTGAAGTAATAAGGGGCACTTCTATGAGGAAAATGTAAGTTTGTATTGGAACTTTGCAGAGGGCACAGGGCGTCATGGCAATGGGCAATGGGAGACTTTTGAGATGCTGGCGGCAACAGACATAACGGTCCTTTTTTGTGGCTTTGAGCGGGAGCGCGCATGCTCATTATTGCATGCGTAGGTCTGAGCACCCTCACCACTGGTGAGAACTGTGAAAAAGAACTGTCCAAAAGTCTACATACTGTTGGTCCCATGGGTTATCTCGAGGCCTGGTGACTCAAGGTTAGTTTCTGTATTTGGGGTTAGGTTTTAAGACTTTTCTCCTAACTTACTTGAGATGCCTTCTGAATGTATCTGGGTTGTTAGCGAGGAGGGTGTTGACCAAACCAAACAATTGCATCACTCTTTCGTCCTGTCTTAGATCTTCATGTCCCTTCAATAGATACATGTATTCTGCTCCATCACTCCCTAAAGCGAAAAAAAAAAATTAAAAATCAAAGTCACATTTTTTGGATAATGACCAGGTTCTATATAGGATTTGAGGCATTGCATGGTGAGGTATCAATATATATTTGGTTTGCGGTAACACCATATGTGTATCTACTTGCCAGGTAGAATTTGTTCTTAGAGAACTGTCTTGCTTAATTCTACTACCGCGGAGTAGATTATTAGGGTGTTCGGGAGACTTCTAGTAATTAAACCAAGAAACCCTCAAAAGTAACTGCACTCTGAGAAGTAGATGTTACAGAAGTTTTAGAAGTGGTAGGGAAACCCCAACTGGGGAAAAGCTAGACAATCAGGGCCCAATTTCATCGCTGATGCTACTCGGGCTGAACTCCGCTCCAGACCTTGTGACCACTGTGGTTTTTTTTTCAATATTGGAAATTCCTCTGCAAGCACAAAAGATTGCTAAGCCATGTAAGCACAGAAAAGTATTGCTTAACAGAAATAGGTTACCAGCCAAAACAGCATTAAGATATTATTGTTTGTAACTGGTGCCCCACTAAATGTTTGCTTAGCAAAGAAGTTTGTCTAGCAGTATTTTCTGCTTAACAGCTTCATGAACGTGGCCCCAGGTTTTTAGTGGGAGGGTCTTGAAATGTAGTTTCCTCAACTTTGACAGCACTTCAGATGGATTTATTTCTCTGGAGAATCTGTTCTGGTATGAACTTTAAAATCGGCGAGCTTTCAGATTGAATTTCCAGTACTTGTCCTTTATAACACCTTGTAAACCCATAATAAGGTGCAACTAAATTGGGTCTCAGAATTCATCACTACAATAACTTTGTATATACTCAGCGCCTTGAGTACCTTGTTTGGTAGATACATATAAGACTTTGATATTATTATTTTTATTATTATCTTAAATATGAATCAGGTAAATATAGAGATAAGCAGATGAACATACCAAAGATACTTAGCTTGCGAGGGCGCTGTTTAGAGGTGATAACTTGTAGTGATGATTGAACACGTTGGATGCGTACGATTGGTCGATTTGGGTTGTACGTCCCTGGGACGGCCAGTTCAAGGTCTCGACACATCAGGAGTTTGGGAGATACAAGCTGCAGCTCTAGCTGAGTTAACTACAAGAAAAAGAAAAAAAATTGAAAATAAATTGTTGACAATTCCAAAGATTATATCAATTTGTAAACCAACAATTTTTTTTGACAATAATTTCTGAGATCATGTGATAAGCCATTTGCCAGTTAGATTTGAATAATGCCAGACAATATTTTGCTTAGTCACAAGTTACTGTTTACAATTGAATTCCTCAGACGATAGAAGACAGTTGCTATGTCAAATGGCTCGGGGCAAGCTTTTGTATAGCAACCTCCAGATGAGCACACTATGGTACCACTGTGCCGTCCGCATTCTTTCAGAATGGTGTATGGGTGTTCACCATCTCTTACGTAACTTCGCAAAAGCTTTGAAAGATCATCTTAATTTAGACTGAGACTTACCTGAGGGAGTTGTTTTGATATGCGTCTAAACACGTGGTAGTACAGGTCCCAGGCTTGCGTCAGGTCTTTGACATTGCGGGAGCGTGTGTACTTCCGGCACCATTCCTGCGCTTCCATTAAATCACGACCATACGCCTGTATGAAAGAAATTGATCTGATAAGGTTTGGATTCCCTAAAGCCTGGTTCATACTTTCTGCGAATGCCAATGCAGTACAAGTTTTGATGGCACAAATTGGCAATGAATAATTCGCATCAGTTGAAATCTCAACTCCTGCGAAAATTTTTGAGAAGGTGGTTTGAGGCAGAATAAATACCTGATTGAATGAGGTTTCCTTCATGGTTTGAGGTCCGCGTTCCATCATAGCATGAAGAGGTTCCAGAACCCCAAACATTCCCTTCACGTTCCTCTCCCCGAAGTAGAGTCGTGAGGCTTCCTCAAGACCCTCGTGCCACAACTCATGCCAGAGGATTGCTACTCGAATCAGCTCCTCACTGACCTGAAACAAAAGCAAGATTTAAACAGTCAAACTGAGGTACTAAATGTGAGGTTTATTCCTCTAGACCCTCGTGCCACAACTCATGCCAGAGGATTGCTACTCGAATCAGCTCCTCACTGACCTGAAACAAAAGCAAGATACAGAGAGTCAAACTGAAGTACTTATGTGAGGCTTATTCCTTTAAACCCTCAAACCGGATGAAGATGCAATGGAAGAAGAATTTAAAGCAGAGTTACAATGTACATTAAGGGGCCATTCAGAAAAGTCAATGTTTAAAAATTGTGATTTTTTTTCTCACAATTTTTTTTTGTGGGCGGGTAAAAAGACATTTAAAATCTAAAAATTCAAACTGAGTTTTTATTAAAGTCAAATCATAAGTAGACAAATTATATAAGCTGGCAAGATTGAAATTAACTGATGTAAGAGACAGTTGATCTAACATATGTGGTTTATTTGAGGCATTACTCTGTCCTTCAGTGCTAACACTACACGTGTATCATAAAATTTGGGGTGGGTGGGGGGGTCAAAACAATTTGCGAAACAAAATTGAAATATTACTACATTGACTTTACTGAATGGCCCCTTACACGTATCACTGTGAAGCTTACTTTTTCGAACCCTCAAACCAATCACAGATACCACTGTGACACCTTTACCCCCAAATTCTTTCTTTTATTTCCTTACGTCTTTTTTATACCCTTTCTTCAAGAATACCTCACCACGATTCTTTAGAAATGAGACACAAGAATACATACCATCATAGCTTGCTGTACCAGCGTGTTGCTGTGATCACACATGTTCTTCAGCACCTTATTTGCAGCATTGTGTCGAGCCGTACTCTGCGATTTGGAGGCCACGGTCAATGGGTAAATCAAAGCCTGTGAAACACATAATAAAAAAACAGTTTTACCCCCTTTTAACCACAGATAAAAATAGTAAACTCAGCCAGAAATGTATACAGGGCTTGATTTCACTAAGAGGCAACGAGTTTGATCTTAGGTCGGTATCAAAATTGCTAAGCAAAGTGTGAAATATCACAATACTAATTACTGCAAAAATCTTATACAATGAATCTTACTAATTTATTTTTATAAAACTCTGTTTTTTAAACACAATTCCAGCCTTTGGCTGCGAAGTTTGAACGTTTTTATTGTACCAAATATAATAATGTTTTGTGAAACTGAGTCTTGGAATTCTTCTTAAAGCCTGAATGCGAATGCAACGTGAATTTGATGTAAAAACTCTGTTCTCGCAGCCATATTCGCAAGAGAGTTGAGCACAACTCAACCCCTGCGAACAATTCGTTGTGAATATGTGACGTAAACATTCGTATCGCATTCGCATTGAACCAGGTTTAAGGCTTCTGGAAAATTGAAGACTGGAGCAAATGTTTTTGTCTAAATATGAACTTCGTCCTTTCCTCTACTGCCTCCCTACACGCTTTCTAAATTTCCCTCGCCTCTTACCTGTGGATGTTGTTTTCCGATGTCCATCAGTAGCTGATGAATCAACCGACCCACTAGTTGTCTTGGTGTGTCTATTCTCGCAATGAGTTGTGGAATAACCTGAATAATGACAAATAAAAAATGGTATTACTTTATATACATGTAATAGTATAATAATAATATCAAAGTCTTATATTGCGCACGTATACCAAACAAGGTGCTCAAGGCGCTGAGTATGCGTTCAAACTTTCAGAAAGTGACGAATTGTTAGACCCAATTATGTAGCACCTTATAAGGGTTTACAAGGTGCTACAGTGCATACAGCAGCCACAGAGCAGGGTAAATAGAAAGGTTGCCAACATAAGGCTAGATTGCTCCGCTGGTAGAGCACCGGCACGTTAAAGCGGAGGTTGCTGGTTCAAATCCCGTTCTAGTCCTTTGTTTTTTGTCCACCCCAAATCACTTATGTTTCAGAGTAAAAGTTGCATCTCCTTAAAGGTGATCCCCCTGCTGTCGCTTCCCATGCTGCATTGTAAGCTTGGGTGTGATCCCTGTCTATACAACCGTTACAGTTTAAATGGCTTCTGCCCGGCACCCCCAACAAAGACATTGACAAAATAGGGGACCGCCATCATAGGGGTAGATAGCTCTGGTATAGCGATGTTCAAATCCCGCTTTAGTGGATTTTTTTTATGTAACGTAAATCCTCTATGAAATATTTCTCGAAAACAAAATGACTGGAATAAATGGTAACTAATAACAATGATGTACCCATCCCTTTATGATTCTGTCCGTTTCTTGAAAGCTCAAGGATTGAAAAAAATGTACTCTGAAATCAACAAACCAATGTTGTACAATTCCTTTAAGTCAGTCAACTTTGCCTATACAAACACTAACTAGTACCCCCTTTAAAAGGTAATTTGGTTATTTCCTCAGGCATGTCAGGAGAAACTAGGTCTTTCAAATCAGGAAATCAAATGTTTCAAGTTTACTTGTATGTCAAACGAACTACGACCCAAAAGATGCTCACTCTAACCCCTCCGCTAAAAACCAACTTCCTGATGAGACGGCAACATTGCTTGGATTCAAGATTGTTGCACTTAAATGTTTCTATATTTAGCAGGGTACCAGCTGGTGTCACAAGTGGGTAAGAGGTAAATGCAAAGTCATATCCCAGCGATAACCGGTATCCATTCCTTGATAGAAAAGTTTGTTTGTTTTGGATGATCTTCCCGTCAAAGGAACCTCGGCAAACTCCCACAAAGGGATATAAACGCCAAGCTAGCAACAGCTATAATTTCTCTCATACAAACATTGGTTTAATGCCTGTGATTCTGAATTGCACAAATCAAGAAACTATGATTCGTAGATGCTAATACTTATTCTTGTCATTGTGAAATCAGCAGTTACCTTGTGATTGCAAGTCCAGCAGTCTAACCACTTGACCACAGTGACCTCAACCTGTGTTGCGCGCATTATTCTACTTATTAGTGGGTGCGTTCATTTAGCTTCCCTGGGTCGACCCCGGTTTGTGGCGCTTTTTTTTCCAGGATGAACGTGTGCAGATATTTACCCATGTTCGTCCTGGGGGAAAAAAACCG
Organism: Asterias rubens; assembly: GCF_902459465.1. NCBI lineage: Eukaryota > Metazoa > Echinodermata > Asteroidea > Forcipulatida > Asteriidae > Asterias > Asterias rubens. The sequence goes on from NC_047079.1 coordinate 10,955,327, forward strand.
CCACGCACCGGGGTTGACCCAGGGAAGCTAAACGAAACACCCTATAATGCTCAACTCAAATTTGATTTCTGTTTCAAGTATGGAGTTAAAAGTTTGAGGGCAAGGGCATATTCATTTTGCAAAGGGCACTTCCACTGCAAAATCTTAATGGGGAACTTTTGAAGGGGCACCAAGGCCAAGACCAAGGCAACAGAGACCACGGCCTCCAGGGCCTCCTTGTAACTCAAGCCCTGCTTTTTAAGACTATTTAGGGCTAATGTCGGCCAAGTCTTTTGTTATACACTGATCTCTAAACGTTTAGATAAAATCTTTGGTTGACGATGCTTTTTCCGTTTTCTTATTATTTTAAGGCGGAACACGGCCTGTCATCTCAATATAGGTCAACTATGACGCCCCAGACTTGATGTTCAACTAGAAGGAAGTCAATAGGGAAACTATCACTTAGTTATCATGCCAAGTTTGTCAGTTGACCAGACGATACTTTCATCCTAACGAGACAAGATCCAACATTGATGACAGTTTAACTCATCTTGACCGCCAAAAGTTTGGAATTTAATAAAACCACAGAGGTCAAATTTCATATCTGTTTCCTAGGTAATATCATAGTTTGGTGTGATTCCTTTGCAACACGTCAGTTTAGGGTCAGTTTCCCTTTAACTTTTTTTTAGTGAATGGACCAGCAGGACCAGCTACATGTAGCTTGGCTTTTCACTAGTCCAAAACTTTTTTCACTGGTCCATATTTCAATCAAAATAGGGCAAGCCTTTAAAAAATTGAACTAGCCAGTTGGACCACTTGAACTGAATTTTTGACTGGTCCTCAGGTGTTTTAACTGTGTTATTTGACCAGCGAGCCACCGTTATGGGAGAGCGCAGCTGTTGTATGCCTTCTGACTGGCACCTTCTTAAACATTGACAAAATAGGAAGACAGCAAAAGGGCTGGATAGCTTAGTTGGTAGAGCACTGGTACGTAAACCCAGCGGTAGCAGGTTTGAATCCATTTTTGTTGTACCCCAAAATTAATTTTGCTACAGAGAATAAGCAGGGATCCTATTATGAACAGTTCACATGACACATGGCACTTTTGGTTGGCAAGCAGATATACCTACTTTACCAGTGTACAGATCCCACCTTGGCTTATTTTCTTAGCAAACATTCACCCTAAACATGTTCTCCGTTAAGCAAGTCATTTCTTCCAGTACAATTTTTTAAACTACGTAGGCAAAAAGGGGCCTTCCGTACAACTTTTAAAACTTCTCGGTTCACTCGGGCCTTCCGAGCCGCTTCACGCTCTGGCTCCACCCTTGCTGGGAACAACTTTTGGTGGGAAACTGAGGAAACTACAATTGGCTGACTTCCTTGCGTGCCAAGACCCTCCTGAACTCAGCATGAACCTACTCCTTCCACCCTCCCCCGGCTTCCCCCACCCTAACCATCTGAGGTTTGTTATATGTAAGCGGACATGGTTCTCCCATTCATAGTTCATTATTAATCACGCATTGGCAGTTTTTATCTACTTCCGTAAAAAATATTTACGGTTCAATGAAATGCGCAGATGTTCCTGAGGGTTTGATGGGTAACTATAGACGGGTCTCGTTGACGATCTTCCGGGGAATGAAGGGGTGGGAGACTGAGCTCCTCAATCGTCTTACTTCTTAAAGTCGCAAAAAATCTGACAGCACTTTGGAATGGTTTTTATTTCAGTAATAACATGTATCCTTCGTTCACTGTTGTGTCAGGTAAGGTTGTAGCTACAGTGGTCGGCCCCGATTGGCACCAACCACAACTTGGTAATACGAATGATTAAGTACAGAAATCAATGGTCTCTCTAAGGGGTAATGTCATAATATTCTCCCAAAATACACAGTGACAAATGGAATGCAGCCTTACTTGCATCTTTACAAATGACAAATTATCGATTGCTCAAAGTTGGGTTTACAGCAAGCTTCTTGTTTACAGGAAAAGGATAATTTTGTAAACTATGACAAGTGTGTGCATTGCTTGGAATTCTGGAGTACAACATAAAACTGAACATGGTGAAGGGCACAAGGGCTCCCTCTATTGGCAAATTATATGAAAATGTGTTTTTTTACTAAAATAGTGAGAGTATCACACAACATTATTTCAAAGGCAGTTACATGGATTTCTCTGTGACCATCGTTATAGGGCCAATTGTTTTATTTATTTAAAAACATTTTTTTATGAGATATCACTCAACTCCAGGCAGTTGACCCATGTTGACCCAAATCAACTGTCACCAGGAGCACAATGCCACCAACAATGATGTGCACCTACTCCTGGGGCTGAAACAGGGTTAACCCCTTCACATTCCACAAGGATGTAGGCATGGGTATCAACCACTATAGTAACCTGGTTGGTAGAGCACTATAACTTCAAAACTTTATAGGGTGCTGTAAGCCTAGAATTTTGTTGTAAACAGTGCAATAAAATTGGACCCTGATGGGTTGACAAAGTTCACCCATGCATGCCATGGTTACATCAAGTTTGTAAAACTTCTAAGCCGACCAATCCCCAAAGGAGATGAGCCCGGATTTGCAAAAGTCAAAAAGATTTCATGAAAAAAGAAAGAATTCGTTCTTTGACAGTGACCAGTATCCGCAGCTGGCTGTCGTCAAAGTTCAAAAGATAAAAACAGGTGTTTCCATGAAAAAAGAAATACCAAAGGCAGTAGGAATAATTGATGCGTAAATGGACATAATGAATGATGGTGGTGGGTTTCTATAGGAAGGACCAACTGAGAGCAGTTATTTTTTTAGGGGGAAAGTAGCAACAAAGTCAAGGTCAAATACCGAATAACTTTTTCACCAGAAAAGCCTTGTTATGAGAACTGAATATTTGCCAAATATTTAGCTCAATGCAAAGCAGTTGCTGTAAAGAAAAACTGAACAATAAGGGTGATTAGTGTATATGTTTGGTAATCACTCTTAAATTAATGGCAATAAAAACTTACTTGGATAGAAGTACAGCAGCTTCCGATAGTATTATAAAGCATTTTGAGAATCATTTCACTTTGAATTAATGTGGTTTATGGAGAAAGATAGCAGTTTTTATAAAGGGTTCTGGTTTATTGTATTAACATTATTTTCAAGTTATGAGTTCTTAACTTCAGGGACATTAACTAATTAATAGGTACCACTGGGTACCATCTATAGGATTAAAGGCAGTGGACACTATTGGTAATTACTCAAAATAATTATTAGCATAAAACCTTACTTGGTAACGAGTAATGGGGAGAGGTTGATAGTATAAAACATTGTGAGAAACGGCTCCCTCTGAAGTGACGTAGTTTTTGAGAAAGAAGTAATTTTCCACGAATTTGATTTCGAGACCTCAAGTTTAGAATTTGAGGTCTCGAAATCAAGTATCTGAAAGCACACAACTTCGTGTGACAAGGGTGTTTTTTCTTTCATTATTATCTCGCAACTTCGATGACCAATTGAGCTCAAATTTTCACAGGGTTGTTATTTTATGCATATGTTGAGACACACCAAGTGAGAAGACTTGTCTTTGACAATTACCAATAGTGTCCGCTGTCTTTAACCATATCCTACCTGGGATACATTGGGTGGTAAATGTAGGTTACTGGGTAATAGATGAAAGGTTAAGATAGCAGGAGTGTAGTGAACCAAAGGGGGGGAGACAGTAGGCGGTGCTGTGAGCGCCAGATAGAAGGTGTGGTCCCTTTACTACTCTAGACTACCACCCTAGCAGAGGGCCTAAACTTTGCTACCGATATCAACAGGTGTCTAACTCAGCTGTTGATCGATCTAGGGCAGGATCAAGCATCTGCCGCCAGAAAGTGCGACCCTCATGACCCACAAGAAAATTCAAATCAAAACATGACCTTGATTTTTGATAAAGAGAATATAAATGCATTGTTCAGACATTGTAGGTTTTCTTTTTAAGACAATAGGAAAGTTCTTGAGATATGTGACAAGTTTGACAAGGATGAGTTGAGACTGGGTTCCTATTGTTGATGACAGGCCAGGCGCTGATGACCGGCCAGCGAATGATGACACGGGAGGAAAGTTTACTGGTGAACCCTCAGTCATGTCGAGGGTACCCATAAGAAGTGAATCAACAGGGAGGTTTGGTACAGGTAGGCCAATTATGTGATATTTAACAGATGATGACAATTAAGCACTTGAACATGTCGTATGTAGAAGATCATCTGTAAAATATGTTCATTTTTAGTTTTGTTTAACTTATTAATATTATTTCTATGCAATATTGTATGAGTTCATCCGAGCTATCAAGCCAAATACATTACCCCACAAGGGAAAAAGTAGGGTATCCCTGAGCTCTTTTACTTTACTGATGACTACTAGCGCTGACCTATACTTTCTGCTATTAATCAGTTTTGCTAAGCAATAATTTCTGCAGATATACGGCTGGGGCCTGTGGTTTACCAAGTGAGGTTTTATGCTGTTAATTATTTTGAGTAATTACCAGTAGTGTCCACTGCCTTTAATCCAATCCCAGGCCTGGAATTACACGGAAGCTACAGAGGCCATGGCCTCCATTGCCCAGGTCTTGCCTCCATTGCCCAGGTCTTGCCTCCATTGCCCAGGTCTTGCCTCCATTGCCCAGGTCTTGCTTCCAGTGCCCAGGTCTTGCCTCCAGTGCCCAGGTCTTGCCTCCATTGCCCAGGTCTTGCCTCCAGTGCCCAGGTCTTGCTTCCAGTGCCCAGGTCTTGCTTCCAGTGCCCAGGTCTTGCCTCCATTGCCCAGGTCTTGCCTCCAGTGCCCAGGTCTTGCCTCCAGTGCCCAGGTCTTGCCTCCAGTGCCCAGGTCTTGCCTCCATTACCCAGGTCTTGCCTCCAGTGCCCAGGTCTTGCCTCCATTGCCCAGGTCTTGCCTCCATTGCCCAGGTCTTGCCTCCAGTGCCCAGGTCTTGCCTCCAGTGCCCAGGTCTTGGCCTTGGTGCCACTTCAAAACTTGACCATAGGTTTTAAGATTTTCCAAGGGAGCTGTTTCTCACAATGTTTTATACAATCAACAGCTCTCCATTGCTAATTACAAAGTGCTAACAATTATTTTGAGTTATTACCATTAGTGCCAGCTTAATGGTTGCCCTTGCACTGTAGCAAAGTACCATACATGTAGACAAGGTGTGTTTGTAGTTATTCGTTAGTTGTTTTCAAATCTTGGCTCTATAAAGTCTCCCAAGGTTTTTGAAAATATAGGTCAGTTCCGGAATTCCTCGACTGTAACCTATCCAAGAAGATCAGTGCCAAGGTTTGAACTCAGGCTCGATCAAACCTACTGCTGTGAAACTAGTGTTGGGAGTGGATTGGTTGTAAGGATTTAAGCCTTTGAGAAAAACTATAGGGTCCAAATGTCAGGCCATACATTTTTGCATAGGTTGGTAAGCAGTTTGCAACAGCTACTTCCATTTTCTAATCTGATGTTACAACAGACTTATCCATAACTGATTTAAACGAAACAATTGATAACTTTGCAGGGTGGAGAGACACAAGTGGAAATTTGAGGCAACCAGAAAAAACAATCTCTTACGGTAATAGTTTTGTTGGATCATGGAGCAAAACCTAGTTTATTGCTCCATGGTTGGGTTCAAAATGACCAGGGCTCAGAAAGCTGTTAAGCAAAACATATTGCTTAGCAAATGTCTTTGCTAGGCAACATTTGAGTGGGGCACCATTTGCAACAATGTTTACTTTTTCAAATTTTGGCAGGTACCCAGTTTCTACTAAGAAAGATTTCATGTGCTTTGGGTACATCTTTGTGCTTCTGGCTTTATGAAATTGGGCACAGCATTCAATGTCATATAATGTGCTAGCATGGAAATGACCCCCTGGTAATTTTGCGAAGATGAGTGCAATAAGCAAATTAGGTCAAGCATTCTATTTTTCCCGCTTTGTTTTTTAACAACAGAGATTGACCTTCGGAGTCGGCTGTTTGCCAAATGGGAGTTAAAACGGTTGAAAAACAAAACACTTCCACATTGGTGATTGCATTTTCAATTGAAAAAAATCTTGCAGAGTACTCAGAAATCGGGCTCTCTCACATGTGCGAGCCAGGGAGGTATTTTTTCAAAGAAACCCCTTAATATCTTATGAATTTTTCGTTCTCACAAACAAATTAATGAAACTTTTTAGCATGTTTAGAGTCAAAAGCAACAACGCAAGGTTGGAACTCTTCACTTCAAATTGTTTAGGATGAAACAATTTCCACCCTTGCCTTGGCCTCTGTATGTCCAGATGGGTGTAATCAATCGCAGTATACACACACATGTATATATATCAACATGTGTTGTTGTTTTCATTTTTAATTAGAATCAATGAAAGAACAACAGCTGAAGTGTAATGTAGAGGTACTACATTTCTTGAAGTTCAGTTTGAACTACGGCCATGAGGAAACTAAGTTGCGTTTACTATCTTGTGGACAAGCTAAGAAAGGTTTTGGGTACATTCAGTTCATTTTTATTTTTATTTGATCTGCGTTGAGTTAAGTGAAACTTGACTAAAAATAAATTTCAAACCTGAAATTCCCTCGCCTGAAACAAACTTTGTACGCTTAACTCAAACGTGCCAGCTAACAGGAAAAGTTTGTAATGTTGGCTCGTCGTAGCGGCTAGGAGGCCGAATTTAAGCTCTGGTGTTTCTAATCCACAGAGTGAAGGTTCAAGTCCTGGTTGTGGCACCTGCGTCCTTGTGCAAGACAGTTCACCATTATTGCTTTATCCTTTGGATGGGACATTAAGCCAATCGTGCTAGGATTGGTACAACCTTTAAGTCTCCAAATTGTTTGTTTCATTTTTATGCAAGAACTTAATTATTTCAGGACATTTTTTGTGTCTCTCTTTTTTTTTTAAAGGAAATAATTAATGCTTTTAGGAGACTGCTTGTGTTTTTGTTTTGATAAATCCCGTCTGAGGAAGGTTACGTTGTTCACCACAGAATGCTTTACCCTATATCTATATGACCTATGCAATCTGGAGAACATTGTTTCAGTCTTTTTTTTTTTTTCCCCGAGGAAATTTGAGATTTCGTAAATACAGAAAACCTTGATGTTAAAGCCTGGAAGACATTATCAAGTGAAAACTGTTGTGGTGGGATCTGCTTATCAAGAACTGTTGCATTTACAGTCACTATTTCTGCTTACCGGGTTTACAGGAATGTCTGCGCTAGCTGTACAAGAGAATATGCTTAGCAACAAGAAAGACATGAATGTACAGGAACAGAACGACAATACAATGTACTTGCGTACTTATTGTATGATAGGTCAAGAAAGATGGCCCAAATGAGCTGAAAAAATGTAAAAGTTACAAAACTTATCTTAGTAACATCAGTATATAGAATTAGAAGTGACTGTTTTTGTCAGTTTCACTTGTACAGCGCTTTCTTTATACATATGTACTTCCTTGCCTTTTCATCTATAGGGAATGGTTCCTCCAAGCAAAATAATTACTGAATCAAAGAAAATGTCAATACTTTTCAACCTAAATACTTCAGAAACTATTTAGGTTTCTGGAGCTCGAAGGCTCAGAACCGAAAAAGAGAATTTGAGGTCACGTCAGCAGATATTTGAAAATTTCTTTTTTTGAGAAAGAGTGTTGCCTTTCCTTTAGGGCTGCTCATGTTCTGAGACACCTGGCGTGGTATTTATCTTCCAAACTAGAGAAGTATGGAGATAGAATGTTCCTACCCCCCTGAAGGGACAACTTGATAGCTTCATCACGTTTCTACCTTTACAAATGTAACAATTCCCTTGACACTGGTCTAAGTGACAGATATAGTACAAATGTTTCATCGATGCCGATGAGAATATTTCAACGACTCCCGATTGATTACAACTTATGCCCTCATTTATGTAGAGAGTTTCCATTGGGGTACAGGTATACCGAAATGAGGGTAGTTTAAAGGCAGTGGACACTACTGGTAATTACTCAAATAATTGTTTGCATAAGAACTTACTTGGTAAAGAGTAATGGGGAGCTGTTGATAGTCTATAACATTGTGAGAAACGGCACCCTCTGAAGTAATGTAATTTTCGAGAAAGAAGTAATTTTCCACGAATTTGATTTTGAGACCTTAGAATTAGATTTTGAGGTCTCGCAATCAAGCATCTAAAAGCACACAACTTCGTGTGACAATGGTGTTTTTTATTTCATTCATATCTCGCAACTTCGACGACCAAATTGAGCTCAAATTTTCACAGGTTTGTTATTTTATACATGTTGAGATACCCCAAGTGGGAAGACAGGTCTTTGACAATTACCAATAGTGTCCAGTGTCTTTGAAATCAACCTAATTTTTACACTTCATTATATTTCTATTGTAAAATGTTTTAGAAGAAACGGAAAGCAAAGCAGGGTAGGAAGTCAACCAAATCTTTCCTTGTTCAACATAAAACTGTATAACCACTGAACTTCAAAAGTATTGTTTTTGTTTCAATGACTCTTTGACTTTAAGGATATGAAAGATACCAGGATGTTATTATAATGTTTTTTCCGACCTAAATAAGACACAATCTGGGTTTTGTTTTCTCGCGGAGTTCTAATAATCGTTTCAAGATGTCCAGAGAGTTCAGTTACAGTATTTTCTAATTGCTCTAGGATGAGAGAGGTAGCCAGAAGAACAACATAGGAAACATTTTGTGTAACATTATTGCTTCGGATTGCAAGGCAACCGTTCAACTGACAATGATCCTCTTACACCGCTTGTAACAGAGATGAGCGTTATCGCTGACAACGAGGTCTGAAACATGGATCCATATGCTATGAGGTATTAGTAGAAATGAGGGCATTGCCACCTTTAGATAACCCCTGAAATTGTAGATTTCAGGGGTTTCTGGAAACATTATCCTCAGTACTAGAAAAGTAGATAAAAAAGCACGATTTCTTTATTAGATCGAAAAGCTTGGATTTCTTTATATCTTAATTTTTTTTTTTTTTTTTTAATTTGCTCTAGCAATGCAGAGGTCATGGGTTCAAATCCCACCCAAGTGATTTGCCTGTGGACTTGTTATTTCAAAACCCTGGAAAGAACCGAGTACACAGTGCTTAATACGTACACATCAGTGCAAGAGTAAAAACAAATTATTACAAGCGGACATAAAAAGGTCTGATTTAAGAGTTTGATTCCAGCGGGCTTGACCACTCGGCCACGACCTCCGCTAATTTGATTTATTGGTTTATCTCTCATAAAACACTTGACAGACTTTCTGAAAACTGACTCAGAAAAAAATACCATTTCAGTGTCAGTTTCACAGAATTGTTTTTGAACTACCACACAAAATTCAAACAATAATGGAGGTCTGAATGTTTGAGTCGAGTGGGCTTGACTGTTTGGCCACAACCTCTACCTCCATGATCTATTCGTTTATACCTTCTATCCTAAAACACTTTATAGCCATTCTGAAAACTGACTTTAAAAAAATGTGCGAGGCAGTTTCAGTTTCACAGAATTGTTTTTGAACTAATAATGAAGGTCTGAATAAAGAGTTTGAGTCCAGTGTGCTTGACCGCTTGGCCACGACCTCTACTCCATGATCTATTGGTTTATCTCTTCTATTCTAAAACACTTCCTAGCCATTCTGAAAACTGACTTTGAAAAAATGCGATGCCTGTGTCAGTTTCACAGAATTGTTTTTGAACTCACACACAAAATTCAAGGAATAATAAAGGTTTGAATGACAGCTCGAGTCCAGTGGGCCTGACAACTTGGCAACGACTTCTACTCAGTGATTTATCATTGGTTTATCATCCTAAAACATTTTAGAGCAATTCTGAAAACTGACTCAGAAAAAAAGGCAACGCTAGCCTCAGTTTAACAGAATTATTTTTGAACTCCAATACAAAATTCAAGGAATAATAAAAAAAAGTGTTCACAAACTTGCCATTACCATTACTATTACTAATACTATTACTATTATTACTATTACTAATACTATTACTATTATTACTATTACTAAAACTATTACTATTATTACTATTACTAATACTATTACTATTACTAATACTATTACTATTATTACTATTACTAATACTATTACTAATATTACTATTACTAATACTATTACTATTATTACTATTACTAATACTATTACTAATATTACTATTACTAATACTATTACTATTATTACTATTACTAATACTATTACTATTATTACTATTACTAATACTATTACTATTATTACTATTACTAATACTATTACTATTATTACTATTACTAATACTATTACTATTATTACTTTTACTATTACTATTACTATTTCTATCCCCCAAGTCTCATTTTAGTTGCATCAGTTTGAAATGAAGAATAACAAAATGGCCATACATGTACCTGAGTCTCTTCCCCATGCCTTATGAATTAACTTCTTCCGAAATCACAATCAATGAATGGTAGAAAGACATTTCATTTCTCATTCCCAAAAATCCCAAGAAAACAATTTGGAACTGGGATCACATCGGATGAACTTCCATCCTGCGAATCTCTCTACAATCCCCCAGTAGTCCGAACCTGATCTTGATGTATCCCTAAGGGAATCGTCTTATCTCAGCATTCATGTCCGAGCTCATTCCCTTGCTGCCCGTCACAATTAGCAACATGTTTCCTACGGTTAGCATTACATGGTTACTTGGTGGGTTACGGAAGAGGGACACATGGGCGATAGCTCAGTTTCCTCATGCGGTTTAGACTCAAGTAAATAAGATTGAAGGAGTTCTGCACATGGATTATGGGCCTAGGAGGTTTGATTTGATTATTGAATTAACCTAGTTGTAATTGCAAATTATTGTCAAAATCTCTGCACTCTTTTTTTATCTACATGTGCACTTTTATCTATCTACATGTATGAAAGATGTACATGTTTGGGTAGATCTTAAACACAGTGACTTGTGGCTGCAAATAACACTTGGTTAGGGTTGATAAACAGTTATTTCAGGAGTTTTGGAGAATATTTTTGACAATGCTGGGAACTTTATTTTCACTATTTTTTATTAACCGTCGCCTCTAATTATTTTTGCTAGAGACCCTTCCATCCCCTAAATGACTCTACGATAACTCAACACCCAAATGTTTGGTCTCATGCTAAGAGTGGGTGGTTTTGGGGTACAGTACTACACATGAAAATTCATCAAAATACTCAACTCTACATACTCCGTCCGTAGTTACTCAATGTTGGTGGCTGGGGAGTACAGGAGTACCAAATTCATCAAAATAGTCTCAATCTTTAAAACTTAGACATAGGATTTTGGAGAATTTGGGAATGTTGAGAGTCAAAAGAATATAAATAATACCTTAAAAAATAAACCATCATTTTTCCTCAGTTATGAGTGATGCTAAAACTAGTGCATAACCTGATTTATGAGAAACATTTTGCACCAAGTTGCCAAAACTGTTCCAAAGACTAACTTACAGTAACTTAAGCGTGTGAAAACATGTGCTAAGAAACGACAAATTCAAAACCCTATTTGGGATCATTTACAAGGGTGTTTTCTGGACAACAACAGCAGGCCTACTAAGATCCCGCAACACCCAGAAACAACGTCTAGACGGAAGCTTCCTTTTAAACTGAGCCACAACAAAATCGTTTTGGAAATCTTATATTAATCTCAATTAGTTAAAGATGGAACGACTGCCAGAAGAAAGTTGGTGTCCAAAGCATACAGGTGCTTGGAAGTAAGAAATGTTTTGGGTAACTTTAAACATTATTGGTGTAAGAATTACAGGGTGTTTTCATCAGTATCTTTGTAAGAAAGAAATGTTGTCACCGATTTCATGAAACATGCAATCAGAGTGCTGTGTGTTACAAACCAGGTCCAAATGTCAAGGCTCTCCTAAACGCCGAATTCTGCGCTTATGATCATCATTTTCCGCTTACTGTGCAAGCATGTACCTATGTAGTAAAGTGGAGAATGCACACTCACAAGCAAAACTCCCTGCTGACCGGTGAAATACGCATGACGTAAGTGCGGAATTCCCTGCAAAGTTTCCCTTTGACTCCAAACAAACACTTCTATTGGTCTATAACGCTTGCTCGTGAATGTTAAATGAAGAAAAACATTCACACGCAGACAACTTCAGGCTTTGTATTTTATACTACAGGATTGGCTCCTAGTTTAGCTCTAAATTCTATGCATCGGTTTCAAACACACCAGTTGGAATTTCCTACCATACCTACAGTACAGTGAATGTGACATCCAGAATGTTGTGGCAACTCCACATAGTATGTGCAGGAATGTACATATATGCAATTCTAGATTATAAGTTGTGTCTGGATTTTGTGACAAAATGGCTACTGTATAATTTGGTGAATGCTCTTGTGAAATTCTGAGGTATAATTCTTGGTCCAATTAAAGGATTTGAAATCTAGGTCGGTTTTTAAACTGGTTTATGGTTCATTGAATAATTTGGTGCAGGCTTAAAACATGATTTATATATTGATAAAAGTTAGTACTTAAAGCATTGATATCTTGAAAAGTTGTTTAAAAAGTTGGTGAAAAGTTTAAAATAATCAGACAGTGGTGTTTTGGGAAAAGCTTCGCTAAAAAAATACACCAGTAAAAACAGGAACTGATGCTTGACAACTCGGGAACCACTGGCCCCTTTGCCAGGCCTGTCGTCCAGGCCCCCAACAAGCTCCACAATCCACAGATGAGCATAAAGTTATCTAACTAATGTTCGCACAGATAAAGCGCGCCTTTTAAGTGATGTGTTTATACTACAGTTGTGTATTGCAACAACATTTTGTTGAAGACTTCAGGTTCAGGGCTCTGGGCAACCGAGAACAAGTTTGTAAAAGTTGATTTCAGATTTGTGATTGAGGGTTGACTATTGTCTACTGAACACAGAATCTGTCACCCAAATAATCTGTAAAAAAATTAATCTGTACATGTAGATTTACAAAATATGCACCTGATTTTTGGGGTTGAACAAAGAATTGACTAGAGTGGGATTCGAACCAACGACCTCCGGATTAACGTGCCGGCGCTCTAAAAATATTAACCTGTATGTAGATTTCAAGGGGCTTTTGGGAACAGTTTCCTCAGTGCTAGAGAAGTACACTGTAGATCAAAGAACATGATTTCTTTATATCTGAAGAAAAAAACATCTACTTTTCTTCACCAGGCAAACATTAAAGCCATTGGACCCTTTCGGTAAACAGTATTGTCCAAGGCCCACACTTCGTGTATCACAACTTCTATATCAAATAACAACCCTGTGAAAATTTAGGCTAAATCGGTCATCGGAGTCGGGAGAAAATAACGGGAAAACCCACCCTTGTATCTGCGCGTTTTGCCGTGTCATGACATGTGTTTAAAATAAATCTGTAATTCTCGCTATCGAGAATTGATATGGTTTTACTGTTTTCTCAAAAAGTAAAGCATTTCATGAAATAATATTTCAAGAGAAGTCTTCCATTACTACCTTCTGTAAACCCTGTAAGTTATTTGTAAATCTGTGAATTTTTTTTTTCTGTACCGAAAGGGTCCAGTGGCTTTAACCAATCTGAAAGGTTTGAGCTTGTATCCCTGATAGATACAAATACAAATATAACACAAGAAACCAACAATGCAGCTACAGTGCATACCAGCTTGAAAGACTAAAACTGCAGTCAAGTTTATGACAGTGAAATAAACAGTGTAAATATTTGTGGGTTTTGTAAATAAGTATAGGGTGGTCCATAATTTAGGATAAGCTGTGAGGGCTTAAGACATGAGACATCAAAAAAACTTTGTCTCCAAAAAGAACAAATTGCATTGCTTAGGCTGGCTCAGCGGTTTCCTTTCCTGCGTCACCTCCAGGGACCCTAGTTCGAATCCCACCTCAGACATTGTATTGGGATTGGGTTTTCAGTCCCTACCTGATCATGCGGGTTTTTCCCAAAAGGAATTTTCTTCCCACATCTTACAAAGAAAATTCCATGGTTCCCATTCATCCTGGACCCTGTTTGTGCTAATTATGCTGTTGAATGTGTAAGAATTTTGTTTTTTTTTAAATAAATAAAAATTAGTCAGGCAGGCAGGCAAGTGAGAACACAAGTTCAAGGAAACGTCTGCTCAAGATTAACCATGACCATTTGCTATACACACACTACATTACAAATGGATGCACGCACACCAAAACAAAAATTAACACACTCCCTCAATACTCAAAGTTCAGCATGTTCCAAGACCGCCAACTGCAAGGACTTTCCCATCTATCCAATCCCAGCCACCATGTCCTTCACACCAAGCATGAATGCGCATCCTTATAAAAACTTTCAACACTTCAAATCATGCAAGCCGGCCAAGGTGACTTCCCCTCCTCGACACTTTCACGGTCTGTGGAAACCCCCGACTACGCTGCTCCGCCAGTTCATTGTCCTCGACATGTCCCAAATCACAAGTCTATAGTTTTGCTTAGACTCCATTATAGTGGGTTTATGTGTGAATAGGGGAGCAAATTGACTTCAAACTGCTCACGCTGTCAGTCAAACAGTTGTTAAGAAGTTCTTTGATGTCGGCCGGCTATTTGGAATCGGTGGACAGTGACCCCCTATGACCCTGGGTGGACTCCGAAATTCAAGCATCACAAAGAATGTTGTCAAAGTGATGACAAGATAAAAGGCGTTTCGGGGATTAATGCCCAACACCTTTATGAACAAATGATAGATGGTTAGTGGCTTTAAAGCCTAACCTTTTTCCTTTTGTGTAATTTAAATGAGCTTTGTCCTTACCCTCAATGTAATTAAGAATTCAGAATCTGGATGTGCAGATGGAAATGTCAGGCATTTGTGTGAGCATTACATTCTTAATAGTCCATTCATTGGTAATATTTGCTTCAATCATCAGTTTCAATTTCTACCACCTCAAGGTTCTCCCCAGGATGTTCGGGGACCAAAGATTTGAAAGGACGCTGAACCGAAACAAGGACTTCGGAAATGTTATTATCTTGGTTATAAATGCCCTAATGTGCACTAGTATCATCATGATGACTTTAAAATGAATTTTTGTTTTCCTGAATTTATTTTTAGGGGGGTGTATTGGCCGAAATTTGCGCTCTTCAGAGCCTAAATCTGAAACTGTTTCAACATTCCCATTTTATTAGTTAATCTCACTGGCAGGCCATTCCAATTTGACTCCAATTCTGCGAGAGTAGGTCACATATTTGGGGTTGGGTGGTCGTTAAACCTCCACCCCCTGCTTTTGATAAACCAATACTTCCGTAAACCAATAAAACAAACTAAAAATGCCTCTAACTGTCCGAGCGAAATCTGTTGATCCATCACAATTTAGTCAGGGTTTCTCCATCAAACTTCTTTGATGACCCGAGAGTTACAAAAAATGTTCAAGCGTCCTTAAAATTGGATAATAAAAGTGAAAGATTAAGGTATTATATTGGTCAAATTCAAGGTAAATTGGCAAAGGATAAAGAATAAGTCCAAAATTGGTGTCGGCCGAGATCCGGTCAGCTGTTTTCAAGTTCAAAAATAAATTTATTTGACATCTACTTCTGGTAGTAATCTTTGGAGGGAAACTAAAAACATTGGCTTAGTTTAAATAAATATTTGATGTTCCATGCTGACTGGGCATTTAGTAAACTAAATATGTGACCCGCTACGTGAAAATGAGTCAGATGTCGCCCAATGCATTATTAAGTAATGGACAGTTTAATGTTAAAAAAAAAAATTAAAAAAAAACTTTTTAAGATCTTTATTTGCATGGTTAACCTTTAGAACACTTACTTTTAGGCAATGAAGCTATGAATACAACAATTTTGTGATCATACTTATGTCTAATTTGTATCCTTTTGCACAAAATGGTAGTTTAAAACATCACTTTACTTGTAATTCGTTTTTCAGAAAAAATGATGTAGTGGCTTATTTCAAACGGGAGTTACTCAGCAACGCGATACACCCCAAAGCTAAGACATACCAAATTACTGTGGTTGGTGTGTTCTTCCCAGCCATGCATATAACTCAATCCTTGAAATTGTCAACATCTGACTCATTTTCACGTAGCGGGTCACATATTTTCTGCTAAACAAAACATGATAGGCATTTTGTATAGCGTACAGTAGTAGACGTCATGTTGAGTGAACATTATTACTGCAGTAATTGGACTGAGTATTTCCTTCTTTAAACCACCTCAGCCCCCCTTTGGGAGTATACAGCTTGTGCCGCCAAACATGTAGCGCACTGAGCTAAATCAATCACAAGAACCATCTCTGCCCTCTGAGGTACCCATTTACCACTGAGTGAAGAGAAGCAATTGTACTCATGTAGGTTGGGGCAGTGGACACTATTGGTAATTACTCAAAAAAATTGTTAGGGTAAAAACTTACTTGGTAACAAGTAAGGGGGAAAGGTTGAAAGTATAAAACATTGTGAGAAACAACTCCCTCTGAAGTAATGTAGTTTTCGAGAAAGAAGTTAATTTCAACCAATTTGATTTCGAGACCTCAAATCAGAAAGCACACAACTTTGTGTAACAAGGGTGATTTTTCTTTCATTATTATCTTGCAACTTCGATGACCGATTGAGCTGAAATTTTCACAGGTTTGTTATTTTATGCATATGTCGAGATACACCATGTGAGAAGACTGGTTTTTGACAATTACCAATAGTGTCCAGAGTCTCTCAGTGCCTTGCTCAAAGACACAAGTGTTAAGACTGGGTTTACAGGCGGTACACCCATAGTAGATGACTAACAAGTAGCAACCAGAGCTCGAGTCATGACTACTCGACCACATTACACCAAACCATTTGAAAATTGATTTTACTACTTAAATACAAATTTTATGTCCAATAAAGCATAGTTCCGACACAGAAACAACAATTTTTCCTCCTAGGCCATTTCAAACACCACAAATGAAATGAACCGTGCCAAATTTTACAAACCATAAAAAAACTTTGAAGTTAATCCCCCATTTGTCAACAAGACCTTCCTCAATTATCCAACAACAAAAAACCCAGTCAAATAGTCAAACATGAGAATTCATGGGTGAGTTTCTACCTTTCCGAGCCACCAAACTTTTCCACTGTGTACATGTACGTAAACAACAATGTGTGCACAGTTGAAACGAAACGACTGGGTCAATAACAATTTTAACGTTAACCATGTTAAATGTAAACGATAATGCGCCAATATTTATTTAGCCACATGCCCATTATTCTATTCTCAAAATTGGGTTAAAAGCATTTTTGCGGAGTGCTACATGTACATAACAGATTATGTAGGGTGCCATATTGCTAGATGATCGTACTACAAACGGATATAACCGGACAGCACTAGCAACAAAGTGGTAAGGACAATGTTTTGGTTTGATTTCTAGAATTTGTAAAAAGCCAGTTCTCTCTTCTATGTTGTTCTAGTTCAGCAGAATTTATTGGGATTGGCAGCCCTTACAATAATATATGACGCCCACTGTCAAAGTAATTTATATCTCAAAAAATTTCAACTTTACAAGAGTCTTGTTTTTAAAAACAAAACCACAGTACTTGGGTGGGATTTGAACCCACAACCCACAAACGCCTCAACCACGGCCAGCTCCATTTTGTTGAAATGAATTCAACAAAAAAGAGGAATGAATTGGACCTTTCTACCGACAAATTGTCCCCACATACCTTCATCTGGCAATCAGAACTACCGTTTCACCAACTAACCGAGTGGTATGCTAGGGAGAACATTTCTGATTACTGGTTGCATGAGGGCATGATTTTTTGTGATGCATTTTATCATGTCGATTCCCAAGGGAGCGACAGAAGTTTTTACCAAATTTGGAGTCGGATGGGAAAGTCAGGAATGATAAAATGTTAGGTTCCTGCATGTACATGTCACATTTCGGAGCTTCTTCAGACTCATATGCTTAGCTGCTCTAGTCTTCACATCTAAAGGATGTCTGGGACTGGATCAAGATGGTAACTGGGTAACGAATTGCTCGTAGTGGCAGCTCTGCAAGCTTGGAATACTCTTCCAAGAAATACTCATTATTCAATATCTATTTGTTTATTTTATGTTTCCCAGTCCGTTTCCCTTGTGGTTTATCACATTGATATTTGGGAAATACTATAAGTCGAATCTACTTAAGGTGATCCCTCTGCAGCTACTTCCCAAGTTTTACTGTAAACTTGGGTGTGATCCCTGGCTATACAGCAGTTACAGGATAAATGGCTTCTGACTGAAAACCCCAAACAAAAATATTGACAAATAGAAAGACTGTCAACTTTAAGGTTAGATGGCTCAGTTGGTAGAGTGCCAGCACAGTAATCCAGAAGTCACAAGTTCAAGTCCCTTTTAAAGGCAGTGGACACTATATTGGTAATTACTCAGAATAATTATTAGCATAAAACCTTCTTTGGTAACTAGTAATGGGGAGAGGTTGGTAGTATAAAACATTGTGAGAAACGGCTCCCTCTGAAGTGATGTAGTTTTCGAGAAAGAAGTAATTTTCCAGGAATTTGATTTCGAGACCTCAAGTTTAGGATTTGAGGTCTCAAAATCAAGCATCTGAAAGCACACAACTTTGTGTGATTAAGGTTGTTTTTTATTTCTTTCATATCTCCCAACTTCGACGACCAATTGAGCTCAAATTTTCACAGGTTTGTTATTTTATGCACATGTTTAGATACACAAAGTGAGAAGACTGGTCTTTGACAATTACCAAACATGTACAGTGGCTTTACCTCTTTGTGAAATCTACCCCAGGAGGTGGGATTGGAACCAGGGTCCACTGAAGTGAAAGGCAGGAAAAGAAACCACTGAGCCAACCTGATTGTTTGCCACTCAAACCTAACCAATGTGGGATAAAATCCTTCATGTTTAAACCTTGGTTTAAGTATGAACTTCACTTACACCTAAAACATAACTTATTTTCAGCTCGGCCTAACTGTCTCTGATATTTTAATCCAATTTGAAAACTAACAGTAATGGACAGATTGACAGGGTTAGAATATCTTAAATTTCACAAGTCTGATCACGTAGAAAATCCATGTTTTGTGGTTTGACAATGTATCATAAGGTTTGTGGCTAACCACATACACCCGCAAATCCCCTCGGCGATTTGAATCCCTCTATTGATAGGAAGGGTTCAATCACAACACCGAAGTTCACTTAGGGGATACTTTCGTCGACCTGGTTCAAAAAAAAGTACAGCAACCCTTTAAAGGAACATTACAGAGATGGTAAGAAACAAAAATCATGAAGATCACAGATTTACATAAAACTTACACGGTCTAATGATGATGATAGTAGAAAACATTCCTTGAAATACTTCTCTCTGAAATTTCATATTTGATGAGAAAGTTTATCGCTCAGTGAGCGTTTTATTCATTTTTGGTTTTGGCATCGATGCAATGCAAAATTTGTAATCGGTTTTTCACTATTCTCTCATGACCCAGTTGGCTGATCGTTCTCAAACTTCTACAGGTTTGTCAATTTATGTATATGATGGATTACATTACGTGCTTACACTGCCAGCAACTTTTTTACCAGCAAAACCAAGTCGTAATGTTCCTTTAAGTTCTGGCAGAACCTCTCAATACACCGAGGCAGTACACCATGCTTTCCAAATCTTGTCTTGAAAATGGCAGCTAGAACTGCAACCTGCACTATACAACACACGTTGAATATCTTCTGACTGACACCCCCGAACAAAGACATTGACAAAATAGGAAGACTGCCATCATAGGGCTAGATAGCTCAGTTGGTAGAGTGCAGGCGCGTTAATCTGGATGTCCCTGGTTCAAGTCCCGTTCCAGTAAATTTTGATTTGTTCAACCACAAATAATATTCACAAAGCCCCTTTTACAAAGGTTTAAAGCGCTGGTTAGTTTAGATTAATCCATATTGCACAGTACAGCTTTTAAAAGAAAAATAGAAAATACTAGGTTTAAGTCAGTGTGCTTTGGCAAAACTTCCAAACTTTGGGTCTAGAATGCCCAATGCTCAATCATGCTCATGATCATACACTCTATACCCCGTCAACAAAAGTTGCATGTTGCATTTCAACAACAATAACTTTCCCCTTGTAGGTTTCTCAAATAAATATTTCCTTTTTCCACAAGCCAAGTTCAAAATGCTCAACAAGGTAACTTGTTCACAAAAATATTGTTGTTGGTCATGCACCTGTAGCTAAATGCAATTAATCATTACAGAATATTTAAAAGATTGTCACTGAGCCTTTTTGTATGGCTGATAGACTCCCAGGAATTCAGGGTGTGGGATTTAACCGAAGGCCCTGGGAAATTGTTTTTCCGCAACCCGTTTTCTTTTGTCGAAGCCCCACCCAGAATTTATTGCCTGTTTTTCCTGTGGTTGGATATAAATTCATCAGTTTTTCATTTTTAGGGAAAGAAATTGCAGGGGATTTGATTTCAAAGAAACTGCATGATAAGGTAAATTGAAACTTGTATAGATACATTGATAAATAAATACAATCTGACAAAATGGGGATTAACACATTTGTACCAACCCAGAACAGACTGGACAGCAGTGGACACTATTGGTAATTACTCAAAATAATTATTAGCATAAAACCTTATTTGATAACGATGGGAAGCTGTTGATAGTATATGACACTGTGAGAAATGGCTCCCTCTGAAGTACCATAGTTTTCAAGAAAGAAGTTATTTACTACGAATTTGATTTCGAGACCTCAGATTTAGAGGTCTCGAAATCAAGCATCTGAAAGCACACAACTTCGTGTGACTAGGGTGTTTTTTCTTTCATTATTATTTCGCAACTTCGACGACCAATTGAGCTAAAATTTTCACAGGTTTGATATTTATTATGTTGAGATACACCAAGTGAGAAGACTGGTCTTAGACGATTACCATTAGTGTCCAGTGTCTTTAAAACTGGCACGATGTACAACAGCAAACAAACATTGGTCGATTTGAAAACTGATGGGGCTACTATGGTTGCGTAAAAAATGTTATTGAACTGAACAATTCAGATGTAATGGAAGTACAGTGTACAAGGGGGAAGCATGGTTGGGGGGGGGGGGCATATTTGCATAGCCCAGGCACACACAAACTCGTCACCGAACTAAATGCATGCTCATGGTTTCTCCAAGTTGTATCAACCTCATTTGAACTTGATACGCGTGTACGTGACAACAGAATGCCCAGAACCAATTAGTTAGTACCAAGTGGAAAGACCCTTAAGTAAATATCGACTACAATGAAAACATAACATGGCAGGTAATAGTTCTGGAAACGGGCGCCACAAAGATTTGGATTTGGGGCTGAATATTTACATTAAATTCGTTGACCTTGGTCTCCACCTTTTCCCTTTTTTTTATTACAATCAGTAAATTTCATATTGTTGCTTTATTTTGGCAGGTACATGTAGCAAAAATGTTTGAGACTATTTGAGTATATTTTCCTTTCCTAAAGAATGTTAAAGGTGGTGTGACATGGGTCAACTAAGTTCACGGTCTTTGCTGGTCTGCATTGTAGGCCTTGATACCTTTTGGAAAGGTTCAAACAGAAATAGCTTTGATCCTTAATGACTCAGCCCTTGACTCAAACCTTGCTCCTCTATCAATGGAATTCCTTGACTGATTTATGAAAAAAACCTCAATCCCTTCAAAAACACTCTCTCTCTTTTATGGCATAACTTTTTCTTTCCCCCCCCCCCCTTAAACAAAACACCAATGGCAACAAATAGCCCTAATTTGCTAGCTACATTTTTGGAAATAGTGCCCTTTTCCAAGACAAGAGCCTGGGCGGCAAGTCAAGTTGTTGTCATTTGGCATGTTTGGACAAGAATTTCATCTTTGAAAGAAAGGGCAATGCCATTCTCATTTTGCAAATGGCACTACCATTAGAACTTAAAGTCTCCAAGACACTTTTGAAGGGGGCACTATGGCCAAGACAAGGGGCAACAAAGGCCTCCGCTGCCTTTGTGTAATTCCAGCCTCGCAAGGGGGCACTTGCCAGGAAAATAAGGGGCGTTTGCTACAGCTGCATGCAGGAAATATCAGACCTGTGTACACGTCTCCATAAAATCATAATCGAGTGGATTAGTTTGCACTATGCACAAGCCTTGAAAACTACATGACTAACACAAGTACAGTATAAAGGCTAGACCCTGCAACAATGCTTCAAAATGGTACACAAATCCTTTATAATTCATTGTTACAGAGTGTTTTTGTATTTTGAATGATTTTTTCCCTTCATTTCAAAACTGTTGAATAATGTAGAGAGCACGCTGCTGCCTAAAGCCGCTTTGTTGCTGTAGATTTACCATGGCAAATTAATGTAAAGATATCCTGTTGTGGCTTTGTCAATGCTTTCCAAGCTTCCTGAAATTCATAATGTCCTTTTGGGGATAACTGAAAGACCCTGAGGGCGATAGATGTGCACTAGTGCCCTCATTGCCAGTCTTTATAAGGGTGTATTGTTGACCCAAGGGCGCCGGTGCATCACAACCAGGGGCAGCGTTACATATCGCTCATGTCTCCACAAATATTAAAGCTGTAATTCATCATGTGAGGTCTGCTTATACAGTTGGATGAGTTATATCAATAAATTAGATACAAAAATAAATAAATAAATGCATAAAGGTAATGGATTACACAACAATGCCTCAATCAATCCAAAATTGTCAGAAGCACACAAGTCAATGCAGGGTGGTGCATCGTTCCATTGGAAGTGTGCCAAAGATTTAAATATCATCTGTCCGCCCTCAAACCATATTTGTATAAGAGAGATCTTAGTTTCGGTTACTCATGATTCGGCTGAAATATTATTATTTTGTTTATCAATTTTGGGGTTACTGGGACGGGTAGTGGCAGTGAATCAAAACTCACGACAAAATTCAACATGAGGTAAATGTAAGATTCAGAATTTCGTACCTTGATTTGTCAGATTGAAGTTATTTATGGTTCAGCAGATATTTTTCAACATGAACCTGGTTTGAATTGTAACAGAAACTTTAACAACAATTTTAATGGGGGGGACTTTTTTGACCTTCATAAAAATTCTCGCCCTCTCCCTGAAGTGCCTCTTTAATGAAAGATTTATGTGAAAAATAGAACTACATGTAGCTGTTTGCAACTGGCTTATCATTCTTTTTAACCATTGTATCGCTTTTACCAGTAAATCTTTGATGTGCAATTTTTTAATACATGTTTGTGTTTTTCATGTTTGCTGGCAAATAAAATGAAATGAAATGAAAAAGGACCTATGGTTATAGATGGTGACATAGCAGAGTCTTTCTCGAAATTTGGAAAGATTCAAGTCGTAAACTTTCAAGGCCAACATCAACATTTGTTCTAGCGATTTATGTTCTAGAACCAAGGATAAAACAAATTGTCAATGTTTTCTTTATGGCCATAATCTTGAAAAATTTTGACCAATAACTACATGACCTCTGATTCAAAAGTTACATTTGTTTCTCTTCAGGATTGATGTAAGAAACTTTACAAGATCGAATTCAGTTTTGTGATGCACTCCTTTTTCAATAGATAGCTGGGGGAAAAAAAGTCTCTAACATCACTTTACAGTTTCATAAAGGCTGTTACATGTAAGCACAAAACTTGCTTAGAATGCTTAGCACAGAGAAATCTTTTAGCAGAAACTGGTTACTGGCCAACCGTCCATACAGTTTACACTGTTTTTGTTGTTGTTGTTTTTTGCGGCAGGTTTGGGATTTCATCTTTAGGAGGTCTTAGGCCATTTTCATTTTACAAAGGGCACTTCCATTAGATAATCATAAAATCTACGGAAAACTTTTGAACGGGCACCAAGGCCAAGACTAGGGGTAACAGAGGTCGATGCCACTGTGGCCTCCAATTAATTCCAGACCTGCTGATGAACATGAAGTTAATCCCTGATCTTATCAAATTTAGAAGAAAAAAAAACAGGAAAAAAAAAACCTCACATCTGTTTAAGAGTTCCATGACAAGAATCACTCAAGCAACTAACATAACGTCAAACTTGGTTCCTACCAAGGAATTCCTGGCTCTCACACCAGCTTGGTGACTTTGACACAAGCGATAGAAAAGTTAGCGCTAACAATAATTGCTTCCGATAGTGAAAGCCTTTGACTGCGTTTCCCTTTGAATATTTTCCCTTAGGATATGTTATTTGAGTCAACTAATCCCCCCCCCCCCCTCCAACTGACTGTTCACTTCTTCTTTTTACTTTGGGCCAAATTTTGATGAAAAGCCGAAAATATGAGTAAAAAAAAACATTTGTTCAGTGAAAAACAGCAGGGGACCAGTTGAATCTAACCAGTGAGTAGAATTCACTGTTCTTATTTAGTGACTCTTAAAAAATTCCTAATGCTTAGCTGAATAAAAAACAGCGGGGGTCAGTTGCAACCACTACACACAACATACATGTACCATACTCAGTTGGTACACTATGCAGTTGGTACACTGTTTCTGCTAAGCTACTTGTAAGCAACTTTAAGAGCCCAAATCATCCAACTGTGTATGAAGAAACAAATCCACTGGCTGTATAAGAATGTACACCACAGACCCAACAAACATAACTTTTTATTTCTATAGTACAAAATGCCAGATTCAGTTGGTACACTGGCACTGCTAAGCTACTCATCATTCACTGTGCAAAAATAAATCCTCTGCCTGTACAAGAATCTACCCCATATGCCCAACGAACATAACTTCCTTTTTCTATGGCTCATCAGGGCTAATTTCATTGGTCAACTGCACATCCAGTGAAAGCCAATGAATAAAGCTTATCAGGTGGACAAAAGCTAATGCAGTATCACAGACACTCACATTGTAGTAAATGCCACACTCATGTGAACTTGGATCAATTTTACCTCAAATCACGCTTCGACAAGCCGTTTTTGTCAGGAATCTTTTTCTTGAGTCAGGACTAAAGGTGAATTTCGACAGGGCTGTTTAGTTGTTGGTAAGTTCACTGGTTAACAGTTTGCAAGTGTTAAAAATAGTTTTTTTTTTGTTTTTTTTTACGTTTTTAAGTAGAAACTTTGTTTCTCATGTAGAGCTGAGATTGATTTGGATTGGTTTGTATAAATTTATGATTTTGGGCCTTTTCTAAAACAAAAGATCTTCAAGATTTTGCTTCAGGACTTGGGGTGGTTGGATTGGCATAAGAGATTTTATTTTATTTTTCCTTGTCTCCCACCTCTAAGACCCTGGTTTGAATCATGCCCTACATGATTCCGTGGGTTTTCCCTGACTAGATAGACTAGATAGGTAATGCCAACTCCTAGAACTAAAGGTTCGTACTATAGCGGAAAGAACCTCATATTTCTAGGAGTAGTTAATGTCGATGCTGCATCAAATCAAATCACCGCTCATGATCATGAGGGTTTTGCCACTATTTATGGTGCTATCAAAACATGTACATTGTAGATTTTGATTACATCCATATAATTTATAAATCCACATAAATCACTCCACCTCAAGTATTGACATTCATTTACAAAGGCTAGGACCTGCGGCTTAATTTGGAAATGTCACCCGCGGAGCTATTGTTAAATGGTTTCTATCGACAATCAAAAGGGGTTATTTGCTGTGAGAGTTTGTGTATATTAAAAACAATATCTCGTAAAAATGTTGCTGGGTTGAAACTCTGGGATGTTTGTACCACGAGTGCCTACATTTTTTTATGTCAGGAATCAGGATTGTTCTGTTCTCTTCTATATGAACTTGAAATGACAATTAGCCACGGAGGCATTGCCCTCTGTTGCCCTAGTCAACCATATTTCAGGCCTGGAATTCAGTTTCATGTTTTTATTAAAACCATCCGTCACTCTCCTGCCTAACTGGCTCTTGCCACAAAATACCACAAGAGATTGTGGAGACTAAGTCCATAGTACACAATCCATTATCGGTCTATTCTCCTGCCCAACTGGCTCTTGCCACAAAATACCACAGAAGACTGTGGAGACTAAGTCCACAGTACACAATCCACTATCGGTGCACTCTCCTGCACGACTGGCTCTCTCCACAAAATACCACAAGAGATTGTGGAGACTAAGTCCATAGCACACAATCCACTATGAGTTTATTCTCCTGCCCAACTGGCTCTTGCCACAAAATACAAGACCAAGTCCACAGCACACAGATCATGGAGTTTCTTGATAATACAATCTATACAAACATAAGACATCCATGAACCAAAAGCTAGCCTTGAAGGTAAAGAACCATGTGGAAGTCTGTGATCTAGAGTTGTTACTTCACCATCTTCATAGTATGCAATTTATCACTTACCAAACAAATTCTATGGTGGATGTTTTAAACTCTGTGATGTCTGAAAATCAAAACTGTTCCACGTTTTTACAAGCTTTGGGTATGCTGACAGAACTGTGTCTTAATTTGAAAGGTGTGTTAGCTGTCGTTGAACTTTCCAGAACACTTGAACAATAATTGCTATAAAAAACGATCTCTCACTTAACTCAATTAAAAAGATTCAAGATACATGTAGATGTAGCTTGTCACTGTGTCTGATACATTCCCAGAGAAATTTGGGGGAAATACGCCTCAAGAAAAAAAAAATCTAAAAATAAAAACTATTTGGCGTTGAGGAATTCCCTTTCGGCTTTCAACACTGAGGTAAAAGTTTGTTATCAGCAAGTTCCCTTTCTTGTCATGTGAGCGAAAGTAAACGAGGGAATTTCCTCTGTGAAGATTGAACTCAGCTGCTTGGAGCCAAACCCTTGCATGTCAGAAATTTTTCAAATTCATGTCAACGTGTAGTCTGTAACTTCAATACATGTAATTTCAGTTTTAAGTTTGTAAGTTTTCAAAAGTATGGTGTTTTTGTGTTCTCTCAAATAATATCAAGTAACAAACCACAAGGGAAACTGAAAATTTAAACTCCTTAGGTGTATGCAGAAGTTGCAACCAAATGGTAGGACAGGTTGCTGATCATTCAAATCAACAATGGTCCAACCACACAGGCATCAATTTACTCCTGGGTGATGAGAAGCAATTATGGTTATAGGACACTCAAGTATCTTCCCCTTTCATAAGGATTCTATCTAATGGAATATGAGATCATCAAATGACCAAAGAGTCCTTAGAAAATCTTGTGATGGTTTTATGAAACCTTTTTTTTTATTCCGGGCACATTTATACAACTTGCCGTTAATTGAGGCGGGATTGGGTAATGGATGACCCACTTAAGATCCCATCTCGAGGGAAGATGTACTCAGTTTCCTCCACTCCTAACTTTGTTCAAAGAAACTTGTTTTGATCATTTTAACTACATTCGGATATTTCTCAGCTCATTTGACATAGTTTGGGGAATGATTTGAGGAAGCGGTGAGGCAGGAAATCTACTCGAGCAGAATGTCCTCCATGTAATGCCCCTAGAGCCCATGTCATTAATCATAAAAACTAAATTATTCTTAAGACATGCTACTTGTCACGTGAGAAGCCTTTTCTTATGCATCATCAGAAGCACACAAAGTAATCGAACAAGGGTGTTTTTTCTTTCATTGCAAATTGAGCAATGATTTTCACAGGTTTGTAATTTTATGCATATTATTGGCATACACCAATATCGCAGGGAAAACAGAGTTGTGATTTGAAAATCACGTCAACTTCGCTTCGCATTTGCAGGAAGTATGAACTGGGCTTAAGAATACTGGTCTTTGACAAATATCGAAGGTGTCCAGTGCCTAATAACACCCCGAGGAGAGACCAACTTCATATGCAATCATTTTATTAAGAGGTTTGGTAACATGAAAATACCTCTAGGGACTTCTAGAGGGTAAGAAATTGGGGTAGAGGGGAGGGTGTTCAGGGAGGGTGAAGGAAGAGTGATTTCACATGAACATATGTGATAAGAGAAATTTACAAGCCAGTACGTGATAGGTGAGATTGAATTTACTAGGGGTTTAAAGAAGAACTGTGAGTCAGTTCTTATGAATCATGGACTAAAATTAAACTTGGAGATTGAAAAACTTGAAAAACTTTAGTATCATCACTTTAGGAGAAAAAAAACTTTCGAGTCGGAAGTTATTTCACGGTAGTGAGAGTTAACGATCCTAAACCCTTTTTTAAGTGCAGGCCTGATACTGCAGGGAGGCAATGAAGGCGATTGCCTCCATGCCCCCTTGTCATTGCCTTGGTGTCATTGAAATGCTCCAGTAGAAATTTACCATATCCTCATCTAGGGTGCCCTTTACCAAGAAGAAAATGCCTTGGTGCCCCTGCCCTTTCAAAAATGATGCATACAGGCCCGAGTGTTTTTTTTTTCCCCCAGACTTTTATATGTGAGGAAAGGTCGGATTTGAATCTTCTTTCAATTAGTGGACAGCCACTAATCCAGGCATGCCCCCTTTACTCCCCTGGATCCATGAATGGATTGCTCCATAACAAGATCAAGGCTTCATAAAAAAGAGGTGTCAACTGTGTCCAGCAGGGGGGAGGAGGGGTAATCTAATTAAATTAAATTGTCCTTATACTGTAACAGGTGTTACTGAATATACACACTTTAACAAGTAATCAGTACAATTTCCGACATCACAGATGGTTTATTTGAGCTTGATTAATTTTGACAGTTGGAAGTAATTAAAAATTGAATTTGTAGGGAAATGCTGTAATCAAATGATTACCTACATTAGCAGTTGGTTGTGATGATTTGGTCAGTTCAAGCTCAGAGTGTTGAAAGGTGAACATAAATGTACATTGAAAAAAAAAAAATTGGGGGGAAATAGAAAGTGCTGATTGGCTGTTGCATTTCTGTTTATTTTGGGTGGTACATTTGAGAGAATTTACAGACTCTCTACATCAATGTGAAAGGGAGAATCCCCTACTCTTCCAAGGTGTTCTGGGTTCTTTTTACCGGTGCTACAAATTCTAGTAAACAGGACATACGGCTTAATGTCCCATCCCAAGAACGAAGAAATTATGGTTAGGAATCTTGCTTTAAAGGCAGTGAACACTTTTGGTAATTTCTCAAAATAATTGTTAGGATAAAACCTTAATTGGTAAACAAGTAATGGGGAGAGGTTGATAGTATAAAACATTGTGAGAAACGACCTCTGAAGTGGAGTAGTTATTTGTTTGTTATTTTATGCATATGTTGAGATACAGCAAGTGAGAAAACTGGTCTTTGACAATTACCAATAGTGTCCAGTGTCTTTAAGAACACATGTGCCAAGACCCGGACCCAAACCCACACTCTGCTGACTAGAAACACTGGAACTTGAGTCCTGTGCTATTAAACGCTCGACCATGACATTTCAAAGTGTTGGAAATTAACAAAAAGCCTTTTGTACTAGATTCTACCATGGAGGAAGTTTCCTTCCTCCATGATTCTACAAATTTTGCAATCCAACCCCCCCCCCCCTAACAACAGAAAACAAATACCTCTACTGTCAGACCATGCTCCATGGTCAGATCAAGATAAACTAACAAACAAATAAGGAGTGCATTTGATATATCGACCCAATTAATGAACTGTTGAAAAGTATGTTGTGAGTACAAGTGGTGTGTTGAGAATATTTTCAGCAAGTTCGAAAGGAAGTTGTCTTGAACACAGATGTGGAATTTCTCAAACCACACTCTAATAAACCATGAAATACCTACAGCTGTGGTGTGACCTTTCAATTATCGCAAAACGTTTTAGTAATCAGTCAAAGAATTTGTTCAAGATATGGGCAGCTATTTCTTTGTTTATATTTTTTTATATATATGTATGTACATGTAGGAGTATTAATCTATGCTTGAAACTCAATTATCACAGTAAGGGGTTGGTGGGGAGTTAAGTTTTGTCCATCTGGAAAATGTTTGTGTGTTTGGATGAAATCTAAAAGTTGTTTTCTGGGGCTTTGTGGAAAAGTTCTTGTGTGGTAGGTTCAATAAAAGTTTGGGGGCACGTTTTCTTGTATAAAAAGATACAAGTTATAACTGACAGGATTTCTTGGGGCAGAAAATATTCTCACCACTACCTCCATGCTATGTGCAAGCGCAATCTACGTACAACTATTACTCTTGGTCTAAGAATCTTGAGGTACAACATGCCTAGGGCAGTTAGACCGTAGGTCTTAGAGGCTTTTGCATTTATTTAGGTGCTTTACAAATGTTTGTATCATTACTGTTAGGTCTTTCTTTATCAAAACATATAAAAAAATTGTGATAACATGACATTCTTTTGTGTTATCAAGAACAGTTTTGGATTCAGATTTATTGTAAATGGAAACATGATACTTCTATGCATTTGGCAATCTGGGAAACATAACTTATACAATATTGTTTTGTTAAAAAAATATCAGCAGGGTAGGTGGTCTAAACTGTACCAAACTGAAACAACATCTTAGAAAACAAGTTGATTCGGCAGTTAAGTTACAAGAAATTAACCACATTTTTAAAAACAAAATTCCATCAAGAGTTTAGGGTGAAGTATGAGAACAGGTGAGTCTCACAGGTGACCGTTTAACACAAGTGTTGATTACACAATTTACTCTAATAATTTGGTCATAATTTCACCAGGCTGAAGGGTCAGACACCGTGGGTCTATGGAGGGTCTCTTCACCCACGAATTGACCGGTCATCAATGGTCTGAGGACTAAGATCATTTGACAGTTCATCTGCAACCAACCACAGGGGGAACGTAACTGGAGGGAAGTTATAAATTAACCAGTAAAATTGGTTTAAGTGCCTTGGGGGAGAAATGGAGTACCAAGAAAGCTGGCTGGAGAAATCGGCACCCAGAAGTTAAGGCAAATCAAATTTCAAAGTTTCCGAACTGAAAAGGATCAAAGCTATTATTTTTACCCAAGATCAAAGCCAGTTCATAGCTCCATGGTTTAACCAAGAGCAAAGCCAGTTTAAACCCAAGAGCAAAGCCAGTTTAAACAAGAGCAAAGCCAGTTTAACTAAGATCGAAGCCAGTTTAACAAAGATTTTAGCCAGTTGTACCGAGGTCAAAGCCAGTTTAACCATAATCAAACCAAGATCAAAGATATTTTAACAACTAGGATCAATGCCAGTTTAACAAAAGATCAAAACCATCATAACCAAGACCAAATCCATTTTGACCCAAGAACATTATCTAATAATCTTCAACTTATTTTTTGTTGCTGAGAAATTCCGTCAAGTTATCCACATATTGCATACTATGTGCAGAGGCCAAAACTGCTTTAAACTTCTGAAAGTACAAATTATACACTTTGACCAAAAAACAACATTTTTAAACCAAGACAAAGGAAAAACGATTTAACTAAAGTTGACAGCAGCCATTTTAAAATCACCTACAAGCGAATACCCATCGCATAAAGCTTATGACTTTGTCACAGCATGTTGTCACCGGTATCCTGATGTTTTCCTGTCAAGGAAACCAGTGGAAGTCTGTTAATTCACAAAGCCTCCTTTACTAAACAAACAACTAAGTTTAGCTCGTTGAAAGATGGTAATTTTAGGACGTGTAATGTTGTCAACCTCTACAAATATTTTCCTTCCGTCTGTCGGAATAATAGTTTGGCAGGCTGTTAACATTAGCTACAAAACCTAATGTTCTTGGTGGGTTAAAAAAAAAAAAAAATTCTCTTTGCAGATGTTCCAATAGACCAGTAGACCAATACATGAAGATCCAGTAAGCTCCCCCCCCCCCCATTGTATATTGACCAATCACAACCCATTAGACAACCGAAAGTCCGACATGCATGCGCGTATGCTTGGCGCACGCGGCAGAGTTGTGTGGAATGGCATTGGAGAGGCTCACGCACACGTGCCTGGTCGGCGGAGCCTAATGGATCGGTGTATTGAAAGTGCCCTTTGCAAAATCAAAAAGGCCTCCCCCTCTCAAAGATGAAATTCCAGGTCTGACTTAAAGGCAGTGGATACTATTGGTAACTTCTCAAAATAATTATTAGCATAAAACCTTAATTGGTAACGATGAATGGGGAGCTGTTGATAGTAAAAAACATTGTGAGAAACGGCTCCCTCTGAAGTAACATAGTTTTCGAGAAAGAAGTAATTTTCCACGAATTTGATTTCGAGACCTCAGATTTAGAATTTGAGGTCTCGAAATCAAGCATCTGAAAGCACACAAGTTCGTGTGACAAGGGTGTTTTTTCTTTCATTATTATCCCGCAACTTCGACGACCGATTGAGCTCAAATTTTCACAGGTTTGCTACTTTATGCTTATGTTGAGATACACCAAGGTAAAAGACTGGTCTTAGACAATTAGCAATAGTGTCCAACGTCTTTAATTGCTAACCATTTTACCCACTTAAGTGCAACAACCAGCACACCTGTCCATTGTGGGCAGTCACTCATATCCCTGACAGATTTCTAACATTATACACACACCCACACAGCATCGACCTTTATAATGTGGCCAGTCCCCTAACGTCTATAGAGTGCCCATGATAATTGAGTTTGACTGACACTGAACAAATTCTACTCCCTGAAAATTTTGCTTTGTGACAGTGTTGGGGTTAACGACTTCAAATTATCTGGATTATAAGGTACCAGTCGCTGGATAAACTAAGCAAGGCGTAAGATAAATAAGGTAGCAATTGAGTAATTGTAGGGGTTGGTGCAAGGGCGACATTTTAAGGGCCTGGAACAACATCGGAAAGTGGACAAACAAAGGAGGAAAGTTACTGAATGGCAGAAAGAAAAACAGAAAATAAAATGGTGAAGCTTTAACAATGTGTATAAAAGGGAATTGAACCTGTTCAGAATCATCAGTCATGAATGTTTGAGTTGAGAAACTCTTTTTTTTATCGAGAACTTGTTGGCCCCGAAATTGCAGTGGTGCCCTGTGCTATTGCTGAGGTACCACTCGCAAGGTTTCAATACAAATTGACATTTTCCTCATAGAAGTGCCCCTTACCATCTGAGGAAAATTGCTTTGCCCCTTCAAGAGTGAAGTTCTTCGAGGCCTGCTAATCCCATCCCTTCCCCCTACATGTACCCCCAGAAACGACTCCCTCTGAAGTAACATAGTTTTTGAGAAAGAAGTACATGTAAGTTCTCACTCAAAAATCGAAAGACTTCATGCCCGAAGCCTAAGTGCCTTGACACACGAGGTAATTTTAATACAGGCAACCAGTTCCAGGCAATCTCCATGAAAAGAATCAATTCAAATTTAAATGTTCATAAATTACTCTTTGGGATTGTAAGACATTGTTTGAAAAATTACTCAATTGCTACCAAAGCGGTCCTGTAGCATGCACTGCAGACTTTGGTTGTCTCCAAGTTGCCTGCAAACGTTGCCTTGTGTTACAAGGCCAACTGAAAACACACAAATTATGTGCAACAAGGTGTCCATTGCCTTTAAAATATCAAAATGTATAACAAGCAGAAAACCTTCAAAACTTTTGGTTGATACAACTTTAATATACTCCAGTGGGAGCCTCATATCTCAGCAGTGCAGACCGCCTTGTGGACGCAGCGATCCAGATTTATTTCCGACAATGTTTTGAGGGAGAAATGTGGGCAGCTGTAGCTCTCTGAAACACACCCATGTAAAGTGTAAAAATGTGTTTGCGTTGATAGACTAGTAAGATTTTCTCAAAAATCATTCGTGGGCTCTGGTTTTTTTTAAGATTAACTTCTCAATAATAAAAGGTGCCATGAGTAAATAACAGAATTGCATAATTTAGTTTTCAGTTGAGTTATCTACTTGCTTCGTAAGTCAAATGTCAAAAATAAAGTGAATAAAAAAATCTCAGAAGCAATGATTGATAAACATTATTGAAGTACAGGTACACACAAACCCAATTTTCTCACAACATGAAAGTTTGTTGACTATAATAAACCTTTCTGTATTATACTATTTTTTAGACACGAAATGAAAATCAACAATAAACTCATGTCTGGGCTATGGTAAAATGATTATAAATACATTGGCGTACAGTAATGAATAGTCTTGAAATAGGGTTAAGTATCTCTTTGTGAAAACAGTGACAGGGTGTTAACAAAAGCTCTGACATTTCCTTGCTTGTTATAACATAAGTACCGTTAGTTGCTGCTCACATATGAAATCTTGTATGTAACTACGGCTTTTAAAGATGCTATGTAAGATTTTTGGCCGATTTGACCCCTAAATATTGATTTAAAATTCAACAGGTATTTTGATGGGGGTCGAGAAATTTACAAGCTTTCATTTGAGCCATTGCTCGAAAAAGTCCGCCAATTATTAGTAGCAGTGAAATAAAGTGCTCAAAATTAGTTTTTGTCGGGATCCCGACAATATATCACGTGACCAATTCTTATGTGTTTAAATAAGAAGCGTTTTAAATTTTGGTCATGGTTCCTGACCATTAAAAGTAAAAGTTAAACTTTTTTTCGTTACAGCGGGTGATACCATTCACTCAAAAAATATCTATTTTTTAATGTTTGGGGCCAAAAATCTGACATAGCATATTTAAAGTATGAGCTCCAACACTATAAAAATCTGATGATACAAAATAAGTAATGGTTTGTTGTCCCCCACTAGACTGACAGCACAGACCCTCCCTCAGGGTCCCACCTCCCAAGGTCAACATAACAACACTGCTACTCCGTTTTTCACAATGATGTTTTATTCCTGTGCGTGCTGTGATTGTTTAGCGCCCTCGTGGGGCATTGTGGCATGGGAGTAAATCAATGTAGGGGCCTCGTGGGGCATTGTAGCTTGGGAGTAAATCTGTGAGGGACAACATTGAAAACCTGAACTTATTACTTGGTAAAGCTCGCCCAGGAGTCCTCTGGTCACTAAATACTTCAGTGAAGTCCTGGGGTCAGTTTCTGGGGTAGAAAACTTCACAGCTCCGTAATTCAAATCTTACCCGTAAGAAGCTACGTACTAATCTCACTGGGTTAACATTTTGTGGCTGAATACACATTTTTTGGCGGTTGGTTTTGGGCGTTTATGTTTTAATGTTTGTGTGGCAAAAAAAAACACCAAACTAAGTAACTGTCAATAAGGAAAATTTTACCATGAGTAATTTTAATTTATAGAGAGTAAATTTGTGTATGGGTGATGCCATATACCAGCGCTGCATATACTATATACTACCATGGAGGTACATGTAGGGTTCTTACATAAGTAGTTTGTGTTCTGTTTTACCAATTCATTTGGATTGTATCTTTGTACAAGCTGAGACCCACAGGAGACCAGTGGTTACCACTGAATGGGCCGGGCCACCCAGTGGAAAAAATAAATAAATAAATAAACCAAATTAATGATTAATTAATTTGGTAACCAAATTAATGGTTAATTAATAAAAATTAATGATAATGATTTTTATTAATAAAAATTAATAAAAATTAATGACCAAATTAATAAACCAAATTAATGATTAATTAATTGATGTATAATGATTGTTTGAAACTGTAACAAAAGTGCATGCAGTTATTAAGCAAAATTCATAGTTGTACATTTTCATCGAACAAAAAACACAACAAAGTTTTAAAGATTGAAGTTCCCGGGGACCTATAAATCGAACAAGACAAGCAGGGCCCAATTTCATGGCTCTGCTTACCGCCGAATTCCACGCTTACAATCACGATTCCCCATTTACGTGCAAGCGTCGAATTTCTGCGCTAGCCTTGTAAGTGTAGAAGGGTTAGTAACGTTGAGTACGCACGCGCAGATACCAAAATTCGCCGCTAACGTTGAGTATGCACGCGCAGATACCAAAATTCGCCGCTAACCCGTGATATACGCTTGCCGTAAGCACAGAATTCCCTGCTTCCGTAAGCGCCGATTCTGTGCTTACGGTAAAACAGAGCCATGAAAATGGGCCCTGGACTATCCCATGATGATCTCAGCTTATTGGTATGCCAGCCGGCCGGTTGTCCTACACCTTTGCAAAGCAGACGACCCAACATGACAAATCTAGCACATCCTTCATGCAAAACTTATCATCTCGATAAAACATTTTCTTCACCCATCCAAGCCCTCCCTCTATAGGTGGGAGGCACCACGCAGGAATCCACAGGGGGTCGGCAGCGAGTTGTCTACGAGTTTAGGATCTTTACAAACTAGGTTAAACTCGCAGGGTTCTAACAAAGCAAATTGTGTCATTTTTGACAGTAATAGAACGCATGCTGTGATAACAAAAATGAAAATAATGTGGGTCTGGCTACCGCAAGTCTGGGGTATAGTTTGTAGGATTTTCAGTACGAGGTACAGACACAAGTTGTGTAAAAACTATTCACTTTTATATCAGTCTACTAATGTAGGCCAAACTTTAAAAGGTTAACACTAACAAAAAACTCAACATGATAAATTAGTTTGCAGTTCGTAGGAGTTTAGCACAAGTGTATGTTAAGCTTTTAACTCCTATATCACGTAGAGCAGACTTAAAATGTTAAGAGAACTCAAACATGATAAATTAGTTTGTATGATGTTTCGTAACAGTCTTACAGACACAAGTAATGTTCAACAATTCACTCTTTAATCATTCTACCAATGTAGGCCGAAGCCTGTACTTGTTAATGGAGACCTTTAAAGCCATTGGACCCTTTCGGTACAGAAAAAAAAAAATAAAATCACAGATTTACAAATAATTTACATGGTTTACAGAAGGTAATGGTGAAAGACTTCTCTTGAAATATTAGTCCATGAAATGCTTTACTTTTTGAGAAAACGGTAAAACAATATAAATTCTTGTTCGCGAGAATTACGGATTTGTTATAAACACATGTCATGACACGGCGAAACGCGCGAAAACAGGAGTGGGTTTTCCCGTTATTTTTTCCCGACTCCGATGTCCGATTGAGCCTAAATTTCCACAGGATTGTTATTTTATATAATACACAAAGTGTGTGACTTGGACAATACTGTTTACCGAAAGTGTCCAATGGCTTTAACATGTTTAACATGACACATTGTACATGTAAATAATTTTGTTAGCTTTTTCATTAGAGTCTTACAGACACAAGTAATGTTATAAAACTACTCACTCTTTTATCAGACCATTAATGTAGGCCAAACTTTAAAGGTTCATCGAGAACCCAAACACGATACGTTCGTTGCCAGATTCATACAAAATTTTACAGGAAAATCCACACCTCGTTTTCATATTTGAAATGAAATATCAACATGTAGAACATGCTGCACATTGGAATTCAGAAGAAAAAATACATTTAAGGTAATGAAATCAAGCAAAAATAGTTTTTAGAGCAGGGCTACAGCCCCCTGCCATGTATCTTAGGTTATGCTTGCAGGCCCGATACATGATGTATTTCAAGGAAGGCGATTGCCTCCATGATCCCTAGTCATTGCCTTGGTGCCCTTGAAATTTCTATAGTCGAAATTTACAATTTACTTATAAAGCAAGGTTCATACTTCCTGCGAATGCTAATGCGTTGCGAATTTGACGTCACACCCTCCTTTCGCAGCGATTATTCGCAAGGGAGTAGAGCAGAGTTCAATTGCTGCGAATTGTTCATTGCGAATTTGTGACGTCAAGATTCGCTTCGCATTCGCAGGAAGTATGAAGCGGGCTTTAGGGTGCCAAAAGAAAACGCCTGGGTGCCTTACAGGCTTTGGCCTGATCAGTATCATAACCAGGGTTCTCTGTCATGTCCGTAGTATTTTTCTTTTTCAAAACTGTTGGCCATTCTGGACCCAAAATTGTTGATGTTTGAAACAAGGTCTCAAAGCTTCTAAGTATTTTTAACTACAGTTTCTTCGACATATTCAGGTATTGCAATAATTTTGCCGACAGATACATCATAATAAAATGTCAAGTTAGATCATAAAATATTTGAGATGATGACAGAATGAGTCCATGCTCGCTGCTGCTACTGAACTGGGTCATGCATGCACTATTTACTCTCATTAGTAAAATAAATCTATCACTCATAATCAAAATGTCTCATCATATAATTAGACAGAGACATGAGAGATGTTCATGATGAATGAGTATGCTGTGCTGCCCTGAATGGGATCTCAAGAGACATCTTCAATGAAAAACTTGTTTAAAAATAATCAAAATATTTAACCCTTGCGTGCAAGTACAAATGATCTTATTGGAGAGATTGATGACTGATAAAAATGTTAAAGGAAATCGCTGGGATTGCTGAGTGACTATTTAAACCATCTTTGGAACACCCTAATAATGTGTAGGCTACACAATAACTTTGGTGCACAATTGTGCCATAGTCGGCCAACTTGCTGGAAAATGTTACTACAGAGAGTAAATTAATTTGTGGAAAAAAACACTTCAGGTAATGCTTTTTCAAAGAGAAATTTTGAATGAAATAATATGCATTATAATGTTATTATTACGGAATACCTTCAATTCTCACATAAACTATTCAAAAAATTCTTGATTATTTGAGGATTACAAGTCAACAAAAACAGTAACAACTCAAAATAGATAAAACTAAATAGGCCTACTTCTTGATCCTATTTTGATCAATCCCTGAAAGGAACACAACAAAACTTTCAAATCCACCTCGAAACTACTCATTGACAGTCCTCAATCCACAAGGATCGATCCACACACATTCCTTCCATTCAACAGGGGACCAGTTATTATCTACCACTGTATCACTGACTGCAAAGTGATTGGTCACCAAACCCCCAAGTGACCCATCATTAAAGATCCTTCAGACCCTAGAGTAGCTCTAGGCGTCGTTCTCGAGTAGAAAATTGACACATATGGATGACCCTTAGAGTCAGGGGTGGGGAGGGATTGAGTGTTAGGGGTGAGGTAAGAACGTTTTAAGGTGTCTCGCTGGTGTGATCGAAGCCCTCCCAGGGGGGATTAGAGCGCCCTCCCAAGGGCTGTTAAAGCGTTACCAAAGTACATAACTTGTAGTTTCTATTACCACCGACTAGGAATTCTTAGTTTTGTGATAAAGTGATTTGCTTGCTCAAAGTTAAGACCGCTAATGGTGTATTTTGTAACTGCCAAATATCATCTTTATGTGGTGTTCACACTGGACTTTTTTGGGGGTTAACTAACTGAGCAAATCGGGCAACTCGTATATTTTAAGTCCAGTGTGAACAGCCCAAGACTATTTAGCACACAAAGGTGCAATTTACAAAATAAATAATTTGAACAACTGCTTCTTCGACTCTACAAACATCAAGTTCAGACATACATAATCAAATTGTTTCCAACACACAAAATATATTTTCCTAATCACAGGGGGTACATTGCGGTTGGTCAGTTTAGACCGACCCAGAAAATATGTTGTAAAATTGTGGCAAATAAAGATGAAGGGACCCCCCGAGGGGGGTCATGGGGTGAGGCAAGGCTAAGTCCGAAATTGTTTCACCGGGTAGAAGTTAGGGAGTTGTGAATTTCGATTTTGTCACATGGATGGCCAGTGGGAAATAATCCACAACAGATGAGCAGGAATACTGCTTTATGCTCTTCTGTACAAATCAGGGCCTAATTTAGTAGAGCTGTATATTTGGTTTGCGGTAACAGCATGTCTGTATCTACCTGCCAGGTAGTTTATGTTCTTTTGAGAACTTGTCTTGCTTTATATTCTACTACCGCTGAGTAGATTTTCGAACAATAAGCCTTAATGATGGAGGCATTTAATTCTGAGAAAAAAATGCTTCATACATGTATATGCGGAAGGTAGAAAATTGGTTGCGACTACTACTATAGCTTTAGTGGAGTGAGGGGACTTCTCGTTATATAAACTTCACTACTGGGGAGTGAGTTCTTTATTTCTTTAAAGTACGACTTATTTTAGCAAAGAAAACAAAAATCAGTTGTTCTGATTTTTCATGCTTTCAAGAATTTAGTTATGATTACACTGCAAAATCATTTTGATCGGAGCTCCATGGCACAGGAATCTCTGATTGAAATGTTTTCATTGTTGGGAAACTGGCGTGCTTGTGTAATAATAACTGAAAGTGGAAATCTCCCCTCTGACTGTCTGACACAGCTTTTGTGAACCAGATCCTGTCCTCTTTCAAAGTTAGTTTACAAAATTGTTCTGTAAACCCAAGAGGTTTATACATTTACTAATAGTAAACCCCCTCCGGCCATGTGTACTATTGGAAAGAGCATCGAGGCAAAGTTCATAGCACAAAAGCAAATATACCACACAAAAAACACTGAGCTGCGCAGTGAAGTGAACATGTCTAACGCACTCCCCAACAAATATTTGTTACCAGTATTTCCCAATTGGTACAATAAACATTCATAAAAATTTGAACAAAACAAATTCCATCACAAGTGAGATTGTAAAGATCAACCACAAATAAATCCAATAAATAACTTCTCTGTTGCAGTGTCTGTTAGTGTTTAACACGCCTGGAATTACACAATCTACAACACCATGGCCTCTGTTGGCCCTGGTGTTGGCCTTGGTGCCCCTTCAAGGTTTCTTTACCATATACTCTCAGATATCCCAATGGAGGTGCCCTGTACAAGATGAAAATGGTCTTGTCCTAAATTCAAAACTGGGCAAACTGGGAGTTTTAAAGCCATTGAACACTTTCGGAACAGAACAAAAATAAAAGTTCACAGATTTACAAATAACTTACAGGGTTTACAGAAGGTAATGGTGAAAGACTTCTCTTGAAATATTGTTCCATGAAATGCTTTACTTTTTGAGAAATATTATCAATTCTCGATATCGAGAATTACGGATTTATTTTAAACACATGTCATGACACGGCAAAGCGTGTGGAAACAAGGGTGGGTTTTCCCGTTATTTTCTCCCGACTTCGATGACCGATTGAGCCTAAACTTTCACAGGTTTGTTTTTTTATATATATTAGTTGTGATACACGTAGTGTGGGCCTTTGGACAATACTGTTTACCGAAAGTGTCCAATGGCTTTAAAGCATAGAAACATATTGATCACTTACAATGGAGCACAACTTTCTAACATTCACTGTTTTTGTTGTTGTTTGTTTGTTTTTTTTTTTAGTGTCTATAGATAAAGGAGTGTTCCTTTGTCTATGGTTTCAGTGTTTTGCAAGAATCTTCTGTACCACTTTAATGTTTTTTTTTATATTATTGTAACATTCTATCAATTTGGCTTGTAACCACGAATGAAATGTAAATAAGCCAACACCAATGCAAATCTAACTTACAATGTCACCCCCAAAAAAGGGTCACAAACAGTTAAACATTGAATTTCACTTCTCAGGACTTCATTCTTGGTCCACAGCCAACTAAAATATAAACCAGGGACTGCACGTTCCAAGCCCCACCATATCATGTTTCCCACTTCAATAGCCCTTCCCAGCATGTATTAAATAATTATTTGCGTATCCCCTGACATCCAGTGTCCTCGGCAATGATCATATTCCATGAAAAAGTGTCAATTGAATAATACCCTCTAGGCCTGTTCTATTGTCCCTCAGAGGTATCTATTGTCCCGCATAACAATAGACCACAAAACTACCAACCAGGCAGATGTAAGGAACCCTATTGTTATCCATCTGAACTCTAATACCACCTCTATAGAATGCATGACAAGACGGCCCCTAAAAAACTCCCAGCAAACTGTCTCGTCAGTCAGCCGCTCCCAGACTTTTGATGTCACAACTTTTGACAAAGAACTCTTTTGTT
This sequence comes from Asterias rubens, assembly GCF_902459465.1. Taxonomy (NCBI): domain Eukaryota; kingdom Metazoa; phylum Echinodermata; class Asteroidea; order Forcipulatida; family Asteriidae; genus Asterias; species Asterias rubens. The sequence continues at coordinate 10,996,746 of NC_047079.1, forward strand.
GTTTCTGGATCACCCAAAGTCATTTGTAGTGAATAGTTGCAACCTTTCTCATATATATAAAGACGTGCTGTTGATTTGCAGTCTAGAATAAATTGAATCTGCTTAGAGGGCAGATCATACTGAAAACAGTCGCTCAAATACTAACAAATTTTCCTATGTTTTTAAATTTTAGTGGATGATTCCCTGATAAACAATTGCTGCAACTGACTTTATTGGAATAGCGTCACAGTCAAGGACGTGTGAACAACTCAAGTGTTTGAGCGCAGCTCAAGAATTCAACTGAAACAACTTTCATTTTGTGTCCAGAGGACGTGTCAACTCACAGAGATCTCCTCAAAAGTAAAATTGTCGGTGGCCGAATAAGACATCCGTTTCCGAGATACCGACAAATAGTGTTCAGAAATTTTCAGTGCTCAGAAGTGTTCAGTGTTCAGAGTGGATTGTTACGCACTGGAGATCTGAACTAAAAACTCGTCGTCAAGTTTGATTTTTGAAGTTATCTATTGACAATGATGGAGAAAATTGTGCTTGTGATGGTACTGTTAGCGTTTGTGACACAGGATGTCGTATCTGGTTTTGCCAGATCATCCTCAACGAGGTCAGCTTCCTCCAGGGGGGCGGAGATTGCCGATGCCGCGCCAACGACGAGTAACACCGAGGGACAATGTGGGTCGTGTTGCATGCAGGGGCCAGCAGGCCCACCAGGTCCCCCTGGTACCCCCGGTGCAGCTGGCATGCATGGAATCCCTGGTAACCACGGTGGGAATGGGATGAACGGGATGCCTGGACCGCCAGGACCAAAAGGGGAAGCTGGTGACAGGGGTGAGGCAGGTCCACGTGGTGACCAGGGTGAATCCGGTCCAGCCGGCATCGCAGGACTCCAAGGTCGCTCTGGTGAGAGACATTCACCAAGCGAGCAGCAAGCTAACGTACTCGCCCCGTCCACGGTCCCGACTCCAGCGTTCCATTCTGCGTTCTCTGTGGCCCGTACGACGACCCTAGTCGCCCCGTCGGACAGAGATGTCAATATCAAGTACGAGCACGTCTTCAGTAACATCGGTCAACATATGGATCTTAAAACCGGCATTTATAGGGCCCCTCGACATGGCGCCTACACCTTCCTCATCAACATCCACATGGCGTCGACCACAAACAGCCCTTACGTGAAATTGATGCACAATAACCACATGCTTCTCGCGGTTCATGATTACGACGCCAGCGATGCGTACGACTCTGCGAGTAACAGCTTAATCATCGAGCTAGAAGAGGGAGATCAGGTTTGGCTGCAGCTCGACATGGGGAACGAAGTTCACAGTAACTCAAATCGCTACACTACGTTCTCTGGAAACATGCTATTTGAACTGCCTTAGAATTGTAACTCCATGAGGAATATAGAGACAGTTTTACAATTCCTCAAACTCAGCATCCACTTATAACAATAATCATAGTAGACAATAAATTGTTCTAATGACACTCTGGGAAATCGTCTGCAAAACCCAGGCCTGGAATTTCATCTGTGAGAGGGCAAGACCACATTCAATTTGCAATTGGGGCAATTCCATTCGAAAATGTTCACGTCTATCTTTTAAAGGGGTATCAACCAAGACCAGGGCAATGGTGTAATTCCAGGCATGAACAAAACTGTATGTATTTCCTTATTATGGGTAAATATATTGTCATCAAACCCAGTCTTTTTTGAGTCATCAAGTTATAAGAGGCTCTTAAAATCAAAATTTACAAAAACGTAGAAGAAACTCCTTGTTGTACACATATATAAAACCAAAACTCTAAAAAGCATCAAGTGTCCACTTTTATGATCTCTGCTTACTTCTGACATCTACGCTTGCGATTACCATTCTTCGCTTACAGGTGCGCAGACTTTCTGCGCTAGCTATGTAAGCAAAGAATGGGTAGTAACGTGAAGTATACAGGCGCACAAGCAAAGGTTCCCTCCTAATACCTGCAAACACACTGCTTTATTTTTTGAATCGCAAATCGCTCAATATTATTTGAATATAAATGTACATACAACAAAGTAAAAATACAGGGTGCTTTATGTACAGTGAAGCTGTACATCACAGGAAAACGACCATTTTGGAAATGTTTACACGCAAGGCTATGAGAGTGAAAGCGAGGCTTGTGGTGAAAATAGTATGGTGCTTATGATGGACTGATTCTGTAATAGTTAATGTCAAGCATGCCTATCAGGAACAAGACAAAGATGGCAGCTGTTAAAATTGATTTAGATTTGAGTTGTTTATGTATTTTTAGATTAAAAATAAGTATCTAGCTTTGTTATGATCGAAAGCAAATTGAATGCTATAAAATAAATTGGTGTGGAAATTTTGAATAACTTTTTGAGAATTTATTTTTTGAAACTAAAACATAATGTCCCTATTTTACACCACTGTTCAAGAATCAATCATTACTGTTCTCCTGAAGAAATCATCTTTACCTTAAAGTATCAGACTTTAAGGTTTGTCAAGAAATGTTACAAATTATTGCTTCTAATAATATGGTATTATTGTTATGTTTTAATTTCAACTTGAAACTTTGTAAGCGACAGATATTCTATGAAATATTAGGATTTGTTAAGTAACCTTGTAAACTGCATTTTTTTTTTACTATTTATCTTTAAGGTAATGTTTAGAAGTATCAACTGTAATTTGGGGGTATTTAAAGTAATTTAATATGACTCATTTAAAAAAAAACGAAATCAAAATGGATTGAATAAAAGGGACTTGGATTCAGAGCAAAGAACATTGCAACATAAAATCTAAAAGGCAGGGTATACTTTTGGTAACTTTCACAGACCAACATATAAAAAAACAAAAAAAATTGGGGCTGAATTGGTCATTGATGTTGCAAGAAAATTATAAAAGAAAAAAAGAATTGTTGCATTCAAATGTTTTGCTTTAAAGCCATTATACACTTTCGGTACAGAAAAGGAAAACAAATGTTCACAGATTTACAAACAACTTACAGGGTTTACAGAAGTTAATGGTGAAAGACTTCTCTTGAAATATTATTCCATGAAATGCTTTACTTTTTGAGAAAACATTAAAACAATATCAATTCTCGATAGCGAGAATTACGCATCTATTTTAAACACATGTCATGACACGGCGAAACAAGCGGAAACAAGAGTGGGTTTTCCCGTTATTTTCTCCCGACTCCGATGACCGATTGAGCCTAAACTTTCAAAGGTTTGTTATTTTATATATAAGTTGTGATACACAAAGTGTGGGCCTTTGGACAATACTGTTTACCGAAAGTGTATAATGGCTTTAAGTTGCCTGAAAAAGGCTTCATGCCTGAAGCCTTTCTCAGATTTAATTTTTTGTTGTTAAAAATTACCTCTTTCCCTAAATCTACTTGCTAACAATATTTTATGTTAACAGCTCACCAATGCTTTTTACCAAAACAATTTTTATGATCATTAATTTTTGGAGCAATTACCAAAGTTTATACCCTCCTTTTTAAATTTAAAATAGCAAGTCATTTTCACTTTATCCAATAACTGCCTGATTTTTGTGGGGAGGAGAGGGGCCTCACAAGTAACAATTATTTGGATATTTAGTCAGTGGAAAATCTAAATGACTACTGCTCTTTGAAATCCATCAAAGTTCTTTTTAAAAAAATTAAATAATTTCATTTTGCAAGCTCAGGCTTATAATTATATATATTTCTTATCAATGTTACTGAAATTAGATTCTTGTAAAAGTTCACATAAGTTGACAGAAGTTGATGAGTGATATAAATAAAATAAAAGTTTTGTAAAAATTAATCAACCAAGTATTGACGCTCGAACATTATTACCCTGGTCACTGGGCCATTTATTTCATCCTTAAAGGAACACGTTGCCTTGGATCGGTCGAGTTGGTCTTTAAAAAGCGTTCTGTAACCGTTTGTTATAAAATGCATATGGGTAGAAAGATGTTGTAAAAGAAAATACAATATTCTACACAAATATGCCTCGAAATTGCGTGGTTTTTGTTTTACCTCGTCGACTAACACGATCGGCCAATTGTTGACTCCCATAAATGGCCGACCGATGTAAAAGGAAAACCGTGCAATTTTGAGTGATACTTGTGTGGATCATTATATTCTACTTTAAAAACATCTTTCTAAACATGATATGCATTTCATAACAAACGGTTTCAAACGCTTTTTATAGACCAACTCGTCCGATCCAAGGCAACGTGTTCCTTTAAACCATGGAGAGAAGCAATTACAGTCAAAGTGTCTTGCACAGGGACACAGAATTAGACCAAGACTCAAAACCAACACCCCTAAAAGATTTCAAGACATTTTAAGTACTTCACGTTTGAATACATTCTAATCTTTTCCTGTTTAAGAAGTTTTTTTCTAAACTATAATTCAACCATCAACACACAATCCTTTACACATTTATTTTGACTCATCACAAAGTTTTGACAGGTATGGGGGGGGGGGAGGGGGGAATGAAGGGCGACTAAATTATACAGCTCTGAAGACAGATTAAAAAATTATTTGTTAATCTTTCACTAATCAACGAGGTTGAAAGAACTCCTTTGGGATCCTTTATGGGTAATTCTTTGCAAGACCGCAGCAGGAACACAAAAAGATATCAATTACTTTTTACATCAATTTTTTTTTTTTCAAATACTAAGAATTATAAACCATTTGAAGGTCATACCAACATTTCCCTGTACTTTGACAAAGAAATTTACCATTCTCTATCTATATACTCCATGAACTTTCAAATATTACATACATGTGTAGCCCATTTCCAAAAACCACTAAAAATATTTCCAACAGTAAATTTTGGTATAGAAAAGGGTACATGGAAATAAAACAAATAGGGTGACACCAAACACTAGATGGCAGCAGACATCCTTTAAATGGTATACTTCTAAATATGCCAGTGTAAGTGGTGGCAGACAAACTGATAATTTTCCAAAGTTTGTAGATCTGATTGAAGTCTCTAACTTCACCAAAAAATCATTCACTGTGGAGTAATACGATCTCACTATCCCAGAACCAATCAGTAAAGACAAGCAGGGAACCATCAACAACGAACATGTACATAACATGTCACTTTGGCTGGTGACCAAATTCTGCTGAACTAAATTAGGAATATTCATTTTGGTTTTACCATCAAACCGATGTGTGTAAGCACTGTATACTCAGTACCGCTTCTGTGACTAAATCAGATGATTACTCGGGTGGGATTCGAACCCATGACCTTTGCCGCTCTGGAGCAGTGTCTTACCAACTAGACTCCCGAGATTGCCAGGTAGCTAGAGGCAGTTTGAATCCTATATTTTTTGAGTGGGTCAAATATTAGGATATTTGGAAAGTTTCACTTACCTGGAGCCAAGTGTCGATCTGTATAGACTTGATCCCTTCAACAAGAGCGTCGTAGACGTCACTACATTGTCCGTAATCGAACCATAGCGTCAAGAGACGAAGCGTGTCTTGTAGGGAATTCCCTCTCGACAGGGATATAGAACGGAAGAATCCTTGGACAGCCGGCACTGCGTACTTCTCAATGTGACTCTACAAGAACATTAAGGAACAATAAGATTGTAATAGTAGCCCTGTTTGACCCTAAATCAACTTCATTTCTCAGTATGAAAATGTAAAACATTATCCACAAATAATTTCAAAATTTCAACAATCGACGGAGTAATTTGATTTTTGTTGCTGAGCCTTAAAGCCGTTATACACTTTCGGCACAGAAAAAAAAAAAGTTCACAGATTTACAAATAACTTACAGGGTTTACAGAAGGTAATGGTGAAAGACTTCTCTTGAAATATTATTCCATGAAATGCTTTACTTTTCGAGAAAACATTAAAACAATTATCAATTCTTGTTGTCGAGAATTACGGATTTATTTTAAACACATGTCATGGCACGACGAAACGTGCGGAAACAAGGGTGGGTTTTCCCCGTTATTTTCTCCCGACTCTGATGACCGATTGAGCCTAAATTTTCACAGGTTTGTTATTTTATATATCAGTTGTGATGCACAAAGTGTGGGCCTTTGGACAATACTGTTGACCGGAAGTGTCCAATGGCTTTAACATTCACATGAACAATCTCACGAGGCCTCAAGGCCACTTCAAGGTGTGGGCTACACATCAACTATTTTTCTAGGGGCCATTTCCACCTACTACTGTGGCTGAAACAGGGTTACCCCCTTTAATACAGTCCATACAGACGCAGGCTTGGGTAGCATCAATAAAAAGCCTGGCTGGTTAAGCAGAAAGCACTACCTCCCCAACTTGACTAAGCAATCATGGTTAAATGTCTTGCTAAAAGACACAAGTGTCAAGACCAAACTCGAACCCACACTCTGCTGATCAGAATCACCAGAGATTGAATCCGGTGCTCTAAACCGCGTGGTTAATTGTCTTGCTAAAGGACAGAAGTGTCAAGACCGGACTTTAACCCACACTCTGCTTATCAGAAACACCAGAGATTGAATCTGGTGCTCTTAACCGCATGGTTAAGTGTCTTGCTTAAGGACACAAGTGTCACGACCGGACTCGAACCAACACTCTGCTGATCAGAAACACCAGAGCTTGAATCCAGGGCTCTTAACCACTAGGCCATGACACACCACAATGCTAAGTGTGGGTGGTTTGTTGGCACTTCCAAAAGAAAAAATCTGTTAGCATACTCGCTTACCATCTGAGTTGTTGTTCGTTGTTGATGCGGGGTAATCTCCGATCTTAGTTCATCCGGCGTTTCGGACAAGTCCTCCCCCTTCTTCTCCTCAGTAGGCCCCTCCCCTTCCTCTTCCTCCTCCTCATCCGTCTTGCTCTTAGGGGTGCTGGAGGACGGCTGTGCAGGTACGACTTGGAATGCCGAGCTGGGTTGATTCTTGTAGTACAAGGTGGCCTCGTAGTTCATAAACGCCCAAGAATGCCACGCCTGGTGGTGGAGAAAAGAAAAAAAAACGTTTGGAAACAAGAAATATCTTCAAGTTCTAATCTGGGCCCAATTTCATTGAGCTGCTTAAAGACACTGGACACTATTGGTAATTCTCAAAGACTAGCCTTCACAGTTGGTGGGTCTCAACATATGCATAAAATAACAAACCTGTGAAAATTTGAGCTCAATCGGTTATCGAACTTGCGAGATAATAATCAAGCCAAATACATTACCCCCAAGGGAAAAGGTAGGGTAGGGTATTCCTGAGCTATTTCACTTTGCTGATGACTACTAGCGCTGACCTATACCTTCTGCTATTAATCAGTTTTGCTAAGCAATAATTTCTGCAGATATAAGGCTGGGGCCTGTGGTTTGCCAAGCTGGGAGTCACGCTGTAAGCAAGCTGTGTCTTAAAGACAGCAGGATCAAGTATCTTGGATCCAACATTGTCCATGGTCCAATGGACCTCTTTATTTTCTGACCCTTTTTTCGTCACTGAAGTTAAATCTCAAGGCAAAACCCTGCATGAATGTTTCCCTAGCACTGTAGTTAAAGACACTGGACACTATTGGTAATTGTCAAAGACCAGTCTTCCCACTTGGGGTATCTCAACATGTATAAAATAACAAACCTGTGAAAATTTGAGCTCAATTTGGTCGTCGAAGTTGCGAGATATGAATGAAAGAAAAAACACCCTTGTCACACAAAGTTGTGTGCGTGTAGACGGTTGATTTCGAGACCTCAAATTCTAAATCCGAGGTCTCGAAATCAAATTTGTGGAAAAGTTATGGCACTTCAGAGGGAGCCGTTTCTCACAATGTTTTATACCATCAACCTCTCCCCATTACTCGTCACCAAGAAAGGTTTTATACTAATAACTATTTTGAGTAATTACCAATAGTTTCCACTGCCTTTAAGCCCCCAAAAGTAGCTAAGCACAACAGAATTATGCTTGACATTGATGCAAACTGTGCCCATTTGATTTTGCTTCGCATTTATGGCTTTCCATAGACCTCGGTTGGCAAAACCTTTGGCTGTGACGTAGCGATAGATAGGTCTAATCCATTACATTTATTTGGGCTGTCAGGTCAGTGTAGTGGTATTTTTCATTGACTTCCACGTCTAGGACTCCGGTTTTAATCCGGCTGAGCATCATGTGGATTTGGTTTTCAGTCCCTTTCTGTTTTCCACAGAATATATCTCTGGGGTTTTCCTCACAAATCTAGAACTGAATTCTCTAGTCTAGTACGGTGGTTAAGTTTGCTTTTCTGAGAGTCCTTGGATTCACATCCAATGCAATTAAATTCAGTTCAATTAAATTTTTGTTTATGTAAAAAATTACATCAGCAAATAAAAGTCAAAGACTAAAGAAACTTTGGTTCACAATTAAACCAGAATGAAAATTAAAATGAAATGGTAAAAAGTGTCCCCCTACCTTATACCAATCTCGATCATGCTCAGTGGCTTTACTGAAGTACACCAGACTGTCTTCAATGGTGTGTTGACTGGTTTCCTCCAGACTCTGCTGCCATTCACCAAGCTTCAAATAACATCTACATGGAATAGAGGGGGCAGAGTACCAGTGAACATTTGTCCCCAAAAAAAAAAAATCCGGGACCCATTTCACAGAGCTGCTTAAGCACAAAAAGTGGCAGCTTTCCAGAATAAGGTTAACAGCCAAACTACCATGTCACATGTACAATTTCTGACTGTGATCGGTCGAGTTGGTCTTTGCGAACTAACACGGTCGGCCATTTATGGGAGTCAAACATTTGACTCCCATAAATGGCTGACAGTGTTGGCCGACAGTGTTAGTTGACGAGGTAAAAGGAAAACCACGCAATTTCGAGTGATACTTGTGTGGATCATATCTTTCTAATCATATGCATTTTATAACAAACAATTACAAACGATTTTCAAAGACCAACTTGACCGATCCAAGGCAACGTGTTCCTTTAACTGCAGTGTAATCAGGGATCCCACCCCAAATTATAAAAAAAAAGATCTAGTTTGCCGATGTTGGCTGTCTCTCTGTTAGTAAATATCTTTGTTCGGGGGTGCGCGTCAGCCATTCACTGCCATGTAGCCAGGGATCACACCTAAGTTTACAAATAAAAGATTTAACCTACCTTGCCATGAGTGTTTGTAGCTCTCGACGTTCAGCTTCGTCTGAGGAGCCTAGCACGCCTTGCATGTGTTGGGTCAGTGTCGAATGCACAAAGTGATGCAAATGCTCAAACGCCTGGGACTGTAATCAAGAGAAATCAAGGATAACGTATCGATAATGGAACTGTGATTGATAAGGACAACACACCTGCAACGTCAACACATAGGCAAAGGCAGAATTCCTCAAGCTCTTAGATGGTCAAGACCCGGGCCCAATTTCATAGAGCTGCTAAGCACAAAAACTTGCTTAGCATGAAATTTCTTCCTTGATAAAAACAGGATTACCAACCAAATTTGCATCAGATTTTCAGGATAAGCAAACAACAGCTGAATACCAGTAACGAGCAACATGCAACAATGGAAATTTGGTTGGTAATCCTGTTTTTATCAAGGATGAAATTTCATGCTAAGCAAGTTTTTGTGCTTAGCAGCTCTATGAAATTTGGCCCTGTAGAGGCCATCCAGAAACATCTTGGAACTGGGTCCACCCAGCAAGACAGGCTCTGGAACCAAGCTACTAACTGCACCTTGTGAACTCTTACATTTGGAATAAAAATTGGTTTCATAATGCCTGTCATAAAAATATTGAGTGCTTTGTAATGCCTGTTGAAGAATTCCATCATCATATTTTTGGGGAGAGTCTTGCGAATTGCTCAAGTGGTAATAATTCTAGAAATTGGTTTAGGTGTTTTCTAATTTCGCCAACATTCCTACCTGTTTATCCTCCTTCCACATGTGTTTGAGGTAAGCGAAGACAACGCGAGGGTGTTTGACCGTCGTTAGAGTCTCAAAGGGCGTGTCTGGAACACTCTTAGGGTCTACCCCGAGCAACATCACCAGAGTCTTGTGGGAAAGTTGCTGTGTAAAAAAACAAAAAACAATGGTGTAAGCGAATTGAAACTTTACAAGTGGAGGTTTTAAAATTAGACTTGAGCAGGGGATATTGTAAGCTTCCAAAGAGACTGTTGGGATTATTTCTACAGATAGTTTTCAATAGATGCCAACTTTACGGAAAACTTGGGTTTTGGCTTTAAGCTGTGTCAGCACTGTTACTTTTCTACACAGCTATGGTGGTTAACGGCGAGGTCCGTTAACAGCGCCAGCCACCAACCAAGGCCATTACCACGCAGTGAAGACCGGGTCCGGCTACGCCTCAAGACAATGACCAATCATGAAAGAAATTTGATAAAGCCCCACCGGGTGCCACATGCGATATAATGCATAGCACATAGTTGTGCATTAACCCCTTTAAGGTGGAAGGCTTTTCCGGAATGCTGCGGACTGTGTATACGTGGTAAGTCGTGGAATGCAGTCTGTGGCCGGTACAGCTGTGGGGAAACAAAGGCTGCTATGCAGTCATGCGTGTAAGCCAGGCATTGAGGCCTGATAATACCGACGTTAAGGGGTTAAAAGACTATACATCAGATATATATACCATTCGTCCAGTCTTGCGGCAGAGGCTGGCATACTTGAGCCATGTGCGGAGATCATCTTGAGGATTAATGACCAGAGATCTCACTTGGATAATCCTCTGCCAATCCTCAACGTTACGCTGGCATCCCTGTCATACAAAAATCACATGAAAGTCTTCACGAAAAGGGTATAAAATTTGTGCATCCCATCTAATTAGATAGTGTAAGCGTGGGATTGTTTCCTCTTGATGCATCCCTAGGTTTTAAAATCCAATAAAGTAAAAATACTTTACAGATAAAACGGGAAAATTTACAACACCTTTTCTTTCGAAAAGAGTACATGATTTGAGTCTATTTTGGTTTATCGTCTTCAGCACGACTTTAGAATACCATGAACAGTATCTTTTGTTTTTACCCTGACACTGAAGGGTATCAAGTACAGTAAACTCAGAACATTCCCAAGTTCTGTGAAAAAAAAAACACAGGCAGGTCACTCAAATTGGATTTGAAGCAAAGACATTGGCAATGCTTAAGCAGATGTTTTAATGCTGGACCACCAAGCTAGTCCAGTGGCCAGAGGCTGTTCTTACATTCTTTTACAATTTTTCACAAACCTGTAGTCGATCCCACCACATCTGTTTGATAATATCCCGTCTCTCTGAGACCAGCTTGTATCGAATAATCTCTTCCAGTTCTGACAACATCTGAGCCGAGACCATCGCTCCGTAGGCTCGATCGTAACTCTCACCAGCCATAGCTGTCAACTCCGTGTCAAGAATATCGCGAGCCTTGTCAATGCACTAATACAAAAATACAATAAAGAATGTGTTTATGATGTCAATGGTGTACCCCCATACTTTTGAAAGTTTTTTGTTCAATTAAGCTCCGCCCCAATGCGCATTGACCAATCACAACCATTGCCGTGGACGGAGCCTAATGGATCGGTCTATTCTGAAAGCCATCATAGCCCAGCTTGGAGACTGCAGCCTGTGTTGCTCAGTATGTGGCAGGCCTCGAAACAACCTACGGTACCCACAGTAAATGTCGTAGTGCCCCGTGCTTTGGCTGTGGTGCCCTTTGCAAGGTTTTTAGTACAAATATAAACTTTCTTCATAGAAGTGCCCCTTACCAGATACCCCCGCAAGAACAAAAATCAAGGCTTGACTATTCTTTGCACACAGACTTTTACGAACCTGTTGAGCTTGTCCAAAGTGATCCTGGTGCACGGCCAAGACGGCACGGTAGAACGCCCCGTCGTACGACTCCCGAGGGATCAAGCAGGAATATTCCTCCATGCTGTCCCAGTTGCCTAGCCCCCATGCTGCTGCGGCGGCCATCCGGGCCATCTGCTGCCGGCCGTCATCGGAAACCATCGGCCACCTCTCACAGGCAAGATCATGGAGCTGCCGCCTAGACAATCCAAAGGAAACATAATAATAACTAATAATAACTAGTTCTTATATAGCTCATTTAACACTAATGTAATGCGCTTTAGATTAGTGCCCTCGTCATTCAATCAATCAATCGACCGCAGAGACAGCAAGGGTCTGTCGTGCCGATCTCGTCGCGGCGATCTTTTGGTCATTGGGCAAATAATATTCCTCAAATATTTCTCAGCTCCCTGGGGAGTATACAGCCCTGAGCTGCCGTGGCGCTGAGAAGGCTTTTTCAAACTCAATATCAACCTCTACCCTTACATGTACCCTTTTATAACCCTGGGTGAAGAGAAGCAGTTATACTAAAGCATCCGGGATTCAAACCCACACTGATGACTAAACCACTAGAACTTTAATTCAGTATTCTAAACTGCTCGGCCATGACACCGCATGACGAATCGTAAATGAAACCTTACCAGTCTCCAAGAGCTTCCATGCAGCGCATCCTTCCAATAGTCAGATCAAAATCATCTGGGTCTTCCTTTTGCTTCTTCTCATATGCAGCGAGGGCGTTGTCCCAATCGTGCAGTTTCTCGTACCACGTCTCTTGGATTTGCTGAATGTCCAAATTAAAAGTTAACAATCAGTAAAGACCGTATTGAATAAACATGTTTTTGCTATGAAAGTCGCCATCTTGTAGGTCGAACCGTATGCGCGTCCAAACGCGTACATCAATGAAGCACGCAGCACTCCCGGTTAGATTTCTACAGCACATGCACGCACACACCCACGCGCACAGACGCCATCTTGAAGGGCAGATATTTAAACGATGAGGTCATATTATATCTGATTATGGTGGTATGCCTGTTCTCATGTAAAGCATAATCAGTTTACTAGTGCAAAAATAAAATGGAACTTTGAAAAGAAAATATACTAACCAGTTCCGCTCTGTTGATGTAATTCTTCATTGCGTACTGCAGGACACCATAAGCAGCCTCTGGTTGATGAAGCTTGTTGTTTATGCTAAAGATTACAACAAACAAATCAGAGAAATATTTGGAACACAGTGGAGCAAAAAGGGCCTTATCAGGCCACCTTCAAGTTAAATTTTCAAGTCATTAGCCCCCGAGGTTACAACTGGAAAACACTGTTACACTGTACTCATTTTATTTGTCTCTCAAAGACACTGGACACTATTGGTAATTGTCAAAGACCAGTCTTCTCATATGGTGTAAAATAACACACTTGTGAAAATTTGAGCTTTTGTCGTCGAAGTTGCGAGACAATAATGAAAGAAAAAACACCCTTGTCACACGAAGTTGTGTGCTTTCAGATGCTTGATTTCGAGACCTCAAATTCTAAATCTGAGGTCTCGAAATCAAATTCGTGGAAAACTACTTCTTTCTCGAAAACTACGTTACTTCAGAGGGAGCCGTTTCCCACAATGTTTTATACTATCAACCTCTCCCCATTACTCGTTACCAAGTAAGGTTTTATGCTAATAATTATTTTGAGTAATTACCAATAGTAGTATAGAATATTTTGAGGGACTACAAAATATCTGAGGCCATCACTCTGTTTTCTCACTGAAATCTGGCCCGTAGTTACAACAAGTGATTTCCACCAAAATAACCAAAGAAGCAAAATACCGCAGTCATGTTTAACTTGGTCCTCACCTGATGAGAGCTTCTAGTATTTCAGTGTTTGGTCCACGGTTGAACTCCTCTTCCTTGTAGTGGAGTGCCTTAGCGTACGCTCTGCATTTTGAAGCACATTCCCCTAACAGAATTGTATTCAGAGGTAGCGGACCCTGGCAGGGGTTTAATCAATAAAAGTAAAATAAGTAACAATGTTATTCATAAATAGCTGGTATAGTTTAGCAATTCTTATTGTTCTAGAGCAGACCTTGTGGTCATGTTTAAACGTACAATATAAACAAGTATGGAGTGTTTACACATGGCAAGGGGCAATTGAAACAACTCATGGTGCTTTCTGAGGATTGCATAGAGCAAGCAGACAAGCAAGTTTCAATTTTGCATTTTGGAAGAAAACCCTAGAAAAGCTCTTAAGGTAAAGTATCTTGCTCAAGGGCACAAGTGTCAAGACCGGGGCCCCTTTTCATGAAACCTGTAAGGACAAAAACTTGCTTAGCATACAAAACCTTGCTTAGCAAAAAAAGAGTTACCAGCCAGAATACCATACAGATATCATTGCTGCGACTGGTACCCTAGTCATTTCTTGCAGAATGAAATTGGGACCAGGACTCAAACCCACACTCTGATGGTCAGAAACACCAGAGCTTGAGTCAGATGTGCTTGACTGCTCAATGACAATACGCTAACCTTACCTTGTCAGAGTGTTCCATGAATTCGGCAAGATTCAGCAGAATCTGAACAATCTCTGGGATATCTTGAGACGTCAGAGCCTTCTGCAAACTCTGAATGAGTCCGTCTTGATCCGTCTCTGTCAGCTCCGACCAACAAGAAACAAATGCAGCGTTGAACAAATCCCTTCAAAATAAATATATACAAATCCCTTCAAAATAAACAAAGAATGATTGTAGGATTTGAAACATGAGCTGCTTGATGAATTTCATTGCTAAGCAAACATTGAGTAGGGCATTAGTCCCAAAAATGTAAACCTAACATAAATTTGGCTGATAACCCATTTCTTCACACAAAAGCAATGCTTAGTTATGCTAAGCAAGTTTTTGTGCTTACAGGCTTTATGAGATTGGGCTCTAGTCTCTAATACTAAGCGCATAAAGAGTGTGTTTTGGCGGTACAGTACCAAATCCATGAAAATTCTCCACTGTATGGTAACCCAATGCCCAAATGTTTGGAGTCTGTGGTATGCCTGGTCTCATGCTAAGAGTGTGCAGTTTATTGCCACTTTCAAAAGACAAAAATTCTTACAGCATAAAGAAAACGGTTTACATGTATGGTTAGTGTCAGGGGTCATGGTTCGAGGGTCATACCTTGCCAGGGTGTTGTAGGCTTGAGCGAGAGCCCAGCAGGATCTTAGAGCATGAGATGGTGACTCCTTGAGTAACTCAACACTCAATCTCCGCAACCACTCAACCCAGTCATCACGAGACACTCGGCGAGTAACTGCCCAGGCCTGTCAAAACAAAAAGCAGATGATGAGCCACTAAATAAAAATGTGGTTTCGATGAGTATTTTTCTCAGAGAGATCAACGTATTTTTTTCAGAGAATGAGTAAAAACTATCGCTACGGGAAAGCTCCATTAAAGAAAGAGGCTAGAAGAAAACATCCTTTTCTTCTGACAACTAACACCTGTTATCTTTATGTAATTCCTTTTCCAAACACTGGACCTAACTGGATAATGCATAAACCAGTAGGGCTGTCGACTGTCCCAGGCAGATTGACTGCTCATCCATTAAGTTTAATGACCCAAGTAGTTCAATGTTAACACACCCACTGATGAAAAAGGAGCTTTGCAATTCACGAGACTTCACTACTGCCGAGGAGTAGATTTTCGGGAGGCTTCTCAGTTCTGAAATGAACTATCCTGCTTTTGCACTACAACCTGGGCCCAATTTCATAAACCCTTTAAGCACAAAAATTTGCTTAGCCTGAAATTTCTTCCTTAATAAAAACAGGATTTCCAACCAAATTTTCACGTGATTTTCAGGATAAGCAAACAACAGCTGAATGCCAGTAACAAGCAATATGCAACAAATTAAAATTTGGTTAGAAATCCTGTTTTTATTAAGGAAGAAACTTTATGCTAAGCAAATTTTCGTGCTTACAGGCTTTATGAAATTGAGCCCTGGCAGGAAGGTAGGCAATCGGCCAAGACTTACTACTTTCGCTTAGTGGATCAAGGGGACTTCTAGTTATTAACTTCACTACCACGGAGTGAGTTCTTAAAGACACTGGACATATGTGGTTGATGACAAAGACCAGTCTTCTCACTTGGTGTATCTCAACATATGCACAAAATATCAAGCCTGTGAAAATTTGAACTCAATTGGTCGTCAAAGTTGCGAGATAATAATGGAAGAAAAAACACCCTTGTTACACGAAGTTGTGTGCTTTCAGATGCTTAATTTCGGGACCTCAAAATCTTAATCTGAGGTCTCGAAATCAAATTCGTGGAAAATTACTTCTTTCTCGAAAACTACGTTACTTCAGAGGGAGCACAATGATTTATACCACCAATAGCTCCCCATTACTCATTACCAAGTAAGGTTTTATGCAAATAATTATTTTGAGTAATAACCAATAGTGTCCACTGCCTTTTAAGAGGAGTTTCGGTTTTTGCTACAGCAGGTCTCATTTTTCAAGTTCTGCAGAGGAGTTTCTTTCTTACCTTGGTCAGATTATTTGTCTTGACGTGGAGTTTCTTGAGACTAACAGGTTCCATCCCGGCGTTTCCATCGTCCTTCTGGGTTGCTTTCTTGGCCTTTGTTCGCATCAACAAAATCTCATCCTCGGCGATTGAGTTTCCCTGAAAAAAGGTGAACCATTCAATTGAAAAAGTGGGGCTAACATTCAGATTTCATAAAGTGTACTTGTCTTTAGGCCAGTAGTCATTGTGCAGTTTGTTGTCAGGCACCAAGAGAATGGTACAGTCCAAACCTGTCGGAACGTCTTCATGCACACAGAGAAAGATATTTTGTGGGAAATTTCAAAGAGAATACTTTCTGATTGGTATTATTAAGGATACATGTACATCTCTATGGTATTGAAACCATGAGACATCCAAAAGTAACCGACTCTTTAACCCTTAGATACCTGTGTAGAGAAGTTGAAGAAATGCAAGTTTTAGATGTGGGAGGGAACAAAATCATAAGGAAATCCACACAATAAGGTAGGAACTGAAAACCCCATCCACATGGAAGGCTCTGGTCTGATCTGGGATTTGAACCAGGGCCCAAGAGGAGAAAGGCAGTAAAAAAAAAAAAAAAAAAAACAATGAGCAAAACCGAGGTAGAGACATTTGGCCACTTACCTTGATAATTTTCAGCACCAGAGTCTCATACTTCTGATGGCTGATTCGATGTTTCACCAACACCTTGTTAACCATCGGGACGAAGATCTGGTATTTCTTGCCCAGTTGGAGGACGAGGGAGGCAAGGGTATCCATGGCGATGATACGCAACTCGGGGGTGGTGTCTAAGGAGCGAACCAAGGGGTGGATGATGCGGGAAGCGAAATCGGTGAAGTCGAGGGTTCCGCATAGGAGATCGATGGTCTCAAGAGCGGTTCTGAAGAAGAAAAAAAATAAAAAATATTTTGTTGATTGGCATAATAAATTTTAAATAGAACAACTGATCAACTTTGAAAACTTTATTTTAATTCAATTCCTTCCCATATTTATACACTCTGTTTAATTTATCAACAATTTCAAATTCCATTAAAGTGGTCGTTCCAACATCAAATTGTTTTGGTGTAAAAATTATGAGATACAGCTTCTTTATGGGAACTTCATGTGGAAATTAGTGCCGGTCAAAATAAACAAGATCTGTTTATAAATCAGTCTGTTGAAAGAGAAGTCTTTATTCAAATCAAAAGTGTGAATTAAATGTATCGACAGTTAAAATACTGTAAGAGTTAACTCTATGCTTACCTCTTGACTGGCATGGGGATGTCGTTTGAGTCAAACAGTTTCACCACCGGTGGCAAAAGTAGATGAAGGTAATCGTCTAAGTTGGCACCAAACTTCTGCATAGCTTTCAGAAGCTAAAACAACAAGAACATTTCCAACAATGAAAAAAAATCTTTTAAAAACAGTTGGAGTGATGAGTCTGAACGGTTTAGTGCATTGGTCTCAAGTTCTGGGCCCAATTTCATAGAGTTACTTAATCAGAAAATGTTGCTTTTAATTTTTCCGCTTCGCAGAAGTTGTACACATAAAATTAAATTGGGCCCGGGTGACGTCAATGGGTGGGTTCGGGTCCCAGTACTTGTGTCAAACATAGTTCGTTTAACTTAAATTATTTCCTTTCTTTATGCAAGTTCCGCCCAAACAAGGCTAAAGCAACTCTCGGTAAGGGGCAAAAAGACAAAAACATTTAAGATGAAAATAACTGAGATTTTGAGAAAATCCTTCTATCAGTAAAAAATCCTGAAGAATTTCATATCTAGCCCTCTCTCAGCATGTAGGGTGTATAGTTTATATGACTATTATTGGTTTATTAAAAATGCAAAAATTGGCGGCCAAAAAGCTGAATTGCGGATGCATATATACAAAAAGCCATTTAAGTTAAACAGACACATTTTACACAAGGGAGCGGGTATACACAATTTCCAAAAAGGCACTACAAAACCCAAAAACGAGATTAGACATAAAACGAACAGTCAATTAAAAAAAAAAAAAAAACTTTAATGTACACATATGTATTAATTGTTTGTTTTATTAATAATATTTTGTTTTACCTTTGTTGTGACCATCCGCCCCTGGCTGTTATCATGCATGAAGACACGCAGCATTTGAGGAACGATGCGTGGGAGGTAAAGCTTAAATTCACCCCCGAGGGCCACCACGGTCTGCTCCACTAACTGAATCACAGTGTTCTGCAGGGGACTGTTTACTGTCCAGAAATCCTGGAAATTGTAACAAAATAGACAACAGTCTTCTTTAATAACAGAAGAAGAAATAAAGGTAACAAGATATCAAGAGAGTAAGAAATCAAGAAATCATGTTTTTATGAAATCAAGAAACCAAGAAATCAAAAAATCAAGAAATCAAGAAATCAATAAATCAAGTAATCAATATTTTAGGAAATAAAGAAAATAAAAAAATCAAGAAATCAAGAAAACAGGAAACAAAGAGGACTAGATATCAAAAAAAAAAACAAACAAACAAACAAACAAACAAACAAACCCCCAAAATCAATTTTTTTTAGACATTCAACATCAAAACTAGAATCTACAAATAAATCAAGAAACAAAAGAGGAGATTTTTCCTGATTCACACACTCTCACAAGCAGACAGATTATGACCACAAAATCAGCATGAAATTCTTACGGCCATGAAAGCAGGAGTAAAATAGATCGTACTCACTCTGATAAGATCAAAGATATCATCCAGATAGTTCCTGATATGCTGTTTGACGATCGAGATCATGATGCCTAGTTGCTGGAACAGAAACTGCATAAAATGAAAAGAATGTTATAGGGGCTATTTTTTGTATTTTAACCATACACTGACATACACTTGGTACTTTACCCCCGAGTCCTTAGAAAAAATCAACAGGCAAATAAATCAAATGGGATTCAAACCCATGACCTTTTTAGTCAGGTTGGTCTGGTCTGTTAGTCGGTCAGGTCGGTGGGTCAATCAGTCGGGTTAGACAGTCGACTGATGAGGTCAGTGAGGTTGGTTAGGTCATTCAGGTCAGTCAGGCTGGTCAGTCGGCCGGTTGGTCAATCAGGTTTGTCAATCAGGTTTGTCAAAATCGATCAGGTCAATCAGGTGGGTCACTTCGGTCGGACAGGCTGGTTAATTGATTGATTGATGGGCTTACCTCTCTTATTCCTGCATCGCTCGTGCGAATAACATTCAGGTACGTCGGCATAATCTGCGGAAGGAACTGCACGCATTTCACTCCAAGGCTCTTGAAGATGAACGTAATCCCCTGGACGACTCCGGTGTGGTGATTGGCCAATGAGGAGTCTCGCATGATGCGCATCAGTGTTGCTATGGCAACAGCCGGATAAAACTCCTCCAGAGTGGCGCTGCCCATGTTAACTAGCATCTCACTCGCGGTGTACTCCCCTATCATAAAAACCAAAGACGTGAAATTTTTAGCTGGTACATGTTGGTGGCAGCAGATCCAACCATTTTGTTCTGATGCTCACACTCCAATAACGGATGCCCTCATAGGACTGACTAGCACTTTGCAACGAATAAAATCACTCCCGAAGTAGACCGATGGATAGAAATGCTTGGCATAGGCCACCATCGTGAAGTCAAACAATGTTAAAGCCATTGGACCCTTTCGGTACAGAAAAAAACCCAAAAGTTCACAGATTTACAAATAACTTACAGGGTTTACAGAAAGTAGTGGTGAAAGACTTCCCTTGAAATATTATTCCATGAAATGCTTAACTTTTTGAGAAAACAGTAAAACAACATCAATTCTCGTTAGCGAGAATTACGGATTTATTTTAAACACATGTCATGACACGGCGAAACGCGCGGATACACGGGTGGGTTTTTCCCGTTATTTTCTCCAGACTCCAATGACCGATTGAGCCTAAATTTTCACAGGTTTGTTATTTGATATAGAAGTTGTGATACACGAAGTGTGGGCCTTGGACAATACTGTTTACCGGAAGGGTCCAATGGCTTTAACAACCTGCACTTGTGTGCACACCGTAAACAAAATTCTCAGACATGATAAGTCTTCTTTTGAACCCAGTGAGGGGACTGTTTCAGTTGATGAGGTCATACGCAAGAGGTTTACTTTTTTTGTATGCGAGTCGCCCAAAACAAGGCTAAAAAGCCACTCTAGGTTAAGGGCTACAAGGAAGAAAACATAGACATGCAGAAACTCAGTGGAGCTGAAGGTTTTAAAAGATGGAGATCATAGGATCACACTGTGTCATAACCAATGAACTTGTGCTCCTTTTAACTTTACATGCAAAGTTTCCAATCTTATTTGTGGGTGCACGCCTTGAACTTCTCTCTTGAAGGCGCACAGCAGTTTTCCTTTGTTAAGGGGCACTTCTTTGAAGAAATAGTAAGTTTTTATTTGAACCTTGCAGAGGGCACTACAGCAACTGCTGTGGGCTGTAAGGCTGGGGGTGTCGTGGGTTATTTCGAGGCCTGTGGGCGACTTACCTTCAGTTCCAATCTTGACCTCTGAGATACTCAAGGCTGCACCTCCCTCACCGTGGCTGTCTACAAACCCTTGATTGACTTTATGTTTGTATGGGTCTAAGGCTCCCAGTAGACCCAGCACTCGGATGGTCTGAAGAATAAGAAAAATAACATTGGGTTGAGCATAGAGTAATTGACTACAAAACGGCTTGAAACCTGTGACCTCCAGACTATTGTGTGTAAGGATCTAAGGCTCACAGAAGACCCAGCACTCGGATGGTCTGAAGAATAAGAAAAATAATATTGGGGTGAACATAGAACAATTTACTGCGACTATTTATCTCAAATATCAAGTAATAAACTAATAAAATAGACTCACCTCTCTGCGGATGTTAGGAGACTGCTCAGTCTTCAAGAAGTTCAGAAGTACGTCTAATAAGTTGGAATATTTCTTGTAGGGATGAACGACAGACCCTGTGCTTTCAACAAGCTGTCCCAGAGTCCACAAGGCAACCTAACAAAACAGATTTAGGTAGAAGGTATAATAAATCATTGGGAATGGCTGAACAAACAAAATAGGAAGGATCCTAGTAAATCAGCCATTGGAGTTAGGGTTTAAACAGGGCTCAAATTTTGGGAGAAAAACCATAAGATACTAAACTTACTCAACGATGCTAAACTTACTGGTCACAGGTCTGCAGTCTAGTTTTAAGTTCGAGCCCTGTTTAAAGGACTTGTAAGAAGTCCATCGATTGAAGAGAGTATTTGTACAAGGAAGATGAACTGATTAATGTTCTTACCTCTCTCTTCCTGAGTGACGCAGAGTCTTGTAACATGTCTAGAATGATGGGGCAGAGTTCATCCATCCACTTTCTCATCTCGATACCACTCACCTGGCAAACCAATTAGGATATCAGGGATTGAAAACACCACACAGAGATTGTAGCTGAACCAACCAGCTAGAATGCCTGGTGACATAAAGCTTTCTAGGGTATCAACGTGCTTTATGGTTTGTACTTTTTCTATCAAATCTACATGGTGAAGTTAAACCTTAGGATTGTCAGGGGTGTGGGTGTTGGGTGGGGGGTGTTCTATATCTTAAAGAGGAGCTTGATGTTCTTAACGCTGCAGCAACGACGGGCCAAGTAAACCGAACATGGGCAGTTATTAACAAAATCCCTGGAAAGAACAAGGCCAATAGGGATGGCACCCAGTTAAAAAACACAAAAGATCTACTATCAGAGTGGCAGGCATACTTCAAAGGCCTCTTAAAGGAACACGTTGCCTTGGATCGGACTAGTTGGTCTATAAAAAGCGTTTGTACCCGTTTTTTATAAAGTGCATATGGTTGGAAAGATGTTTTAAAAGTAGAACACATTGATCCACACAAATTTGCCGCAAAATTGTCGCGGTTTTCCTTTTACTCTGCGAACTAACAAGGTCGGCCATTTATGGGAGTCAAAAATTTGACTACCCCCAAAAACATTTTTCTCCCATAAATGGCCGACCGTGTTAGTCGACGAGGTAAAAGGAAAACCGTGCAATTTAGAGGCATGTTTGTGTGGATCATTGATTTCTACTTTTACAACATCTTTCTACCCATATGCATTTTGGTTACAAACGCTTTTCAAAGACCAACTCGACCGTTCCAAGGCAACGTGTTCCTTTAAATGCAGAGCCAGTACATCCAATGAAATTGCCAGATCAAATAGGATATCAGGATTGAAAAAGTCCACACAGAGATGGTAGCTCAATATATATTAACTCCAAAAAAATCAACCAGAATTTTGTGAACAAGAGCAGATTCAAAATGAGAAGAAAAAATACCTCATACAGTTTACCAATAACTGAACTGTTTGAGTTTGAAAACGCACTTTGATAAGATTTATCGCATTTGTAATATGGGCTCTTACCTGAGCCTGCTCTCCGATTGCAGCCAGGACGTTTATAACCACACTTGGGTTTGGATCTGCCTCCTTCAGTTTCGGAATCAGAGCCTGATCAAGAAAAACAGACAGGAGTTACCAAATATTTGATATTAAACTATTTCTGTGACGTCACTCTATTGTTGAAAGTGTGGATTATTTTTACAAATCTACACTTAACTATAGACTCGTTACCGTGAATAGACTCTAAAGTATAGATTCGTGAATACAATGTAATCGCCTTCGGCTCGTACATTCTACAATGTTCTATTCACGAATCTACACTTTCTCCTTAACTTAACACTTTTTAATTGACAAATTTCATTAATCTTTGTTTCCTTTTCATTTATCTATTCTGGCTGTGAAGCCAAGAACTCTCACACTCAGAAAAGTGAACTTAGGCCGTGTCCGAAACGGCGACTTCGGCTACAGCTACGGCTAGATCGCGCGCCTCTGCCTATTCTTCAACACTGGTAGACGCGCTGATCTAGACGTAGCTGTAGCCGAAGTCGTCATTTCCGACACGGCCTGAATCACTGTAACTAGCCATGAACCTCATGAGAAGACAATGGAGTTTCAGCTTATAGACCCGGGAGGAAAACCTCAGGAAAGCTATTATGGTGAATTATTATGCTAAAGGACACAAGTGCAACGACTGGGGCTCGAGCCAACACTCTGCGGATCAAAAACAAGAGTTTGAGTCCAGAGGTCTTGACCGATCTCCCACGACACGCAATTTGTGCCGACACATACATATACTTTTTATATTTTTTTCAAACAATATCAACGTTCTTGTTTCTTTTACCTTGAGGATAGGTTCCATGTAGGGTCTGATCAGCCGTGGTGCGTTGGAGACTAAATGAGCTAACATCCTAGCACTTTGCTCCTTGTTACGTCCTACTCCACTATGCTCCAACTCTGTTAATATCTGGAATACAATTTGAAAACGGTTCCGGTGTAAAAGCTTCCTCATGGAAATGGTCACACAAATATTTGTTTAAAATTCTATTTGTTCAGATTGCAACACTTTGTACGTTGTGTATTAAGCTTGTGACTGGTATCCTGCTCACTTCTGCTAAGCAGAAAGTCATCAAGTTCAATTTACAGCTTAAGCAGCTCTATGAAACTCGGCCCAGAACTTTATTTGTCGGAAAACATGTTTGAATGATTGACAGGATGAGAGAGTTTAAATATTTTTTGAGTAAATCCACATGTTACAACTTTCTGTTTCATAACAGAAGAATGAAGAACTACATGTAACAATAATAACCAGTTTTTATATCACGCTTTTCACATCTGGAGGGCATCTAAAAGCGCTTCCAAAATTATAACCCCTGGTCACTGGGCCTTAATTCATTCCTTAAACCATCTCAGCTCCCTGGTGGGGAGTATGCAGCCTGTGCAACATTAATATGAAGAAAAATGTACATCAACCATTGAAAAATAGTATCACCCAAGAAGGGGAAAATGTGTACTTCCAAACATACCTGAATTAATGTCTTACGTAGAGACGGCATAACAAATGCTGGGTTAAGATTACTCAGTCTACCGATGGTACACATGGCTAGCTCTCGGATCTCAAATATCTCATCATGAAGCGCAACAAAGAGGGCGCCGAGGTTCTCGGCTTGCGCAAGGTGACCATCGAAACGATCATCGAGCGATGCAAGGACGCAGTAACGAATGTCTGGATCTGAAAGGGTTTTGTAGAAAGAGAGGAAATTGTTAAAGAGTAAATTCAACAGCGGAATTAACAAATCTATTTTTCTATATGATGTTCACTTCTTTATAAGTTTTATTTGTATTTGTTAAAGTACAGTACTTTTATTCATCCAACATCACAATCGGTGTTTGCTGTTCACTTCTTTAGTGACTAGCCAGCAGGACCAGTTTAGCTTGTCATTTCACTATTCTGTTATCTTTATCACTAGTCAATATTTCAAATGAAATAGCGATGCTTTTTTTCAATACTGAACAAGCCAGCCAGGGCCCAATTTCATAGAGCTGCTTAAGCACAAAATTTTGCTTAAGCAAACAATTCCTTGCTTAGTAAAATCAGACTACCGGCCAAGACTCCACTCTATTGTTATGCTAAGCAAACAACAGCTAAATACCACTCACAAGCAATGCATATGGCATGAAATTTTTGCCAGTAACATGTGTAAAAAAAGCAAGCTATTTTCGTGCTTAAGCAATTTGTTTGCTTAAGCAGCTCTATGAAATTGGCCCCAGACCACTTGGAGTGTATTATGACTGGTCCTTTGGTGTTTTAACATAACATTAATTTAGCACTAAAAAATAAGAATAGAAATTGAGAACAATTTTCACCATGGATTCGAACTGAGGTCAACAGAGGGGGTGAAAGGCAGGGAAATATACCACCAAGCCAACCTCTTGAAAAATGGAAATTGTGATTAATGTTACGAGTCAGAAAACCGACGTACCTGAGTCAGTGATAGCAACAACGAGTAGTTTACTGAGTACATCCGCAACCACTTGTATATTGGTAGTACTCACTGGGTGAGGGCGATTAGAACGAAGCTACAAAAGAATAAATCAAAATTTTGAATTTTGTCACATTTGACTTCACTCCTTCCTTTATTGTATTTAACTTATGAAAAACATGGTGTGTCTGCAGATATTTTATCGAGGGCAAGTTAAACAACACAAAGTTCCAACAATCCAGGCCTGAAACTACATGGGGGCCACAATGGCCTCTGTTGCCCCTGGTATAGGCCTTGGTGCCACTTCAAAAAATTTGTATAGATTTTAAGATTTTCTAATGAAAGCGCCGTTTGCAAAAGTGCAAGGCCACAATCATGGGTAAACATTTTTCCTCGTCCACATTATGAGCGAACAGTTTGAAAACCACTGATGTAGCAGTTATCTCAATGTTATTTATTTATCCATTACCATCGCTGTGTCAATGATGAATGAAAGGTCATTGAGTTTGTCAAATACAAGATCTGCAAATAACTAATAACAGGCCTGATACTTCAAGGAGGCAACAAAGGCGATTGCCTCCGTGTCCCCTGGTCATTGCCTTGGTGCCCTTAAAATGCTCCAATACAAATTTGCAATTTCATCATAGGGTGCCCTATACCAAGAAGAAAATGCCTTGGTGCCCTTGCCCTTTCAAAAACGAAGCATACAGCCCTGTAATAATATATAATGAATAGGGTAGATGGCCTTAGCTTTCGATCCAATCCGGACCTTCTTCAGAGGCATAAAACAAGTACAAACAAATACATATCCATTTATAGAAAAAGAGAGGGGGAAAGGGATTAAGGAAAGGATCCAGATATATATATATGTTGTTCATTTTGATTTCAAATAAAAAATGGCCTTGCCCTCCTAAAGATGAAAGTCTAGGCGGAAGTTCCTTACTTACATTGATTGAAGGCTGCAGGAGTTGTGCACAGGTTCTAGCAGCCTTAGCCCGTATCTCTTTATGCTCACTAGAGAGAAAATGGTCAGCGCAATGACGGACAAACTGAGTCAAGGAGTGACCCTCGAAATCAAAGCTTCCTAGGGTCTGCAGAGCCAGGACTGTGCTGGTTATGTCTCCAAAGTCTGTACCTCCTTGGTTTGAGCCTTGGAACAAAAAGATTCAAAACGTTTCTTGGAGGGCCGAGGAAAAGTTTTCTAATATTCATCCTACTATTCATATTTGCCAGCGAGCTAAAACACAAATTGAACCATTCAACTGCTTTTGGTTGCTAATAATTTGTTGATTTTGATTTAATTTTTTCGATTCATCGATGACACTTCAACCACACATCAACAACATCATTCGTCTGTCATCATACCACATCAGGAATATAGGAAAGATTTGCAAGTACTTGGACAAAAGTGCCACTGAATAGGTCATTCATGCATTTGTTACTTCTCGCCTTGACAACGGCAATGCTCTTCTATACAGTCTTCCTAACAACCAGATTTCCTGTCTTCAACGCCTCCAAAATACCGCTGCCCGCATTGTGACACTGTCTAGGAAATCTTCTATCACCCCCCATTCTGAAACAACTACACTGGCTCCCTATCTCTCAACGAATCATCTTCAAGCTGATGCTCACTGTCCACAAAGCACTTATTGGCAAGGCTCCCCACTATATTTCTGAACTTCTTCAAGTGTACACTCCATCAAGGAATCTTCAATCAAGTTCCATGCTTCTTCTCATTGAACCCAAGAACAACCTACCAGTTAGAACGCCTGGTGACATGAGGCCCTTTGGAGTGCCCGGATGCTTGAGTGGTTTATTCATCAAGACGAGGGAGAGCATCTTCAGCAGACCATCTTGAATATCTTTCTTGAGATGAGGAATCTGCTGAGCTAGGTCATGCAGGGAGGCAGTCAGAGCAGGGCTGCATCAAAGACACAAAACAGTATTGATTTATTTATCTATTTTGTCTTACTTAAAGGCACTGGACAATAATGGTAATTACTAAAAGATATTTGTTAGCATCAAAACTTTGCACTGAGCAACGGAGAGCTGTTGATAGTATAAAACATTGTTGAGTAACTACCTTCTTCATTCAACAATACAAACGTCATGCCCTAAACTGCCAACAGCTAGCATAGGTTCCAGTATATCTTTGACATAGTGCTCCTTTAAATGTTCAAGTACAATTTACATTATCCTTATTAAAGTGACAAACTGTCTTGCTCTTACAATACTATAAACTCCCTACCTGAGACTAACAGCTAGCATAGGTTCCAATATATCTTTGACATAGTGCTCCTTTAAATGTTCAAGTACAATTTACATTATCTTTATTAAAGTGACAAACTGCCTTGCTCTTACAATACTATAAACTCCCTACCTGAGACCAACAGCTAGCATAGGTTCCAGTATATCTTTGACGTCAGCATAGATGTTGCTCCCTACGGCTCTAGCCAGCATACTAATACAAGTGAAGACTGATGGGTCTACTGGACTCGTTTTATGTTTCCTACATTCATAAAACAATGATTTATTACATCCAGCAGCACAAAAAGCGCCAATAACTATAACTAGGATGAATAAGAACAAGACGAGGTGTTAAGTTTTAGATGTGGGAGGAAATTCCCAATGGGGAAAACCCCCACGATCAAGTAGAGACTGAAAACCCAATCCACATGGAAGGCTCCGGTCTGAGATGGGACTCGAACTGGGTCCACAGAGGTGAAAAAAGGCTCTGAAAAAACCCACTGAGCCAACCTGATAATGTTCAGATGTTTGAATGTTCAGAATTTAAAAACACAAAGGGGGTTAACATGTTTACAAATGCCCCACTGTTAGTTTGTTTGTATGAAGATTGTTCAATCACAATAAAAGGTCAATAACAGTCAGTAGGTCATATTTTAATACATGTATGACTGGGGGAGATGAGGTATGATCTCAAAAAAGGTCATAGCAAGCAAGGTCAAAGGTCATATTAGAAAGATCCAGAGGTCATACTTACTTGTTGTGATAGTCTTTATGCGGCAGGGCAGACTTGACGATGGCCAGTATGTTTGGTAGATGAGGCATAATCTCATGCTTGACGGCCACCGAGAGTAGACCCACAGCTTGGAAGGCACTGCTTCGTTCTCGCTCCTAATCAATTAAGATATAGGGACAAAGGTCAGAGGTCACATAAATTAATTTATCAGGGATCAATAATAACAGCGATTAGAGCGTCGGGGCAGTAAACATACTACTTGATAGTCCATCTGGCTTGTGTTTTTCAATTCAATATGTATACTTCAGTGTGGAATATCATTAAAAAAGTTTTGTTGAAACATACTAGCCTAAATATCTACACAGATGTACACAGTTAGTTCTGGATGGAGAATGGTACCAATAGTAAGAGGGTTAAACAATGATGTAAAAGTCCTTACCCTTCTTAAACTGCTGAGTAGATGCTGAACAGAGTCATCTAGGTAACTGAGCATTGAAAAATGTTGGATAAATGTAAGTTTATGTCAATTGGCTTGTACAAAAAAAAAGGGTTTTATACAGAAAGAAAAAAAAATCGGTGGTACTTACTGGCTGACAAATAGAGTGGGTTGAAAAGCAGCGAGACGTGGGATGAGGGTCAGGAGAGTCTGCTGAATCAGAGGACTACGACTGTTCCGGTACTTTAAGACTTGCTGACAAACCTGCCAATATCCAAGATCAAATGATTTCATTAAATAACATCAAGTATTAAACTACAGGGAAAACTGACTGGGCAGATTTCAATATAGTTTTGGGTTGAACAAAGACGAATTTACTAGAGCGGAATTTGAAACCGCCGCCCTAAGATTAAAGTCAGGGCTGTTGAAAAACAAATTGAACTGTGTGCGCAAAGCGTGAATGTTTGCAAGTGTTGAAAACTTGCAAGTACAAAGCCTATTATTGGTTTTAAAAGCCCTGATCGGTCTGGGGTAGTCAATTTGGTTTTATCTTTAGGTTTTATTGACTTTGATTTTAATTAAAAAATAGCATAATAATAATAATTCGTCTGTCTTTTTTTCAAGGTTGGGGTAGTAAAAAAAAAAAAAAAACCTTCCCGAAAAAAAAGAGAAATCACATCCCTGTAAATTGCCGACACTGAGGAATCGAGACGAACCAAAGGAGTGAGGACTTGACAACAAGACTGCTTCATACCTCATCAAACTTGGATTCCATGAGTTCACGGCAATAACGGCTCTCAACAAAACGAGGTTTCTGCTGCACGAGGTTGGGCGACACCAACGAAGAGAGGGCGCTAGACGAACGCTGGGAGTGCTGCAGACTATGACCTATCCCTGCAGTCAGGATCTGGAATTTAGACTTGGACCCGGACGAACCAGTAAACTCCTTCAATGAAAAGACAAATCTCTGTTAAATTGACTGACATGCAAATATCGCTTAAAAGATTTACTAGCCGAGCATGGATTAGCGAGGATCTGTTTGAAAGCAGTGTGTTTGACTGGTATGTGTTTGAGCTTAGCATTATTTTTCTTTGCATAGCAGAGTGATTTGTGACATTGCATAAATTGGTTTGGTTTGACCAAAATATCAAAAATCGCTTACTACTTTTACTTGCCGAGCATGGATTAGCAGGGATCACTTGAAAGCAGTGTATGCTTCACTGGTATGCAGTTTGATCTTAGCATCTTTTTTCTATGCTTACAAGGGAAGGGATGTGTGACAAAGCATCATGAAATTAGGTGATGGTCAAGTAGGATTTGAAACTTAGCATGGAGGACAAGCGAGGCTTGGGGTATTATCTTGTACATGAAATTATGAGCTGTGTCGGTTATGAGACAAACTAATGGTGTAACAACTCCATATTTTGATCTGGGGCCCAACAGAAGCAGGGAATTCTGTGCTTACGGCAAGCGTATTTCACGGGTAGCGGCGAATTTTGGCTTCTGCGCGTGCGTACTTCAAGTTACTAGGCATTCTACGCTTACAAGGCTAGCGCAGAAATTCGGCGCTTGCACGTAAGCGCAGAATTCGGCGGTAAGCAGAGCCATGAAATTGGGCCCAGTATGCTCAGGGCCAAATTTCATAAAGCCTGTAAGCACTAAAAAAATAGGTAACCAGCTCAAATACCATTCAGTTACCTTTGCTGTGACTGGTACCCAACTCATTTCGTGCTTGGCCAGGAAATATGCTAAGCAGAATTTTCTGCTTCAACAGCTTTATGAAACTGGGCCCTGATGGTCTTTAGGAGAAAGCTATGTCCTGAAGACAACTGATCGAAACATCAAGTTGTTTCACCACTTAATATTTTTCCAGAAACACCACAACACATGAAAGAGATTTCAAGCCATGGTGTTCCAGCAACCTTCACTTCACTAGATAATAATATAATAATAATAAGAAGAATAGATATGTAAAGGACGTTGGTTATTTCTTAGGGAAAGATGAGTAAGGATACCCACTGTATATTCATGATTAACGCAGGCATGATGGGTTTTTTTCTTGGGTAGTTTGATCCGAATAGTCACTAAAGTTAAAGTCGCTACAATGAAGAAACTCGAATAACCTGATTTCATAAAGAACTAACAGTAACAACGCACAAAACATTGTGCTAACCTGAATAAGGTTACCAGCCAAAATATCTTATCAGATGTAACGACTTTGACTGGTTACCTGATTTGTTTTGTTTAGTTGAAGTAAAAAATTATTGTTAGTCCAAAATTTATAGCATTATTTGAACAGAGTAGACAAAGAAAGGAAGAAATTGTTAATTGTTACATCCGTTAAAAAAGGCAAGAACGTGTCATTCAATACAAATGATTCACAATGCATTGCACCCTTACAGGTTAATTAAGAGAAGCCGTCCTCGGAAAAAAATTAGGTCAACTTACAAAAATGCACTCGCAACTCAGTGCGGGAGGGGACAGTTTGGTAGTTTTAAATGGCTGACATGAATGTGAACAACATTCACTAGCCTCACAGAAAAATACCAACTTATATCGAACAAGATAAAGTCACTTCTGTGCCCAATTTCATAAAGCTGTCTAAGCAGAAAACATTTGTGCTTTTTAAAAGCAGCTTTATGAAATGGGGCCCTGTAATACCATAGAGGTAGGGTAATACTTTGCAGCTGCAGCATGAAAACCTAAAATAAATAATAAGCAATTGGGGTCACTGGTAGGATGCTCACACACAAACTAGTTTACTTTTCTACACTACAAAACTGGCCTCTCCTATGTCAAACTGTAGAGGGGGCACTTTATTGTGAAATGCCAGTATTTAAATACTCACCGTTGTCTGAGAAATTATAATAAAACAAAGATATATGAAAAAAAGCAAGATGCACATGCAGTGAAGGCAAGATTATATGCGAGACACTTTTGCATGTCTCTGATTAATTAGCTGTATGGAGAAAAGCTAGCGTGATGTAATAATAATAATAATAAATAATTAACCATTCTTATATAGCGCATAACACATAGAAATCAAACATGTCCCTAAGCGCTTCTGAGAAAAATACAACAGAATACAAAGACAAGACGTACTGGGTAACAAATAAAATGGATGAATTAAATGATAAATAAGTGCGTCTTTAAAGCAATCTTAAACCTAATAATGGAATCAATGTTTTTTATGTGTTCCAGAAGATTGTTCCATAAGGTTGAGGCAGTGTGAACGAAGCTGCGTTCACCATATGATTTGGTTATCACTGGTGGAATAACAAACAACTTTTTCTTGTTAGAACGAAGATTTCTAGAAGGTAAGGCCAAAATTCGGGAAGAAAGTTCAGTTAGAGCAAGAGCTGTAAAGGATAGTGGAATAAATAGAAAAATCGTGGGAGTGAAACACAGCAAGCTTGGAGAGAATATTATTATAGAATGAGAAAAAGCAAGAGAGAAGTAAAAATTGTGTCGCACTTTAACATGAAATGATGAGTGAGCGTGTCCTGGCATGCCTTGCCGCATGGGCTAGATAGAGCATCGAACTCAAGTTCTGATGGGTGAGTCATCAGAGTGTGGGTTCGAATCCCACGTGTGACACTTGCTACATGTGACTACAACTGCCACTATTCACCCAATCCACCATCAGGTATTTGCTAGACACCCTAGTTCTGTTCCATTGTTAAGTGACCTGGGGTTGATTTCACAAAGACAGTCCTAACTGGGAGTGTTGGTTCGAGTCCCACGTGCGACACTTGCTACATGTGACTACAACTGTCACTATTCACCCAATCCACCATCAGGTATTAATCAAGCATCTGAAAGCACACAACTTTGTGTGACAAGGGTATTTTTTCTTCTATTATTATCTCACAACTTCAACGACCAATTGAGCTCAAATTTTCCCAGGTTTGTTATTTTGTGCACATGTTGAGATACACCAAGTGAGAAGACTGGTCTTTGACAATTACCAAAGGTGTCCAGTGTCTTTTAGTGACCTGGGGTTGATTTCACAAAGATAAGCCTAACTTATGACAAGCCCTAGGAGTTGTTAAACACTTAAGGCTAGTCCTAAGTTAGCTCGTCCTAACTTGAGACAAGACTAATCTTAACTCTTTGTGAAGACGTTTCTGCTTTTAGGAAATTGTAAGTGAATAGGATAGCAATAGGAAAAGCTGTTATGTCTACAGAGGGGCTCTGAGGTCAAATTCAGTTTTGTAATACTATCATTTTCCATTATATATAGTCCTTATGAAAGTTGAAAAACATAAAAGTCTTTAAAATAAACACCCGTTAAAAATGTTTCAAATGCCATGGTATATGGTGCCCTTCCCGTGTAAACATTTGTAATATCCAAAACCGTCCTATGACATTATTTTCATTTCTACTCTCAGTTAAATCTTGAAATACAATGAAATTTAATCACAATGTTGTCGAGTGTGAACCTTTTGACAACGTTTCAAACTTCGCTCTTAAGGAGTATCAAATAAAAGACATTGTACACAAATTTTAACATGAGGTAAGAGACTTGTAACATTTTTCCCACTCTCTCAAGGACTCTACTATTAGAAAATGAGTGCATCACAAAACCGAATTTGACCAAAGAGCCCCTCCTTAAAGATGTTGCTGTAAAAATGTGAATGTCAACTGTGCAGGTTTAACTTCAAACATGTGTCGAGTTGGTGTTAGGATATATGACCTCCGAGAAACTCCGCAAACCTCGTCAGAAACTCTCTACGCTCTAGAATACCCATGCTCTATAGAGGGCGCTGTTTCATTGTCGCAACGCCGTGTGGATGTACAAAATGTGAATACACTGGCTGTTTTTAAATGATAACTCTTAGGCTTGGCCAAGCAGTTTCTAATAGAGAGAAATCCAGAGCCTTAGCAAGGCTTTCAAAAAAAAAATTGGTAACAAAATCTGAGTTCTTCCAAAATATCAAACTAAATAAATAAGAAAGTATGTTTGTACCTCTTTACAATTTGATGCACATGTAACGTCAGTAGTTGTAAGCAAAGTTTAACAACAGTTTGTGATAAATTTATTTTTTATTTTCCTATGAAACAATTTTTCCCGAGTAAAATAAAAGATTTATAGTAAATTTCAATAGACACTTAAGAAAACAAGAGAGTTTTTCTTGTTTTTGGAATCAAACGCAACGGTTGTATCACCCAAATCGCAGAATTTCTACGGGTAGCCACGCAAAAACGTAGCCTCTAGAGGGCCTATGGGTATTCTAGAGTCGCAGCAAGAGCGATTTATACCTTCGGCAACCGCAGGAAGCGATTGCGCCTATACCAACTGTCGGCTGAGATCGGCTGTAACAAGAGGAATAAATGAATCAAGGTGGAACAAAGTAATAAAAATGGAGGGTTTGGAATTCAAACGGCCTCCATGTTCAGAGTTTGGGAGCTACCTACAATGAATGCCTCCCAAACTCATTTGCTGACCACCTGTCTTAAACCAATCCCAAGCGCCACCCACTCAAAAGTGCAAGATTAGTATTGTTTTGAGAGTGTGTTTCTATGGCATTATTTTAGTGACTGATATTTGTACGACTAAGAACTTGTGAGTTAGATTCATAATGATGTCTGGTACAATGCATTGTCAGGTTACAAGTAAATGCTCAATTTGAATTCACAAGACTAAATTCAGTGTTGCTACATGTACGTTATGTTTAGGGTACAACAGACACTAACAAATAACCCAAATCACAAACCGTGCAGCATACTCATGCAATGAAAATACATTTAAGGATTTGGGTACTTTTTCAAAATGTCCATAGATTTACATTAAACTTACAGGGTTTGAAGAAAATGATAGTGGAAAGCTTCCCTTCAAATATTACTTAATAATGAGGTGCTGTAGTATTTGTTTTGAGAAATTAGTAAAACAATGTCATGAAAATATATTTGTAAATGCTTAAAATAATTTTAGTCTCATGAGACCAAAATTATTTTCATAACATTGTTTCACTTATTTTCCAAAAACTACAGCACCTCAGCACGTAATATTTTCAGGGAAGCTTTCTACTATCATTATCTTCAAACTGTGT
The DNA here is from genome assembly GCF_902459465.1 of Asterias rubens. Taxonomy (NCBI): domain Eukaryota; kingdom Metazoa; phylum Echinodermata; class Asteroidea; order Forcipulatida; family Asteriidae; genus Asterias; species Asterias rubens. Next base: position 11,031,254 of record NC_047079.1, read on the forward strand.
AAGTTTAGTGTAAATCTGTGGACATTGTGTTTTTTGTCCTACAAAAAGTACATACACCCTTTAAATACATGCCACACCATGTGTAGGAGTATCAATTACAAAGTTCAATATCCACTATTTTCCATTTTCATATGCAGTGAGCTGTACCAATGTAATGTAATTTTTCACAGTGCAGTTGATGTTACAATTGAAACTCTTATCACAGTGTATATTAATGGGTTAAAAATGACTATAAGTTAGTATACACATAATGAATGTTTATGGGTGAAATGGTGCGAATTATGTTCATGAGTTGAAAGATGGAATGTTCTATTCAACGAGGCGGAGCCGAGTTGAATGGAACATTCCAGCTTTCAACGAATGAACATTTCGCACCATTGCACGAATGAAAAACATTCATTATTTGTTTTATATAACATCCAAGTAGATCTTTGGAATTTTGATTAAAAGATACAACTTTCAAAACAAACAAAACGTAGGCCTACAATTTTTAATTGTAGAAGCCGAATGTTAAGTAATTATACTACCTTGCAGTAACACTGCTGCATTACCAAAGACACGCGCACGCAGTGATATGTGTTTACTCAGCCTTTTCGTTCCATCCGAAAAGTACTATTGCACGCTGGCAGCGTGCAATGGTACTTTTTGGATGGAACGAAAAAGCACGGTGAGTGACTCAGCGTGCAATGGCACTTTTATTTGCTATCACGTGACGGACAATCCTCCAATCAAATGGCAAGGATCTGCTCGGGTGTTATATAATATGGGTTATTCCTTAATAATTATTCCTTCGTTAATGCCTAAATGAGAAAGACTGCAAGGTTAATATGCAAGCACATGACTATCTCTGGCAAAGTTATGGGTTTTCCCAGAGCAAACCAAATTCTTCTTCATCAGACAGCACTTTTTTATAAGTGACATTCATCTTGCAAAGTATTTGATTATAAAAAAAGTTATAAGGGATAATAGTGCTATTTATCTTGAAGTAAACTAAGTGAAGACGTAGAAATGTTTTGAAAAACCTCTGCAAAAATAGTTCCATGAAACCACTTAAAAAAAGCAATCTTCCTCAATCCTCCACTATCCTCAACTCTATGTTAACTCAACACCAACATATTTGGACTTTGTTTAGACTGGTATGCCTGGCCTCATGCTAAGAGTGTGTGGTTTGGGGGTACAGTTCCAAATCCACCAAAATACTCCACTCTATGGTAACTCAAAACTCAAATGACCGGACTCTGATAAAATTTTCTTGGCTTCATATCTAGCATGTCTAGAGTGTGTGGTTTGGGAACAGTATCAAATCCACCAAAATACTCCACTCTATGGTAACTCAACAACCAACTGTCTGAACGTTGATTAACATGCCTGTTCCATGCAGTGAATGTGCAATTGTTATTTGGTCCTACTGGTCTTACAGTCCTCCGCAACCAAACATCTTCTTGAGGAGGATTCCGGACGGTTGGGTTTAATTTCTATTTTCATATCGATTAATAATGTTCGACAAACATGAATGCCACATGCAGAGTAAATAATGCAACTGAACATATTTGGAAAATTAAATACTGGCAATGCACATGCACAAGGGGAAATAGAGGAAAATCATATCATGTAAAAAGGCATGCAGTTCTATGTTTAATGCATGTGATGTTTAAGTGTACATTTTCTCCTGTGAACTGGAGAATTCATCAGTCAGTAAAATTAGTAGAAATGTTCATGAAATTTTGCCAACCATACCATGAATTACCCTATGCTACCACCAACCAGCCAGATTCAATGTGCAAGCCATATTTTCAAAAGTGAAAGCCAGCACTTACTAACCAACCACAATCTACAAGCCACATACCCAAAACCCTACCAGCACAAGCCATCGAGAAAAGCCATTAGGCAACTTAAGAAGGCCGATCAACCGCTAACCCCCAAACCAGCCACTTTTAATCAACAAGCCCGATAATCAAAATCCAAACCAATACAATGAATACATGTAAACCTTTAATTGCTACCCCAAAACATCAGCCAATTTAGCAAGCCAGAAAATCAGATGACCAGCAGCGATTAGGCAAAAGACAAGTCAACAAACCTGTGCGCAAGCCAACAAACCTGTACCAAGCCTAATATTACAAAAGCCAAGAGGCAAGACAAGTGAATAACTTTTTAAAGCAGGCAATTTCTGCAAGCCACAACAGCAAATAGCCACCAAGGAAAAGGCAAAGACAAATCAGACAAGAATGGCCGCCATCAAACATCTGCACAACAAGCCACATTCCTTCCAGGCTACAATAGGCCATTTGCGAGTTAGAGTCGAGTAATGTCTGGTAAAATGACTTACTTAGTCAAAATGTACCGCTTACATTTGAAGTCCTCAGACTATAAAGATAGTTGCTATGTCAAATGGTTCGAGACAAGCTTTTGTACAGCAATCACCAGATGAGCGAACCCTGATACCGTTGTGCCATACACATCCATTCCCGCCCAGAACAAAATTGTGACTCATCAACTAACAGGTACAGGGTGAGAATCTTCTCTACGGAAAGTGTGTAAAAGAAAAAGTGTGCGTTCTATTTTATTATTATACCTTAAAGCTGTGTTCATGTTGTGATTGTTGATGTGAAACTTCTTCCATCTCTTGACGAAGACGCTGTGGAATCAAATATATGTGGACAAAAGAAAATACTTGAAATTTGTTTAGACAGACAGGGGCGGAAAACATACCTTCTTTTTGGTGTAAAATGAGACATGCAACAGCTGTAGGGTTTATGGGTAACACACTTTTGGGTAAGACACACATACACTGCATGCATTAGTGGTCGTTCCTCTAACAATTTTGTACACTCAAAAACATCAAAAACTTTAAGCATGAATTTCGAATACAACCTGCGAAAAAAAGGATGTTTTACTCCGACATTTTTGATTCATGCAAATACTTACTCAGGTTAAGTAAGGGTGGAATGCGACATTAAAAAAGTGGTAAGTCAGAGTGCTTTTAATATTAAAGCCATCTTGAACCTCAGTAAAACCCTGGGATTACATAAGGTTCAAGTACCCAGTTGTTATAGACCGTGTGACCCATGACATCACATGTTTACAAAAGAGCCACGAAGTCTGGACTTCCTGCAGGCACAAACTGTACACAGCCTCTTAAACAATCCCTTTGAATACACCTGCAGATTGGAATTTTTCATCCCGAGCAAGAGCGTCTTCAAGCTTTTTACCTAACAAACAAAACTCTTTATTTCATCTGATAAAATTTAGTTCCTTAAAATAAAAAGTTAATGTCAACTTTTGACTGGTAACCAACCTCTCCTTCCATACTGCTGTTCCTAATGAGCTCATTGACGATTAGAAGGGAACCGTGGACTCGATCATCTCGGTTAAGACCCTTCTCCCTCGAAGTAACTTCCTCGAACCCCTTTTCTGCCTCTTCGTAAGTTTGCTTCAGGAAAAGAAAAATTATAATAAGAGTTTCATTAATCATTTATTAATTCTGGCTGTGAACCAAGGGTTCTCAGAAGTGCCAACTTAATCACTGTACTAGCCAAGCACCCAATAGAGAGAAGACAATGAAGGAAGTTTAAGTTTTAGATGTAGGAGGAAAACGCTAGAGAATTACTCCAGGGAAAACCAACGCAGTCAGGTAGGGACTGAAAACCCAATCCACGTAGTTCCCCTGATGGGATTTGAACCAGTGTCCTAGAGGTGGAAGGCAAGGCAAGATACTAAGATGCCAATCCAACAGCCCAGTAATAATAATGTACCAAGACTTGGCCATGAGACCTTCGTAAGGTTTTGGCAGTGAAAAGGAAAAGTAGTCCCTGTGGTGGTTGGAGCACTCGGCACTTTTCCCAAAGCACTGGGGAAACATCTAGATGAAAACGCGACAAAAGTAAGGGTAGATCCATAACAGGCGATGCTTTGAGAAACTGTGAGGATCATAAGAAAGACCCTTGAGATCTAAGGCTTCACGTCGTAGCCGGACTCAAGGGGTTAACGGCACAAAGGAAAATGTTATCTTTCTTTTGCATGCTGTGAAAGATTGTTAGGAACTCCTGAGGACTATGCAGCACCAAATCAAAATTGAAGGCTGTTTATATCAAAACACTTTAACACAATGGAGTCAACTTCACTGTTCAGAACTGGGCAAATTGGAAGGTGGCTATGGACTTAGTTGACACTTTGCTTTTGGGTAATTTTTTTGATTCTTAAATTTTTAATGTGATCTACTCGACTACCGTTGGCAAGATTGAGGTTTTTATTTATGTCACATGGGAAGAAGAGAACTAAGCAATTTTCTGTACCTTGTACCACTGTGGTTTTTGCATTTCCTTGGTCTCTCGCTGTGACGTCAGCTCTAGACATGCCCTAAGCGCTGCCACGGCAGCCTCCCGAATGGATTGCTGAAATTCAAAGGGATATAAAGAAGTATGAAACAATGAAAGCCAACATTTGTTTCAACCTGTTGGGTTGTCAGTGGAAGTGCATGTGGGTAAAATTTTGGGTCGTTATGACTGCTGTGACTATTTTTGGCACAAGTCACTTGTGCAGGTTTCGAATTTGGAGGGAATATCCACAAGAACGCACAGCTTGTAGCTCAAAATAACTACCAGACCGGATTTTGTTGTAGAAGACAAGATTAAAAATGAGAACAAAAACTTACGTAGACAGAATTTAACATGCATTCAATTTATTGTATTTACTCGAATACACTAAGACAGTGAAGAAGATATTAATCTCTTTTGTCTTTCAAAAGTATACTTTGTCACTCAACAGAATAAAAGGTATTTAAAATCCGACCCCAAGACAACGTTTGAACCCAATTTGTTTTGTTATTACACAGTGAGGTATTGTTCGATTGAAAAGCCAAGACTGCTGGACTTGTTTGGTTCTATATTTACGGGACAGATGTTCAATGGGAAACTTTAGACTATCTGCCAATCACCAAGAGAGGGCGCTCTCCACCAGATAATGTCAACAACTTAGGAATAGGAGAAGCATGAGTGACGGTCACTGACAGCAAATACCTTGTGTTTTGCGTGCTTTTGATTTTGTATTTAGATTTAGCCAAACTGTATTTTGTTTCTCATAACACAATTCCAGCATAAACCAAACTGTTCTGGAACAGGACGTACTGGACACGAGTTCCCCTATGATAACAAGCGGTGTGCACGAGGTTTTGGGAGTGTTTCTTCTAGGGTAATTAGCAAAAATTCCAAAATGCTGACCTACCAAAAAATGAGAAGAAATCTGAAGTTTAGTTGTATGACAATGTATCTGATTTAATTTTCAAGAGGCTGAGAGACTTCTAAATATTTTTTGAGTATTTTTGAATGTTAAGCATTTACCATCGTTTGCTATAGGAGTTGTGCACCCTTGCCTGGTAGGTCTGCTGCCCTCTAGTGGCAGAGCTTTCAAAAAGTCTCCAATTCATTGGCCTTGGGCTTGGGCTTTTATACAGTCTCTTTTACAGGGCTAAGGATTTGTATAAAGATGGAAGAATGAAGAGATGTTAAAATGCTTCTTACCTTTGGATCTCTGACAGCATTGAAAATATGATCAAAGAAACTCTGCACCTGCTGGAAGAAGAATGTCGGGGTGTTCTCTGCCAACTCCCGAAGCACAAGAACCTAGATCAAGATCAAACAAAACACAATCAAATTTTATTTTAGCACTCACCATCATTTGAATAGGGCACCTTCCCACAATTGTCAAAAAGGGTTAATAAATACACATATATATACGATAAAATCGTTGATCTCACTAATCAGTCAGCTTCTCCCTTAACAGTGCAGTGGTCCACTGGCCAAATGCCAGTTAAAACACCAGGGCCCAACTTCATGGCTCTGCTTACCGCCGAATTCTGCGCTTACGATCGCGATTCCCCGCTTACGTGCGAACACCAAATTTCTGCGCTAGCCTTGTAAGCGTAGAATGCCTAGTAACGCAGAGTATGCACCCTCAGAAGCCAAAATTTGCCGCTTACCCGTGAAATCTGCTTGCTGTAAGCACAGAATTCCCTGCCTCCATAAGCGCCGATTCTGTGCTTACGGTAAGCAGAGACATGAGATTGGGCCCTGGTGACCAGTCAGAATTCTTTTGAAATGGTTCAGCTGGCTAGCTAAGTGTTGGTAAGCAACCATACTATATTTGAATAATGACAAGTAAAAAAAAGCTGACAGAGTTAGTAAAATGACAAGCTACACTGGACCTGCTGGCTAGTCACTTAAAAAGTTAAAAACCGCAAAGCCCTGCAATCAATGTGTAAAGGAACTTGGAATCAATGACACACAGAAGCTCCAGAATAAATCTGTGTAATGAATCAAGTACGTGTACACCTCAAATTTGCCAACCATAGCCGTCGAAACATGTCTTGCATTTAAGAGATGAATAAATTACTGTATTATTATTAGTGTAAACTCACAGCTGCATGTCTCCTTCCCTCATTCCGGTCCCCTCCCAGCCATTCAAGCGCTCTACGAACTTCAAACTCCACGTACTCGGGAGTGAAGGTACCTCCAGCCATAGCAAGTCTCCCAATCGCCTTAGCAGCCATTTCCATAACGGCAACATCGTTAGATGGGAGGAGGATACGAAGGTAGTTGGCAAAGCGGGTGATACGATTGGCATTGTCACTATCAATGCTGATCAGGCTTACTGTAAAATAGTCAGAAAAGTAGGAGATAATTAACAATAATAAGAATTTGGGTTCAAACAATTTAGAAAATTGTCCGGATGTTGTAGTCTTAGATAAAGTGAAGAAGATGTGTCATCTTATACTAGACATAGCTGTGTCGGAAGATTTAAAGGTAGCTTCGCATGAGATGGAAAAGATCCAAAAGTACCAAAACCTGGCCAAGGAACACTGTAAGGTTTGACAGGTGAAAGTGAAGGTAGTCCCTGTAGCGGCTGGAGCACTTGGAATCACTCCCAAAGCACTAGGGAACAAATCAATAAATCAAGAAGTGATTGACTAATAAATAATTGACTACTTACTGACAGCTATTATTCCTCCCTTCTTCTCGTTCACGTATTGACTGGAAACCAATTCAATCACGACCACACAGACCCATAAGCCATTCAAATAATCAGTAAATCAATAAGTGGTTGATTAATAAATTGACTACTTACCAATAGCCATGATTCCTCCCTTCTTCTCATTCACATCTTGACTAGAAACCAATTCAAAGATGTGATGGTTGAGTTCATCCATGAATGATGTCCTCTCATCTTGCGACATCTCACGTAGCTCTGTCGTTACATAATGCTGCAGGTTCTTCGCCGTCTTTGTCCGCGTCTCTTCGTTGCGGCTCTTCAGGCCGCTTACAAACTGGTTAATCATCGTAGCGTTTGGTGGTTAACTGAATGAGTGTTAAATAAATCACAAGTTGGAAAAGCAACAGTTTTATCAGGAATTTGTGAAAAAATTTAGAACAATTTCCGCCACAAGTTTTTCATTTGTTATTAAATAAACTAGTATCTATTCTAATTTACTTAAAAATGTGATTCTTTTAAAAAAATATAAGATGATGTTTAAGTGAAAAAGTGGTGGCAGGATTCAGAAATCTTTCATTCCAGAATTTCATCTTTGAGAGGTTAGAGAGGATACAGCCATTCTGCGGAAATTTATCCTGATATTTTATAAGAAAAGTTTCCGTATGGGGCGGTATGGCAACGGTGCAGTGCCACCACTTTTCATTCGATATGAAATAATAAAAATATAGTCTAATTAGTAATTTACCTCAATGAGATTTCCCTTTTAGTAAAAATGAGTAAAAAAGTGGTGGCGCCAAACGGAAAGATATCCATTTTATATATGCACTTGCTCTAAACTTTGGACTTGGACTTGTGGTGGTGGGCGGGGATTTTTTAGAAACTGTAATGTAATTTAAATTTGGCAAAATTATCATTTTTCTTTGCATGAATTGATTGGAAACAACAACAACACAAATGAAAATAATAATTAATATGAAACAAATGAAATAATGGAAACATGTTCAGTCTTACTCTGTCATTTGACATTTAGAACACTTTTTGGCAACATTTACTTCTTAGCGAAAAAATTATTGTCAACATGTTTGACCTTTGACCCGCAGTGCAGCCTACGATAAAAAAAATGAAAGTTCAAGTTGCGTTTTGTAAGAAAAAAACAAATGCTCGTGGGTCGCTCTAAACCACAGTCTGTAGCTCAAGATTTATCTCCATAAATGAGGTATGTCGGTATTATTTTCTTACCTCAAAACTAAGCGTATTTCTCGCTCTGTAACCTCATGTAACAGACTACATCAAACTCTGAAAAGTTTATCGGCCCTGGAAGTCGCCATTTTTCATCTAACCTCTTTCAAACAGATGGTCTATTTATTGTTTACATCTTGTTTTTATATATTATAAATAAAATTAAAACTCTCATTGCTTGAAAAAACTACATAAGTGACTACGTTATTAAATATTAGTTATTTTAACATTATATTATTAAACCTAAATAAGAATATTTGGACGGAGGCTAAATGTCAAATGTCACTAAATTGTAACTGGTATGCGTGTGCAATTCCAGGCGTAAGCCAATACATTTGTGCGGCACCAACTAGTCATCGCAATGATCTATTTTTAGCTGATACACACATGTACTGTTTTGTAATCTCGAAATGACATATGCGACGGGATTTGCATCACCCGAAAAACACACATTGTTTGTAACATTTAACGAGTGGAAGTTGCGACCGACTAACACTCAGCTGCAGTGAGAGCTTGAGGTATAACAGTATTTGGTCGTGTTTGATTTCTTTGACTTTGATGAGCTGTAAAGGTGTTCAATTTATTGAGTTTTTCATCTTCGGAAGTAAGTTAAAAGATTTTGTGCTAGGGCCTACGCCTACGACTACGTATCAAATGTACGCGCGCGCCCTATCTGCTGAATTCCACTGCACTGCACCATGGAGATTTTCTTCCTCCATGACTGCACCACATGCTACAGTACACGTAACACTACACTACACTACACTTTAGTATTTCAAAATTAGTCATGTCAGTTTTTGTTGTCATCAATTTTCTCAAACTACATAACTTTTGTTTGCTTTGAATTGATGGAAAATATTTATTTTTGTTTTATTTCAGGTTTTCAAAATGGACCATCCGAATAATAAAATGATGAATGGCAACGGTTCAGCTTTGAGTATAACAACAGTTTCAGAACCGGACGGACGAGTATCAGTCAAACCTGACCTGAGAAAAACGTTGAAGTCATACATCGTTGCGTTACGTCCGTGGTCATTCAGTGCATCGCTCAACCCCGTCATTCTCGGTTCAGCGATAGCGTTTAAGACACAGCCGGAGCAGAGCGTGACATCTGGTAACTTGGTAATCTTCATGGCCGCTTTGGTCGCTGTACTGTCTGTGCACGGTGCAGGAAATCTTGTCAACACATACTACGATTACATGAAAGGAATCGACAGCAAAAAGAGTGACGATAGAACTTTAGTCGATGGAATTCTCTCCCCGGATGATGTAGCGACATTCGGCCAAGTCTTGTATATTGTTGGTTGTCTCGCCATCGCAGCCTTGTACTTTTTCTCGCCGGCTAAACTCGAGCATATTGCTCTTTTATACTTCGGCGGGTTATCCAGCTCATTCCTTTACACAGGGGGACTCGGACTGAAGTACTTAGCGCTCGGAGATCTTGTGATTATGTTTACTTTTGGACCATTATCCGTTATGTTCGCTTACACGATGCAAATCGGCACAATGCATATTCTACCGTTGTTATACGCCATCCCACTAGCTATGAACACTGAAGCTATACTTCATAGCAACAACACGCGAGACATGGAAGCTGATAAGAAAGCTGGGATAGTCACAATAGCTATGTGTCTAGGCAAGACAGGCTCGTATATTCTCTACACCCTCCTTATGTTCGTCCCTTACATCACATTTGCAATTATGGGCGTCAACTTCTCCTTGGCGTATCTACTTCCGTTTTTGACTCTTCCGATGGCTTTTAGTCTGGAGAAGGATTTTCGGAGAGGCGAGATGGCAAAGCTACCCCAGCGGACAGCGAAACTAAACCTCTTATTCGGAGCGTTGTATATCCTAGCATGTTTGCTTGTAAATAGGAATGCTATGCCAGGAGTTTTAGATGTTGCGGCTCTATCAAAGTAAATGTGTTCTAAAAATTGTGTGTAAAATATATAGTTGTTGATTATTGATAACTTATTGAATTTGCTCCTGATGTATGACAACACAAGCTCAAACAGTGCCCACACAAAGGTCAAATGAGGTCACTGAGGTCAAATATGTTCTACATGTACCATGTACACATAGCTTTACATTGTTTGACCTTGGCCAATGTAGCCAATTCAATTGGGTTGTACACGTAGAAACTTGACAAAACAGTACATAAACAATCACAATTTATCACCAAGGTCTAATTTCATAAACAAATATGAATTTAGAAATTAACGGAGAACCAACCAGTCACTTGCAGTACACATGTACTTCACATTGCACTCTGGCTGGTAAACTGTACTTGCTAACTGCTAAGCAACATGTTTTAACGCTTAGCATTTTTGTGTGTTTGTGAGATCTCTATGAATGAAGGCCTATGTTTTTTTATACAAGTTCGCCTTTTGTCAAGTTCGCCATTGATCTAACTGAACATAACAAGTGGATTTGTTTGTACCTGTCTGCTTGCAGTGTGAAGGTTTTTAAAGGCAGTGGACACTATTGGTAATTACTCAATAATTATCAGTATAAAATCTCACTTGGTAACAAGTAATGGGGAGAGGTTGATAATATAAAACATTGTGAGAAACGGCTCCCTCTGAAGTGACGTAGTTTTCAAGAAAGAAGTAAATTTCCATGAATTTGATTTCGAGACCTCAAGTTTAGAATTTGAGGTCTCGAAATCAAACATCTGAAAGCACACAACTTCGTGTGACAAGGGTGTTTTTTTCTTTCATACTCATCTCGCAACTCCGACGACCAATCAAGCTCAAATTTTCACAGGTTGGTTATTTTATGCATATGTTGAGATACACCAAGTGAGAAGACTGGTCTTCGACAATTACCAATAGTGTCCAGTGCCTTTAATGACCAAACCAGTTGTCATAGAAAAGACAAATTGAAACATTGTGAAAAGTCATTTGCTATTCAGATTTGAATGTCTAATACAACAATACATTGTTTGGTTACTGTCGCTTAAAGTTAATGCTCAATTTAAATTCCTTAGACTATCCCTTTGTTGCCATATGGATGCAAATGCAAATATGATTCAGGGCAAGCTTTTACATTACAACCTCCAGAGTTCAGATCAGCACAGACTGATGTCCTTATTAAAGACACTGGACACTATTGGTAATTAGAGAAATTGCAGAGAAATTTGTTTTTTGGGGGTAACCCAACATGAAAGCAAAACGTGTACAATGTACATGTATACAGCTTTTTAAAGACAGTGGACTCTATTGGTAGTTGTCAAAGACCAGTCTTCTCACTTGTTGTATCTCAACATATGCATAAAATAACAAGCCTGTGAAAACTTGAGCTCAATTGGTCGTCGAAGTTGCGAGATAATAATGAAAGTAAAAACACCCTGGTCACACGATGTTGTGTGCTTTCAGATGCTTGATTTCTTGACCTCAAATTCTAAATCTGAGGTCTCAAAATCAAATTCGTGGAAAATGACTTCTTTCTCGAAAACTACGCCACTTTAGAGGGAGCCGTTTCTCACATTGTATTATGCTATCAACCTCTCCCCATTACTTGTTACCAAGTGAGGTTTTATGCTAATAATTATTTTGAGTAATAACCAATAGTGTCCACTGCCTTTAGACACACATTGCATTGAGAATTGTGTATGGGCGTTAAAAAAATGCTTGCCTAGCTGACCATGTGGCATACAATGTTCACAGCAATACTGGATGTAGTCTGAGGAATTCAAAATGAGCATCCAGTTTTGACCAAACGATGCATGGTTTTAGACATTCAAACCTAGAGCTCTCACAAATGGCTTTTTAGCAATGCACATACATCTATGAGTATGCACGTTGGCTTAAAAACACAAATACACTACATACAATGTACATTTTAAGGTAACATGTACATGTACATGTGCAATACTATGAAAGTTATTTATTCATCATCACCATGTTGTATTTATTTGTATTATTGCTTTGTTCTGTTTTTATTTAGTATGATTTTATCGGGGTTTACATACTGTATGGTTTACTAATACTTTGAATAAGTTAAGATGTTCCGTAATTGTTAAATTTACATTTAATTTCTTTGTGTTTCTTTAGTTTCTCTCAAATATTCTATCTAACTCATTGGTTACTTGATTTTGGAGGGATGGGCCAACAATTTAAATATGCGTGAACAAGATGGCAAGACTTTCCCTTTGTTAATTTCATTAAACGCTAGCCATCCCTCAACCATCAAAATCTTATGTGTGTTTGTTTGATTGATTCTGTTTGACTGAAGACTACACTGGTTAACTTTTAAAATGCTTTACATGGGATCAGGTATACCACCATAATCAGAGTCCAATAGTTTGGGTGTTGAGTCAGTTACCTATGGTGTTAGATTGAGTACTGGACTTAGTGCTTTACATTGGATCAGGCATACTGTACCACCATATTATTATCAGAGCCCAGTTGAGCTATGTACCATGGCTTTGGAATTTGTAAAAGCGAGGAAGAATCTTAGTAAATAACTCAGATACTCTACTAATAATTATACAGTATCCATCTAAATAATAAATTATCCGTTTTTATTTGGTCTTCTGTTGATGAAATTTTTCTAAGAAACTAATTTCTCTTTTGTTTGGAGATTTAACTTGTTTGTTTCAGTGAATTTGAATGCGTGGTGATGATGAAACTGAACTAATCTTTGCTGAAAATGACAGGGAAAAGATAACACCTTTACTACAAAATTTAATCTTAAATGTCATATACTTACTTTGTCTGAAAAGTTAAAATGTTAGTTATTAAAAGATAAACACCTAATGAAATGATTTGTTATAAATAATTAATACATAACTATTAATCAAATTTAATCTAATAATATGATTAGACTTTCCCTGAATATGTGGTAGGCATTAATTACACATTCTAACTCCTATTTTGCAAAGGCACTTTGCAATTTAAAATTATTGATATAAAATCAAAAGGGTTTAAGTGTACAAGTTAACATAAGGGCACCAATGCAATGGACATGCACTATGGGCATTATTAATCCCAGTTTTCTTTGTGTTAAAGTCAGAACCTGTTTGTTGTTTAAACATATAGAAAGGAACCTTCCTCTGTGGTTGAAAGTCTTGACATGTTTAAAATAGTTTGCATTTTCGATTTGCTGCAATTAAAATGTGGTATTTAAGCCAGTTTGTCAAACCATGATAATGTACATGTACATATAGTTGGGTTTGAATTATTGCGTTTTGGGCCAAAATCGTAAACTCGTCATCCGTAAAGCCTTCCCTGCCAACACATACGTAGCCTTTTGTCAATGCCTTTATGGCTTGGAGAGCCGCGATCCCAAGCGACTGGAACGGGGGACCACGCACGCGAGTGGCGAAGCCAGGCCTTGAAAAAAGGGCTGAGGGCATACAACCACTGGTACTCTGAAAGCCACTACTTTTATTTAAAAAGATTGTTACTTTTTAAAGCCTTCTGCTAGGGTAGAAACGTCATCATGCCACTAACTATTAAAAACAAAAAAATTATACCCACCCATGGTGTCACCGCAAATTGTATTTAATGCATGCAACTTTTACCAATAAAAACTGCGGGGGAACATGACCCACTCCCTTCATTCATGTATTGAAAATCGAAGATTACAATGAAAGGCACCCTTTTTACATGTACCTCGTTCTTCCTCGCACACCCCAACCTCCCAAAACAAATTCTGGCGCGCCATCGTCGGTGTGTCATCAATTGCGACAGCGCCCTCTCGTCACACAATCAAGACAGTCTTTGCAACACCCTTGCTCGTGTCTTATAATGATTCCCAATCTTTAATTAACCACAATCATCATCCTTCGTCCTTGGGCGCAATAGTAGAAGTAGCTTTTATAAAATGGTGCCAGATTGCTTTATCCCTCATTAACCATTATACAAATAAGGGATTCAATTTTGTGGGGGAATATACATGAAATCTTGGTTTTCGTATTCCATTTTTTCCGACTCGCTCTATAAAACTAATTAATACTTTATTAGAGCAGAGAGTTAATTCACCTTCAAAATTACAAGGGCAGAACACTCGACTCGGCTGGATTGTGTCCTGTTATTTCGCTAATTATTTAATAAACGGGATGTTTCAAGTTTTACTTTGCATTCATTACCAGCAAAATCTACATTATAATTAAAACATTTTGTCAAGAGCATCAACTTGCCGGTACTAATAATTGCTCTTTGTTAATTTTGACACGTGTACATGTGTGCAAATTTAGGCTACGTGTAGGCCTACGTTTTTAGAGTTGTATGAGTTCTATTCTACCCAAAAGCAACTCATTTTGTTGTATATTATCATTAATTTATCTTTCATCCCAATTACCTAAAATGATACGAAAGCGTTGAAGAAGAAAATATAATAAGTATGACTTAGTTACAAGTCTTTCGTCATGCTTGTGGACTCAATAACTTATGACATTATGACCATAGAGCTAAAATGCATAGGAGCTATAATAGCTCCTATGCATTATGACTCGCTTATTCATAGTTTCATATCTGACTTTAATAATAGACTGTCTTTCTTTTCGCACAGGCCCTTTTAAGCCTCGGTAAACTACAGTTATAACAACACATTTTATTTGATAGTTTATTTTAATTGGCCTACACAGTGAACTTTGATTCGCGTTATTAGAAAGTTGGCAAAACAGTAAAACGATTTCCAGTAATGGCGCCCACTTGTGGTTGTCATTTCTGTCCGCGTCATTCGGGCGGGGTTGGAGGGGGGGGGGCTCTCAACTGGTATTGATCGATTATGACCTTACTAATAATGACAACGCTTTTGCCCGCACACTGATTGATTGATTTTTTGGTCACGTGTAAGAGAAAATAAATTCAGACTATTGTTCTGTACATAACCTATCAGAACACTGTGCATAATTTGTTTTCCCTACAAAGCTTCGATCAGAGTACGAGTTTTTTTTTAACCCCCCAAAAACCCAGTTTTTTAATCAACATTTCTTCGATAGAAAGTAAAACAAACATTTGAGCAAACCATGTGAGTTTATTTGAGCCTTTGTGTGCAGTTGATGCCCCGCTTTGTGGTCGGAAAACGTCATCCAGTTATCGGTGAGTAATTGTATTTTTGTGGTACCCAGTTTTAAATATTGCGATATACTTGTGTTCAGAAATAATGTTTAACCAAATTAATCCATAATTAAAATAATGATATTGGTGTTTAGGGGAATGTTAAAGACACTAGACACTATTGGTAATTGTCAAAGACTAGCCTTCACAGTTGTTGTATCTCAACATATGCATAAAATAACAAACCTGTGAAAATTTGAGCTCAATCGGTCATCGAATTAAGTTGCGAGATAATAATGAAAGAAAGAAACAAAATTCTTGATTTCGAGACCTCAAACTCTAAATTTGAGGTCTCGAAATCAAAATCGTGGAAAACTACTATTTTCTCGAAAACTACATTACTTCACAGGGAGCCGTTTCTCACCATGTTTTATGCTACCAACCTCTCACCATTACTAGTTACCGAGAAAGGTTTTATACTAATAATTATTTTGAGTAATTACCAATAGTGTCCACTGCTTTTAATACAAGTGACCTTAAACTATACCTTGTTTGATTTAGCAATCATATAATGGACTGTATGCACACTTTATTTTATTTTGTATTCAGGAAAGCCAGCCCACTCTATCACACCATGAAGGCTTCATTGATACATTGCGTGTTCTTTGTTGTGTTTTCAAGTGTCATGGCTGAGACACCATACTACCCAAGCTGCCGAAATGGCATCAAATGTGAGAACAAGTAATATCAGGTTTATTTAATTATTTCAGGTTTATTCTATTTTATCAGGTTTATTATTATTATAACAGTTACTTAACTTCTCGGGTAATGACCTTGAAATTATATTTTGAAATTTCGATCCGAAAGCCAATATGGTAGTTGGTAGTAAGCATCATGAGAAACTATTTCATCTGACGTGCTCTCGATCAAAATTAGGATTATAAATCAATTAAATAAGAATTTTAATCTCCAAAGATCACCACGAGACGACTTTTGGAGATTCGAAATTTTCCTGGTTTAAAATTATGCGCCCAGAGATACGGTTGGTACCCGCGGCGTCACCTCATAAAGCCTTACGAATTCGACGTTCTAGATGAAGATACCAAGTCAGTTTTTTGTACTGTTTTCTCAACAATAGGCCTACCTTTAACATTTGAAATTGCTCAAAGAAAAACATTTGGCAGATATAATAATACATTGTTCTCAAAAGCTTACGCATTAATATATTATCCCAAAGTCCCTGGATGAAGAATTATGAATGACATTTTCTTTTTGTTCATATTTTGTTTCCCCTTTTAGCAATTCCCAAAATGGGAACAAATAATTGTTCGAACATTCTGTGCTCCAGCCGATATAAACCGGTTTGTGGCAGCGATGGGGAGGAATATCTCAACGACTGTTCACTGTGCAAAGCAGCATGCACCAATCACAAGTTGTTTAAACGGTGTGATGGGTTTTGTCCTTGTGGGGCGCTGAAGAACCCGACGACTGTTCTAGACCCCAAAGTTTTAGACCCCAAACTTCCGAAGATTGCAGCAAGTGGGTTCTGCTTAATGGATGGTAAGCATATACTGAAATAATTTATCTCTGTCTAATGACTAAAGGATAATAAAACAACCGTGGCTTCAGTTTTTGCGCCATCGCGATTTATAAGAAAAAACAAGAACAATACACAATGACGTCAATACACAAAAAATCCTGCATCCATTTAAAGTAAAAATCAAAAGGGAACCAGTTACAAACAATATACATGACATGGTATTTTGGCTGGTAAATTGTTTCTGCTAAGCAACATTTTCCTTTGCTCTATGTATTGGACTCATAATTATTTCCTGCAGCCGTTTCGAAACCATGGTTTAGGTGGTCCGGACTTTATGATCCGCTTTGATCAAAGCCCATTACAGAAAGTGCAGAAGGAGCCCATGATGCAGCCTATAAGCCTAGCTGTAGCTTCGAAAAGGCCCTAATGTGTTCTGACAGTTTGCAAAAAAAGGATAGACCATTGACAGACCGTTGCTGCATTTTACATTTTTTCAAGGGGTTAATTATACAAAACAACAAACGAACAATTACTATGTAAAAACTAAATTATGTGAAAATGGCACCTGCTGAAAGACACCCTCTATAGCTTCGTAAAAATGTTCTAATATTTATAACGCCATAAAACGATTAGTTTTTCTTTTGTCATTGCAGAAACATGCCCAAAATGACGTTAAATTTGAATCATCGTAAACTGAAAGTATTTCGCCGACTCAGAGCAGGACGGAGTTTCAAATCTACTAAACTGAATAAGAACGAGCTAGTCATAAAAAAATGATTCACAATTAATCAGCCCGCTTGCAGTTAATAACAAAGAACAAAGAACTCCCGTTGTGCTGTAAATAGTTTAGAATACAATTTCATAAGGGCTATTGTTTTGTTATTATTATTCAACATTGATCAACATTGTTATCAACATTTACCCATAATCTATTTAAACACGGGAAAATCAGTAGATGAACAAGACGTTTTATTCTAGTGTATTTCTGTATACTCCAATTTCTAGTGATAATGAGATGGGAAACAATGATCGAATAATGTATTACATTAAATAAAATGGGGGTGCCCTTGCCAACGGCATACACTCGGGGTATGTTTGTTCACAAATAAATGGCTTCAGGAACTGTGTTTGTGTACTACCAGTCAGGCAGATACATTTAAGGGTCAATTTGTTATCAATTGTTTTCACTTCATTAATTTTTACCATAGTAACATGTGTTGATGTCATGTTAAAAGAAAAAATGTAAATAAATTAATACCGTTGCAGTAAAATATATTCCCAACGTATACTTATTGCTCTCAAACTACTGTATTGTTAACCCCGCCTGTCGCTATTGTTTTCCCAGACAATGCCCCAGCGTGAACACCTGTGCGCACACACAGTGGGCAATATGCAAATGAGACACCTGTTCTATCAGAGAGATACCAATCAAAGCTCATATGTGCTTCAAGAGGGCGGTATTCAATTGATAATAATTCATTGCTTGTCATTTTGTACCATTTGTCTTTAAAGGCACTGGATACGTTTGGTAACAACAAAGACCAGTTTTCTTACTTGGTGTATACCAACATAATATGCATAAAATAACATACCTGTGAAATTTTGGGATGAACTGGTCATCGAGTTTGCAAGAGAATAACAAAAAACACCCTTGTTTTACTCTGTGTGCTTTCAGACGGTTTAAAAAATGTTTAAGCTGAGGTCCCTTGTTTTATTATTTGAGGGGAAAATTACCTCTTTCTAATATTGTACTTAACTTCAGAAGGAGCAATTTCTCACAATATAGCACTGAATTTGAGAGTTACATTGATAGTTTATTATACTATAAACAGATCTCCTTTACTCATAACCAAGGACGTTATGTACGTACAATTATTTTGGAGTAACTTTCAATACTATCCAGTGTCTTTAATCTATCTTTAGCTTCTTTAGGGGGTCACTTTGTGCTTCGTGACTCCCGGGGCTGAATCATTTCAGCAATGTCTCCGGCGGTTGGTTTATCATTTGCATCATGAAATTTGTTGTGAAATAATAGTCCACTAAGAAATTTGGCAAGGGGGTATTTTGGGTACGTAGTTGAAGTCATGGTGGGCAAGTAGTTTGCAGAAATCGGACGTGTAATAAACGTTTTAAAATAGTTATTCACTTATGCAAATCTTCAGTGTGACGTCATTTTATAGGCTCAAGGCTGAATATCATGATATAGTAATTCGCGGGCCACGAAGTTTGACGTCAGTTAAGGATAAGAACAGGGGGCCAGTCTAAAGTTCCCACCAAACTTGACGACCGTTAGAATTAAAGAGCGCCCTCAAAAAAAAACCTTTTGATTTTGTTTCTCAAACTAATTGTTAGGCCGTGTCCGAAACGACGACTTCGGCTACTATACAGCTACGTCTAGATCAGCGCGTCTACCAGTGTTGAAGAATAGGCAGACGCGCGCGATCTAGCCGTAGCTGTAGCCGAAGTCGTCGTTTCGGACACGGCCTTAGACGCGCCTGTCGCACTATTGTTTTCCCAGACAATGCCCTAGCATGGACACCTGTGCGCACACACGCTGAGCAATATGCAAATGAGCCACCTGTTTTCTCTCAGACCAACCAATCAGAGGTCTCCACATTATATTTACCCTTGTTTTCTAATTTTGCAATGAATTGTGAATGATCGATTGATTCTCACTGGTCTGTATCTATTAAAGGGACACTCCAATGAAATGATCGATGGTTCTGATTAATTATACTTTTATAACGACAACGTACTATAGGCTCTATTTTATTGTGGTGAGCTAAGTTGTGCCACAGATAATTGTTTGTTTTAGAAAGTAGATGCGTCAAAACATAATGACCCCAAGTTCTGCCACAAGCCAGAACACCAGTCCCCTCTTAAAACAGAGTCCCCTCTTAAAACAGAGAATTATTAAAATGCCATTGTCAGCGCATTACTAATGGAAGTAAATGGCAGAATGTCTGGAGAAATGCTATTTCAACATAATCAAACCTGTACCCAACATTTCTGCCCTTTCTTGACAGAAGGAAATGATTTTGTTAATAATAATTCTTCAGACGACAATACAAGGAATTAAAGTATTTGCCATGGTTGGTGACAACATTTTTTTTAAATAACTTACAATGGACTTCCAAACACTACAAATTTTGAACATGGAAACAACACAAACACGAATGGAGATGTAAATAAAGTTGGTTCCCTTTAATAAAGTATTACAGAGGAATACTCTCAGATTTAAAATACCACATCTGTTGGTCTGGTCCCCCCCCCCCTCTCCACCATCCCTGAACCGTAGCCACGTGTACGTAATACACTTTGGCTTTGTCATTCGCGTTACATATACGTGGCTTAAAATCAAAAGGTATTGTGATAATAATTGATAGAACAAAATAACCAAAACACTGACTGAGATTTGAGTGAAAATAGAGGTCATATTTTGCCGAAGCGGTATTTGTGTGTTGTGCGCTGCAGAGATCCTGTTTTTTTTACGGGCATACCTTCGAATATATTTTTTACTCATCAGACAGCGTGAAAGATTTTCATCAACTTTTGTTTTGAAAACTGACGTACAAGGGTAAGTTTGTAGATTGTTTTTCAAATATTACGGAGTAGGCCTACAACTGACTTTGTGTGTTTGAAGAATCAAAGTTATTTTTTAACTCTCCGGTTGTCGAGAAAAATCATTATGACAAACTATTAATTAAGTCTATAGCTTTGTGACAATGACGCTAAAGTGTAATGCTCGCTTCCTTGAAGGGGTAAACTTTGATTTTTGAGTTCTGTTTGGTGCGATGAAAAGTTAAAAACTGACTTGTTAAACATGTATTTTGTATTTAACAATTTGAACGTTTAAAATATTTTGGACAATAAGTTCTCCCTGTCAACTTCAGCAAAAATTCATTTAAATATCATTTGCACAACTTACAAGTTTACTCATTAATATTAAATCAAATGGGGTTTCTTTTTAGCTACTATCTAGTTCACGAGACGAGTGGATGACACTGACTTTGGCCCAATTTCGTAGAGCTGCTTAGCACAATAAAACTACGCTTACCTCAATAAGGTTACCGGCCAAACGACCATGTCACATGTACAATTTATGAATGGTTCCCTGCTCATTTCTGCTTTTTAGCAGAAATTGTTATAGGCATACCTTCTTTTACACATCGAGTCTATGAAACTGCCCTGCTGGGCACCACTTCAATTAGTAAGGAGGTGTCGATCATGGAGTGGTGTCAAATTACCAATATTAATTGTTTTATCGATTTTATCATTGAAA
Source organism: Asterias rubens (assembly GCF_902459465.1). Taxonomy (NCBI): domain Eukaryota; kingdom Metazoa; phylum Echinodermata; class Asteroidea; order Forcipulatida; family Asteriidae; genus Asterias; species Asterias rubens. The sequence continues at coordinate 11,052,309 of NC_047079.1, forward strand.
GGTTGATCAGCAGATCGATTATCGGCTATAATGGAAGGATGTGGCTGTGGCGTCATTAGGGTGATCATATCACCCATCGTCATCGTGTACCTCTTTCTGACGCTGGGGGCAGCAGATACAGTGGATTCGATTTTCCCGGCTTGCAAAGAAAGAACCCATGCCATCAGTAAGTACTATATACGCTGTTAATGCATTATTGCTTATTCTTGTTTACATTAAGTGTGCACATTTAAGATTTGTTTGTTTATTTATTAGACTATCTTTTTAGAGTTCTTTAAAATACAACGAGTGGACACATAATTATAGTAAATTAAATACAATACAATCATAAACGACATAGGAATCTGAGGAGTTGTCAAGGATTACAAACTAGAAAAAGCGTATTTTCATTGTTGTCCTCCATAATTTTTTTTTTTAAGAGATTACAAACGAGCAATTATTTGAAATTAATGTTTTCTTTCCTTGTTCCCAGAAATACCAAATCTGGTCGACCCCAACCCATGTATATTCAGGTGCCCAACAAAGGTCGAGATGGCTTGTGCAAATGATGGCACGAGTCACATCAACGAGTGTTTCCTGTGTAAGGACGCGTGTAACAATCCCGACAGGCCTATCTTTAAAGTATGCAATGGGCGGTGCCCGTGTAAGGGGAAACCCCACGATGATGTCATGAAGACAGTAGATGATTGCAAAGACGGTAAGTCAAAATAAAGATTTATGTTAGCTTTTGAATGCTAGTACCGCATATACAAGGTTAAAATCCGTTGACTCGTATGCGCTCCGAGAGTAGGTCCATTTCCACGTTCGCACGTAGCGTCCCCCAAAAAAGTTTAAAACTGCGGGAACGGAACGAATCCAGTTTCCGTGTCTTCTTTCTCTTTTCTAGTTTACTCTGTTTTGTTCTTCACTTCTATAATTCTTCTCATTCAAATAATAAACCTCAAGGAACAATGATTTTGTTAGTTAATCTATTTGGGGTTGAAAAGCTGAAAGAATCACCTGATCGGGATTTGAACCAACGACCTCCTTAACTAACGTGCCGGTGCTCTACCAACTTAGCTATCTAGCCCTATGTTGGCGGTCTCCCTATTTTGTCAATATCTGTAATTCTGGGATGACAGCCAGAAAGCCATATAACATTTTCATTGATGAATAATCCACTGTTTTTTTCTTCTGGACAAATACAGGCAAATGTGCGGTAGATGCTTCCGACCACTACGACGAAGACTACGGACTGGATGTCGAAGCACCCGAGGCTAAATACTCGTATCCCGAATACACACGAGAGCAATACGAGAACGGGGATGTCATCCACGAGCTGGATGGGTACTCACAAAGAGGGGACGAGGAGATGGTAGATGGGGGGTATGGTTATACTGAAGATGAGGAGCTCCGTGAATGGGAATATTATGAAGAGGAGTATGAAGATATTGAAGTAGAAGGGGATGATGATGCAGAAGTAGAAGAGGAGGAGGATGTGGAAGGGGAGGGGGAAGAAGGGGAGGATACACTGCAAGAAGGGGAGGGGCGGGATGGGGGAGCTGGGGATGGGGTGGTGGATCATAAGGAGGAAGGGAAGGAGAAAGTTAAGGAGGTTATTGTTGACATGGAAGAAGATGGTGGGCAGGGTAAGGGCAACAATCAGAAGGGGCCTGAGACGGGTAAGGAAGGCGAGGGTGTGCCGCAGAAGGGATCCAAGAAAGCCAGGGAAGAACAAGTAAAGGATAAACAAATTAAAGTGGTGGTTGAAAACAAGGAAGATATTATCAGTTAAAGACCTCAGTGGGGCATGATGCATTTATACTTAACAACTCTCCTATCATATTATTATTAATTTTAATTTTAATTTATTTATCCATTAACTTTCTTTTGGAAAAACAAAACCACTAAATAACATAAATAAATATTAAATAACATTATACTTAGTGCTTCATACACAGTGAATAAGTATTTTACAAAGAATTACAAGAACATGAAATATCATAAGCATTGACAAAAAAAAAGAATATTATGTTATACATCCAAAACAAAGTAGAATATTGTTTCCAAATATAATTTTTTGAAAGTGTTTAGAGTCGGGAATCACATAATGACGTCCAGGAGATTGTTCAAAGTTGTGGCGAGATGGGTATAAACACAATGGACCAACCACAAAGCTGCTTAAACAACAAATATTGATTAACCGTTTCTGCTTAGCAAAAATAAGCATGATACCAGTCAAAGATGGTGCACGAGGAATAGTGTTTTGACTGGTTACTACTTAATTTGTTGGTCTTGGCCCCTTTTTCTGCATCTGACATTGGGCCCGTGGACGTGGGCAAGTTCAATGTGTGCGTTCACTATAGGCCTATACTTATCCTGTTTATATTAATTATTTGCATTCCTTAAAATTGTCGACTTTTAATAAAAGTTTGAATTGTGTTCATTAAAAAAGGCAAAGTTATATTAACAGTATTTCTTATCAGAGTGTCACATTATGTTTTAAAATAAAATATGTCAATACTATTCTGCGTGAAATAATATATTCAATGTTTCAAAGGTTCAAATAATATTCGCGAAATAAAGTCTACAAAACTACACGCAAATTATACGTAAATCAACAACCAGGCGTTTCACTTCCCTTGTTTTTAAGTGCATAATATATAAATAGTTTTGCAATTTCACGCAATTTCATTGGTTGATCTTATGTGCACAGATATTGAGTTGCACCTGTTTTGCAATTTCACCCAATTTCATTGGTCGATCCTGCGACGCGCACGCGTCTCTCGCAGCCAATGAAGTTCAGTGGATTTGTCACGCGCGGTCTTGCACAGACAAGTGCACGCCTATTATTATCCGGAGGTCGTACGATGTAAAATGAGCAGACGTTAAATTTCTTAGTTTTTTACAAAGTTTTCAAAAATGTTAGAATTTGGCTTGTGAATGACTTTTTGATGAACGACTCTGAGATCGTTTGGATTTGTCTTTGTACACCTTTTTCACGGAAGTTTTTTTTACTAAATAGTGAATACGAAATGTTATGCATCTTTTTCTAAATGCTAAAACTCATGAAAAGTTTAAAACTAGGTTCACGAAATTGTTTTGTTGTTGTAAGCATCACTTCAGCTGTGATGTGACAAAGGAGTAGTAGTGTTTGTAGAGAAGGGCTAACGAACAACACAACTTGTTGATTCACGACTCACTTTGTCGGGTTCCCAGACTGCCCATGCCCGATGTTAAAATTACTAATTAATTAGTGGTTAACAAACATGGCGCCACCACACATGAGAGTGACATGAAGTTTTGAACAACATGTTCATACCACTGTAGTATCTCGATAAGTTCTTCTCTGATAAGTTTGTAGGTTATGTTGTACATTAAGCCAAGCACATGTACTGATATAGTAAAAACTGTTTTAATTTAAATTGCGGACAATGAAGCAACAGTGTATTCTATCAAACATTCCGGACTCAAAGTATACCCTGAGTTCACTTCGTCATGACATACATTAAATACGAAACGTTCCCGCATGTTTCGTGTTTAACATAACTTACAAGTCAAAAGCCCCATTTACAGCCTAAAAACATAACAATGGCAGCAGCTGTTGTACATACATACCACGTGTATAATTCTTGAACAAAAACCTTTTTGAACTGGCTTACCTTGGTACGACAATCAGCGAGGGTGGACAGCGACCTTTTGGTTTCCTGTTTTCATGAGTATTGTCTGAGGTAGATTTATCGTCTGCTTACAACACACAATCACATGTTGTAATTTTTCTTGCAAAGTTGTTGACAGTTCCAAACATAACTTGCGAGAATTTACGTGTACAGCTTGTACAATGAAAAAGGCGTTCTATATGCCTATCCTGGGCAACTGGGAAGCGTAAATTAACCGCATTTTACAAGAAGAACACAGCAGCAAGACGGTAGAGCAAACTTTATTCCACAAGTTTCTACAATGTCAATACATTGCTGCAACTACCTGATTGAGGGCGCTCTTTAATTCTAACGGTCGTGTAAATTAGCGATAACTAGACTGGTCCCACGTCTTATAACGATAAAGACAGATTATTGGTTTAAGAGAACGAGTGAAATCATTTGATACAATGTACACGTATTACATTATACGTACGTCAATCCTTGCCAAAATCACCTTTGACCTCGCATAATTAAAAAACAAGTAAAGTGACGTAAAACTTAAGATTTGCATAAAGCGAATAATTATTTTAAAACGTTTATTTCACGCCCGATTTCTGCTAACTACTTGCCCACCATGACTTCAAATACGTACCCAAAAGACCACTCTGCCAAATTTCGGTGATTTCTATTAATTTACATCGAACTTCATGATGTGGTTGATAGACCAACGACCGAAGATATTGCTGAAATATTCAGCCCCGGGAGCCACGAAGTACAAAGTGGCCCCCTAAAGAAGCTAAAAACAGGTGAAAACAAATTAAATTGCAAGTAATGGCTCGAAATTGACAAGCAATGATCCAGTTGATACCGCCCTCCCCCACTAAGGATGGGTTTGAACCGGGGTACTTGGAAAGTGAACGTTAGGGAAATAGTCTACTGATCAAAATTGATATCAATGATCATTGAAATTAAGTCGACCACCATTAATTGCCTTGATGTTAATATTTCTTGCAACCATTCAAGTCTATGTGACCCAACCGAGGGGAAATTATAAGACCAATATTGAGCAAGCTGTCCTTCCCCTTTTGTATTCATAAGCGATCAATAGATAGGGTCCGTGTCACAGACACTAGCATTTTCTAACTCGCATTCATCCAGAACGAAATTAGTTTTTTAAATTGAGCACTGATTAGACAAGTTTTGGATAATTCCATATATTGAAAAGCTATCCTACTGGCAATGTTTCGCCTTGTAAAGGTTTAAAGATGGATAATGTTTTAAATTATAGCAAAAGTCTAGTCTAGACTTTGATTAACCGCCACAGCATAATAAGATAATAACCTGCTGGTGAAACACCGCGACGTTTCGATTATTTACGTAAGTGTCTTCAGGATTATTATCAGCCAACATTAGTGCAGATACATGTTTGCAATTTAGATTTTTATGAACCACCACACCATAATAAGACAATAACCTCGTATTGAAACACAGCGACGTTTCAATCATTTATGTGAGTGTCTTCATGATTACCACCCACCTTATTAGCCAACTTGATTGCAGAGACATTTTTGAAATTTTTATAAGACTTTGATAAACCAGCTGAGTACATTGAAACACCGCGACGTTCAATTATTTCTGTTAGTGTCTTCAGAATTAGCTTTACCCACCTTATACCCAACTTAAAGGCAGTGGACACTATTGGTAATTGTCAAAGACTAGGCTTCACAGTTAGTGTATCTCAACATATGCATAAAATAACTAACCTGTGCAAATTTGAGCTCAATCGGTCATCAAAGTTGCGAGATAATACTGAAAGAAAAAACACCCTTGTCACACGAAGTTGTATACGTTTAGATGGTTGATTTCGAGACCTCAAGTTCTAAATCTGAGGTCTCGAAATCAAATTCGTGGAAAATTACTTCTTTCTCGAAAACTATGGCACTTCAGAGGGAGCCGTTTCTCACAATGTTTTATACCATCAACCTCTCCCCATTACTTGTCACCAAGAAAGGTCTTATGCTAATAATTATTTTGAGTAATTACCAATAGTGTCCACTGCCTTTAATGCACAGACATGACTTCGATTAAAACCACCACCGAATAATAAGAAAATAATTGACGAGCGTGTGTGTGCTTTTTATACTCTCGGAAACGAAATGTCCACAATGAGTGATGGGGATAGTGGAGTTGAAGCTAATAGGATGGACAGCGAACGTGATTTTTCCCCGTCTGATGTGGTAGGATTGTAGATGGATTAAGATGGAAGAGAGTGCTCGGAAATTAAGAAAAGATAATTCTTGAATCCATCAAAAGAGCATTATTTACTGTATTTTCAATCATTGATTACAAAACCTACTCTGAATAATGAGGGCAATGGCCGAGCATTGGGGCATGCGAAGCCTTTGTGGCTTTGTGGTGACGTGTATTGTTTCTTGCTTTTTGGTGATGACAGAAACACTGGAGTAATAGTCACGTGGGAAATCAAGAGAAAACCCTGCTTCGAAAAACTGAATTCGAAGACAATTATTATTTGTTAATAATTTAAACTCAGATAATTCGTTCTGTGGGTTTGTCTGCCGATGGATTTATTCTGGTTTTGTTTCAGTGTGATTTCGCTTTTGTTAGTGTTTTTGTTTGCTGTGTGCCGAAAAGAGAGACGAGATCATCATTTTTATTTGTTTAAATTTTTTGTTTGCTCGTGGGATAAGAACCATTCGGTCTCCCCTGTCCACACAATTTATTTCAAATACAAAAGTTTTTTTTTTCAACAGAGTCAATAGAGAATCAAAGGTAACTGAAAGTTTACATCGAAAACCTTCTTGTTTGCCACAACAAAACCAACCATTGAAAATGCTCTATTTTTACAAACATATTTTTTTCTTAAAGGATAAGAAACATTGTGCACCAATCCTTATAGGTAAAATATTTAAATCTCCCCTGTCCACGACACAAATTATTAATAAAACAAACCCCTTTTTTAACAGTGTCAACAGATAATCAAAAGTAGCTATGGAGGACGAAAAGTGGCCATCTGCTTTTTCTGGTATCAGAATAACAGAAAAAGCAGATTATATATATATTTTGTTATGAAATGCAATTTTCACAAAACGTTCAGTCTGATTTTCAGATAGCAGGAAAGAAGAAAAAATTTAGTCTGATTTTCAGATAGCAGGAAAGATGAAAAGAAAGACAAATTCATATTAAAAACACATTAAATCTGCTTTTCTGCTATTCTGATACCAGGGCCCAATTTCATAGAGCTGCTTAAAATAAGCAAAATTGCTTAGTAAAATCAGATTACCAGCCAAGACTCCACTCAATTGTAATGCTAATTAAACAACAGCTTAATACTAGTCATAAGCAATGTATATGGCAGGAAATTTTGGCCGGTAACATGTGTAAAATAAGCGAGCTATTTTCGTGCTTAAGCAAATTTTTTGCTTAAGCAGCTCTATGAAATTGGCCCCTGAAAATAAGATGGTGAATTCTCGTAATCCAAACATATAACTGAACGTATCCTTGGGAAAACCTTCTAGTTTGCCACACGTAACCAACCATTGTCACATTATTGACTCCCGAGTTAAAAACATTATTGGCAAAAGGCATGCATGCAACTGGTAATTACGCACAACGATCGGAATGTTTCATTGTGAAATAAGGGGGTTGTCGAGAAGTGTTTTCAATATAATTGAGCCAATAATATTCGCAAAACTGCGAACTTGGGGGAGAATTACAGTGAAATACTTGTAACTACTGTGTTAAGAAAAAAAGATTTGTGCAAGATTTTTTTCTGCAAAATGTCCTGTGCCTCATGTTAAATGCGCCATTTTGTTTATAGATTGAGTGACAATTGGCTCCCCTGTGGTTCCGTATCTCACAATTTAGGGTCGGGGTCAAAGGTGGACAACGATTTTAATAAGAACTTAATCCCCACATGAATGGTGAATAGTGAATTAACGATATTCAAGATGTATGACACCTCTCTTTGCCACAAGACACCCACAAGAAGTGTTTTTATTAGTTTTTTTTTTCTCTGAACGAGTTTTGACAGGTGACAAATCGAAAAGCATGCTAATTGTCTTGCACAACCACGTACAACACACAAAGTCCATTTTACAAAGATGGTGTCTTCATCACGACAATAAATCATGTTTAACTTATTGTTAAACAGTTTTAAAACTATAACATTTACGGACACAAATATGGTAGGGGCACCCCCGGGTCATGATAAGGCTAACATACTGGTTTAAAGGCAGTGGACACTATTGGTAATTACTCAAAATAATTATTAGTAAAAAACCTTACTTGGTGACGAGTAATAGGAAGAGGTTGGTAGAATAAAACATTGTGAGAAACGGCTCCCTCTGAAGTGACGAAGTTTTCGAGAAAGAAGTAATTTTCCATGAATTTGATTTCAAGATCTCAGATTTAGGATTTGACGTCTCGAAATCAAGCATCTGAAAGCACACAACTTCGTGTGACAAGTGTTTTTTTCTTTCAATATTATCTCGCAACTTCGACGACCAGTTGAGCTCAAATTTTCACAGGTTTGTTATCAACCTCTCCCCATTAATTGTTACCAAGTAAGGTTTTGATTACCTTTAAGACAATAAAATCATCCCATAAAATTTATATTAAAAATACTAACTTATTATATTTAAAATTTGGACTGTTCATCTTTTGCACTTATGTTATAAATCTGTAAGTGCAAGTTGTTCGTTTATACACTGAAAAGGTATGGTTTTAGGCCATTGTAACATGTAATCCTGTCTGAGTTTTTGTCTGTCTGGCTTCGCTTTGTGCTGAATAAATCATCTGCGGAGGCCAGAAGAAAACGGTGGTTTACTCTAAACAACCACGTATTTCTTAAAGGCACTGGACATGTTTGGTAATTGAAAGAGCAGTGTTCCCATTTGGTGCTATCACAACATTATGCATGAAATGACAAATTAATAATTATGTGGAAATGTTGACCTCAATTATTGGCCCCCATCGAAGTTTCAAAAGAATAATGAAAGAAAACACACCACAGGTGCACATGTGTGCTTTCTGATGTCCAATATTAATGCCTGTGAAGTATTTTAATATTTGAGTGAGAAATTGTCCCTTTTTCAAATATTACGTTACTTCAGAGGGAGCCGTTGCTCACAATGTGTTATACCGCCAACAGCTCTCCGTTGCTCGTTAACAAGTAGTTTTTATACCACCGAGGAGTTACCAATAGTTTCCAGTGCCTTTAATATTATAGGCCTAATTTACTATACATGCAACAAGCGGATTCAACCTTTCCAAACCGTAAACCGTCAAAGTCAAATGTAATTAAACTGAGGCGCCTTTCGGTTTGGAAACTTTAGTCAGCAAACTGTCATAAATTATTCACCCAACAAGTCGTTTGTCTAAACACTCTCAGAGCAGTAGTGTAAATCAACGATCGCTGCGCTCGCAGCTTAATCGAAAGTCGTAAATTACATGTTAAAATCGCCAAAAAGGTAGTGTTTATTACAGTTTGGGTGAATAATAACTACTTTGATGATAGGTTAGCAGCACTCGCTGAATTAAAGGCACTAGACACTATTGGTAGTTAGCATAAAACCTTACTTGGTATAACGAGCAATTGAGAGCTGTTGATAATATAAAACATTGTGAGAAACGGCTCGCTCTGAAGTAACGTTGTTTTCGAGAACGAAGTAATTTTCCACTAAAATATTTTAATTTGATTTCGAGACCTCAGAATCAGATTTTGAGGTCCAGAAATCAAGCATTTGAAAGCACAATGGTGTTTTTTCTTCCATTGTTTATCTCGCAACTTCGACGACCAATTGAGTTCAATTTGCACAGGTTTGTTATTGTGCGTTATGTTGCGATACGCCAAGTGAGAAGACTGCTTTGAATTACCAACTGTGTCCAGTGCCTTTAAAATCGCAAAAGAAGTCTGTGTTTTACAGTTTGGGTGAATGATAACTACTTTGATGATATGTTAGCAGCACTCGCTGGATTAAAGTGGTTTTATATTAAGAGTGGTGCAAAAGAAATATACAAACTATAAAACCTAAATATTGAATAAAAAACCATTGCACATCGTCAACCATCTTACCACCGTATTTCAAACAGGCTTCATGTTTCAATTATCATTTTACCATAACAAATTATTAGATATTACATATTTTGTTCTGATGTAGTGATGATACAGCTTTCTCCAGAAGACGATCAGAGCATACTGATCGAAACGTCGAGTTGAAACCAACGGTTCTTTTCAGAACCACCCCAACTCATTAGAGATAGTCATTACATGGTGTTACCGCAAACCTTTCTATATCGTATTTCCACCATGCAAAGTTTCAAATCCTACTTATTTGTGATGATACATGTTGGAGAACTAGCTTGTTATATCAAGATCAACGTGGAATTCAACAACAACATAGTTGTTAGATTTTGTTTTTTCTTTCTTAGCCCTATTTTTGTTGTCGTTGTTGATGGTTTAGATTATGACAAACAAAATGTCGTTATTAGAACAGCACAACATGAACGCCCGTGAAAACATGTTTTTTTTTTTTTTTAAAGGATAAGCAATTGTTCGCTCGGCCCCAGCTAGCAGCCTGGGCCCAATTTCATAGAGCTGCTTAAGCACAAAGTTTTGCTTAAGCAAAAAATGCATTGCTTAGTAAAATCAGATTACCGGCCAAGACTCCACTCAACTGTTATGCTAAGTAAACAACAGCTAAATACTAGTCATAAGCAATGTATATGGCATGACATTTTGGCCAGTAACATGTGTAAAATAAGCGAGCTATTTTCGTGCTTAAGCAAATTGTTTGCTTAAGCAGCTCTATGAAATTGGCCCCGGGTCTATCCAGGACCGCTGGGATGGGCTAATCAGCTTGCACAGATTCTTGATCAGGAAGTACGTCACGCGTGCAGTGTATTTCTATGGTGCAATGTGAGTGTGATGCATGATGGGATTGAGCATTTTCTAGATAGACCAATGAGCGTGGTTACTACGTTTGCCCATCCCAGCGCCTTTGGTTAAGGCAATGCGCTGGGGACGAGCGAAGGGCAATAGACCCTTCCCATGAAATATGTAAATTGCACATAGCGCGTGCGCACTAACGTTTTGGAAGTAATGTGCATCTTTTTAGTGCTAATTCAATATTAAAGTTTAAGTTACAACTGTATTCCTTGGGAATGATTATCAAGAAATCATAAAATCCCGATTACCTCCATCGCATTCTACGTAAAACCTTCACACAATCCTCCCTGAATCTGTTATTAACAAAGCTATAAATAGCGGGGTTGACTGCGGGCGTGGTGTAGTACAAATGCTGCAAGAGGATCAAAAACGCAAAACTGACTTCATTATTTCGTTCCAAATATGTCCACTCTGCATGCAAGAGGTATGATATAATCCACATTATCCAACGTGCCGACCATGTCACTACAAAGACGACGGTAGCCAGAAGGAGCATCTTGCCTGTCTTGTTCTTCTTAATCTTGGGTTGATCGACGGTTTCGTTCTGTCCGTTGTTCAGTTTGGTCTTAGGGTTGTCTGTGTCCTCGCTGGATGACCCCAAAGCGGTTAAAGTCAAGTGTTTGTTGACCAGGGAGGAGCTCTTATCGCGGGATGTTGTCGCAGCTACGAACCGATCCCGTAGACTCATGCGCTTTGCCACGGGCGATCCGGCGCGCTGACCCCGGGTCTGATGAGCCTGGCAAAGTTTACTTGCAATCCCTTCAACTCCTCCAATGCTGTGTCGGCGAGTATTCCTACTCTGTCGTGGTTTGATTGATATACCTATAATGGATTCCATATTATCAGCCACTTCGAGCAGACTTGACATTGGCGGAGGTCGTTCTTGTTCAGTGATGTTCTCTACTTGGGCAACTTTCACCAAAGCAGGCTTGACTTTCAGTCGCTTTCGGACTTCTCTATAGATGAGCAAGTACATGATTAACGATAGCGTCATCATACCAGCGAAGGCAATAACGATTAGAAACAAGGCTATGAATACCCACTCTTTAACGTCATTAATAGTCTTGCATTGAGTCGTTACCTCTCCATTTACAGTTTCAGTAATAACATCGTAGATTAGAAAAGCGGGTAAAGTGAGGAAAGCAGAGGCAATTATACCAGCTAAGCTCAAGTTTTGCGCGCGTGCGTGCGTCATCCATCCTAGATGCGGCCGGCATATGGCTAGGTAGCGATCCACGGCTACTGCTGTGGTCACGAACGCGGAGGATAACTCGCTAGCCAAGCCAGTCCATGTGAACAGTCGGCAGACGAAGACGTCTGAGAAACTAGTCTCCTCAATCCAGAAATAAAATCGATAAGATGAAAGGGCACAGATGAAGAAGTCCACTCCAGCTAGGGCTAAGATAAACACACGGGTCCCATTTCGCTTTGTTTTGGAGTAGTAGACTACAATAACCAGAATGTTACCTGGTATTCCGATGATAGCGACAATGCAAAGCAATCCAACTAGAAACCACGTGTATAAAGCCATTGTTTGAAATAGTCCCCATCAACCGTTGCTGTATCAAAATGCGTACGGCACGATTTTGTACATTGATTATCAGTTGCTGTTTCTAAAACAAGTGTTTGCAGTTTCTCTGAGCACAACTCTACTCTAATGAACTAAGCATAGAATTGTTCCCGGATTTAAGAATCATTTCGAAGTAAAGTAAAGAATAAACGGCTGATTCATGCCCAAATTCGGCAGTCCAAACATTTACCTCTGCAATGCGTCAATTCTTCATTGAACAGAAATTCATTGAACAAACTTTGAAATAGTCACAGGGTGCTAATCTCCATTGTCTTTGCAAGATGACAGGCACTATCCGACTATTTCATGCCCAATATCGGCACCATTTAATTACCAAACCAGTTTTTGTGACACAATATGCACTCGTCAAAACCGTTGAAGTCGGCTGGAATAGTTTTCCATTCTATAAAGAGTATGACATAGTTATAGCAATACCGTTACCGTTTGTTTTAATAGTTTAAAACTTAATTGTTACGAAGCCCTACCTTTAAAGAAATGTCCCTTATTGTATAACAAAACGAGCCAAGTTATCCTGGACAACAACTCCGTAACAGATATCCACCGAGAAAACGGAAGTGCTCTCGCCGTTGCTTCACAACCAACGCACGGCCAAGGTTTCAGCTCGAGTCCCCTTATGGTCGTCCCGTCAACCCGTTAATTAATAGATTACCAGCGTCCACAATAGCCAGTAATTACAAGCCATCTTGCTAATAGTTTACCGATTCGGTGCACCGTGCAACGACCGGAAAGTTTAACCTGTTGCACCGGTGCTCTTGAACCTTATCACGGTACACCAAGTCCAAAGAAACACGGTCGTTTTGTTTACTGTCGTTAGTTCTTCATAAATCGGATGTGAGCTCTTGTTAACCGAGGTGTACAACTCTAAAGAACCGTTCCGCACACTTCGTCGACACCTAAACGCAAAGCAAATTGGGAGGACGCGTTACCATAGCAACGAGGGGGTATTATCTTGTCCGCCGCTCACAATGATTACTGTACCGATGAATGTGTGATGCGCAGATGTAAAAAAAAAAAAAAAATTGGTTTCCATAGAAATAACCACGGGGTATAATTACCTTGTGCTGACATCGATAGAATGGTAGACTTATGGACAAGTCGTTAATGGTCACACGCGGTGAGATAATCGAGTTGTTGCGGTGCTATGGCGAGATCACTGCTCTCGTGCGAACAGCTGGTTGACGACTTCTACTCCCCATTAACTGGGACCGTAGTCGTGACAGCAGTAGTAGAATACCGCGGGAATCGCGGGGAGACTCGGAACGCTATCACCGCCACAGACATTTAACGACTTGTCCACAAGTCTAATAGAATAGTGGCTTGTTTGGTTTTGATCGTGAAATAACTGGAAGGCCATCGTCTACAGTATTCGATGAAACATTGGTAGCTAGCCGCCAGCCCCCCCCCCCCCCCCCAAGGACGGGTGTGTCTTTGTAGTTGAGCGTGCGGGAACAAACGGACGGCAATTTCACATTGTGAAACGCAACAATGGAACCGTAAAACGGGCCCATAAACTAACATCGGAGGTTGTTCAAATTAAGCTAATTGTTCAATTTCATCATACCTGCCCTAGTTGAAACCGAGGGGTTTGTTTCTTCTATATTTTCGGTTATTTTGTTTTCTCAATTCAGAATGATGTGGCATATTCTCAGTTTCAGCCAATCTACTTAATCCACCCCCATGATTAGCTAATTACATGGTTTCTAAAGGGCCCTTTCGTAACCGTCACTTGGGTTTGGGTTTTGTGTTGCGCTCCGTCCACCTGACTGAAGTTCCATAAGACAAGCGCATGTTTTCTAAATAGCTGATGGAGCCCATAAGCACACACTCTAAACACTACAGGGTCAAACTTGACCCGGTTCAGGGTCCCGTGAGGCTTTACCCTTTTCCAGGGTCACTGGAACCTCTGTCAAAATGACCCAATGGTACCCGAGTTAAAAATCAATTGGTAATCCATGTTTCAGGTCAGCCCGACCTGAAATGGACCAAACCCGCCCCATATAGACGCATAATTCGGGTCAATTCTGTGCAGACAAGCAGGAGCGAATCAAGAGCCTTTTTTTCTAAATTACTCGCTGAGGTCTTTATTAATGAGTCTGTGAACAAAGCGAGGCCGTGTATCCGCTCGTCCATACGGTTTACAATAGAGAAGTGGGATACCAGACCTAATTACATAATAGTGACTCCTGAACGGGTTAATTTAAAGCCCAATAACTGCCTTATATGAAATTCCAACACGTATCGTGGATCAAACGCTTACTATTTCTAACACAATGGGTTTCTGAAGGAGTTGTTTCTAGGCAACCATACAAATTGCGGCCCTGCATCACTTTAAAAGGCACTGGACACTATTGGTAATTACCCAAAATAATTGTTAGCATAAAAACGTACTTGTTACAATCAATGGACGGCTATCGATAACAACACTGTGAGAAACGGCTCCCCTTGAAGTAACTTAGATTTTGAGAAGAAGTAATTTGTAACTTAAATGTTTGAATTGAATATAATATCTCACAACTTCAACGACCAATCGAGATCAAATTTTCACAGGTTTGATATTTTATGCATATGTTGAGATACACCAAGTGAGAAGTCTGGTCTTTGACAATTACCAATAGTTCCAGTGTCTTTAAATAATGTGGTCTGACAAAATTTTCACAGATCCAATGCCCCTTGTTTGGTATTTTTCCTTACACCTTAGCAAGAGATTAATGGTTGCTATTGGATACCAGTAACCCTGGAAAGTCATTTTACACTGCAGTACGGAGTTGTACTAACGCGACATTATGAAAGCTGAAAATTGCCACTAATGGTCATTATTTATTCATTCTCTTTTTGTTTATGGGAGTTAGCCGGTCTAATGAACACCGTGAACAGGATTTAGTAGTAAAACAATACAGATTATTAAAGCTTATTATGAAGCCGCTTCGGTTACGTCATGGTGACGTAGTACTTGTTATAATCTGTGGTCCAACCAAACCGAGGCTTGTACGAAACAATGTCTTCATTCACAAAAATGGAATCTAGATATTACGCTTACCGGTGTCTGATGCAATTGAGTCCGCCATGCAATACTGTCCGCTCCGGACACTTTTGCATATACAATCGTGTCCGGGGCTATGCAAAAACCGTCCGGCGGACATGTACATGACTGTACATGTATGCGCGCGCGTAAGCGAGCGAGCATGCACTGAACCTACATACATGTATAATATGCAGCATGAATATTCACGTATTTTATGATTGCAGCGAATACCCAACGGCCGAACATTTCCCATGTCATTCATGACATACACTTAGCTTGTAAAAAAAATGGCGAACGTGTTCCGTCGACCAAGGGCGTTTAATTTCAAGGACGGTGTTGCACGGGGGGACACAACTGCATATGCAAATGTGTCCGGGCGGACACAATTGCATTATGCAGCAGCGTCCGGGCGGACACGATTGCATATACACAATCGTCCGGCGGACATTATTGCATATGCATATGCAATAATGTCCTCCGGATAGTATTGCATAGAGGACATAATTGCATGTGACACCGGTACACACTAAGAGAGAAGCCGCGGGATGACGTATATGCTTCCAGCAGTGGCTAAAAGCCGGGATACCCAAAAGTCACATTCATTGCCAAGGCATGTTATGTTTCGTTTTTGAAAGGGCAAGGGCACCAAGGCATTTTCTCTTAGGAAAAAGACACCCTATGAGGAAACTGTAAATTTCTACTGGAGTATTTCAAGGGCGCCAAGGCAATAACCAGGGTCATGAGGCAATCGCATGCGTTGCCTCCGAGTGCTATCAGCTGATTGCCGCTGCAGCCAATGACCGAAGACAAAGTAGATTGGTCCCTTGTCTTCGCACTGGTGCTGATTGCAAATAAAAGACCGATCTTAGCTGTGTATTATTCTTAATGACTAAGTACAGTGTATATGATTTGAGGCATTGTATGGTGAGGTATCAATATATATTGGGTTTGCGGTAACACCATGTGTGTATCTACTTGCCAGGTAGAGTTTGTTCTTAGAGAACTGTCTTTCTTTATTCTACTACCGCGGAGTAGATTTATCGGATAAGTACAGTGTGATGTCACAATATAAATCACTATGGTGATACTGATATTTTAAAGTATCTTTAAGTGCTTTGTGAAGTCCAGCCCGCTCTTGCAAATACAATAGTTTCATTTGACATAAATCATAAACCTGCAATGACGCACAAACTGTGTTATGTTATAATACCATTTTGTTTTTATGCCACAGACAAAAGTTTTGCAAACCCTGGTAGCGAAAGTACGGGTGACCCTCACTGCCAAAAAGTACAGCAGTTTCTTATCAAATTAAAACTCATATTACTAATTAGTACCTTTAAAACAAGGTAAACGTTTACTTTATAACAATTTGTTTAATGTTTTGCTGAAAAGGCATTTTTTGCATTTAACATATTCATTAGGTTAGGCATCTATACAAAGCGAGGGTTTATGTTCGTTAACAAAATGTCTATAAACCACTTTCATATGAAGTCACATCCCAAAAGAGCCCCCTAACTGAGGCAATGAAGAGCTATCATTGGCTAAGAGTTGTGCGCAGCGCGTAAAACTCAACATGGTTGGGATGGGACCCTAAGTTGGATTATTCATGCAGCGCGAGCTAGTCTTGGTGCAAGACGTTCTTGTTGAGTTGGTAAATTTTCTATGGTAAAACCATAGGCCGTATGGTTCGTGATTTGAGTCAAGGTAAATAACAACGTCTTGCACCAAGACTATGCGTGAGCCTAAGCTCAAGCCTGTGTTACAGAAACGTTTCCGACGTGCGCGCATAGTACTTTCATTAGTTTAATGGACTAATAAATTCACTGGGTAATAAAGCAAGACGACATGAATTAATCAATATTAAGGTAGTAATGGCTCATTTCAGACTAGTACGATTACCATTAGGCAGAATAATTATAAAGGGGCTGCAGAATTTGAGACATCAGTGTAAGAATAAAACGCACGTAAATAATGACATTGAACCTGTTGCACCGGTGTTCTTGTATATTTTGTTCAGCGTACTCTTGAGCCCCTTTCACACGAGAGTAATTTAGCAAGGGTCCCTTGCTAAATTGTAGCATTGTTGTAAAATTGTACCGCAATGTGAAAGAACAAACAATTTGTTTACAGTCCAAGTTCCATTGTAAAATATTGTCGAACATTGCAACATTTTACAACCATGCTTAAATTAAGCAAGGGACCCAAGTTAAAGTGCTGTCGTTTTGGAATAGGGCTTTTGAATTAATAAAAGGCACCAGAATAGTTATGTAACAAGAAGGGTTTTCATATCAGCAAAACTGGTAACTACAAATATTTTGAAACTGTTATTTTGAAGGCAGGTTATACATTTGGTTATTAAAATGTATAAGTCGGTAGAGAGCACTGGAGAGCTGTTGACAGTATAAAACATTGACAGAAACGGCACCGTTTATATTGATGTGCACAGTTTTAGACGAATAGGTAATTTTTCACCAAACAGCCCTTTTTCTTGTATATTTTCTTAGAACTTCGATGACCAAATTGAGCCCTAATTTGCACGATTTTGTTATTAATGCATGTTCGGGAGTACAACAAGTGGAGATACTGGTCTTCGACAATATTATTACCAAATGTATAGACCATGTGAACTTTGTTTTACAAGAAGTGTGACCCTTTACATTCTTTGGGTATTCTGGCAGGCAAGATACTACACTGGTCCTATGGGAAAGTTGAAATTTTGTGTCATAATTTCCACATAAAACCAAGAGTTATGAAAGTAAAAGCTGGTCAAGTTTTGAGATGTGACCCCTTTCATCATATCAAAAGTTGATAAGAATTAGACAGTGCAATCTCCATAAAATAATTTTTTTTATGTTTTCTACCGTTAGGCTGTGTACAAATCGTGCCTGTAGGAAGTCTAGGCTTGGTGGCTGTTTTGTAAACATGTGATGTCACAGGTCACATCGTCTATGGGTGCGTTCGTTTAGCTTCCCTGGGTCGACCCCGTCGTGTGGCGTGTTTTTCTTTCCAGGACGAACGTGTGCAGATAATTACCCACGTTCGTCCTGGGAAAAAAACCGCCACACACCGGGGTAGACCCAGGGCAGCTAAACGAACACACCCAATACCTTGATTTAGTATTATAGGCTTTGTGATTGGAAATGATATTCACAAAATTGATTCAGATTCATAATTTTCAATATTTTATTTATTAACTTAGCTCTTCAAAGTAATCACTGTACACTTGGAAACAAAATAAACATCTACAATAAAATAAGACTGTTTTGAAAGGAGTTAAAGGCATCGGACCTTATTCTTTCCAGGTAAAAATAGGATTACCAGCCAAATTTCCATTTGTTGCATATACATGTAGTGCTTGTTACTGGTATTCAGCTGTTCCTTGCTTATCCTGAAAATCATATGGAAATTTGGTTGGTAAACCTTTATCGAGGAAGAAATTTCATGCTAAGCAAATTTTTGTGCTTAGCAGCTCTATGAAATTGGACCCCGTTGATAGTATAAAACATTGTGAGCAGCGGCTCCCTCTGAAGTAACGTAGTATTTGAGAAAGAAGTAATTTCTTACTAAAATATTTGAATTGAATTCGAGACCTCAACTTAGGTCTCGAATTCAAGGCATCTGAAAGCACACAACTTATGCGACAAGGGTGTTTTTTCTTTCATTGTTATCTCGCAACTTCGACGACCGATTGAGCTCAGATTTTCACGTTTGTTATTTTATGCATATATATTGAGATACACCAAATAAGGAGAGTGGTCTTTGACAATTATCAAGTGTGTCCAGTGAATTTAAGCCTGACCAGTAGCTTCTCAACAAACCCAGGGAAAAAAACTCTCTAGAATTGCTATAACGTAAGGTTTGATGATTTTAAAACTCACGAAAATAAATCTATAAATACTGAAGATGATCAAAAGAACGGATCGAAACGTCGAGTTTTACACCAACCAATTCACTGTTGTTCTCACACCAGGGCCCAATTTCATAGAGCTGCTTAAGCACTAAATTGTGCTTAAGCAAAACAATCCTTGCTTAGTAAAATCAGATTACCGGCCAAGACTCCACTCAATTGTTATGCTAAAAGTGAAACAACAGCTAAATACCAGTCACAAGCAATGTGTACGACATGAAATTTTTGCCAGTAACACTGTATAGAATAAGCAAGCTGTTTTCGTGCTTAAGCATTTTTATTTTCTTAAGCAGCTCTATGAAATTGGCCCCAGTTATTTTTAAATTGTACTTCCAAGCATGTTATTCAAAATGAGGACCTTTCAGACGGCAAGATTCTATACTTCAATTTTAAATTTCAAATTTTAAATTTTCGATGACAAGAGCTGAGAAACACTAAGTCAGAAAAAAACTCATATCAAAATACAACATATACCTGGTGATCATAAAATAAATCGAGTTATTTTCGTACAAAAACTAAGTTTCGCATTAAGACAACCAGCCTCTTAATCTACACATATACTGTCTTCTAGTAAAAAAGATTGTTTACAGGTTTTATTCGAGTAAAGAACCGAAGTAATTTTTTCACCGAGTAGATTATTTTTATTCCATATAAATAGTGTACTTTTAAACCAGATACGTAACGTCGTTGTCTGACTAGAAATTGTACTTATGCACCGCATAGTTTCAGCACCACGGCTGCGAAAATGAACCATTAAAATAAAGTCAAAGAATAAAGACTACTACAAGTCTATGTACTTTTTGGAGGACACAAAACACAATGTCCACAGATTTACATTCAAATTACACAGTTAATGCGAATGATGGTAGAAAGCTTTCCTTACAATATTACTTACGTAGGTGATGTAGGCTTTTTTTTTTTTTTAAATGAGTAAAACAAGTCACGATAATGTTCATCTCAGTGAGACAAACATTATTTTTAGTGACATTGTTTTACTCATTTCTCAAAAACTACAACACATACTATCATTATCTTCAAACTGTGTAAGTTCAATGTAAATCTGTGGACATTGTGTTCTATGTTACAAAAAGTACCCAAATCCTTTAGATATTTAAAGCTTCGAATGGATATTCCACGTGCAAAATTACCTCAAATCCTTATTTTGTAGCCATTGCAAAATTATTATGTACAGTGTATATGCTTTGGTCATAAAGATAAATAATTGTCTGAAGTTAACCAATAGCCAAAGTTAGTACGAATGTAAAATTTAATGGATTACATGATTTTTTATTGTTTGAATAAATACCTTGTCTGGGTTTTCCCGCTAATACCTTTAACATCTAACCTTATATCATACCAATTTGGTCATCACCTGTACCCAGTAACAGTTATCAATGCTAATATTTAACACAACGGGAACCAGACTATTTCTCCTTCGTTTGGTATTATACCATTGAGTTGCATGGGAGAAAATCAAGATGGCCGCACATCCTCAGCCTATGTTATGTGTACAAAATCGGATATATAAGCATAAGTTATCTGGTTAACAACAATAAGTGGGGGACCAGTATAGATACTATACACAATTCATTGTAGTTCCACTTGTGTCCAGATTCTGCTGAGGAAAAGTCTTAAGTCTTTAGTGAATGTGTGCGGTTTAGCAGTCCTGTGAAACATGGGCTTTGTCCAAACCTCGGCCCAGGCTTCGGCTTCCGGGTCCGTTTAAAGTTGAAAACACTGTGCAAAACTCACACTGCTCCAAAGTGGATGACAAAGCCCAAGCCAGAGCCAGAGATTAAAGCCAAGGTTTCGAAAAGGCCCTTGAATTAAGAATGTTAAACCTTTAATCTGAAGAACTATTAGTGGTTTTGAAATAGATACAAAAGGTAGGCCTACCCCAAAACACAATTGCACGTTTGCTACAGAGCTCCATTCTTCAATGCAACAGTTATAAACACACAGAAACATGTGTTGTCGCAGGAAAAGTCAACTAAATGCACAAAAACACACATATAGCAAAAATATGAATTTACGAAATAATAGAAAACAGTATAAAGTGCATAATTATCAGCAAGAACAGTTACATCAAAAATATAGTTAACATTTTATGTATTTTATTAAGTAAAGGCAAGCCGCTACAAGCTACCTGGCTTATTTTGGGCCTTGCCCGCAATTTTTTTCTAGTTCTGTGATAATATGTGGATATTTGTTTTTGGAAAAAAGTGTGAATTTAATTGAATTGAACATAATAATCTACAAATTAACATTATAAGAAATGAAATTGTACTTAATGTTCTATTGTTGTAAACGTGTGGCCTGTCATTGTGGCGTGTCATAGTCGAGCGGTAAGAGCACCGGATTCAAGCTCTGGTGTTTGATCAGCAGAGTGTGGGTTCGAATCCCGGTCGTGGCACTTGCTACGTAAAATTGGGGAGGTAGTGCTTTCTGCTCTACAGGCCAGGCTTCGGACCGATGATACCCAAGCCTACATTCGTATGGACTGTGAAAGGGGTAACCCTGTTTCAGCCCTAGGAGTAGGTGGAAACGGCCTCTGGAAAAAAAAAATTGTAGCCCACACCTTGAAGTGGCCTTCAGGCCTTGTGTGTCTGGCGACATGACAAAAAAAACTGCTCTTTAGGTAAAATATAAGATTTTTTTAATTTATGATGTTTGGTACCAACTTTCCCAGCTGTTTTTGATCACTTATTCATATAATTATTTACTTGTGAGAGAAAGTTTTCGAGAAAGAAAGAAAAAATAAAATAAACCTCTCTAATGTACAGATTGAGATTTGCAAAAATAACAATAGTTCTCTTTTCTATCAATTGAATTGAAATAATATAACACAATATATAAATACAATTTCTAACTTTATTACATTCAACAAAGACTTTATTTTGTACAGCTTTTACTAGAAAAGCCTCACAAAAATTAATACCAAATGACAAAACTGCAAAGAAATTTGTTTTGGGGGGTAACCCAACATGGAAGCAAAACGTGCACAATGTATACAGCTTTTTTAAGACACTGGACACTATTGGTAGTTGTCAAAGACTAGCCTTCACAGTTGGTGTATCTCAACATATGCATAAAATAACAAACCTGCGAAAATTTGAGCCAAATTGGTCATCGAACTTGCGAGACAACAATGATAGAAAAACACCCTTGTCACACGAAGTTGTGTGCGTTTAGATGGTTGATTTCGAGACTTCAAGTTCTAAATCTGAGGTCTCGAAATCAAATTTGTGGAAAATTACTTCTTTCTTGACATTTTTAACACTTCAGAGGGAGTCGTTTTTCACAATGTTTTATACCACCAACCTCTCCCCATTACTCGTCACCAAGAAAGCTTTTAGGCTAATAACTATTTTGAGTAATTACCAATAGTGTCCACTGCCTTTAAATATAATTGCTTCTCCTTTAGTGTGTGATCGATGACTGACAAATTTGTCAAAAGGTCCAGATGACTTTACCATCAGCATGTCACATACTTCAGTTAACACAAAGCTGTTTTGCAGCTTGCCTTTGGAAAAGTCTCTCTTCAAAATTTGCAAATTTATATGACAGAAATACTTCTATAAATGCTGACCTAACTCTGTCTAAGAGTCGCAGTACTTATAAACAGCTCTTCATACAAAACACTTATTCTATACAGGTATATAATGTACAAATAGTCTCCACTGCAACTTTCAGCAGTAGTATTGTGTTATTTTACTCCTGCATGTCTTGATACTTTCCTGTACTCATAGTACATTTCCTCAGATGTATATGTACTCATCTACAACTTAAAAGTTAAGTACTCTTAAACTATACTTCTCATACATTTGTACACGTACTCTAGATCTGTACTCTGGATCTGTACTCATGTTATTCCTTATACTCAGGAAAATGTCCTCGGAAGTTGAGGGCTGAGTATATTGCAACTAGTCCCGAGCGTGTGCAATGATATTCCTTACTTCTTGAGTCATTCTTCTTATACATAGTAGTATAGTATAATATATATGTACATATATTCCAGGCCTGTATGCTTCATGTTTAAAAGGGCAAGGGCACCAAGGCATTTTCTCCTTATGAGGAAATTGTAAATTTCTACAGGAGCATTTCAAGGGCACCTAGGCAATGACCAGGGGGCATCGAGGCAATCGCCTTCGGTTGCCTCCGTGAAGTATCAGACCTTATAAAAATGTGCTCATGAAAATGTACTCGGAGGTACTCAAGGGTCAAGTATTCGAACTAGTCCCTAGCATGTGCGATGATATGAGCCACCAAGCTATACTCGGACGAGTAACTCGTCCTAACTGGAGATAGGACTAGTCTAAACTCTATGTTCTTGCACTAATTTTGCTCTGTACTCATGTTATTCCTTAAAAAATGTACTCATGAAATTGTACTCGGAGGTACTCAAGGGCCGAGTATTCTAACTAGTCCCTAGCGTGTGCGATGATATGAGCCATCCAGTCTATACTCGTCTTCCAGCTGTTCTTAAGTGCCTCGTTGAACTTCCCTTTGAAGTGTTTCAGTGCCTCGTCATCGCTGCGATCTAAGACGAGGGTGTCTCGTAGGTACTTGATTGTCTCATCGGACAGCTCGGGAATTCCGCTTGATAACATCATGGCAAAGAGGTTGATGAGGAGGTTGCCACGCTGGCGTAAGATCATGAACGCATCCTCGCAACACTTCCGGAAACTGTTTTTTTTTTCAAGATGATAACAATATATACAACATTTATAAAGTGCTAAATACAGATGTTTCTAATTGCTAACACCAGATAAAGTTTTCAATGAAGGTGCTGCTTTGAGCAAGTTCGAGTGTGCACAATGGTTAACTAAAGGTTGACTATTTTGACTCGAACCCAGGCTGGTCGACCATTGGTTGACTACTGTGGTCGACCATTTGGAACCAGCCTCGAGCCCAGGGTTTCTTTACTGGTCCCAACAGCATGTTCCATTCTGACATGTGTAAAGCGCAGAAGGGAACCAGTGACAATGTAGCGAAAAGGCGGAAGGTTGACTGGACTT
The DNA here is from genome assembly GCF_902459465.1 of Asterias rubens. Taxonomy (NCBI): domain Eukaryota; kingdom Metazoa; phylum Echinodermata; class Asteroidea; order Forcipulatida; family Asteriidae; genus Asterias; species Asterias rubens. The sequence goes on from NC_047079.1 coordinate 11,076,434, forward strand.
CCAAATGAGTCGTTCGGGTTGGTGCGACACTGCGCATGTACGTTGCTGGTCAGTAGTCAACCACGGGTCGACTAATTGTGCCCACTCGAACTTGCTCTTGAATGTGGGTGGGTAGCTTGTTCCAAAGTGTTGTAGCTATGACCGAAAAGCACGATCGCCAAGATCAGAGTACAGGATTGGTATTCATTACATGTCAGCCAATAACAAATTTGGCTAATTTAGTCTGAGAGGTCAATTGTGATTGTAAATGTCATACCGCACCAGAAATATTTATTCATAAATGAAAGTCCATTTACTTTGAGAAAACAGCATTTTCAGAACACACCAATTTTGGAATAAACAAAGTCAAGTTTACTGCGTTGAGGTGATTCAATTTATAAAACACTGTTATGTTCAAACAAAATGACACTGACACATTTTGGATTGCAGGAATCCAGAGAGGTTTTGCATCACTTACGTTTCAAACTCCGTCGTAGTGTTGTTGCCTTTCCCGCGCGTAATGACGTGTACAAAGTCGTGGACCAGCACGAAGGGGACACGCTCTCGTTTGAAGCCAAACTTACGCTTGTAGTTTCCCAAGAAGTGACCAAAGTCAATGTGGAAAAGCTGGCCTGTTTTCTTGATCATGATATTATCGTTATGTCTGTCGCCGATGCCCAGCACATATGTAGCCACACAGTAACCAGCACAGGAAAGCGTGAAGTCCTCAATGGCATGTGTGAATCTGCACAATTAAGAACAACATCGATATGAAAGACACTGGACACTGTTGGTAATTGTCAAAGACCAGTCTTCTCACTTGCTGTATTTCAACATATGCATAAATAACAAACCTGTGAAAATTTCAGCTCAATCGGTAATCGAAGTTGCGAGATAATAATGAAAGAAAAAAAACACCCTTGTCACACGAAGTTGTGTGCTTTCTGATGCTTGATTTCGAGACCTCAAGTTCTAAATTTGAGGTCTCGAAATCAAATTCATGGAAAATTACTTCTTTCTCGAAAACTACGTTACTTCAGAGGGAGCTGTCTCTCACAATGTTTAATACTATCAACCTCTCCCCATTACTCGTTACCAAGTAAGTTTTTATAATAAAAATTATTTTGAGTAATTACCAATCGTGTCCACTGCCTTTAAAACAATATCGATATTTCTGTTATCAATATCCGGAATATCAGACAGAAAGGAAACTTTTTTAAGATATGGCATGTTATAGCTTGGCGGTTAAGAGCACTGGATTTAGACTCTGGTGTTTCTACAAAGCAGAGTGTGGGTTTGAGTCCCAGTCGTGACGCCTTTATCCTTAGCAAGACACTCAACCATGATGCTTCGTATTATCGATGGGACGTAAAGCCGTTGGTAAAGAACCCAAAAGAGAAAGGGCTCCCCCTGTTGTTCCTGGTTTGATCGGCAGCATATTGCACCACAGCGGCACCTTGTAAACCATTACATGGTGCTATGTATAAAAGGGGTACAATGTAGATATCATAATTCAAACATAGTCCCACATACCTTGCAGGAAAATACTGACGCACCTTGAGCGTCACTGAGTGACGGATGAGCGCGCTTTTTAAGAAGCCACTTTTGTTGTTATTATTCATTGTTATTACAACTTACTGAGCCTCTGTAGGGTTTTGTTTCTTCAGCCATTCAAACAGCGCCCCCTTGCGGAACGCTGCGCTGAATTTGGTAGCACCAATGTGTTCCTTTTGTATCTTTGCGATTGTTTCAGCCTCTGTCACGACTTGGATCATTCCGACTTTGTTCCCTGTCGCTAGGGTCTTGTAAGGAATCAACCTAGGGATTGGAAAAGTAAATGTAGAAGAATTAAAAACAATTCTCAAGAACAATTTTTTTTCTGAAGAACTTAAACTAAAAAATAAAAAATTCCTCACTTTTGTGAGATCTAAAAACTGCTAACAATATTCTAACCCGATTCTAAACGAAAAATCTGAACACTGGCCCCGGAGGATACGTCCCTGAAGTAAAATACAGATCGTTTATCAAAAAGCAAATCTCATTTTTCCAGAAAAAATATATAGTACAAACAAGATTGGGGTAGTGCAAGATCCCCAATTGAAGGTGTTAAGTCAAACCGGGGACCTATAACAAAAGAGGACAATATGATTCCCAACTGGGTGAGGATTCCCAGTTAGGTGAGGGTTCCCAGTTGGGTGAAGGTTCCAGTTGGTAGTGTATAAAAAGTATAACAGTTTATGCAATGTAAGTTTCTCCTAATATCTGCAGTGCTCCTGACCCTGAAACAAGAATCTGACCTCTGACCCTAAGATGTGACCCATGACCCCAGTGAAACTGACCTGAGGTCAAGCCCTTCCTCTTGCCAGATATTGTCCATGATTTGCATAACTTGAAGCGTCAACATGTCCTGGCGGAGATCTGTGACAAGAAAATAATATACTGCAATAATTAAAAGAGAAGGGGTCCGCCCTGGTGTTCCTGGTTTGATTGGTAGCATATTGTGCCACAGCACCTTGTAAACCATTACATGGTGCTAGGTAAAAGGAGTAGGTCTCATTATTCAAACGTAGTCCCACATACCTTGCAGGAAAAGACTGTATGTTAAAGCGTGTTGAGCGCCACTGAGTGACGAATATGCGCGCTATATAAGAAGCCACTAATATGACTACTATAAAGTAGGATTTGAAACTTTGCATGATGGAAATACAATATATAGAAAGGTTTGCTGTAACACCATGTAATGGTAATCTCTAAATGAGTTGGGGTGGTTCTGAAAAGAACCGTTGGTTTCAACTCGACGCTTTTATTATTCACTTACCGTCTCCATTCTTGAAGATGATATAGATGTCGTCTCCCATTGGATCATTGTTTTCAAAAACCAACCATAGAGGGCGCATCTTGGACGAAATGAACTTACACTTCTTGAGTCTGAAAAAATGGAGGGAAAAATATCAGCATGAAGGAGAGCTCGTACAAGGCAATAGTGTACCCTTCTACACTCCAAGTAACATTTTCAAGCATGTTGATCAACCATTTGAAATCATTCAACCACACACAGCCCAACTTTTCATGAAGCTATTAAACAGAAAACAATGCTTAGCAAATTTCTTTGCTAAGCAAAAATTGAGTTAGGCTACAGTTGCAACAACTGTAAACTTTACGAATTTTTTAGCTGGTAACCAAGATGCATTTGTGCTTAGCAAGTTTTTATGCTTACAGGCTAACTTTAAGAAATGTTTAGCTAGTAATCAGTTTCTATTAAGCAAAATTTGTTGTGCTTAGCAAGTTTATATGCACTGGCTTTATGACATAGGGCCATGTACGATTGGGCCCAGGTTGTAGTCAACCCAGTTTATAACAAATGAAAAATGTTTTTATTCATCAGTGAATATCGTTTTTAACATTTTGTTTAAAACACCTGAAGCGAGGAGAATGGCTTTATCAAAATAGCCTTCACTAAAGTAGAGACAACATAAATATCAGAAAACGCAAAATAAAACTAATTCTAAATGATCTGCTTACCGTAGTCCCTTGAGTTTGTACGATGGAGACAGAGGTGATAGGAAGTTAGACATGGCTTCATGATAAGACTCCTGGTTTAAGATCTCTCTCATGTTGGTCAGTAAGTCAAAATTGGTCTGCGATTTGGCGTGTTTGGTCTTAATCAGCTCATTGACTGTCCGCATCTTGTTCAGGCTTTCCACCTGGAAAACATCAAAAGAAACACTTGAATAACTTAAAAACAAAATAAAACAGTAGGCCGGTACCGGTTGAGATAGTCCCAGAGGCATTTGATTAAAAAATGCAGTGGACACTATTGGTAATTACTCAAAATAATTATTAGCATAAAACCTTACTTGGTGACGAGTAATGGGAAGAGGTTGGTAGTATAAAACATTGTGAGAACAGGCTCCCTCTGAAGTGACGTAGTTTTAGAGAAAGAAATAATTTTCCACGAATTTGATTTCGAGACCTCAAAATTAGAATTTGAGGGTCTCAAAATCAAGCATCTGACAGCACACAACTTCGTGTGACAAGGTTGTTTTTTCTTTCATTATTATCTCACAACTTCGACGACCGATTGAGCTCAAATTTTTCGCAGGTTTGTTACTTAATGTGCATATGTTGAGATACACCAAGTGAAAAGACTGGTCTTTGCCAATTACCAATAGTGTCCAGTGTCTTTAAAAAGAAATAGAGCGATTACCAACCTGTCTGATTAAAGCCGCCATGTGTGCAATGCTACCTCGACAGTATGCCTCCAGCATTAAACCAAACCTTGTCGTTACAGCTGCCTGGTGCATCTCAGCCCTGTGTACAACGTCAATATTTAAATTCATAATAATAATAATAATAATAATAATAATAATAATAATAATAATAATAATAATAATAATAATAATAATAATAATAATAATAATAATAACAATAACAATAACAATAATAATAATAATAATAATAATAATAATAATAATAATAATAATAATAATAATAATAATAATAATAATAATAATAATAATAATAATAATAATAATAATAATAATAATAATAATAATAATAATAATAATAATAATAATAATAATAATATAATAATAATAATAATAATAATAATAATAATAATAATAATAATAATAATAGCTTCGAAGGAGATGGAAAAGATCGAGAAGTACCAGGACCTGGCCAGGGAACTTCGTAAGATTTGGCAGGTAAAGGTAACAGTAGTCCCCGTGGTGGTTGGAGCACTTGGCACCATTCCCAAAGCACTGGGGAAACATCTAGATGAAATAGGGACAAATGTGAGGGTAGATCTATTACAGAAGGCAGCGCTTTTGGGAACAGCGAGGATCCTGAGAAAGACCCTTGAGATCTAAGGCTACGGGACGTAGCCCGGCTCGAGGAGTTACCGGCACAAAGGAAAATGAGATCTTTCTTTTGCATGCTGTGATAAAATGAAATAATAATAATAATAATAATAATAATAATAATAATAATAATAATAATAATAATAATAATAATAATAATAATAATAATAATAATAATAATAATAATAATAATAATAATAATAATAATAATAATAATAATAATAATAATAATAATAATAATAATAATAACAAAACAGCATTTATCATATAGCGCATTCTGGATCACAGATTCCTCAGAATTCTTTTTTAAAAAGGTTATACTTATTTACAAAGATACACTACAGACAAAAGTACTAGATCACTTGTATCAAAAGATTAAAAGGATAAACACTAAAACTTACTTGAGAAAAAATGGGCCCCAAGTAAAAACCACATTAAAAGTACATTAGTCATTACAAAATCTGACCAGAATATTGACAAGCTAATAAATATGTAATCAATACACAAGAAAAATGTGTAAATAAAAACACCATTAATGGGCTAGAACACAAACATTAAATTGCTATTCGCACGATGTTTAGATTCTAACAAATAATAAATGTATATAATTATTATATCCAATCAAAAACACTGTATAATACCCCACACATAATTATCTCACCCTAGTGTTCAGAACAGTAAGAAACCTATTACCTGATTGGCTAACACACTTCTAAATCAATTCATCCACCTACATGTAGTTTTGCTTTTTAATAATAATAATAATAATAGACCGTTTTTATATAGCGCTTTTCACGCCCGAGGGGTGTCTCAAAGCGCTTTCGACATTATTACCCCTGGTCACTGGGCCTTAAATCACTCCTTAAACCATCTCAGCTCCCTGGGGAGTATGCAGCCTGTGCAACATTAATTTGCGCTACTCGGCTAAATCAATCACAAGAACCATCTCTGCCCTCACACTACACAACACCAGCCAATCAGGACACTTGTACTTTACCACACGCACACATATCTCACCTGAGATGCCAGAACAAGAAGTGTCCTATCCTCTGATTGGCTAATGCCCTCCTGAGTAGGAACTGTCCCAACTCACAGTCAAGATGTGTTTCGTACTTCAGGGCTTGAACGAGTTGCAGGAGATACTGTGAAAGTTGGGAATCGCTGTGGAACAAAGTTTTAAAAGTTTAGCTCAAATTTATCCATGTTTAATTTTAAATAGAGTATGTAATGGATAATAGAATATTTTTTGCCTTGTATGAAAGTTTTTAAGAAGTATACTCAAAAGTATCCATTATTAATGTTAGAAAAGTATTATAAACAATAGAAATAAATTAAGCCTACTTTCAAAGTATTCTAAACAAAACAAATTACATTAGGATGTAGTTATGCAAATTTTGATGAACACATTACGTATCGTTTTGAAAAACATTTAAAACACTGGCTAAGATAGTATTTAATCAAATTGACTTAGTTTACAAACAAAATATTATGTTTACGATTCTACACATTATTGCTTTAAAACTTAAACAAAAACAATAGAACATGATTCAAACAAACACAAACATCATTAATGAAACACTATTAAAATTATATTGAAATAACAAATCAAATGAGGTGTATGTAAATATCACCAAAAAAAAAAATAAATTATTAGACAAAATTACACAAAATACAGTGATACAAAATACATGACAGTAAAAACTCATATGACAAATGAAAGTCAATAAATACTTTTCTTAACAAGCCATTATAGTAACAACATTTCAACAGGTAAAATGGAAAAAAACAAAATCAGTAATTAAAAAAATAATATGAGTAGGGTAGATGGCCTTAGCTTTCGATCCAAACTGGACCTTCTTCAGAGGCATAAACAAGTACAAACAAATACATATCCATTTATAGAAAAAGAGAGGGGGAAAGGGATTAAGGAAAGGGGTACAGTATGACCATCTTCAAGATACATAAAAAAGGAACACTTGCAAGAAAATATTGGAAATGAATGGTATCTTTGACTTACTAGATGTTTAAAACATCTATTAAATCTATAACAGATGTTCCATTTGCGTCGGGGATAAAGAATATTAATTTTGCTGGGTTCCAATCCCACCCGCGTTATACGCCTGTGATATTTTTTCACGGGACTCTGGAAAGTACTGAGTATACAGTGCTTAAGACATCGGTGTATGGGTAACAAAATTCAAAATTAATTTCAATTAAATCGTTGAGGCACTCGCTGCAAACACATATGATTCAAACTGCCCATAGCCACCGGGCTAGCTCGGTGGTCTAGCGGCAAGACATCTGCTCTAGCAAGCAGAGGTCGGGGGTTTGAATCCCACCCAAGTAATTTGCCTGTGGATTTGATTTCACAGAACTTAGTATACAGTGCTAAATACACATTGGTGTTAGGGTTAAAATATTACTCTAGCAATGCAAAGGTCCCGTTTTTATTTTCACAGAACTTGGGAAAGAATCGAGTATATAGTGCTAAACACACATCAGTCTCAGGGTAATGCAAATCTCCTTTGTTCAAATTCCACACGAGTGATTTGCTTGTTTTTTTCCCCCCCCCCCAGAACTTAGGAAAGTACTGAGTATACAGTACTGAATCATGCAATGAGCCTGGTATACTCAGTACTTTCCAGAGCTCCCTGGAAAAAAAAACGACAGGCAAATCACTCGGGTGGGATTCGAACCCACGACATTTGCATCGGTGTAAAGATAAAAAAACAAGTTATAGTCTTCGACTTACTGTAGGTTGCTGAGGCATTCTACAGCAAACTTCCTGACGGACAAATCTGGGTATCTGTAGTCCAATAGTTCCATTGCTTCCTCGGGCTTCAACTCAGGCCAGATCTGAAGTAAAGCTTGCATCTATGTTCAAACATAATCAGTCATTCAAATGTTAAAACCCCTAGTCAATTTATCAAGAAATTCTTCAAAACTGTCTTACTTTTCAATATCACCCACTGTGGTTTGAATGAGAAACTGTGCAAGCCTATGATACAACCGTTTACCCTCCTACTCTAGGACCATTAAATATCATCAATATGAGGTCATACACCAGTACACCGACAGTAATCCCTATTGTCTGACCATTCAATCTCATCAACATTGTTTTGAATGATAGGTAAACTATGTCGGATGTGGTGAATATGATCAGTTACCCAAACCTAATAATGTTATAGTATTGTGTCCGCCATACCTCAAAATGGCCTATGGGGTTTCTTGAGAGTCCTTGGCTCCACAACGAGAAAGAATAACTGAAATGAAATCTTTTTGTACCTGAGCGACGCAGTCCTTATCGGACCATCGTACACACGTCAGCAGGCGGGGTAGTGAATGCGGGATGTGATCCCGACAATCTTGCCTGGCCGCCCAGAGATCTTCATTTTCCTGTTCACTCAGAGGTTCCAGAGGCTCCTTCTCCACCATATTGCGAAGCTGTTCCAGCTTTTGGTCCTAAAAAATTAAACAAAACCATGACATGACATATAAAAGGCAGTGGACACTTTCGGTAATTACTCAAAATAATTACATGTATTATCATAAAAGAGGTTGATAGTATAAAACATTGTAAGAAACGGCTCCCTCTGAAGTAACGTAGTTTTCGAGAAAGAAGTTATTTTCCACGAATTTGATTTCGAGACCTCAGATTTAGAAGTTTAGGTCTCGAAATCAGGCATCTAAAAAGCACCCAACATCGTATGACAAGGTTGTACAAGGTCACACTTATTGTAAACAAAAGTCACATAATTATTAGTAATAGGATGTACGTACATTTATTGACTCGTGCGTAAAATTCCTTTCTTCTTTCTTGGCAATCATGGCCGCCCTCTCCAAGACCGTATCGAAAGGTGGATAGGACACGGTCCCTCTTTGTGCCGCCTTGTACGTACTGAAGGAAACCTCGATCATCGTTGTATCTTCATGGTTTGGATTCGAACCCACACACCCAAGGGGATTCAGATCAACGTCCTCTGACGCAGGCCACATGTAGAACTTGATCCGGCCCGCTTGGAGATTGTTCTGGTAGTTGAAGAACGTTGTGTTGACCCACGCTAGGGGTATCAGTTCCTGCAAAATAAAAAATAAAATTTCAATAATTTCAAAAAAGTAATAATAATAATTAATTTTTTTTTTAAATAAAAGTAATCATGAAGAAATTAAAGGAACTATACAGAATTGTTTTTTTCTAACAAAACATTTGCTGACAGTGTAATCACTTTATGTAATCCACCATATACATACACTGACAAACCTGTAGAAGTTTGAGATTGATCGGCCATCTGGGTCGCGAGAGAATAGTGAAAAACCAATTACAAATTTTGCATTGCATCGATGCCAAAATAAAAATGAATAAAACGCTCACTGAGCGATAAACTCCAAACGCACAGTTAGATTCTTTATTTCTCATCAAATATAACATTTCAGACAGAAATATTTCAAGGGATGTTTTCATCTATCATCATCATAAGACCGTATAAGTTTTATGTAAATCTGTGATGTTCACGATTTATGTTACTTACCAATTCTGTAATGTTCCTTTAAAGTACAATTGCTGAAACTAGGATACTTGAGAGTTCTGATGAAAGAAGTTTATGTGTTCTGACTTCTCATTCTGCTTTGTAAACTCTAAAAGTAATCTTGAAGAAATAAAAGTCTGATTGATGAAACTAGGAAATGAAGTTTTTGATAGCGAAGTGTTTATTTGTTTGTTTTGACTTCTGAAAGTTGTTTTGTAAACACTAAAGGCAATCGTAGAGAAAAAGTACATTTCAGGAAATCAAATTGTCAATACCTTCTTCTGATATTTAAGCCGTTTCGCCTTCTCCTTCTCAGACAGGTTCTTTGCGAGTTTCTTATTGAGAGAACAGATGAGGATGCAGAGCCGGGCCATACGGGGTAAGTTACTGACTTCAATATCGGCGCAGAACTCTTCGTTCCACACCGGGTCCGGCGCTTCTGCCTCCTTGGAGAAAAACTTCTCACAGAGCTCTTCACCGCCATGGTAGACCCCGGCACGGACACGCAGCTAAGAGGAAAGACAAATAATAGTGGAAACTAGAGCTGGACCCCATTTCGTAGGCCCTTTTCGAACCACGGCTTCGTCTTTGGATTAATCTCAGGCTAGCTTAGCCCCTCGGTTGTTTTGACAATTTGCGCGTGCTTTGCGTACGTGCTCATGGCTTCAGACGAGAGGACGGAGTCTCAAGCCGAATCCAAAGGCTAAGCCGTGGTTTTGAAAAGGGCCGTAGTGCTGCTTTAAGCATAAAAAGCTGCTATAGCACAAACAAAAAATATGCTAACCAGCCAACTACCATGACACAAGTACAGTTTGTGACTGGTATCCTGCTCATTTCTGTTCAGTAGAAAATTGTTAAGCAATATTTTCTGCTTAAGAAGCTTTATGAAATTCTGCCCTTGAGTGTTGATCACCTGACAAATACAAGGTTTTTGGGAACACCAAATAAATGCAATGTTTTTGCTTGATAGCGCAATGATCAAGGAAAACTGCCCCTTTGATGAGAGCTTGACTTTGAATGTAGCTTGACTGAAAAGTACTTTTGCACTTAAAGAAAGTAGCATGCATGACCTAATGACGACAGCGCTGCTGAAGAGGGAGACTTGGAAGAAGTTCAATTCTCAGACCACCACAGGACGGCTGACGCAAAGAGAGGACTAAAACGAGAGACTACTGGACTAAAGACAGCAACAAATAAAACAGTTGAAATGTGTCAAACTCCTGCAAAAAGTTCGCTGTGGAAACAGCCATGTGAGTCCAAAATTGGCTTCGCATTCGCTAAAAGGCACTGGACACTATTGGTAATTACTCAAAATAATTATCAGCATAAAACCTTACTTGGTAACAAGTAATGGAGAGCTGTTGATAGTACAAAACATTGTGAGAAACGGCTCCCTCTGAAGTAACGTAGTTTTCGAGCAAGAGGTAATTTTCCACGAATTTGATTTTGAGACCTCAGAATTAGATTTTGAGGTCTCAAAATATAGCATCTGAAAAAACACAACTTGTGTTTTTTTCTTTCATTATTATCTCACAACTTCGACGACCAATTGAGCTCAAATTTTCACAGGTTTGTTGTTTTATGCATATGTTGAGATACACCAAGTGAGAGGACCGGTCTTTGACAATTACCAAAGGTGTCCAGTGTCTTAAGTATGAACCAGGTTTTACTCACCCCAGCTTTTTCAACAAAGTTGACGTTAAAAGCACCATGAAAGGTCACCCTGATCTTCTCCTTGTGGATGTCCCAGCTCAGCGTCTTCCCCTTCTTGGCCGGAATGACTGGAGACTCTTCCTCTTTCTGGAGGAGGGCGTTGAGCATCGGATCGATGAACATCTCCTCAACTTTCATCTCGGACTTCTGGAGAAGGAGCAACTCGGGTCTTATGTCCTTACTAACACACTGTCTGATGTACTGTGAGAACAAAAAATTGGGGTTTAGAAATAATAAAAAAGTTATTTTGGAAAGTTACAAGGGATTTGAGGCATTGCATGGTGAGGTATCAATGTATATTTGGTTTGTGGTTAAACACCATGTGTATACTTACTTGCTGGGTAGATTATGTTCTTTTGTTCAATTTGTGACTGGTACTCTTCTCATTTCCGCTTAGCAAATAATTGTTAAGCACTATTTTCTGCTTAAAGGGTCTATTTAACTTTTGTAAGACAAAAAACACAATGTCAACAGATTTACACTAAACGTACACAGTTTGAAGATAATGGTAGTAGAAAACTTCCCTGAAAATATTCTGTGTTGAGGGGCTGTAGCTTTTGGGAAATGAGTAAAACAATGTCATGAAAATAATTTTCGTCTCATGAGACAAATTTTTTTTTAATCATTTAGAAACGTATTTTCATGACATTGTTTTACTCATTTCTCAAAAACTACAGCACCTCAGTAAGTAATATTTGAAGGGAAGCTTTCCACTATCATTATCTTCAAACCCTGTAAGTTTAATGTAAATCTATGGACATTTTGAAAAGGTACCCAAATCCTTTAAGCAGCTCTATGATATTGGGTCCAGGTAGCAGCTACCGTAATTGTTGTGGGTTACAATGTCAAGTTCCGACAGTCTAAAGGTTAATTCAAATAGATGAGAACAGTCCTAGTCAAGAAATCTGAGGGTCAGGAGGTTAGGGGTCAAGAAAGCTGAGGGTCAGGGGTTATAAGATCATACAATGTCCTTACAATAAATTGACTAAGAGGATAGTTGCCCATTAGGAAGTCTTCTCGCCCTCTCACTTTGATGACATACTGATCCTCAGCGATGCCTTGCTGATGGACCTTCCTGACGGCTCGCTTGATGAGATCGGACGGGTAATCATGACAGCTAACTGGGAGGACAGACTTCTGCTTGGCCTGGAGAATGTTAGGATAAGAGAGGGGTGTAATAATAATATCGTGTGCGTTTAGATGGTTGATTTCGAGACCTCAAGTTCTACATCTGAGGTCTCAAAATCAAATTCGTGGAAAATTACTTCTTTCTCAAAAACTATGGCACTTCAGAGGGAGTCGTTTTTCACAATGTTTTATACCATCAACCTCTCCCCATTACTCGTCACCACGAAAGGTTTTTCATGCTAATAGTTATTTTGAGTAATTACCAATAGTGTCCACTGCCTTTAAACATTCTCAGGTTCCTGGGTAGTATACAGCCCCGGGGTGCATTGGCGCTCCCTAGGCTACTCATACATAGTACTGCCTTTACTCTCGCAGGTGCCCATTTATACCACTGGGTGAAGAGGAGCAATTATAGTGTGTTGCTCAAGAGCAGTTCTAGAGCAGTGTCTTACCAACTAGACTACCAAGGTTGCCCGGTAGCTAGAGGCAGTTCGAATCAGATGTTTTGGCAGCGGGTACTGCACAGCGATAATAAGAGATGTTAAATTTGCATCCGGGATAAAGAATATTAATTGGTTTTTACCCATACACCGATGTGTGTTAGCACTGTATACTCAGTACTTTCCCGAGTCTTGTGAAAAAATATCACAGGCATGTTACTCGGGTGGGATTCGTACCCACGACCCTTACAATTCTAGAGCAATGTAAATAATCCACTCACCTTACTGGAGACGAAGGTAATATCAGCATAAAACGCACTGTTGTTCTTTTTGAAGATTTTGGAGATGTGTTCAGGCAACTCGCTGGAGGCACTGACTTGAGGCGGATAGAGATACAGGGCTTTTCTCTCCCACTCCCAGGAGGCTCGTTGTCTTTGGATCGTCATACACATCCGTCGATTGTTACGACGGAAATCATCCACCTCTGGGTTTTTCATCATGTCCCATTCATGCAAACCTGTAGATAATAATAAAATTAATGAATAATAACAACAATAACACAGAGTGTGGGTTCGAATCCCCAGCCGTGACACTTGTGTCCTTAAGCAAGACACATAACCATTGCTTCGTCCTTCTGATGGGACGTTAAGCCGTTGGTCCCATGTGTTGTGTAAACGCATGTAAAAGAACCCAGTGCACTTATCGCAAAAGAGAAAGGGTTCGCCCTGGTGTTCCTGGCTGGATTGGCAGCATATTGCGCCATAGCACCTTGTAAACCATTACATGGTGCTTAAGGATTAGGTCTTATATCTCAAAAATTCGCCCCACTCCTTGCAGTAATAATACCTGGCGCTTTATCCTTTGGCAAAAGGCGCGTTATAAATACAGTTATTATTACTATTATTATTATTAACTAGTTCTTATAATACATGTAATATAGCGCTTTACATTAGTGCCCTGGTCACTGGGCCAATAGTATTCCTATAATCTTTCTCAGCTCCCTGGAGAGTGTACAGCCCTGCGCTCCCATGGTATTCCAAAGGCTATTTCAAACACAATATCAACCTCTAAATAGGAGGTACCCATTTATCCCCCCCCAAGTAAAGAAAAGCAATTATAGTAAAGCATCTTGCTGAAGGACACAATTGTCATGACTGCGATTCCAACCCACACCAGAGCTCGAGTTCATTGCTTTAAACCACTCGACCTTGACAACTCGGATCAGGATTACAAATTGGCTGATCCCAGCTTCTTGGCGTTTATATGCCCTTATTGGAAGATCATCTAAACAAACAAACAAGCAAAGAAACACCCCAACAAACAAACAAGCAAACAATATCATCCATTAATGTCATTCTCTTCCAGGAAAACTTACTTTTGCCAATGAGCAGCCCGATCTTGGAGTTCAACACCTTCTCTTCAACGTCGCTTGCTTTACGGATGACCCTAAGCATGGGCCAGAACGGCTTGACGTCACAGAGTTTTCGATTTCCATCCAGAAGTTCCTCTTGCTCAGCACTTTGGTTGATACACTGGAAGATGTAGTAGTTGAGGTCGAGGAGGCTGCCGTAAAGAGGGTAAGTCTCCGCGAGCTTCCATAGATCCTGGAAACAGCAAAATGATAACGTCGTTTCAGGGCCCAATTGCATTGAGCTGCTTAAGCAGAAAATACTGCTTAACAATTTCTTGCTCAGCAGAAAAGAGCGGGATACCCATCATAAACAGTGCATGTGACATGGTTACTTGGCTGGTAATCTTATTCTGGTAAGCATAATTTTGTTGTGCTTAGCTACTTTCTGTGCTTAAGTAGCTCAATGAAATTTGGCCCTGGTCGAAAATTTTTGTAACCTCAAAGTATTGCGAATCTGGCCTTTCTACACACCAAAAATTTGCTCAGGGGAGCCTACATGATGGAATTAGACCGTAGAGTTATATATAAGAACTAGAGGGCGCACTAGCCTATATACGCGCCCCGGCATGCGCGCAGGCGGCCATTTTCTAAGTTGACAAAACAGGCATCGCACAGCGTGTGTTTGTGCGGCCATTTTGTACGTTGACAAAACAGCATCGCGTAGCGTTCAATAAACACAAACTCCAACGTGTGTTTCATATTCAACGCGTGCACGGAATGGCGCGCGCGTGTCTCGTTGCGGTCCCGTCGCGTTTGTGCAAGAAGCATCACCAGTGCGCCCTCTAGTTCTTATATATATATAACTCCATTAATTAGACACACTTTTAATTTTTACTAACTCAGCAAGAATGTGTTTCACCAAGACTAATCATTTCGTAGAGTGCCGGTCCCACTCCAGTAAATAGACCTTTATCGCAGTGTGGCCATCTTGATTTTACTCCATTTTAACTCATTGTAACCAAACTGAGGCTGGACGAAATAATAGTCTGGTGCCATGTTTGTGCAATGAATGTTAGCATTCATTACTGTTATGGAAACAGGGAACATGACCAAGATGGTGACAGCGTGACAAAGGTCTATTGTCATGACGTGTGTAGCATTGGGTGAATGGGGCCTACTACCATAGAGGTTGACCAACTCGTTTTTCACTAATTTTCACTAACTCAGCAAGAATGTCTTTCACCAAGACTAATCATTTCGTAGAGTGCTGGTCCCACTCCAGCAAAGTGTACTTTGTTCACCCAAAATAAAAATTTGAGTTTACTTACCCTTTTGATTGATGTGATGGTTGCGTCTCGTTTACACTTCAGCGGAATAACGATGGAGTTCGGTAGAAAACACGTAATCTCAATCTCAGTAGTCACCTCCTCTTCGCTCCAAAGGTCATAAACCGAGGGAGGCATCGTGGTTGTTGGCGTTGTTGCTATGGTAATGTGCCGGTAAGATTCAAACTGTCAACAAGGAGACTTGAACCGATGATGTTAGGCCTGGAGTGGAAGAAAGATGGTATACATGTACGATTTAATTCACCGAGCCAATCCAAGAAAGGGACTTTGTACTTTGAGGAAGATCTGCTTGCCATATGAACGTTACACTCAATTTCCTGATCTACCAAACAATTTTCATGATGTGTAGTAGTCTCTTAAAATACTACACAGTCATGATCATGACATAAGTAGTTACCCGGCCTGATATATCACGTAGGCAATGGAGGCGATTGCCTCCATGCCCCCTGGTTAATTGCCTTGTTGCACTTGCCCTTTCAAAAACAAAGCATACAGGACTGCATTACACGCAGTATAAACTAACTACGCAGTAAAGTTTGCGAAACTTGGTTCAAGTCCAGGATGCATGCAGTTCAAAGCATACAGGACTGCATTACACGCAGTATAAACTAACTACGCAGTAAAGTTTGCGAAACTTGGTTCAAGTCCAGGATGTATTGTGCATACTTGTACATGTAATGTAGGTCACAAAGAAATCTACATTGTATGCTTTAAAAAACCAGGAACCTCTTGCCAACACTCAAAATTAGGGGTGGGGTGTTTTTATAAAACTTCACAACTAATCTTATCTCCAAATAATCAATCTTACCTAAAAGCCATTATACACTTTCGGAACAGAAAAAAAATTCACAAATTTACAAATAACTTACAGGGTTTACAGAAGGTAAAGGTAAAAGACTTCTCTTGAAATATTATTCCATGAAATGTTTTACTTTTTGAGAACACATTGAAACAATTACCAATTCTCGACAACGAGAATTACGGATTTATAGTAAACACAAGTCATGACACGGCGAAACGTGCGGAAACAAGGGTGGGTTTTCCCGTTGTTTTCTCCCGACTCCGATGACTGATTGAGCCTAAATTTTCACAGGTTTGTTATTTTATATATAAGTTGTGATACACGAAGTGTTGGCCTTTGGACAATACTATGTACCGAAAGTGTCCAATGGCTTTAAAACAATCTTAAACTCCTCAATTTTACAATTAATCTTGATCTCTTTTTTGTTGCCTACCAAATCAATCATTGAGAACGCTTTCAAATATCAGTCTACATTGTAATTTAGGCAGATAGAATAAATTAATTAAAAATTTCTTGTACATTCTTTCTCAGCGTACAGTGCAGTCGTATCACAAAACACTGATGTACCATGACTAACGTTTCGGTTGTCTCAACTTTGTATTAAGGGAATCAATGTGTGGTGAAGAGGTTTTCAACTAGTGGTTTAATCCCAACGAGGCCTGGTTCTTGATAATTTCACCGAGATGAAGTCGAGGTAAATTATCAAGAACCAGGCCTCGGTGGGCTATAATGTCATGATCTATCGTTGGCTCAGTTGTTTTACATTACAGCAGGGCCCCATTTCATAGAGCTGCTAAGCATCAAGTGCCTTGATAAAAACAGGATTACCAACCAAATTTTCAACAACAGCTGAATACAAAATGCTAAGATTAATCCGTCTGTATCTCGAGTTTAGGACGCGTAACTAACTAGTCCTACTGCCTCCAGAACTGCCTCCTACTGCCTCCGAACTGCCTCCAGCTGCCGGGCGACCTCGGTGGTCTAGTTGGTAAGACACTGCTCTGGAATTGCAAGGGTCGTGGGTTCGAATCCCACTCGAGTAACATGCCTGTGATATTTTTTCACAGGACTCGGGAAAGTACTGAGTATACAGTGCTAACACACATCGGTGTATGGGTAAAAACCAAAATTAATATTCTTTATCCCCGATGCAAATTTAACATCTATTATAACTAGTCCTACATACATCATGTATGTATGTATGTATGTAACTTAACCTCAATGTTTACTTGTTTCAGTTCAAGGCTTAGACTCGTCCTAAGATTAATCCTTAGTTAGGAAGAGTTTGGTGAAATCGACGACTGTTCGGGCAAGGGCACCAAGGCATTCGGGGTGAAGGCAGCCTGGGTAAAGGGCACCCTATAAAGAAATTATACATTTTGACAAAATTACCATTAATGGTGTTGAGGAAGATTTTGTTGGGTTGAGCCTTCCTCTATGGGTTGGGGAAGCCCCATATTGACATTTACACACACATTACAAATAGTAAATTAAACCACTCAAAAGAACTTCATTTTCAGACAGACTTTAATGAGTGAAATTTGTTTTGCCCGATACACACTATTTTGAAATTCATTTCTCAGAGTATGGAATATGATGTAAACAATATTTTACAATTATTTTTAAATGGACTGCAATCATGGCAATATGAGTGCCTAATAACAGCCCCCGCACTGTGCCCACACACCCCAACCCCACAGTCATGCAAATAGACCTTCCTTCAGCACAAATTGTTGACGATTCTTTTCAATTAGCAACTAGATGCATCCTACACACACCATACGGTGATCCATTCTACATCTGTACAGTGCAATAGGAGACTTTCCAACACTAGGTGGCAGCAGACATACCGGGTAAATTTCCATTGTTTACTTAGTTCTGAACATGCGCATAATTCTGAGAACAATGGATTTACCCGGTAAGTCTGCTGCCCTCTATCGTCCCAGAAAGTCTCCCATTGCTCATTGTCAAATATCAATACATTTTTATGTAAATTCACGTGTCATCCAACCGCCATCTACACAGCAGGCCTGCTACATGTACTTCACAGAGGCATCGTAGGCGATTGCCTCCATGCCCCGTCATTGCCTATGTACATGTAGGTGCCCACAGTAAATATTTACAATTTCCTTATTGGGTGCCTTTTACCAAGGAGAAAATACCTTGGTGCCCTTGCCCTTTCAAAAACGAAGCATATAGGCCTGAAATTCTTTTCAAAGCAATCAG
Source organism: Asterias rubens (assembly GCF_902459465.1). NCBI lineage: Eukaryota > Metazoa > Echinodermata > Asteroidea > Forcipulatida > Asteriidae > Asterias > Asterias rubens. The sequence goes on from NC_047079.1 coordinate 11,094,807, forward strand.
ATGCATCGTCACCATACTGTGCAATCCATAACAGATACCGTACAATGCAATTGATCATACATGTATTTAATATAAATATAAATTTACTTGTCATCCAACTGCCATCAACATATCCTGCCCAAGAACTCTACAATGTAGACCTTCATTGTATCTATAGTCATGATGTTTTGCAAAGAAACATAATTTTGTTCTTGTCTGGCCTTGTTTTGGACTGGTTTTAATTGAAATGGCACATGTTGTCACTATAAATGGTTTAATGAATAGACAGCAGTCAATTCATTCATACATGTTCACACTGTTTATGAATACAACCTCCATATTACATTTTCTCAAGGGTAAACCATGAACACGATGGAAACCTTGTGAATGACCCAAATCTCTTGGGGTTTTCCCAGGGTTATCATCATGTGAACTTTACACAACACTGGGTGCATAGCAGAGATGAAAAAAAATTACATGTCGGAGAACGATTTTATTTGTATAGCAGAGCAAAATGCAACGCAAAATGTGTCGTTGCTATTCAAAAATCATCATTTACTGCTCAATATTGGCATTAATGGTGCACAAAATCTGTTTCAGTCAAAATGTTTTGCTATGCAAAATTGCCAGATGAAATCGTTCCCTGCATGTCGCCAAGTGCATTTTTTTCTTCTTTTCCATTTTTTGGCAACGCAATGAAAAACCCATCAAATGAGTACATGATACACTTTACATCATGTATTAAAAACAGCTTTCCTTTTTGTCTTATTTACAGGGTGTTTTTATGCACACAGGGAGCTTTGCAAATAAAATAAGGACAAATGATTCTGACATTGATTTAACTTAAAGGACAGAATCAGCAGACATGTAGGAAATAGTTTACAATAAACACTGAAATTTCTTGAATCAAATATAAAGTACAAATAAAAAATGGTCATGTTGGACTACTCAACTCAATTATTGTTTTTAACACACACTGTAAACAAACTAAATTGTAGTGAAAAGAAATGCTCCCTTGTTAACAGGTTCCTCAGGCTTATGAGCTACAGTGATTAGGTTCGCGAGGCATCCTTGTTTCATTACCAAAATTAATGGACACTAAATTGGTAATTACTCAAAATACTAATTAGCATAAAACCTTACTTGATTATGAGTAATGGGGAGAGGTTGAGAGTATAAAACATTGTGAGAAACGGCTCCCTCTGAAGTGCCATAGTTTTCGAGAAAGAAGTAATTTTTCACGAATTTGATTTCGAGACCTCAGATTTAGAACTTGAGGTCTCAAAATCAAAACCATCTAAACACACACAACTTCGTGTGACAAGGGTGTTTTCTTCTTTCATTAATATCTCGCAACTTTAAACACCGATTGAGCTCAAATTTTCACAGGTTTGTTATTTTATGCATGTTGAGACACACCAACTGTGAAGACTGGTCTCTGACAATTACCAATTAGTCAACGTTTCTGCTATATAACATTACAGGCTATATCAGTGTGGGAAATAAAGCACTTTTTTTACATTATCCTATCCAGATCCAACTACATGTACTTCCATTGAGAGTGATTACAAACCAATTATTTAAAGACACTGGACACTACTGGACACTATGTTTCACATGCTTGATTTCAAGACCTCAAATTCTAAATCTGAGGTCTCAAAATCAAATTTGTTTTATAAATAGAAACAGCTCCCCATTCACATGGAGGAACATGACGTTACCAAGTAAGGTTTTATGCTAATAATGCTTTGAGTAAAATCAATCCACTGCCCTAATGCTCAAACCATAAAGAAAATTTATGAGGCCATAAAAAAACACCAGATTAGAATGTTAGAAATGCATGCGAATGACCTACTTTCGACTCCAGCATACAGAAAGACATGTTGATTTGGCCACCGGCTAGTAAGACCCGTGCAATATCCCTGGTCCTTCGTACAACAATCCAACGTATGGACAACTAAACGTTCACCATCATTATCTACCCAAAGGGAATTGTCAATTTCCTGTTTGTTCCGAGTCGCTAGTGATAAAGTAATAGCAGAATACAACATCCTTCAGTCAGTCACCATGACCATGAAATCAGATTAATCCTGCTTGTGGCCAACACAATTTTTTCGGTTGTTACTGGTCAGTGTGAAGATCGTATTTGTATTTTTTTGTTCATCTTTTGTTTCGCTTCAATTACAATGTAGGATTATTTTGGATTATTTTCTGGAGCATCATGAGCAAGTCTGACACTTCACAGCGATTGAGGCAATCTCTTCCATGCCCCAAGTTTAATGGCTTTGATGCCCTTTGAAGAATATTTACAGTACAAATTTTGTAACCCTGTCTTATACAGTATATATAACAGATGTTAAAGGCAGTGGACACTTTTGGTAATTGTCAAAGACTAGCCTTCACAGTTGGTGTATCTCAACATATCCATAAAAGAAATAACCTGTGAAAATTTGAGCTCAATCGGTCATCAAAGTTGCGAAATAACAATGAAAGAAGAAAACACCCTTGTCACACAAACTTGTGTGCGTTTAGATGGTTGATTTCGAGACCTCAAGTTCTAAATCTGAGGTCTCGAAATCAAATTCATGGAAAATTACTTCTTTCTCAAAAACTGTGGCACTTCAGAGGGAGCCGTTTCTCACAATGTTTTATATCTTCAACCTCTCCCCATTACTCGTAATCAAGAAAGGTTTTATGCTTATAATTATTTTAAGTAATTACCAATAGTGTCCACTGCCTTTAAATTTGCATCGGGATAAAGAATATTATTATTATTTTTTTTTTTACCCATACACCGATGTGTGATAGCACTGTATACTCGGTACTTTCCAGAGTCCTGTGAAAAAATATCACAGGCATGTTACTCGGGTGGGATTCGAATCGACGACCCTTGCAATTCTTACTAACTAAGTCTTACCAACTAGACTACCGAGGTTGCCCGGCAGCTAGAGGCAGTTCGAATCCTATGTTTTGGCAGCGGGTACCGCTGTCTTATAATATAGAAGTGCCCCTTGGAAAAAATTTCTTTCCCTATATAACAGTATAATAAATAAGAAGGAATGCACAAGCCTGGTTGAGAGTTTCTACATTGTAAGAACATGTAGGCCAACATGTATGTTGTCAAAATTTTGAATTTAATTATTTGTTATGATTGTGATTATCAGTGTGTTCTCTGTTCCACTAGTAAATGACACTTTTTACCTTTATTATTTCAGTGAAAATTCCCTCGATTTCTTTTATAAAAATTATAATGCACAGTTCTGTAATGTTATTAAATGTACATTGTAATGCTATAGTGTGACTGTTGTACCAAACAAACAAAAAGTTTGCTCTTACTTCAGTTTTCTGCGTACTTTGCTTCGAGTTTGGGACTGTGTTAGGCCCTAGTGGTTTTAAAGTAAAACACTACAGTGAGGATCAACAACAACAATTTATTGACAAACAAAAGACAGACATTTTAAGGGGAAATCCCTCTGATGGGCCGATAGGAGCACTTCCTCATGACAACTACAATACACATATGCAGCAGGCCAGTGCCCAATTTTCATAAAGCCTGTAAGCAATAAAACTAATGCTAAGCACAGAAAACTCTTGCTTACTAAGAAGAGATTACCAGCTAAAATACTGCACGTTAACATTGCTGTGACTGACTGGTACCCTGCTCATTTCTTGCTTACAGCAAAGAAATTTGCTTTATGAAATTGGGCCCGGATATTTCATCGCCTCCGTTGCCCTGTGCAGTTACGAGGTTTACAAGGTTCTCTCGAGCGGCAAGCAACAATGTACCAGAACCAGACAATGTACCAGAACTTACCAGAGCCTGGAGTGAAATGGTCACAAATAAATTTCCTAAGTTGATAATCAGTTCATGATTATGGGTGGGGCTAAGTTTCTCTTTCAGAATATTGTCATTGCTTTCCTTACTTTCTCAAATCCCTCAATACACCACACATTTCTAACAATCTCCAGTTACTAATACTAGTGAACATCAACAATGCAAATTGTTTTGCACACACAGTTAATACGGGGGATACATTTGTTTACAAAGCATTGTTTATGTTTTTTTGTTAGCAAGTTGAAGTTCAATGAGTTACATCACACGATGAAGTCGAAAAGTCAAACAGAAAATGTTTTTTCAGAATTTTACCTGAACAGCTCGCCCGTAATCGACTTTGAATCCCATCCTTTCAGCTGATTTCACCACAAAGAGTAGCTCGAAATACAATCAATGATACGCATACCTCACTTCTCAAACTGTCATTTGCAAAAGGTTTCCGAAAAGATTACAACATTTGGTGAGGGATAATTTCCGATGTTGACTTCGAGCTAGCGGACAAGGAAGTGAAAATAAAAATCTAAATCTTGTGCATGGAAACCGATGCCTCTATACACGAAACACATGATTTATTTTCACTTTGTGGGTACCTGGCTATTTAATCTCGTTCCCAGGGTGTTTTAGTAATGGTTTTAAAACTATGATTTTCGCTCGTTCCCACATTATCTTTGTACATAAATAAAAATGAAACAAATTGAGTTTATCTGAAAGTTTATTAGTTTGTTTTCGTGATTGAACAATGTTTTCATAACAAACACAAACCAAGTTATTACTATTAATATTTTGTGCTCCAAAAATACTTTCATATTAAAATAAAAGCTGAGAGTCACCCATTTGAAAGAGGTGCCACACAGAAACCGGCCCCTCCCAAAATCCCAGACCCAAGTTGTTTATTTGTATATCGCTAATATTTATTGTTTTTATGACCTTGGAAGTGTAATTACAATCGCCCTTTTCAAATAATATCTTTTGAGCTAACTATTGTAGAGCAAAATGACATGGGTAAAATCAGTAAATGCTTATACTTGTAGTCAGATAGACAGAGGACAGAAACAATTTTTTTTAATGTTAACTCAAGATTTGAGAGAGAAAAAAACAGACATTTATGTCGCTGGAAAAAACTTCTCTACGGTAATCATGTATACTGCCCTCTGTTGAGCATAATGTCAATATTTCTTTAGACGGGTACCCGTAACGTAGAACCGTCCGACGTCTCCGCCGTACCCAAAACGTCGTTCGTGAAAAGTTTGTAAACATGGCGCATCTTCCGAGAGAACCGACTTTAAAGCTCCGCATTTCTCCTTCTAGTGAGCTACTCAAGCCCATTAATGTCCCACAGAAGTTGCTAATGGGACCGGGGCCGTCCAATATCCCGCCCCGAGTTCTTGCTGCCGGTTCTCTGCCTGTTGTGGGACATTTACACCCTGAGTTTTTAAAGGTAAAGTTTCATACATCATCAAGTTTTATCACCATCAACACCATCAATGCGTGACGTGCCACGTCTTAAAGTCACCTGGAAGTGGTATTTTTTCAAAATAAAGCTTTTGTCACTAATAAATGTGTTTTGATGAGTGGAATGTGAATAAACAGTTAACTAAGGTTTTAAAAAATCAGTTCTTATGTTATTTACAAATTTAAGAGTAGACCCCGACCCGAGAGGGCGCTGTTCGTGACGTCAATCGAGGCAGACTTTGCCTGTAATGCGTAGAGTAAACACAATTGCAAAGTTCATGTACGGACTAAGTCGTGAGTTTGTACATTTCCCCCCCCCCCCAAAAAAATTGTTTTTTTTCGGCAATGCCGACCAGGTGTATTGCTGCTGAATGCAGAAAAACACTTTTTGAAATGTACCAACTCACGACTTGTACATGTAATTTGCACGTGTGTTTACTATACGCATTGCAGGCAAAGTCTGCCTCGATTGACGTCACAAAAGGGGTAGGCGGAGTCAGCCCCCCAAACAACGTTATATATTTTTTAAACATATAAATCGTGACAAACAATTACTAAAAAAATTGTTTTATTGTTCATAAGCATTTACTCTTATGTTTGAAAGAAAACAAATTCTATTTCCAGGTGACTTTAATTATTCCTTTATTTCGGAATGCATGTGTGGTCATCTCGCTCATCCTACTACTACTACTACTACTACAACTGTCAGACTTGCCAACATGTCGTTCCTAGCTAGCTCGCCCCCTACAAAATTACTGTTCGTTTGTTGGTTATTTACTCGGCAGACTGGCAAAGAAAGCTCCCCCACAACAAATCACGCCTAGCCATTAGCTGAATGGCACACCAAGAACAAGCAAGCGGTCGGTGAGCACTCAGTAAAACAGATAAATGTCTCTACTCTCTTGGCCTTTGTTCAAAGAGGTTTTAAAATACTTATTTATTTATTTATAGGCCCTGAAAAAGGAATGGAAAGGTATAATTTTGTATAAAACAAGTTGTATTGAATCAAAATATATTAGTGATAGTAGTTTTTTATTATACTTCTTCAGAATTTCACCATTAATAATAAATTGAGATTCAGCGTTTTGTTCTGTAACTTAGGCCTTCTACCAGTCCGTAGAACTATATGAGTTCATTTCGCTATCAGTATACTATACTATCACTCAGAGGCGATAAGTAAGTGGAACAAAACTCATAATAGTTCCAGGCGTAACTGTAGCCAGATGTTTTGCTTGTCGAAGTTCCCCCCTTAAAAAGAAAACGCACAAAAACTGGATCTGTGAAAAGAATTGTCTCTAATCTATAGTACTTTTAAAACTCAGATTTTTACCATTTTCTAAAATTTAACAGAGTGGTTGCATGGTGTTTATTTTGTCAACAGGTAATGGACGACGTGAAAGCAGGAATTCAATATGCCTTTCAAACTAAGAACGAACTGACGTTAGCTGTGAGTGGGACTGGACATGCTGGTATGGAGGCAGCGACAATGAACATCGTAGAGAGAGGAGATACAATCCTGGTAGCTGAGAGTGGATTATGGGGACAAAGACTCGCTGGTCTGGCCGATAGACTTGGTAAACAAGAGACACAGGTTTACCGTGGTATAGATTGTGAATTTTTATTGGTCGAGAGCCAGTAATGTGATGCTGCTGTCATGGCATGAATGGCTCAGGGGAGCATGCATAAAAGAAATATACTCGGTTGGGTACATCACTCATGTCATGAGTGACTGATGTACCCAACCAGATATATTTCTTTTAATGGGTCTATGTACTTTTTGTAGGACACAAAACACAATGTCCACAGATTTACACTAAACTTACACAGTTTGAAGATAATGATAGTAGAAAGCTTCCCTGAAAATAGTACGTGCTGAGGTGCTGTAGTTTTTGAGAAATGAGTAAAACAATGTCATGAAAATAATGTTCGTCTCATGAGACGAAAATTATTTTAATCATTTACAAACGTATTTTCATGACATTGTTTTACTCATTTACTCATTCACCACTCATCTTCTCCTTATATTCATAGTTTATTATTATCACTTTGTTCTTCTTTTATTTCAACTCTAGGAGCCAATGTGAAAGTCATTAAAAAGCCAATGGGTCAAGTCTTCTCACTGCTTGACATTGAAAACGTAAGTGCAGGAATTATCTCTTTAAAGTCACTTTCAATCTTCCAGCTGCCAGGATTCAGTTATTGAACCAGCCTATGTATGGTGTCATGGCCGAGGAGGTTCAGTTCCAGTCCTTGAAATCTATAACTCCAGCCGTTGATTTCACCAAACACTTCCTAACTTAGGATTACTCTTAGGACGTAAAGACACTGGACACTATTGATAATTGTCAAAGACCATTAACATATATTTTTTGCACCTTTTTACAAGCAATAACTCTAACCCCTAATCATTCCTCTCCGTCCTCTTCAACCAGGGTCTTAAGATGTACAGACCTTCCGTCTTCTTCATCACTCAAGGAGAGTCCTCCGGTACAGCACTTCAGCCCCTCCAAGGTGTCGGAGACCTTTGTCACAGGTTGGTCATAATCTTCATACTTTAAAGCCATTATACACTTTCGGTAAACAGTATTGTCCAAGTCCCACAATTTGTGTATCACAACTTATACATAAAATAACAAACCTGTGAAAAATTAGGCTCAATCGGTCATCGGAGTCGGGAGAAAATAACGGGAAAACCCACTCTTGTTCCCGCGTGTTTCGCCGTGTCATGACATGTGTTTCAAATAAATCCGTAATTCTCGCTAACGAGAATTGATATTGTTTTAATGTTTTCTCAAAAAGTAAAGCATTTCATGGAACAATATTTCAAGAGAAGTCTTTCACCATTACCTTCTGTAAACCCTGTAAATTATTTGTAAATCTTTTTAAAAAAAAAATTTTTTTTTTTGGTACCGAAAGTGTATAATGGCTTTAACCAAACAAAATTTCACTCAATGGCAAGTGATCAACCAATAGCAAGTTCAACCGAAACAGTTATAGGTTATGACCGAGAAAACGCAATCCAGGTGACAGCGAGTACCAACCGTATATCTGTCAGCAGCATTCTGGAATAGACACCAACCCTTAGAAATCTGGAAAAATTATTAATAAATTTCAGTAACTGATGACTCCCACCCCTATTCTATTATATTATCAGGTATAACTGTCTTTTACTGGTGGACACAGTAGCATCAATGGGAGGTGTGCCGTTACTTGTTGATGATTGGGGTAAGAACTTAGTACAACCAAACACAATAAAAGAATTTATAACAGCATCCAGCCCTATTGATACTTAACGCGAATCGCAAAAGCAAAGCAAATTTCCTTATGTCTATGTTGGAAAACGTTACGTATCGTTTGCGATACGAAACTGCTTCACATGCCCTTTTGTGTGAAGTATGAACACAAGAAAAATTTTATAACAGCATCCAGCCCGGTTTATACTTCATGCAAATCGCAAAAGCAAAGAGAATTTCCTAATGTCACAGTTTGAAAGAAGCACGTAGAAGATTGTTCGTGAATGTAATTTGCTTCACGTTCCCTTTTGCGTGAAGTATGAAGCGCGGTTGAGACAGAAATGAGAGACTTTGGAATGCTGGTTGGCAGTAGACTGAACGGGTAAATTTCCATTTAGATTGTTCTGAGCATGCGCAAACTACCAAAGTCAATGGTTTAACCTGGTAAGTCTGCTGTCGTCAATTTCACAAAACTTAAGACTAATCTTAGGACTTAGGATGAGTCCCAACCCTGCACTGTAGCATGCAGACCTTAAGATTAATCCTAAGTTTAGGACGAGTTACTCGTCCTAACTCGAGTTACTCATCCTAACTCGAGATAAGACGAGTCCTTAAGGATCAGTCCCACTGCAGCGATAACGAGAATGATAACGATCATGACGCAAAGAGAACGCGTTCTATTGGTTGAATTGCTCCACGCAGAATACGCACACGCTCATCAACCATTAGAATGCGTTCTCTTGGCGTCGTTATTGTTGTCGTTCTCGTTATCATTCTCGTTATCCCTGCAGTGGGACTCTTTGTGAAATCGACCCCTGCCACCTAGTGGCCAAAAGTCCACCATTGTGATTGTGCACTGGTGTTTGATCAGCAGGGTGTGGGTTCGGATCCCGGTCATGACACTTGCTACATAAAATTTGGGAGGTAGTGCTTTCTGCTCTACCGGCCAGGCTTCGGACTGATGATACCCAAGCCTACATTCGTAAGGACTGTGAAAGGGGTAACCCTGTTTCAGCCCTAGGAGTAGGTGGCAATGGCCTCTGGAAACAAATAATTGTAGCCCACACCTATTAAAAAAAATAAAAAAAATAAACAGATTGGTCCCTGCTCTGAATAGAAGTGCTGTAATCTTGACACCCCATATAACTTGTAATGTCTCCTAGGTATTGATGTTATCTACAGCGGTTCCCAGAAAGTGCTTGGTGCCCCGCCCGGTACCGCGCCCATCTCGTTCAGTCTGAGGGCCAGGTAAGAGACATCTCGAAACAATGATTACCATAAGTATTGTCTTCATTCTCCTGAAGTCGAGCAGAATATATTGTTAGAAACAAGTACAAATATTCAGTTTGTTTGCATCTTTTGTTCTTACGTTTGACCCTGTTGTTAAAGCCACTGGACACTATTGGTAATTGTCAAAGATAAGTCTTCTCACTTGGTTTATCTCTACATATGCATAAAATAACAAACCTGTGAAAATTTGAGCTCAATCGGTTTTCGAAGTTGGGAGTTAACCATGAAAGAAAAAAATACTCTTGTCACACGAAGTTGTGTGCTTTCAGATGCTTGATTTCGAGACCTCAAATTCTAAATCAGAGGTCTCGAAATCAAGTTTGTGGAAAATTACTTCTTTCGCGAAAAGTACTCCACTTCAGAGGGAGCCGTTTCTCACAATGTTTTATACTACCAACCTCTCCCAAATACTCATTACCAAGTAAGGTTTTATGCTAATAATTATTTTGAGTAATTACCAATAGTGTCCACTGCCTTTAAGAACCGCCTATAGACTTTGTACACAACATTTCTTTTGGAGCAACCCAGTCTTTAGTATTCCCAGATGGAGACTTTTTGTGTTCCCTTTTCTTTTTGCGGTCTCAATAAGGTAGTGAATATGACATACTTTGATTTATTCTGTATAGATTTAGGCATTCTTCTCTTGTGCCTCCCTTTTAAAGCCATTATACACTTTCGGTACAGAAAGTTCACAGATTTACAAATATCTTAAAGGGTTTACAGAAGGTAGTGGTGAAAGACTTCTCTTGAAATATTAGTCCATGAAATGCTTTACTTTTTGATAAAACAGTAAAACACTATCAATTCTCGATAGCGAGAATTACAGATTTATTTTAAACACATGTCATGACACGGCGAAATGTGCGGAAACAAGGGTGGGTTTTCCCGTTATTTTCTCCCGACTCCAATACCTGATTGAGCCTAAATTTCCACAGGTTTGTTATTTTATATAGAAGTTGTGGTACACGAAGTGTGGGCCTTGGAAAATACTGTTTACCGGAAGGGTCCAATGGCTTTAACCAGAGAATCTCTGTACACCCATGTTGAATTCATGTTATTGAAATAAGTTTATGGAAAGGTTTTCGGAATTAAATTTGAGCTTTAAAGGAACATTACAGAATTGGTTTTGCTTGCAAATTAGCTGCTGGCAGTGTAATCCACCATGTTCATAAACTGACAAACCTGTAGAAGTTTGAGATCGATCGGCCATCTGGGTCACGAGAGAATAGTGAAAAAACGATTACAAATTTTGCATTGCATCGATGCAAAAAACAAAAATGAATAAAACGCTCATTGAGCGATAAACTCCAAACGCGAAAGTAGATTATTTATTTCTCATTAAATATGAGATTTCAGACAGAAATATTTCATGGGATTTTTTCTACTGTCATCATCATTAGACCGTGTAAGTTTTATGTAAATCTGTGATCTTCGCGATTTTTGTTTCTTACCAATTTTGGTCGATTGTATTTGTTTGATTAGAGAGAAGATGGCTCGTAGGAAGACCAAAGTTCCTTCGTTCTACCTGGATATGGCTGAGTTGGGCAATTATTGGGGATGTGATGAGAATCCCAGGAGGTCAGTTTAATCAATTCATTGACTTATTGGTTGATTGGAGAATTGTGATTGACTTACTGATTGGTGATTGCTGATTGATTTATTGTTTAATTCATTGGTGATTGCTGATTGATTTGTTTGTTTGTTTTATTGATTGGTGAATGGTGATAATTGATTGACTCATTAATGTGAAATGTGACTATTGATTGATTTGTTGATTTTCAAATAGTTTGGATATAGAACTTTCCTGAAATGTTTATGTATTGACTAATTGCTTGATTGATTAAGTAATTTATTGCATTGAATTAATAAATGTATTTATTTTTGAAACATTTCATTTACTGTATTGATTTATTTATCAACTTGAATATATTATAATTGATTGATTGATTGATTGATTGATTGATTGATTGCTTAAGTGATTTATTTATTTCCCTGACGGGTTTAATGTATTGCCATTGATTATTTTATATTGATACGCTTGGCGGCACGTTAATTAAAAATAAATACATTTATTAATTCTATAAGCCAGCACGTTAATTTTGAAGAACACAAACCAGCAACACTTTTTTGAGAAGGATTGTGAGATTATTGGATTAAACCCTAACCATTATTATTATTATTAGTAAAGAGATTAGGCTTATTATTATTATTTTGTTATATGTTTATATATTTTTAACAAAAAACCAAAAATGAACATTCCTTATCCCTCATGCAAATTTTCAAGATTTATTAATAAGTTGTATTGATAAGATCTCTCAATTGAGACATTCACCTCTAAGGTATCATCACACCGGCATGATCAACTCTGTCTACGCTTTAAGAGAAGGCCTAGCGATGCCCTCTTAAGGATTAATTGATTAGATTATCGGAATTGACCCTTACCATAATGATTATTAATTATGAGATTAGTTTTATTGATTAGTTGTATTGATAAGATCTCTCCATTGAAACATTCACCTGTCTTCACCTTTAAGGTATCATCACACCGGCATGATCAACTCTGTCTACGCTTTACGAGAAGGCCTAGCGATGCTAGCTGAGGAAGGTCTTGAGAACTCCTGGAAGAGACACAAGGAATGCTCCAAGATGCTGTATGCTGGACTGGACAAACTCGGCCTGAAGCTGCTTGTAACGGACCCCTCAGTGCGTCTACCCACTGTAACAGGGGTATTGGTACCTGTTGGTGTCCCATGGAAGGAGGTTGCCATGTATATGATGGACAAGTAATAAGACATTATGTTCATTTCGATTTCACCCTTACACCAATGTGTGTTAGCAGTGTATACAAATTAACAATAATAACAAAGTCTTATATAGGATTTGAGGCATTGCATGGTAAGGTATCAATATGTATTTGGTTTGCGTTAACACCATGTGTGTATCTACTTGCAAGGTAGAGTTTGTTCTTAGAGAACTGTCTTGCTTTATACTACTACCCCGGAGTAGATTGTTCGGGTGTTCGGGAGACTTCTCAGTTCTGAAAAGAACTGTCCTGCTTATTAACTATTACCTGGGCGGATGGTATAGAAGTAGGCTGGGACTACTACTTTAGCTTATATAGTGCATTCCACAACAACCACCATGATAGCGCATTCCACAACAACCATATCAATCCGCTTTACACTAGTGCTTTTAAGACACTGGACACTATTGGTAAATGTCAAAGAACCAGATTCTCACTTGGTGTATCTCAACATATGCTTTAAATAACAAACTTGTGAAAATTTGGGCTCAATAGGTCATCAAATTCGCAAGGGAATAGTGAAAAGCTTTAGCTGAAGTCTTTTATTATTTGAGTGAGAAAGAACTTCTTTTTCAAAAAACTATGTTACTTCAGAGAGTGAGCCATTCATCAAAATGTTTATTACTATCAACAGCTCTCCATTACTCGTTACCAAGTATGTTTTTATGCTAACAATTATTTTGAGTAATAGTAATAATAATAACGAGGACTTATAGAGCGCACAAATCCACAAAAGTGCTCGGGGCGCTATTACAGAGAAAATTACCAATAGTGTCCAGTGTAGCTAAGGTCAATAATATATTCTTCTTTTTTTTTCATCACAGACATAAGATTGAGATCTCTGGTGGACTTGGCGCCTTGGCTGGAAAGGTAGGGTGAACTTCTTTTTCAGAAAATTAACGTTCCCCTAAATTTCCATGGACTCCAATGCTACAGGTGGCATAGGGAGGGTCTTACAAGTCTGGCACGTCTTAATTGTACCATTTTAAGAATCCCAATGTATCATTTTCAAGAAAGTAAGAAATAAAAGTTACACCCAAATACAAGTCGTCTGCTCAAGACTGTCACGCTATTACATTAGTTCAATTTGTATAGAATTCATCGGATTGCTTCTGCATGTTTTGCTAAATCGAGTTTATTGATCAATAATGGTCTGCAAAGCATTGTTTGGCAAAAAGGAACATTCCTTTACTGAGTCAAACAACTGTTTTTTATTTGGATTTTTGTTTGTCAAATTTATTTGCAATTTTTTCTTTTTATTACCTTTTGATCATTATGAGTATAAAATTGCAATTACCGATCTGATAGCACTGAGCTGACGAAGTTCAGTCTTTAGTTTATATATATGGATATATATCGAAGTCTTATGTAGCGCACATATCTACCAAACAAGGTACTCAAGGCGCTGAGTGTATACAAACTTTCAGAAAGATAGGTTATTGCAGTGATGAATTCTGAGACCCAATTATTTAGCACCTTATAAGGGTTTACAAGGTGCTACGGCGAACCTCTTCTCTTCTCGGCGAACCCCTTCTCTTTTCGATAAGTGCACTGGGTTCTTTTACATGCGTTACACAACACATGGGACCAACGGCTTTACGTCCCATCCGTTATTTTTTTTCTTTTCAGATCTGGAGGATTGGGCTGATGGGGCACAACTGCCGACCATACAACGTTGACAAGTTCTTGAATGCCTTTAAGGAAGCACTTCAACACTGCGGAATGACGATCCCATCATCCAAACTGTAGCCACAATACTTTACAAGGAAGAGGTAAACAAAATTACCAAAGATCCTAATTCTTCCACTTTGATAATCATTTTATCTAACGCCGCCAACATAGGGTTATATCTCAGTTGGTTGAGCGCCGGATTCCACTCTAGTCAATTCTTTGTTTAACCCCCAAAATCATTTAAAGGAACATTACAGAATTGTGACGTCGATGGTAGGGGGGCGGTAACAACCCACAAAAGGGGGGGGGGGGCATGACTTATTCCCTAATTACGCAAGTCAGATATTTTGGGAATAAACAAAACACATTTTATTGATGTTCAATACATATATCAGAAATAAATGACAGCAAAATTAACTGTTTTATTTTAATTCACTGCAGCATCCCTTTAATTATTAAAGATTTTTATATAGCCTATTTAATGAATTGGGTAGATGGCCTTAGCTTTTGAACCATAGCCTATAATTGTATACTTGAAAAGTGTACTTGAAACTAGATTTATACAAAGATTAGATTAGAAACAATAATGAAATTATGACAAACAATTCAATAAACATGTTTTCTTGTGTTTATGACTTATAGATTTGAACATGGGGACAATTATTACTTCTAAACTTTCATTTAAAAAAGAATTTTTTCTTAAAGGCAGTGGACTCTATTGGTAATTGTCAAAGACTAGCCTTCACAGTTGGTGTATCTCAACATATGCATAAAATAACTAACCTGTGAAAGTTTGAGCTCAATCAGTCATCGAACTTGCGAGATAATAAAGAAAGAAACAAATACCCTTGTCACACGAAGTTGTGTGCGTTTAGATGGTTGTTTTCGAGACCTCAAGTTCTAAATCTGAGGTCTCGAAATCAAATTCGTGGAAAATTACTTCTTTCTCGAAAACTATGGCACTTCAGAGGGAGCCGTTTCTCACAATGTTTTATACCATCAGCCTCTCCCATTACTCGTCACCAAGAAAGGTTTTATGCTAATAATTATTTTGAGTAATTACCAATAGTGTCCACTGCCTTTAATGTTAGAATTCAGTTTTAATTTATGCGAAACTATGTCCAAACATTATCTGGTGGTCTCGCTTATCATCGAAGTTGCTTTTTATGATCAGTATTCGGTAATCCATAAAGAATAATGTTGTCAATATTTCAATAAAAGTTGAATATCTATTTTGTAATTATCAAATAAAATGAGTAAATCGGAGTTCCAATTTGTTTCACCGTCTCTATAAACATCAATTAAAGACACTGGACACTATTGGTAATTGTCAAAGACAAGTTTTCTCACTTGGTGTATGTCACCATATGCATAAAATAACAAACCTGTGAAAGTTTGAGCTCAATTGGTCGTCGAAGTTGCGAGATAATAATGAAAGAAAAAACACCCATGTCACACTAGGTTGTGTGCGTTTAGATGGTTGATTTCGAGACCTCAAGTCCTAAACTTGAGGTCTCGAAATCAAATTCGTGGAAAATTACTTCTTTCTCGAAAACTACAACACTTCAGACGGAGCCGTTTCTCACAATGATTTATACTATCAACGATTCCCCATTACTCGTTACCAAGTGAGGTTTTATGCTAGTCATTATTTTGAGTAATTACCAATAGTGTCCACTGCCTTGAAAGTAGTTTTGTTTTAAAGAAACTGATTTGGATGTTGGAGAAGACTGGTAAGTATGATAAATGATTGAAGTTTTCTTTAAACCGGAAAGCCCATAAGGGAAAACCCCCAGGTGCCCGCACAAAAACAAAACATGTATATTATGTAGTGTCTTCGAAAAAAAGAAAACTAGCTAACTAGGTGAAAACTAGCCTGAACATATGACGTCACACTTCGATGTTGTGAATAACGCCAGAGAGTGCATAGCGTATTACTATTGGTAAATCCTCGTCCATAATCACCTGTCACCTGCATTCATTATGCAGACGAGCGCAAGTGCAGCGGCCAAACGTCACCTCGGACCAATCAAAACACCGCAAGTGCAGCTGCCAAACGTCACCTCTGACCAATCAAAACACCGCAAGTGCAGCTGCCAAACGTCACCTCTGACCAATCAAAACACCGCAAGTGCAGCTGCCAAACGTCACCTCGGACCAATCAAAACACCGTAAGTGCAGCTGCCAAACGTCACCTCGGACCAATCAAAACACCGCAAGTGCAGCTGCCAAACGTCACCTCGGACCAATCAAAACACAGTAAATAGAATGCTTACGTCACTGCACGTTTATCCAATGAAATGATTGTATCAAATTAAATCGCTGGTGTCTCTCCAATGAAATCGCTTACCCTTGCGGATGAAGACAGGGGACCAGTCTAGGTGGAAAGATGATCCGTGGCGCGCCACTGAAATGAAATTGAAGAATAATGAAAAATGTAGTCTTGAAAATCTTAAATGAAATGAATGTCTAGAATTAACTTTAATTAATGAGAAGAACGGAATAACACGTCCACGAAAACTAAATTAAATGCAATGCATGTTGTAGCTAAAAAGTTTCACCTTTGTTTTGATCGAATCGGGGAAAATACGTGTACTTGAATACCTTACACTTTTGATGAAATTGACCTGGAAAACCTTTACAAACCCTGTACTAAGCTATACTTCCCATTTGCAGGCTGTGATGTTTACAACCCAGTATGTATCATTTCTGTTCGAAATATGTCAACTCCCAAAATATTGCGAATCGGGTATGTGTTCACACAACAAAGTTGCCCATCAGGGGTCACACTTGGCCGATTTAGACACGCTTTATATTTTCACAAATAATTCCAAAATGGCCGCTTTTTAGGCCTACAATATAAATACGGTCAACATTTTGCTGTTTTTGCTGCACACATTATCATAGGTTTTGCATATTCTATACAGAGTTACAATGGCATTTGGGTACCTATTAGCGTGTCACGTGATATTCCTTGTAATTATGCAAATATTCCTGAATAAATTATGTGGAGTGAGGTAGTTGTATTTCCACGAAAAAATTGTTAAGGCATCCGAACCCGGGGAAATCCGGCCGAGTATACGCCAATAATGTATTTAACAATATAGATGGCATACTATGTACAAAGTCTAATGTACAAACGAGTAAAATGTACTCCCGACATTGTGTGCACAAAGTGATAAATCAACAAACATAACAGACTGTCAACAAACAAAGCGAATAGTTAATAAGCAAATCCCTATAATGTTACAAAATACATGTACGCATACCAATAACTTGATGTTGGAAAATTATTAACTTGAGTTGACGATAGGCCACGTTTTGGAGACAACAAGATAATCGATCTTATCTCTATATTCAGCTGGAAAGTGTACCCGTTATACTCAGACTGTCGACTGACATTTACACTCTAAAAACTAAATAGTTGAATCCAACACTTGCATGAGTTCGGCGAGTGACTACAATTTGAAAGTGTTGGGTCCAGCGTTTGGTTTGTTAAATCTAGCAGTTTAAATTTTTGATCCAACGCAAAAAGGGTTAATTCAACAATTTAAGTGTTATTTCAACATTTCTCAAACAAATTCCTAATATGAATTATTGGATTAGCTTTTTAAACGTTAAACTGGCACTTAAGTTGTTGACCGAATACTTTAAAATGCTGGATTTAACATTAAATGCTGGATTCAACACTTTCAAAGTGTAGTCACTCACCGAACTCATGCAAGTGTTGGATTCAACTTTTTAGTTTTTAGAGTGAACCAACAATATTCATGTACATGGTTTTAGACAGCTTGTAAAAAGTTGGTGTGCAACTCGATAATCGATAATCAAGGATATAACTTCGATCTCATGTGGGGGAATGGGGTATAGTGGTCCAAGGGCCTTAAAGGCAGTGGACACTATTGGTAATTACTCGGCATAACTGTTAGCATAAAACCTTACTTGGTAACAGGCAATGAAGAGCTGTTGATAGTATATAACATTGTGAGAAACGTCTCCCTCTGAAGCATCATAGTCGTTGAGAATGAGGTTTATAATTATTAATTAGGCATCTGAAAGCACACAAAGTGCAACAAGGGTGTTTTTCTGTCACTATTCTCTTGCAACTTCGATGACCATTTGAATCAAAATGTAACCGTATTTGTTATTTTATGCAAATGTTGGGATACACCAAGTGAGAATACTGGGGCCAATTTCATAGAGCTGCTTAAGCAAATAATTTGCTAAAGCACTACAATAGCTTGCTTATTTTACACATGTTGCTGGCCGAAATTTCATTCCATATACATTGCTTTTGACTGGTATTTAGCTGTTGTTTACATGGCATAACAATTGAGTTGAGTCTTGCCCTGTAATCTGGTTTTACTAAAGCAAGGGTTTTTTTTTGCTTAAGCAAATATTTTTGCTTAAGCAGCAAATATTTTTGCTTAAGCAGCTCTATGAAATTGGGCCCTGGTCTTTGACAATAACCGAACGTATCCAGTGGCTTTGGTATCCAGTGTCTAAGTTATAGTTCCCTTCTTGTAACCTATGACGTCATCGGAAGTTTAAAATGAAACAAAGGCAACAATCGAGCATATACTTCCTATGGGATGACAAGTTGTGTGTGTGTGCCAACAGGTCAAACAGGAAACAAGTTCCTATTTAAGTGATTGTACAATTCAAATTGTATTCAACTCTGTTTGGGTTCACCTCAGTTTTGTGTACAAATTCTTGGTTTTTTATGTGATTAATGTAGTTTACTCAAAATGGCGACTCTCCTTTCTAACACAATAGACCAACCACATTATGTGTCGCACTCCGAGTGAACCAGGTGGTTTTAATGACAGTGATGTACCTATAAACCTTCTGTATGTTTTGTATACGAATGACTAGTTTTACACAACACACCATACATTCTCATCAGCAGCGGGAATTCCCCCCTCTTCTTGCGAAATCCAGGGAAGTTCCAATATTAAAATGAGCTACTGGCCTTTGCGAAACCACGATTCTGTATTTGGGCATTGGTTATGGCTCCATCAACCCAGTTGAAGCCCCGTAAAGAAATGTACACGTTTTAATAACCGACATAATCCAAGCCTATGAGCCCAAACTTTGTTTCGAAAAGGCCCATTGTTGCTGTTTTTTGACATTGGTAACCATAGCCTGGTAGTGAGAAACCGTTGAGGGGTTAGTGTTCGTTTGCAGTAAACCATAATAATATTGTGATTGTAGGTAGTGTAGCCCGGGAGCATAACAATCACATTATTACTTTGATGGTGTAAACGATCACGGCGCAGCTTTTTGCGTTTGGGGAAAAAAAACTGTTTGCGGATCATTTTAACAGATATCAGTTTGTTGTTTTCGGAGCGACTGGTGCTATCTGCGTAGTAGCTGTTACATCAGATAGACAGCGACGAAAGTGGAATGGATGCTTCGATGGAGCAGATGGTGTAGAACCAGCTAATTCCAGACAATTTGGTAGCCTGATAATTGCGAATGACGATTGGTACCACCAAACAACGCAAGGCTGCAAAGTTTCCATAGCTGTGACGCTCTTGTGAGACTGCATGGTTACTGGAGAGTTTTTTTACAGAAGAGGAATTTTAAAATGTTGAAAGGATTACGAGTTGTTCGAGGCCGGGATTGGAGATGGGACGACCAGGATGGGGGGAAGGGCAGCGTTGGAACGGTCGTCCCTTCTCAGGTGAAAGAAAGAAGTGAGTATGAATAATTATTTACCACGGACTTTACGTCACGCGAGTAGTGGAGGAGTACATAATTAATATTGCCTAGTCATTAAATTTGCCTTCATCAATATCAGGGCCCAAGCATGACTCGATCCGTGTACCACTGAATTCTGCGCTTACGGAAGCCATTCTTCGCTTACAGTGCAAGCATAGCCCTATATAGGACTCTTCCTCTGTGCTGTACACATATACAGTACGAACGTGACAGAGGCCACCAGGGCTAAGTGCAAGCACAGAATTTCTGCGTCGGGTGTGTAAGCGAAGAATGCTGGAGAACGCACTCCACCCGTGAAATGACGCTTGTCGTATAAGCGGGGAATTCTCCTGCTTCCGTAAGCGCCGATTCGTTTCCTTACGGTATTAAAAAGCCAGGAGCAATAAACTAGGTGAATGCTCCAGGGGTTAGCAGAGCCACCATGCAATGGTCTCAGAACGCGTCACAATTTGTATATTACTTTGCAGAAGGATGGGAAACTATACTTTGTCTGCGTAACATTGTCGGAAAAACAGTAGGGCTATACCCATTAAAGGCAGTGGACACTATTGGTAATTCCTCAAAATAATTATTAGCAAGGAAACTTTTCTTGGTGACGAGTAATGGGAAGAGGTTGATGGTATAAATCATTGTTAGAAACGGCTCCCTTTGAAGTGCCATAGTTTTCGAGAAAGAGGTAATTTTCCACGAGTTTGATTTCGAGACCTCAGATTTAGAACTTGAGGTCTCGAAATCAACCATCTTAACGCGCACAACTTCATTTGACAAGGGTGTTTTTTTCTTTCATTATTATCTCGCAAGTTCGATGACCGATTGAGCTCAAATTTTCACAGGTTTGTTATTTTATGCATATATTGAGATATACACCAACTGTGAAGGCTAGTCTTTGAAAATTACCAATAGTGTCCACTGCCTTTATAAGCACCTATAAAAATGCAGTAAACAAACCATTACGTCATCGGTTTACATTTGGGACTTTGACTCAATGAAACCGTATCACTATACAACTGCAATGTTGAGGAATTGGTGTCAAATTAATGTCTTCATGTGTTCATTCAGTTTTAATTTACATCTGCAACATGTCTGTTTATTTTATAGTAGGGCTCCATTTAATTATATTATTGTTTAATAAGTTCATATAGGCTATACAGTGATTTTATTTGAGAAATCCCCGGGTAGGCATAGTCTTTTCAATAGGAGACTTTCCAACGCTAGGCGGCAGCAGACATACCGGGTAAATTTCCATTGTTTACGTAGTTCTGAACATGCGCATAATTCTGAGAACAATGGATTTACCCGGTAAGTCTGCTGCCCTCTATCGTCCCAGAAAGTCTCCCATTGTACTTAACCGTAATACTCACAGCTGCATGACTTTTTATAAGATGATCTTTTCCACTTATATATAGGCCCTATAATTTCCAACGTTTGTTTTACTTTGTTACCTTGTTGGTTTGTGTTAACATCCGGTAAAACATTGAAGGCATATCCTTAATATTGGAAAAACTGCTACTTACCTCAGCTATTTCTTGTTATAGAAACTTATACAAATTTCCCCCTGAGGTGTAAACTTTCTAAAATCCCTGTTTATGTCTTTGCAGCCAGCGGAGCATGGGTGCGCTGGGACAGTGGTAGGGCAGCAAATTACCGAGCAGGCGGTACCAAGTTCGATCTAAGAATTTTCGACAACGCGCAAGTAGGTAAGAAGACTTTAATTATGTCCCATATTCATTTTGTTAGTTTGGTGCAAAAGGTTCATATCCAATATTAAAAGAAGTCAATACCAGTACTGGTAAAATTAATACGCTGTGTATGCAACAACAATGTGCGTCGACTGTGACGAACATTTTTTCGTGAACTGTTTTACTCATTTCTCAAAACACCTCATCTCAAGTAATATTTTAAGGGGAGCTTTCTGGGACCATTATCTTCAAACTGTGTCGGCCTTAGTTTGTTGTAATATGTGGACATTGCGTTTTGTGTCCTACCCCAAAAAACCACAAAAAAAACATTTTTTGAAAGTAGAATTTAACTCCTGGTGGGAATATGATATGGAAAGGTTTGCGGTAACACGTAATGACTTTCTCTAAATGAGTTGGGGTGGTTTTGAAAAGAACCGTTTAAGTTTAAACTCGACGTTTCGATCAGTATGCTCTGATCGTCCGTCTTGGAGAAAGCATTTAAGAAAATGAACTCTCGACCGATAACCGTAATAGTGACGTCATTGTTGTTCCTCAATAGGTGTAAAGCATCCAGGCGTAATGTGTGACGTCTGCAACTCAAACAACATTGTTGGGATACGCTGGAAGTGTAAACAATGTCACGATTATGACCTATGTCATATTTGTTACAATGAAGATAAACACGATCTGACCCATTGCTTCTCCAGGATTGACGCTTACCACATCCAGGGGTAAGCAATGTGCAAGATAGGTTTGCCCGGTGGATTTCGGCACAAACAATTCAATTTCATTGAGAAGTGCATGTAAATATAGGCCTTTTTTTCACACGGGTAAATCAAACTGTGTAGGATTTCTTTTTAGGAAACTATGTAAAATGACCTCTAAGTGTTCGTGTTGTTGTTGTGCGCTAATGGTGTCCGTGATGTTATCGGCGATCAAAATAACCAACGGTAACTGCTGATAAGGTCTTTATATAGGGTGCGTTCGTTTAGCTTCCCTGGGTCGACCCCTGTGTGTGGCGGTGTTTTTTTTTCAGGACAAGTGTGGGTACTTATCTGCACACGTTCGTCCTGTGAAAAAAAAAATAGCCACACACCGGGGTCGACCCAGGGAAGCTAAACGAACGCACCCATAGACTCTTGCTGTGACGTCACAATCCCAAACAGCGCCCTCATTGGGGGTCAAATGAAGACCTGTCATTGGCTGAGAGTTGTGTAGACTGGTCCCCTGTCTTTATCCGCAAGGATACAAACAGGTACTTGCTTTTGAGAACCAGTGATTTCATTGGATACAATGATTTCATTGGATAAACGTGCAGTGACGTAAGCTTTCTCTACCTGGGGGTTTGATTGGTCCGAGGTTACGTTTGGCTGCTGCACTTTCGGTCGTCTGCCTATGAATCTAGGTGAAAGGTGAAGATGGGCGGGGATTGATCTAGGCTAGAGGCCATTCTCTGACGTTATTCCCGAGCCTCGAAGTGTGACGTCAGATGTTCAAGAGTTGTGCCGCGGCGCGTCAAAGAGCGCATGTTATTTCTATTGTCTAAACTCATCAATGGCGGACAATGCTAAGGGTATAGTGGGTGCGTTCGATTAGCTTCCCCAGGTCGACCCCGGTGTGTGGCGGGGTTTTTTTCCAGGACGAACGTGTGCAGATAATTACCCACGTTCGTCCAGGAAAAAAAAACCGCCACACACCGGGGTCGACCCAGGGAAGCTAATCGAACGCACCCATACTTAGCGTTGACGGATAGTCCTCTCTGGTGGATTCGTATGATCTTTCTCGTTTGTAAGTAATTAATATTTTGTTTATTTTTTAAACTTGTTTTGCTTTTGCCCACACAGTGTCGAAGTGCCCCCACGATCGAAATCGACTAAATGCAAAGCCTTGGGCATGTTCCCGGGTGCCCGAGTGATGAGAGGGCCCGATTGGGAATGGAAAGACCAAGATGGTAAGTATTAAGAAATCACAAAACTTTCAATACAAGATGTAAAATGGAATATAAAACAGGGTGTCCATATATAAAGGCAGTATACACTATTGGTATTGTCAAAGACTAGCCTTCACAGTTGGTGTATCTCAACATATGCATACACAAATAACAAACCTGTGAAAAATTTGAGCTCAATCGGTCATCGAACTTGCGAGATAATAATGAAAGAAAAAACACCCCTGTCACACGAAGTTGTGTGCGTTTAGACGGTTGATTTCGAGACCTCAAGATCTAAATCTGAGGTCTCGAAATCAAATACATGGAAAATTACTTCTTTCTCGAAAACTATGGCACTTCAGAGGGAGCTGTTTCTCATGTTTTATACCATCAACCTCTCCCCATTACCCGTCACCAAGAAAGGTTTCATGCCAATAATTATTTTGAGTAATTACCAATAGTGTCCACTGCCTTTAAAACAGCGTGTCCAAAAGACACTCAGACACCCCCAAGCCCGCTGGCTAACACGATGAGATGATTGTGTGTTTTAGACGACGCAAACTATTGTTATGAAACTGTGATTAACTATATGACTAAGTTCAGAAGAAGTTGATTTCAAAACATCATCCTTTTAGACAGAAGTGCAGTGTGACCCGGGCCCTCATCACTCTCAAAATATGTGAAGTTGACTGTAGTATACTATTAAGAACAGGAGTAAATATTTGTTGAGGAGGGTCCAATTCTGACTCCATAATTTTACTCGTATAGGTGGAGAAGGCACTGTAGGCGTGGTGTGTGAATTGGACCAAAGCCCTGGCTCCTACCGGTCTTGGGTCAAAGTTCAATGGCCAAGTAAATCCATGAACTCGTACCGATGTGGCAAGGATGGTAAGATAGATCTACGGTGTTCAGAGAGAGAGACGTGCGGTGATTTCTACATCGATCATCTCCCAAACCTTGGTAAATCTTACAAATTTTTTTTATAACAAAACACAATCAGCTTTGTTTGGTGGACGTGTGCGCAATTTTTTTACTATGGCAAGATGACGTCATGATGACCATGTTTGTGATAATGAGTGGTTACGTTTTAAAATAACTTGATACCGGAACATTCTGCCTGACTAATGTCATAATAATGCGTAAACATGTTTTCTTTTCTTTTAAAAACAGACTGACTGACAACAAAAAACACCGTGTTCCCGTATCTTCTCCCTCTGACTGTCATTGTCGGTGATTATTGTGTTTTTGTTTCCAACTTGCAGATGGAACCAGAGTCCGCCCATACGTTGAAGCGGGAGACAAAGTTCGTCTGATCGACATGGACTACGATAAACTAAAGGAATTGCAGACCATACGCTGTGGCTGGAAAGAAGAAACTGCTAAAGTGAGTCGATATTGAAAAATGCTATTTGGTGGGTTCGATTTTGCTTCCCTGGGTCGACCCCGGTCTGCCCCTGGTTCGATCGATAGCTTTGACGTCATTCCATGGCTCATCCGGGTCAACAAGTGCCCCGCTTGTGGAGTGGTTCACTTGGGGTGACCCGAGGTGCATGACGTCACCACGAGAGGGCGAGTGTGATCGTTCGATTAGCTCTTGTCAGGGGCACACCCGAGTGAGCACCGCCGGGGGTCGACCCGGGGAGGCTAATCGAACGTGCGCCCAATGATGAACCCATTCTCAAGGTCATTATGTTGTGTAATGTTATTTGTATTACTATAGGTCTTGCTTAGAACGTTTGGAAGATAATTTGAGTATGAAAAAGCAGCGATTTTTAACCAATTATGTTCGACTGTCTGTAAGCCAAAGAGTGTTAACCCATTTATTTTGTTCGTTATATTGCTTGCTCCTAGTTCAGAGGGAAAGTCGGCGAGGTCACTTTGGTTGACAAAGACGGCGATATCAAAGTTGATTTCGGAGGGTCACCATCCTTCATCAATCCCCAATGCCTTATAATGGAAGAGAGGAAATGTTCTAAATCTAGTGAAGATGTAGAAGGTATTTTTGGTTATCATCTTTTGATACTGATGTAAAGAGGCTATAATGACAATATCTCGCCCTACTTGTTTTCTTTGTTCAACTTGCACCCCTCGCTGAGAAATTCGAAAAGGAACGGATAGAGCATGCAACAATGATCCCAACAAAGCATTACTAGGCTCTACACACCACTAACCTGCAGACGACCGAAATTGCAGCTGCAAAACGTCACCTCGGTCCAATCTAAACACAGAAACTGGGTGCGTCCGATTAGCTTCCCTGTGTCGTCCCCGCGGTGCTCACTCGGGTGAGCCCCTGACTAGAGCTAAACGAACGATCACCCACCGCTCTCGTGGTGACGTCTGCACCTTGGGCCAGCCCCAAGTGACCCACTCCACAAGCAGGGCACTGGGGCTGACCCAGGTACGCCCCTGGAATGACGTCAAAGCTATTCGAACGCACCGGGGGCAGGACCGTGGTCGACCATGGGAAGCTAAACGAACGCACCCATAGAAAATATACGTCCACTTATAGCCTGAACATCTGACGTCACACTTCGAGGCTCGTGAATAACGCCACTCGCCAGAGACCGGCCGCCCTCACCTTTTACCAACATTCGTTCCACATAGATACGTAGTCAAATTCTATGTCGGCCGTGATAGAAGTGTACTGTTTGGGCAATGGTATTATTGTATCCAATGGAATCACTGAATTTAAGTAACAGGTGCCTGTCTTTATCATTGCGGATAAAGACAGAAGCCCAGTCTATAACGTCCACTGCACGATTATGCAATGACATGATTATACCCAATGAAACCACTCTATTAAAAGTCTCCAATAGTTGAATGACTAGATTACAAAAAAGCGGGATTTTAACCATTATTTGCTTTCTGTCCGTCAGTCAAAGACCTGGACGGTTTGTTGGAGTTGTTAGTGAAGTCACAGCTTGGTGAGATGGGCGGCCTGCTGGACGACGCGGAACCCAACGGTGGAGCTGTTCTCTTTCACGCAGCAGCAAACGGGAAAACAGAGAAAGTGAAAGAAATTATCAAAAACAACCCAAGTGCCGTAAGTATATTGGACATTGAAAATATATTTTTCGCAACTTCGACGACCAATTGAGTTCAAATTTTCACATGTTTGTTGAGATACACCAGGTGAGAAGACTGGTCTTTGACAATTACCAAAGGTGTCCAGTGTCTTAAGTACCAAAACCCGGCAAAACCCGGCAAAATGCCAAGAAGCAAAGCAAACTTTGTGAATAATTTATTTATGTTTTTAGATGAAGTACCAGAACCCTGCGAAGCAAACGCCGTTGCAAGTTGCCGCGTATCGGGGACACACTGACAGTGTAATTGCTCTGGTGACCGCTAAGGCACCCCTCGAGTCAAAGGATGACGATGGCGACACGGCATTAATGTTCGCAGTTATTGGGTAGGACTCTTTATGTCACCATTCTTACAGATAATTCTCCAATGTTGTCTTCATCATTTCTGTATTTTTTATAGTTTTCTGTCCGTACATTCTTGTTCCTGATAACGTTTAAAGGCAGTGGACACTATTGGTAATTACTCAAAATATTTATTGCATCAAACCTTATACTTGGTAAGGAGTAATGGGGAGAGGTTGATAGTATAAAACAATGTGAGAGACGGCTTCTCTGAATTAACATAGTTTTCAAGAAAGAAGTAATTTTCCACGAATTTTATTTCGAGATCTCAGTTTTAGAACTTGAGGTCTCGAAATCAAGCATCACAAATTTGTGTGACAAGGTTATTTTTCTTTCATTACTCGCAACTTCGATGACCGATTGAGCTCAAATTTTCACAGGTTTGTTGTTTTATGCATATGTTGAGATACAGCAATTCGGAAGACTGGTCTTTGACAATTACCAATAGTGTCCAGTGTCTTTAATATTAAGTGGCATCTCAACACATTGTCTAATGTGACATAGCCTTATGGCTAGTTTTAAAAGAGAGCTCTCACCTTAATAATCCGACTTGTTTTCACTATTTATAGTCGGTAAAACGTATCTTTTGACACCATTACACTTAATTTGTTGGAGTGGTGCGTTTTTTATATTGAAAAGGGAGCTGATCGAAATTTCATAATTCCCCAAAAACAAATCATTTATTTGTACTGTCACGATTTTTTTTTCGCATTTGTGTCTTTGAACAGCAAAGAGCCAGAGATTGTTAGTTTCCTTTTACTGAGTGGAAGTTACATCAATGCATCCAATAAAAAAGGTCTGACTGCTCTACATCTTGCTGCTGCCAAAGGTCACCCGACATGCGCAGAAGTGCTTCTCAAGCACGAGCCAAGCACGTGCTATGTCAACATTAAGGTATGTCTTCATTTAGTTAAGTTAAGGAGAGTGAACGAGCAGGTGTAGATTCGTGGATAGAATGTACGAGCCGAAGGCGAGTACATTGTAGCCACGAATGAATCTACTCTTAAAGGTATATTCTCTAACTTAAAATAATTTTCCCCAATGATTATAAAACAGTTTCAAGGAATTTGATTTCTCTATAATAAAAACAATACTATCTTATGTCGTGTTCTTTGTCAAACGACGGTTCGTCACATTTTAAAGTTACTAGTTTGTAAAATAATATATAAGCATACTTTATAGTGCTTGCAACATATTCGAATGCAATCATGTCAGTTTTACCAGTTAACATAGTGTTACTAAAGTGCATTTTTGTAGTTGGCAAAATGTTTTTTGTAAAAACTATTCTTTTTTGAGAACTTATT
This sequence comes from Asterias rubens, assembly GCF_902459465.1. Taxonomy (NCBI): domain Eukaryota; kingdom Metazoa; phylum Echinodermata; class Asteroidea; order Forcipulatida; family Asteriidae; genus Asterias; species Asterias rubens. The sequence goes on from NC_047079.1 coordinate 11,123,132, forward strand.
GCATCCAATGTTAAATTCCATGAACCAATGGAGTTTAGCTGCAAGTTACGCCGGCAAATACATGAACGTGAACGTCGAACAATTGTGTTGTTTCTGGGTGACGTCGCCACTTCGGGCTTATTGCACGCTCACTAATGACGTCTGCGCGCACGATGCTAAAAACGTGAGTTTTTAACGACACAATTTTCTGACGTTCACGTTCACGCGGAACGTGCAGCCAAACCTCCCTAATGAATGCATTTTAATTCACCATCTACGTGTCCTTCATGTTGCAGGACAACGATGGGAACACACCACTCATGGTGGCTTTTATTAAGAAAGACAAACAGATAACATCGATGTTGCTACGACACCCTAAGATAGATCTAAAGTTGCTGAACAAGAATGGATTCAACAGCCTACACTTTGCAGCAATTATTGGAAATTCTTTGTACGTGTATTTCAAACAAAGATTAATTTGTTTGTTTTCGGCTCTATCCATTTCATCAACTTTGCCTGAGGTATCAGAATTTCACGTTATCAGTCTGGACACTATTTACAAAATGCCAGCTAGGAGTGGTCTCTCTAAATGCAAAAAAAGTGAAAAAGCGCTCTTGAAGAGCCATATGAGGGACAACTATTTTACGAGTGGTCTTCCACTCTTTTAGATTTGAGTGTGCATCTTTTTGAGTGATTTTTCACTCTGTGCTGGAGTGAAAAAAGAGTGACATAACCACCACTCTTTTTAAAGAGCCATATTATGAGGGACAACTCGAAATGTAAAGAGTGATGTTTTTCACTCTTTTACATAAAAAGAGTATGTTGAGCATTTTATTTTGAAAGAGTGCTTTTATGCAAGTTGGTTTTTGAGATCGGAAGCTCTTAATTACCTCGTGATTTCACTCTCTAAAGCGATCCACTATTTAAAGCGAACGTAGTCCTGGCTGATTTCTTACCTTCCGCCCATACACTGTAATAAAAAATGTCCGTGAAATTTACGGCACTTTACCTGGCACCCTATAGCTGCCACGTAAAGTGCCGTAAATTTTACAGTGGAAGTTTTGTGAATTATGCCTTAAAGGGGTAGTTTGCAAAACTTCTACGATAAAATTTACGGCACTTTACTTGGCAGCTAGGGTGCCAGGTAAAAGTGCCGTACATTTCCCCGTTTTTGTTTACAGTGTACGAGGTAGTAGTTAACAAGCAGGCAGTTCTTTTCAGAACTGAGAAGTCTCCAGAATTATTCACAACAAACTCTACTCCGTGGTGTAGTAGACTATAAAGCAAGGCAAGTTCCCAAAGGAACATAAACTACCCATTGCGAAAGCGCTATTCTTGTTCAAGCGAAACAACTTAGGGTGCGTTCGATTAGCTTCCCTGGGTCGACACCGGTCTGTCCCCGGTGCTTTCAAATAGCTTTGACGTCATTCCAGGGGCTCACCCGGGTCAGCCCCAGTGCCCTGCTTGTGGAGTGGGTCACTTGGGGCTGACCTCAGATGCATGACGTCACTACGAGAGGGCGAGTGTGATCGTTCGTTTAGCTCTTTTCAGGGGCTCACCCGAGTGAGCACCGCGGGGTCGACCCAGCCAGGAAAGCTAATCGAACGCACCCTTTATTAGCTAGACCAGCATGCACCTCATTCCATGACTAACGCGCGAGTATATGTAATGTGATATCACTAACACGTTCTCAATTTGTTTTTCCATCGACTTCAGTGCCGTTGATAAGATCTTGGAAGTAGCACCTGGTATGATTAATCTTCAGAAAGATGACGGGTTCACTGCATTGCATCTAGCCGCCCTCAACGACCACATAGAAATCACCACGACACTGGTTAAACGGGTAATGGCGCCCTCTTTTGTCGATATGCTGTAACTAAGAATTTAGTAAAATAATATATAGCAAGACAGCCGTCTATTTCACGAAACTCTTCCTCACTTAAGACTAATCTTAGGACTTAGGACGAGTCCCAACCCTGCACTGTAGCATGCAGACCTTAAGATTGATCCTAAGTTAGGACGAATTACTCGTCCTAACTCGAGATAAGACGACTCCTAACTCTTTGTGAAATCGACGGCAGTTCTGGAACTCTACCTGGCAAATAGACATACACATTGTGTTACCGCAAACCAAATAAATACTAGCACCTCGTCATGCAATGTCTCAAAACACGTATTCCAATATAATGTACAATCACTCTCTATTTATTTTTTTTCCCCAGGGTGACTGCAACAAAGAGCTGAAAAACGTAAATGGTCAGACAGCACTGCACCTAGCAGTAACTAAGTCTAACAACAAGTGCATTGAGGCACTGGTGAATAATGGCGCAGATGTCAACGCAAAGGACAAAGATGGTGATACCAGCCTACACCTTGTCATGGTCAAGGCATCCATGAAAGATATCTTGGGAACAAGCGATCTCGGGCAGGTAGTTAAAGATTGTGCCAGTGTTAACGTATCTTGACTCAAGTGCCATTTCCGTGAGAGTCCGTTTCAGTCCACTCGCCTAACGTCAGAAAACGTTGGCGCGGCCGCGCCGGTGTGGCAGGAGTTTCTGTCCCCCCAGAGATTCGGTCCCCCATATGGTATACTGTGTACAAACTTCTTCTGATAGCGCCCTATTTTGAATCATCCTCCTCCAGCCCACGTTAATTTCCCGTATGGGTACAGAATCAATCCTCCGGCGGACAGAATGGGAGACTTTTGGGACGCTTGGTGGCAGCAGACTTACCAGTTAAAAACCATTGTTCTCAGTAATGTGCGCACGCTCAGAACTACGTAAACAACGGAAATTTACCTGGTAAGTCTGCTGCCACCTAGCGTCCCCAATTCTCCCATTCCCTGGGACACCGGCATCCACAAACCTGTGCCGCTACATGTTATGTTTGCCAGTTTGCACGATGCTTAGAGACCTCTCGCACGCGAGAGAACAGGACTTGAATCAAGTCTAGTGTTTACGGAGGGTTTGGGTCATTGGGATGAGTCCCAGCAGTCATCATGGCACATGTGCCCTTGAGCAAGGCACTTCAAAACCATAGTTGCTTCGTAAACAGTTGGAAAGGTAGTGCATTTGTGCTCTACCAACCAGGCTCCTAGATGGTACCCATGCCCTACCAGCCTCATGGACTGTAAGAGGGGGACAACCTGTTTTGTGATACAAAATGGTGGTCATTTAGCAATATAAGGGCTCATTAAGGCGTCTGGATGTCGAACCCGTGCATGGTTCTTTGCATTTTCTCACATTCACATCCATTACTATGCACTTAATATGCAATCTCTACACCAAGTAATTTAGCTTCAAGTTAATTTTGTTTGTTTGCTTGTTTGTTTGTTTGTTTACAGTTGATGGAGCTCATAAATAGATCAGGAGGAGCAGGGGAGTCAAAAGATGAGAAATCAAACCTCGTTGCCATAGCAATCTATCTCATCAAAAATGGCGCAGACATCCACATCAAAGACCATGGAGGGCGTGACGTCATGGACGTCACCCTTAACCCTGCCATAAAGAACTTGCTGAGGGAACAGGACCAGAAAACAAGGTAAAACTGATGAAAGGGTGCAAAGTTTCCACCTTTTTGAATAATTCAATGCAAATTCTACCCACAGTGGGATAGATTTATAAATTTTAAAACTAAAGCCAGTTTAAACGTTATGTTGGAGTCAAAGCCATCAATAATATCCATGTTCTTTTACGTAGTTAATATTAACAAAGATAGTTGTTTTTAACAGGACTATGAAGATGTTCAAGAATAAAAATGACGCATGCAAAGTGAGCTGATTTGATGGAAAATCAAATCCTTTACGATTTGGACCGACTGAACAAAAGCACCTTGGAACTAAGACAGGTAACCACAATTATTCAATTTCACAGAAATGAAAACTCATTGTAGTTATACTAAGCCTGCCTGCAAAAATGTAATCATGTGTTCTCTACATACAATGTATTTAACAATTAAAAGTAAATCATGACTTTTCTCTTTACAAATTTTATTTACAAAACAATATGTGGTAAAATTGAACACTTTGAGATAAATGTGTTTGCATTTATTATGATTGCTTTCAACTTTTATGCTGTAATTGTGATATTTTGTATTGCTTTGTGATCTTTCTTTCGTCGATATACTCACTGGTGTGACAAGAATGAAGAAGGAAAGAAAGAAGTTATCATGTAAAAATTTCTTTGCGAGGCTAGTGTGTTAGTGAAAACAATAAAATGGTACTCGTTATATTTGTGCGGTGGCAGTTAACAGCCGTTATACTTAAACGAGCCTACGAAAGTACGCCATTCTCTTATACAGACGGCTGTTCATTTTTTGAAAAACTCAATAAGATGGTGACACCTCCACCCCCCCCCCTTTTCTTTTGAGATTAATAGGTCAGAATAAAATTGTATTATTCTATGCGCTTTAATTCGATAATTGCAATAATTGTCAAACAGTTTAGTTTACACACAGACAATGTATAGTTTCTTTATTAAACGTTTATATCTTATACGGAAATAGGAAACAAAAGAACAATACAAATTCTACCCAAACTTCGGATCTGGGTATGAGAAATGCATACCAATAAAAGTTAATAAATTTAAACGTGTAATAAATTTTAAGACTTATGTAGGTCTATATTTTTGCACTTTTGTGACTCGAACAATCTTTGCTTATACCAGAATCCGGACCATCCGAAAAGCCATATGTATAAATTGTGCTTAAGCAGTTATAATTATTGGCTAAACATAATGAGGGTTAGGCTTAACTTCTACTTAGATGTGTATGGCTATATAATATTGCTATTTGCAGGCTTCAATCCAACGTGTGCAACAAAAAAAAAACATTATTTTATCAATATTGTGCTTATTAAGTAGTCCACCGTGTTTCTAAATATTTATTTGTTTGTGATCAATTTAAAATTTACTTATAATTTTGTTTCCATATTAAAAAACCCAACATTATATGAGATGCGCAGCAATGTTGTAAGCATTTGAACAGTACCCAGACTTCTGAAATATCGTGACTTAGTATTTTAATACCACAATAGACATTATTCGATACTCGGTACCCATCACGCGTTACGCGTGGAATAAGGTGCATGCTGGTCTAGCTAGCGATCAAGTTTGGTCGCTAGCTTGCAGGCATGCATTTAAAGGAACTCGTTGCCTTCAATCGGTCGAGTTGGTCTTTGAAAAGCGTTTGTAACCGTTTGTTATAAAATGCATTTGGGTAGAAAGATGTTGTAAAAGTAGAATACACTGATCCACACAAACATGCCTCTAAATTGCATGGTTTTCCCTTTACCTTGTCGACTAACACGGTCGGCCATTTATGGGAGTCAAATTTTTGACTCCCATAAATGGCCGACCGTATTAGTTTGCACAGTAAAGAGAAAACCACTCAATTTCGAGGCAAACTTGTGCGGATCATTGTATTCTACTTTTACAACATCTTTCCAACCATATGCATTTTTATAAAAAACGGTTACAAACGCTTTTCGAAGACCAACTCGACCGATCCAAGGCAACGTGTTCCTTTAACAGTTAGCACTTGCGCAGTGTGTATTTTCGAAAAGGTCTATCCCACGTGACTTATCATTTTAGTTGATATAATGGGTGCGTTCGTTTAGCTTCCCCGGGTCGACCCCGGTGTGTGGCGGGTTTTTTTCCAGGACGAACGTGTGCAGATAATAACCCACGTTCGTCCTGGAAAAAAAACACACCACACATCGGGGTCGACCCAGGGAAGCTAAAGGAACGCACCCATACTAGTATGTACTCAACCTGTGTACAAAATAAAGTTTCATAAAAACAAGCATAAGTTGTTTCCCGGAGCACATTGTTTGTTCAAAACCTTTTCATTCCACCGCTGTTGGAGACCAATCCCTACCATATTATTGTCCAATCGATCTAGAACTTCTACAGGTTTGTTAGTTTATGGGTGCATTCGTTTAGCTTCCCTGGGTCATCCCCGGTCTGCCATGGTGCGTTCGAATAGCTTTTGACGTCATTCCAGGGGCTCACCAAGGTCAGCCCCCAGTGCCCTGCTTGTGGAGTGGGTCACTTGGGGGCTGGCCCCAGGTAAACGACGTCACTACGAGAGCGGTGAGTGGTCGTTCGTTTAGCTCTTGTCAGGGGCTCACCCGAGTGAGCACCGCGGGGTAGACCCAGGGAAGCTAAACGAACGCACCCTATATGGATGCTATGGTATCATGAAGTGCTTACACTGTCAGCAACTGTTTTGGTCGCATTAACCAAATTCTGGTATGCTCCTTATAAAGTGTCCCACAATTGAAAGTCCACAATCACAGGGACACAAGATTGTGCCGTTTATCAACAACCCCTAATGTCATGACTTCAATATTGGGTGCGTTCGTTTAGCTTCCATATATAGGTCTACCCCACGGTGCTCACTCGGGTGAGCCCCTGACAAGAGCTAATCGAACCATCACACTCGCCCTCTCGTGATGACGGCATGGACCTCATGTCACCCCAAGTGACCCACTCCACAAGCAGGGCACTGGGGCTGACCGGGGTAAGCCCCGTCAAAGCTATTCGAACTTACTGGGGTCGACCATGGGAAGTTAAACGAACGCACCCAATGATTTACAGAAAAGGGTTTTTGGTTTACATTTTTGATTAGTTTTACTCATAATATGATTTGAGGCACTGCATGGTGAGGGGGATCAATATACATTTGGTTTGCGGTAACACCATGATGTGTGTATCTACTTGCCAGGTAGAGTTTGTTCTTTAGAGATAAGTCTTTCTAATATTCTACTTCCGCGGAGTAGATTTATCGGATTGTTCGGGAGACTTCTCGGTTCTGAAAAGGACTGTCCTAAGTAGTTATAGCAAGACAGTTCACTAAAAAACAAAAACTACCTGGCAAGTAGCTTGCTACACACGTGGTGTAACCGCAAACAAAAAATATATATAATTGATACCTCACCATGCAAATCCAATATAGTTTTGGATACTGTCCAAAACAGTGTCATTATTCTCTCCCATTTTATATCAACTTTTACATTTCCCAAAATTCATTTTGAGAATTCCCTTCTTGTGGAGATGTACAAGGTTGCTGAATTCCTTGAATCGGGAGTGTTTGTGCCCGAACGAGATGTCATTGTGGTAATGATAAGGTATACTAGCGCCCTCAAGCGTTTTCTGGAAATACCAAAAGCCGAAGAGATGGATCTCGTCACAAAGTCCGAAAGCCGACGAGACTACATACAAACCTGAAACAACGATAATAAAATGGTTAATGATTAACTATTTGGGAGTCCTTTATACTTGTATGATTCCAAAGATCTTCTTTTTTGCAGTTGTCATTAGGGAGAGGCCTAAACAACAAAGAACAGAAACTGCCATAATGGTAGACTGGGACCATGTCTTCCCTGCTGTCAGATCCAGTAATTCCATTGGCTACAATGATACGCGCAGTGAATTGAGCTTTCCATTATGCCCATTGCTGTAAAGTCCGCAATATTATAATTTGACTACATACATGTATCTCTACGTGAAATGAATGAGGTCAAAGGTGAAAGTACACGCGGGTTTATAGAGGCAGGTCTCTGGCGTTATTCAAGAGCCTCGAAGTGTGACGTCAGATGTTCAGGCTACCATAATGGCTACCGTCATAAAAGTTGTTTAATTCTTACCAGTAGAGGGCCAATTTTGTTCGTAGTTCGCCCTTCTCCATAAGTATTTCACAGCAGAGAAATGTCCCGGGTGGTTAAAGATCGGCGTTGCAATACCAGAGTCTGTTAAGATATCCGCTATTCGCAGGTTAAATTTGAAGTAGGATCTCGTAGTGAAGGCAGGGAGCCAGACCATGCTGCCGTTGAATTGCCGGAGGTAAGTTTCGAAGGTTGTGACGTCTTCGGGTTTTCCTAAAGTGTTCATACTGGACGGGGAGTGAGGGGAAAGAACGAGGAAAGTTCAACGTTGTATGTTAACTGTTTCTCGTAATGAAGCATCGAGGCAATGGGCGAAAAGGGCGGGAAACTTAAAAATCACAATTCATAAAAGCAGGTTTGTCGTTTGTTTTTATTTTCAATAAATTGACTGTTTGTTGGATATCAATCAATCTTTAAAGCAAATTCATAAAATAACTATGACTTACTGTTTGATGACAAATGAGGGATTGAGCGTAGTGAAGTTGGTCTTGGTTCCTACGTCATCTTCGTGACCTTTGACCTGGGCTAGGTTGAACCTGATTGGTTTACAGTCATCAGTTGGTGAAGAAGGGAAAAAAAATGCATTGATGCATCAGTAGGTAGGCGTGTGGTAGGCCCGGCGATCTCTATAACACTGACGGTATAACAGTGACCAGTGGGTAGGCCCTACGCTACAGGCCTACTTGTAACAGTAGAAGGCCATTTGACAGGATGGATAACAAATTGTATAGAAATGTTTTCAAAAGTCTACATTGTAACAATAAAAACAAGGCTAAAAATTGTGTCCCGGGGCGAAAATTAAATGTTTTTAACTTTGACCAAGTTTAGACTCCGAGGTTTAGGTTCCATCAAGCCTACGCCAGGAGACTTCCTTTATCTTTGAAGCAAGCTCTTGGTGGCGCCCTTTGTCTTTTCAGATCATGATCGAACCATACACTGCATTACCTGAAAATGAAATCAGCTTCGTCGATAGTATGTCCACATTTGGAGCCAGCCAGCACACCACTCGATCCTACAATGCTGCATCGTTTGAATCGTTTCTGTTTCTCAAATACTGTTCTCTAAACATGTGGAAAGAAGATAGAAATATATAGCCAATGTTTTGTTAAGAGTTTCACAGTAGGGCGCCGTGTAACACTATGGGTGCGTTCGTTAAGCTTCCCTGGGTGTACCCCGCGGTGCTCACTCGGGTGAGCCCCTGACAAGAGCTAATCGAACGATCACACTCGCCCTCTCGTGGTGACGGCATGCACCTCAGATCACCCCCCCCCCCCCCCCAGTGACCCACTCCACTAGCAGGCAGGGCACTGTGGGCTGACCGGGGTGAGCCCGTCAAAGATAAACGAACGCACCCATTGATACCTGTTGCGCTGGTTGGCATGGATGACCGAGTGTTAACAGATAAATGCTACCAAATTCAACATAATTTTCTGCACCTATTAGCCTATAAACGAAATTGATTATTACATGATTTGCTTTGTTATTCTGTTTGTTTGTTTGGTTTTTTTGCTTTGCATTAATGGCATTCCCGTATAGTTTTCTAACATTGGTTGGCAACAACTCAGGTTGTGACGTTGCAATAGAAAGGTCTATGGAGAGAGTTGCGACGACTTGTCATTAGAAGCCATATTTAGAAGTCATTTTAGGTCAGAGTACCAGACTGCACATGGCATCTTAGCAACTGGAGCTTCTTAACGAAAAAAGTATACCCTGAATTAAATGGACACTTACTTCAGAAAGATTATACCAAAAGTTTTGTGATACATTCCAAGGGTCCCCGTTCATATCAAACGTCAAATTGACACCAACTTGAGTGTTTTTTTTTGTAAGGTAAAGAAGTCTTCTTGAATCCAAGAACCTCGTTGCACCCAGTATGTCTCGCCTTAAAATAAAAACCAAAATGAAAATAACATTTTTTTATACACAAAATACTAACAATCTTATATTTTTAAGTTATCAATTTTGACCCATTTCTGGGTCACTTTGACACTGAATCCGGGTCAATTATTCTTACCACTATTGGTAATTGTTAGTCTCACTTGGTGTGTCTCAATATTATGCATAACATAACAAACCTGTGAAAATTTGAGCTCAACCAGTCATCGAAGTTGCGAGACAACTGTGATGCTTGATTTCGATACCTCCAAACCTAATTCTGAGGTCTCGAACTCAAATTCGTGTAAAACTACTTCTTTCGCGAAAACTACTTTACTTCAGAGGGAGCTGTTTCTCACATTGTTTTATACTGTCAACAGCTCCCCATTACTCGTTACAAAGTTATGTTTTATGCTAACACAGATTTTGAGTTACCAAAAGTGTCCACTGCCTTTAAGTAGGTCCTACGTGGCAAATTTCTCAAAAAAAAAACTTTTTCATGAAGACAATCGGAGCATACTTATCGAAACGTCGTGTTGTTGCACCACCGGTTCTTATTAGACTAGACATTATTATCATGGTTTTTGAGAAATTATTACGTAACATACCTAAAAGCATTTGTGTTGATTACGCTTTGGCGCCATGTCTGATTGGCGATACCACGAACAATTTCGAAAACTTTTTCATGTTTGGTTCCTCTCGGGTAAGGGTTGGTGTATTCCTTGACAAAGTGCCTGCGAATAAAGAGGGAAATGTCAAAGTTAGCAAATGTAAAAGTTTAACGTGAACTTCTGCATGGTTTAATAACATTAAATTAGTTGAAAATCATTGGGTTTTTTACCGAACGTATTCCTCAAATGTTTTCGTCACGGTTCTCGTGGATGGTCCCTCTGTTGTGAATAGTCGTGTCTGTGTAAAACGAAGTCAGAGAAAATTATTTGTTCATTGTCATCGTCCCCAAACTAAACTCATTGAATATTTCTTAAATCCAAACACTTGGATATGACGTCTTGTGGCTCTGAGGGGCATCGCAAAATTATATCTGCATAAAACAAACAGATGTCCCAATAATTATCGCAATTGCAATTAAGATAACTTGCGGTGTCGCAAATAATTTTGGAAGTATATTTTGGTACATTAGTAACATCTAGTTATTATTATCTATTATTTGTGTTTTATTATGATAAGTATTTGCAAAGGATTTGCAACGATCTGCGATGTGTAATGTCTCTTCAGGGCCACCATTAATAATGGATGTTCTGCAGCTATTTTTTAGACAATGATGAAGAATACCTTTGCCAGTGGCTTGAGCGTTGTGTGTTGCTCCCTGGTTATATTTAGAATCGCTGTCATCTTCGACTCGATGCTGATGGGTTTAATCAAAATAACTCAGAATTAGACCCAATTTCATGGAGCTGCTTCATTCAGCACAAAAATCAGCTAAGCACAAACAATTGTTGCTTCGGCAGAAAGAGGTTGCATTTAAAATCAGACTGGTTATGTATTATTGTCACTCAGATCACATTATACGCAGTAATTATTGTGGGATTTTTTTCATGAAATTTGAGCCAGATAATGTTCGAACATGGCAGATAAACTTACCTCGTGTAACGGTTCGTATTTTTCCAACTTACGGCGGGCCAAAGGCTCCATCCGTAAAACAAACTAGCGATACAAAATACGGAGAGAAAAACCAACAGAATACTATTGTGTTTCATAATGTTGTTATATTTTGTCTAGCTGTGTATAATGTGTGTTCTATAACGGCGCGTTCAGAAATTGTGACACTTTTCAACACTGTTCGATCGCAGTTTTTATTGTCTTTTATCGGGGGGACACGTCAGCAGATGTGCGATCGGCGAACGTATTGATTGATTTGTATTGTGTAAGGCGGAACCAACGACCGTATAAACCTTACCACATGCATGGGATTTCAATGACGAATATCATTTTCAGTATGATTTAGCTCTTTTAAAATTGATGTGTTTTCCATGCACTGAGAGGGCCGCTCTCAGCACGTGACATTATTTTAATTACCATTTTGTCTTAAGGCAGTGGACACTATTGGTAGTTACTCAAAAAGATTATTAGCATAAAACCTTACTTGGTGACAAGTAATGGGGAGAGGTTGATGGTATAAAACATTGTGATAAACGGCTCCCTCTGAAGTGACATAAAGTTTTGGAGAAAGAAGTAATTTTCCACAAAATTTGATTTCGAGACCTCAGATTTAGAATTTGAAGTATCGAAATCAACCATCTTAATGCACACAACTTCGTGTGACAAGGGTGTTTTTTCTTTCATCAATGTCTCGCAACTTCGACGACCAATATTGAGCTCAAATTTTCACAGGTTTGTTATTTTATGCATATTATGTTGAAATGCACCAACTGTGAAGACTGCTCTTTGACAATTACCAATAGTGTCCAGTCTCTTTAACTACCATTTTTGCTGAACCACGTTATTTTGGTAAGCTTCGTTTGCTTTAAATTTTATGTTCAGATCTTGGTGAATGAAATCATAATTTGTAAAGCTTCATCTATTCATTGTTACATATTACATGTGAATTTGTTTATGAATGTGGTTGGCATGTTTATTTTACTATTTTTTTACTATTTTTTTAAGTTACTTATTCAGCATGTTCTACATTTAAGAACATACAATTTAATTTGATACTTGAAAAAGGAACACCATGAGCCAGAAGGCAGCATTTCTAAAAAAAATCCTTATAAAAGCCGCCGTATTTCAACATCATTTTCTTCAAACACCATTTTCTTCAAACGTCTTCTTTTTATTGATACTGTCAATGGTAGATGACACCGAATTATAAAACTTGATGAAAGATGGATTGACGATAAGCACATGACTAAACACCGCGGCTAGTTTTAATTAATTAAACAACAGAGGGCTCCCTTCAGGGGCACCGTAAACACGAACTACTTGTTAAAAAACTAAAAACAGTGAGTAATGCTTTGCGTATGTGTGTGTGGTTTTTCCATGCAAAACTACAGTTACCACTGAAAGTGTGCATATTGTCCTTGGTGTTCTGATGTACTTTCAGTTCACTTTTCTAGGCGTTCAGTCTTTGAAGGACAGAGTAGGTGAAACCCATCACAATGGCGGCAAAGGTTGGGATTGCAGAAAATGGTGTGGCCACTGCTGACGTAAAAGGAAACGTTACCGAAAGTAAGTGAATCGGATTGTGCTGTATTTTCAATTTCGACACTTCTTTTACTCACACCACAAGTCACTGCAAGTACCAAGTCAACAAACAAATTGATTCAAATGTCATAGTTGTATGTCTAGAACTCTGGACAGCAGACTAGCCGGACATCATGATCATACAAATTATGGAGGTCAATCAACAATACTAACGTAACTGTAACTCTGCTTCTTCAAGACTTAAATCGGGAGTTCTTGGTCCTCACTTTGGAGTTTGGACTCCTCGTTTGGGGTTTGGACTCCTCATTTAGGTGGTGGGGGCGGGGGGGGGGGGTGGGACTGTAAATATTATGATTTCAGTATTGTTCTAATATGTAATTTGTATCAATGTCAAGCTTGATGAATATAGGTAGTGATTAAAAGTCCTGGATAACTTTCCGTATGGCGCCACCACTTTTTCACTCATTTTTACAAAAAGGGATATATCAATCAGGTAAATTAGATACTATATTATTTTATTTCGAATGAAAAAGTGGTGGCGCCATACGGAAACTTTTCCAAAGTCCTTGACATGCTAAACTAGTAAAGTTAAATAAATGCCTGAAATACCTGTGTAAATTCTATCTTCTCATTAAATAAGTCATAAGTTTTTGTCACGCATGGCTTTGGCAGCATTTCCCAGCTAGCATGGCGTCACTCACAGAGTTGTTGATAGCTTTAATCACAGCATTGGAACCTATTCTAACCAGTATCTAAGTCAAACAAGCTGTTTGATTTGCCAGTTTTCTAATATTTGCCAACCCACAGCACTACTTTTACCCCAATCACCCCTATGTTTTTATGTATGTCTTATATATTGTTCGTCGAAATTAAAATGATCACGGTGACATCACCAACCACTTCTGTTGGCCAATAGGGTGTGAGCACAAACACTGTAATTTTAAGGACATTTTAGGGTCTTTAGGGATCATGAAACGATAACGAAGAAATTAGAAAGCGCTGAAAACTCAATAAAATTCACATTTCATATAAATATTTAAGAAAACCACAAAAACAAGAAGCTCCATTCCTTTGAATTATGATTGAGGATTTTGTTTTAAAATAAAGGGTCACAGGATAACTTTCCGTATGGCGCCACCACTTTTTCACTCATTTTTACAAAAAGTGATATCTCATTGAGGTAAATTAGATACTATATTATTTCATATCGAATGAAAAAGTGGTGGCGCCATACGGAAACTTTTCCGGGTCACATTTCAACCATATATGTACATGTAGCTCATCATGATGACTGATGTATGCACAACTGAAAACACAGCACACACCTACATGTACAGAGTAACACTTTGGTAACACTGTTACCAAAGTGTTATTAAGCATTTGGTAATTGTCAAAGACCAGTCTTCTCACTTGGTGTATCCCAACATAAGCATTAAATAACAAGCCTGTGAAAATTTGAACTCAATTGGTCATCGAAGTTGCGAGAAAATGATGGGGGAAAAAAACACCCTTGTTGAACGAATGTGTGTGCTTTCAGATAGGAATAAAATACTTCTGGCTAGAATTTTATTAAGTCCTTATTATTTGAGTGAGAAATTACCCCTTTCTCTAAATCGAAGCTACTTCAGAGGGAGCCGTTTCTCACATTGTTTTATACTTTCAACAGCTCTCCATAATACTCGTTAAGTAAGTTTTTATGATAATATTTGTTTTGAATAAAGTAATTACCAAATGTGTACCTTCCCTTTAACAGGCTAAAGCATATTTAAATATGCTAAGCAGTGTTGGAGAAACTTAGTAAAAAAGACTTGACTTTTGACTGCACAATTTTCCAATATGAGATGTACATGTGTACCAATGTAGGCTATTACATGTACAGTGCTGTACATGTATTAAACATCATGTTCATATCCTTTTTGGGTTGCACGCTTATGTGTGTGATAACCTACATACTATGTAGTAGATGTCATGTGTACCGTATGGTCTGAATTGATTTTATCGATTGTCAGTGAACAGCCCGAATGCGAGTATAAAATAATATTCTTTCTTGTTGCACCAACACACAAGTGGGTGCATAATTGTATTGTACAGAAAATTGCGTTCACCAAACAATTTTTCTGTTCATCAACCTACATTATGAACTCAAAATTAAACCATGAAGTAATGCTGTGCTATGTTGACAGTGACTAAAGCTTTGAAGGCTACCCACATATTGTGTAAATCCCCCACAGTAGAACTACAATCAACAAGGACTTTATTGGTGCAGGTTTTTGTCTCTGTACCAAGGTCGAATTAAACCAGCACACTGTGACAAGGATGTAAACAGGGGCTGTTCAGTCACATGATAGTATGGTTGTTGTTGAATAGGGCCAAGGAAACACATGATAGTCCCTGGAGTATTAAAGACACTGGACACTATTGGTAATTGTCAAAGACTAGTCTTCACAGTTGGTGTATCTCAACATGCATAAAATAACAAACCTGTGAAAATTTGAGCTCAATCGGTCATCGGACTTGCGAGATAATAATGAAAGAAAAAACACCCTTGTCACACAAAGTTGTGTGCGTTTAGATGGTTGATTTCGAGACCTCAAGTTCTAAATCTGAGGTCTCTAAATCAAATTTGTGGAAAATTACTTCATTCTCAAAAACTATGGCACTTCAGAGGGAGCCGTTTCTCACAATGTTTTATACTATCAACCTCTCCCCATTACTCGTCACCAAGTAAGGTTTTATGCTAATAATTATTTTGAGTAATTACCAATAGTGTCCACTGCCTTAAAAGTCGGTGACCAATTTTCCTTGTACAGCATAGACAAAATAAAACACACCTACATGTAGTGTTCACGTAGTATGCCATAGTCCACTTTCATTTTTATGTAACAAGGATGCCAAAAAAAATTCTTTATCAGTAATGATGTTACAAAACAAAGAAGCTCAAAGCGGGAATGAGATTCTGGACTTCAGAATCTACATTGTATTCTTTATAAGCAGATCTTCTCCATAAATAGCAGTGCTCTGTGTTAAACGAGGGTTGCGTACTCAGTTGTTAAAATCATCATCTGCCACTTAACAGTGCAGAAAACATGCTCTGCAAAACTGTGATATTGTTATTGTCCATTTTCCACTTAAATACTTTACAAAATAATAGAAAACGATTGGGAAGTCTTGAATACAAACATTTTCTGTTTTTTTTAGAAACTAAAGTAAAAGGCATTGTTTATTTGTCAAGAAAAGTGCCCTCTGGTTACAAAAATGCATTAACAGGTCCTCCACCACAATCCAGTCTAGTAAGTGAAGTTAAGTGGTCTTGAACAGCTAGACTTCAATTGGGTGAGGTTTGTGGTAGCACCAATGAGTACATGTTAATCTCTTTAGACTAGTGTTTGGTTTTGAAAAGAACTGGTTGACAACTCAACGTTTCGCTCAGTATGCTCTGGGGTGGATTTCACAAAGGGTTAGGACTAGTCTTATCCCATGTTAGGACCAGTTACTCATCCTAACTTAGGACTATCCATGCAATTTGTATATCTCCTAGGACTAGTCCTAAGTTAGGACGTGTCCTAACTCTTTGTGAAATCGACCATCATCTTCAGGAGGATGCTATACATTACAGTTTGTACCTGTACACCGTGTTTGTTGATTGCTTGTACATATGTAGTGATCTTGCTTTATACACTTGAATTGCGTACATAGGCCCTATTATATTCTGTAATTTTTTTAATACTTATGTTGTGCATGTTTGTTTTGAATAAAGGAACTGAAACCAAAACTACGTCTAGGTGTAAACTAACTACAGGAAAACGTTGACATTATTTTTATTTTATTGAAGGATTGAGACGATACAGCACCAACCTACAAATTTCTATTGGTTTGTTTTAAGGAGTTGAGGCAGTAGTAAGCATGGGCGATATCGCGATATTATCGAATATCGCGATATATTAATTTGGAAACGATTTCGATATCGGATGGATTTGGCTTTAATCGAAATATCGATATATCGCGATGTATCGCAATATCGATTAAATATCGCGATGTATTTGCTAGCTGAGACATCTTGCACCCCATAGGTTTGGAGTAAAACCAGAAGAATAGGCCATTAGAACACCTCTCTTAAGCTATGACTGTCTCTTCTACAGCTTTCACTTGGAGTTTGAAGACTGATGATGTCAAATTTCATTAGTCGCAATTATATCGAATATCGCGATATATTGTCGGCGATATATCGTGAATAAAATAAATCGATATCGCCCAAGCTTAGGCAGTAGAGATCACAAAATCGTTGGGTCACTTGGGGGATTGAGGCAGTACTGCAGTAGGGATTGTACGCACACATAAACTCACTTTGGTTAATTTCTGAAGAATTTGAGCAGTTTGTTTTGAAGGATTGAGTAAGTTGTTAACATCTATTTGTGCCATTCTTTTTTTCCCACTTATTTTCATGTACAGTCAAGAAAGAATGGAGCGTTATTGAAGATGGCGCCCTCGCTCATCGACTTCAAGAAGAAGAAAGTAAGTACAACAAACCGTTTTTTTTTTTTTTTTTTTTTCTACAATAAATTTGTTGTTCTCAGAGTTTAAAATTCACCATGTAAAAAAGAAAATATTCCCACACATATTATTACATCATAAGGGCGTTTCAGGTTAGCTCAGACAGAAGCTTTGCATGTGGATTGGGTTTTCAGTCCCTACCTGACTGAGTGGGTTTTTCCATATTGGGGGGTTTTCCACCCACATCTAAAAGTAAAAATGGCATTTTTTCCTTTCTTCGTTCATGAGTCACTGCACTTGTTACTTTTTAGGGTCCCGTGGTTTCATTTTTAGGCAAAGGTACAGATGCGTGTGTATTGTACTCTAGTGTATGCAGCCAGGCTTTATAATTTTCTTATGCAACCATGGCATACTTGGTACACAGAAGTAAGGGCACCAGTGTGTACGCGGGAAGTTTAAATTTCTACTGGAAT
Source organism: Asterias rubens (assembly GCF_902459465.1). Classification (NCBI taxonomy): domain Eukaryota; kingdom Metazoa; phylum Echinodermata; class Asteroidea; order Forcipulatida; family Asteriidae; genus Asterias; species Asterias rubens. The sequence continues at coordinate 11,140,775 of NC_047079.1, forward strand.
ATTTTGATGGGGCATCAAGGCAACAACCAAGGAGTAAGCTATTTTCTTCTTAGGCCGAGTAAAAAAACAAAACATGTTTAGCGTCCCCGCCCGCTTCCTTTTTAGAGGGCGCCTCCTTTTTTTTTCTTTTTTTGATGCACATTCTTTTTTTTATTCTTTTTTTATTTTATTTATTTGTGTAATGAAAAAAGGGTTGTTTGAACAATCTCAGCTAAAACAGTCTGAATGTCTTGTCTGAATGTCTTGTCCAAAATGTTTCATAAATGTATTGTGTGTTTGAGCAGTACAAAAAAACAATGGTTATTTTACATTTTAAAAAGTAGGGCGGCCATCTTGAAAAAAATAAAAATTAAAAAATAAAAAGCCCCTCCTCCTTCCTTTTTCTGAGAAACCCAGACGATATGTTTCTTTGTTTACTGGGCCTTATATGCCCACATGAAATGTCAGGCCTTTGTCCACCATGTTCAATATAATTTTTTTTTATAAAAACTGTCTAATACCATAACATTGAATTCCATTGAAAAAATAATCCCACACCCAAGTAAAGTGAATTACTGAGTTCCGAATGGTTCAGACTACAGTGAAAAACTCCTGCTTCATTGCATGGAATTGTTCAAAACCCACCACACGCTGAAAGAAGGGTATTGTAATTATGCACTGGCTCGCAGTTTGGTTTAGGTGTCTGCTGTGTGCTGCGTGTGTCACACTTCGCTGAACAACTATTATCGGAATACAATCACTGGGGTTGAAGTTGGACATGGGACAGCGATTTTCAGATCGTGTTGAGTACGTAAAAACTCCATTGCACATGTTGTCGTAACTTTTGGCAGAGTTGCATGTCTGCTTTGGAGCCTACAAGTGGATATGAACGTTAACTAACTACAGGTTTGTGTTAGTTATGGTGGTATGCTGATTAAAAACAACTATGGTGTTTTCTGATTACAAAATTGAGCTGTGGTGAAACAAACTTTTGAATATTGAATTGAAACCCTCATTTTCTTTTTAGGTACTAACTAGACCTATTCACGTCATGGCACAATGTATGGGTCAGGTTGTAAAATATTTGTAGATTTTGTAGAATGCCTTTTCGATCCTCCACAGGCTTCATTATCACCCTTAACAGCCCATATCCTTCGGAATCCCATTTCATCTAAGCTGCATACCACCCGAACCCTTTTATTTCCTATTCTGCCCAAATACACTCATGGTGTTACTGCAAACCATTAATACTTTGCAATCCAATGCCTCAAATCCCACAAACACTGAAAGAGTTGGCCTTTTTAGTGTCAGTGTTAGTCTTTTCTCAAGTCTGTTCTTTTCTCTCACAGATGTCAACCATTACTCTGGTAACATCAGCAGACGCCGTACAGTCAGATCGGATATCAAGACAGCCAAATCAGCGGCTGACGAAGAGGCTATCAGCGCTTTCAAAGAGGAACATGAGATTGTTGAAAAGAACAGAAAAATGTAAGAAAACAAACAGTTGATGTCAATCTGATAAAAGCATGGCGCATGGCAAATCTGTGTATCACCATCTACCCTTATTTTTTAAGTGGAGTTTGTATTATCTAATGATTGAACACAGTAGTTGATGTTTCATTAAAAAGGCATGTATTGCATGAATAGTCAATAGCACCGTCTACATGTTTTATTTTACATGTCAACTGTTGGACAAATACACCATTTTTACACAGTCCTTTTAACCATTATGCACACATAGTTGATGCTTCATCTAAAGGTGTAGTGTGCATTACAATAATATCTATCACCATCTACATGATTGTATTTATTTTAAGCCTGCATGGTCACTTTAAGTTTCCATACATTTGTAACATGCACTTTTAGTAAACCCATTTTTAAGCTGCGTTCGATTTGACGAAACATGCTGCTGCAGTTTTTGCTAAGCGTGTAACTAACGCGGTGATCACTCGCATCCGTTAATGCGAGTTTAATTTGAATAACGTCTAGTACAATTCCACAGACTATAAAGAGTGGTTCGAGACAAGCTTTTGTATAGCAAACCCCAGATGAGCAAACCCTGGTACCATTTAGCCATTCACTTTCATTCAGAAGTGTGTATGGTGTCTGCCTTCGCTTGCCCTGAATCATGTGATATTGCAACTATCACGATGACATGCCTGTTTGTCTCGTTTTTGAAATGGCAAAGGCACCAAGGCATTTTCTCCTTGGTAACAACTAAGGGGCACACTATGAGGAAACTGTGCATTTCTACTGGAGCGATTTCAAGGGCACCAAGGTTATGACTCGGAGGCATGAAGGCAGGCGTCTCAAATGCCTCCGTGAAGTATCAGGGCTGCCATGATTTCAATAGGCTGAAACTCAATTGAAGTGGGAACTTGTGATGAAGTCATTGTACCAAACATTATTAAAATCTAACTCTCAAGAAGGATATTCTGTCACAGCCTTATGTCCACTTGGCATATCCTGACCCCCTTACACATGACCCCTGACCCCTCATTTGCATGACTCCACCCATTCTCATCCTCCCTTTTCACCCACTAGAGAGTTGGAAGACGAGGAGGCGGCCAAGAAACTCCTCCAAGAAATGATGGAGGAGGAGAAACGAAAGTTGCGGGAGCTCCGACAAAAAGAAAAGTATAAGTCCCCACATCTTTGGTGTGGTTCCCTGTATTCACCAACAGTCATTGACTGCGGTTTCTCATTATATTGAAAGGGGCCAGACTAATTTTGCTTCCAGCCTCACGTTGGATTCAGTGATTTTGATAGAGTCAAAAAAAGAGTCAGAAAAACGATGGTAGCTCATCAAGTAGTTAATATCAGCTGACTAAAGAATGTCATAAAGTAATTTTCCGGTTTTGAGCCATGAGCATCTTGATGATGGATACCAGCGCATTATAAATATTCATATTATTTACTATTATTATTCTCTTCAAATGGCCATGCACGTCGTGGCTCCCTAAGCGGATAAGAGCACAAGACTCAAGCTCTTGTGTTCCTGATCAGCAGAGTGTGGGTTCCAGTCCCGGTCTTGACAATAATTGCTCCGTCCTTCAGATGGGACGTAAAGCTTATGTCCTTGAGCAAGATACTTTGTCATGGATTCTTGTCTTTGCTTTGTCCTTTGTCTTAAGTGGTTTTGGTAACTTCCTGTGAGCTGCCCAAAAGTGTCTTAAGAAGTGGAAGCTTTGACCTTGTTTGACGTTTAACTCATCTAACCTTTGACCTTTCAGTGAGGAGGCGGATCGGGAGGCGGCCAAACAGCTCTACTTGAAGATGATGGCAGATGAGAAGAAGAAAACACAGAAGCAGAAAAGCTTTGAAGAAACTGATGCTGTAAATATATTTTACTTGGTTTTCATTTTGCAAATTTACTTGTTATGTCTATTGCAACCTAGAGAAAGTTTGAGTGTGTTGACTATTTTGACTTGAACCCAGGCTGGTCGACCATTGGTTGACTTCAGTGGTCGATCGTTTGTAGCCAGCCTCAAGCCCATGGTTTCTTCACTGGTCCCAACAGCATGTTCAATTCTTACATGTGTAACGCACAGAGGGGAACCAAATGACACTATAGCAAAAAGGCAGAAGGTTGACTAGACTTCTGAATGAGTCGTTTTGGTGAGTCGTTCGGTGGAGTTCGTCACAGCGCATAATACATTGCTGGTCAGTAGTATATACAGGGTTGACAAAATGTGTCCACTTGAACTTGCTCCCAGTGTTTCGACCTGCTCATTGTGGTGAATAGACCGATCCATTAAGCTCCGCCCCATTGCGTATTGACCAATCACAACGCAACGAAGGTCCGACAAGTAAGGTCGCATAAGGACATGCGTGCGCGTATGCTTGGCGCACGCGGCAGAGTGGTGCAGAAAGGCATTGTAGAGGCTCACGTGTTCTTGCTCACACGTGCGTCGTGGGCGGCGCCTAATGGATCGGTCAACTGTGGCACTAGGTAACACAATCCCTGAACAGCGCAATTTGGATTCGAACTTGCAGTCAGACAACTGAGTAACCCTATGAGTTTTTGTTCTCGCAGGAGCTTGCAATGCGTCTCCACGCTCATGAGGAGAAGAAACGACAGATTTTGAGTAAACGACAACAATCTATCGAGTATGAAGAGGATGATGAGAGGTTGGCGCGGCAACTCGCTAAGGAAGAGCAGATGAGATATAAGAGTACTCCTCAGTCACCTCATGGCATTCAAGAAGATGATGATAGTAAGTGTATTCATTACTCACTGACTACTCACACTCATTTCTCACTCACTAATCACTACTCATCTACTCAAACTGAGGAGTTAAACAAGAGCCTGGGCTTGATTGATTTCAGTCACCTCATGGCATTCAAGAAGATGATGAAAGTAAGTCTACTCATTACTCACTAACTACTCACACTCGTTCCAACTCACAACTCATCTACTCACTACTCATCTACTCAAACTGAGTAGTCTAACATGAGCCTGGGCTTGATTTCAGTCACCTCATGGCCTTCAGGAAGATGATGATAGTAAGTGTATTCATTACTCACTGACTACTCACACTTGTTTCTCACTAACACTCACTACTTACTTTATGAGTCGTCTAACAACAGAGGCTTGGCTCAATTTTAGCCACCTCCAGCAATTGAAGATGATGATGACAGAAGTGTACTCACTTTCTTCTGCTTCAATTAATAACCAAAGTTGAACCTTTTGCCCCTGACTTTTTAACTAAAAAATAAGCTTTCTTAACTATTTAACTATCAAAGCCCGAACAACCCAAACCCTTCAAAAGTCCAGCTCCATGTTTTGTTTCGTTCTTGTCAACCTGAGGACTTCACCGGTAAAGTGTCATTGTGGGCCAAGGCTAAATTTCAAAGAGCTGCTAAAGAAAAGGAGAAAAAAACATTCATAACACTATTATGCTCACCAGAATAAGGTTACCAGCCAAAGTACAGTATCATGTTGTGTTTCTGTGACTGGTATCCTGCTTATTTTTTGCTTAGCAGAAAGTTGCTAAGCATGGTACTCTGGTTAAGCAGCTCTATGAAATAAGGCCCAGGTTTTAAAAAACAATAATGTTTGCTAATCTAAACCTGTTTCCATACTGGAGTTTTATAAAATATTGCTTGTGCATTTAGAATCTTATGCTACAATAACTTGAAACTAAATATACTTCTATTTTTGATTCTAACTCACTAACCACCATGCTCTGTTTCCCCATTGCTGCCGTGGAACTCTCTCTCTCCTTGCTGTGTTTAACGCTTCGCTAACGATAACAGAGTATCGCCATAGAAACAGACATAAACAAGATTCACATCATAGAGACCAGCACAGACAAAAAGGTACGATCAGTAAAACAGTTTGGGCCCCCCCCCCTCCCAGTGTTTCTTCAATGTGAGACATGTGGCCACTTAAGTATAATTTTTTGTTAGAGGGGCTGGCTAGTAATCAAAATCTGGTTTTCTTCAGATTTTAGCACTGTACCTTGGAAATTGGAATTTGTGGCCACTTAAGAAGAAACACTTTTTACAGGGGCTGACAAGAAGTCAACAACTTTGTTTCCATATTGTTTTATTTTTATTTTATCACTATACCTTTAAATGAAGTAGTAGCCACTTTAGAAGAAATATTTGTTTCAGGAACTAGGAACAAAATTTTTGTTTCATCTTAGACATTAGTATTGTACCTTGAATGGAATGCATGGCCACTCAAGAAGAAACGATTGTTACTGGAGCTGCTTTTGTCTTTTCTTCAGATTATATGGTTCCAGACGTCAAGGGGTTAAAGGTTACAGACAGCCAGGAGGCGCCTTCTCGAGGAGGGAAACACCAACCAAAACAAGCGTCACGCTCGTCGGCTCACAGCCAGCAAGGGTTCTCAAATATTGCTCACGACGACAGTGACGAGGAGACGGATATCATCGCCAAGATCCAAGATGATGAGGTTTGAAAACACTTTGAAACTCATACACTTTTATAATTAGTCTTCTGAACTCTGTGATTTGGATAACAACTATAGAGGGCACTGTTCATTGAGATGGCCACAGTTCATAGAGGTAGAGCCCGGAGTACGCTGAGCTCGGCCACCCTCTGTGTCATCAGTGGACGCGGCGTATGGCAAAATTATCAAAATTATCATTCAGGCCATAGCTGAGGCTTTTGAATAATTTGATTCCAAATATTTGTAGGGCAAGATTCCTATGCAATTTTTCTTTGAGAGTTTTCCCAAAGTGTTAACTAGATCTCTTTTTAGTTTGATTTACTTATTTGGAGCATTGTTGTTTATAAACTTAATGAGTTTCTGTTATTGCCTAACACTGCTTCTCAGCGAACTGTTCAACCTAGATTGAATAAACAACAACAAAAGGTATAATTGGGGTTCAGGTTGACTCAGTGGTCTCTTCCTTGCCTTTCGCCCCAGTGGACCCTGGTTGTCCCTTCTTAAAACTATTGTATTGCTTGTTTGTGTAGATCTGTGGATTTGCAATTTTTTAAATGTGTTTTTTTCATGTTTGCTGGCAAATAAAATTAATCAAACGAAACGGTTTGAATTCCACCTCTGACCAGAACCTTGCATGTGGATTGGGTTTTCAGTGCTTTGGTTTTTCAAATGCTTTCGGGTTTTCCTCCCACATCTGAAAAATACCTAGTGTTAGCAACAGCCAGTAGTTTTGTGTGAATATTCCTACCTCTATTCCCGTCCCTATTTTCTATTTTAGGTAATAAAAAAAAAATCAGCGTAGCTTAAAATGTTGCTGGAGTTGCTATGGTGTTGGGTGATACACTACATTGATTCTTCTCCAAATATCTACACCCGTCCATGATTTCTTTTTCTTAAAATATTGGCTTAAGCAATCTCTTGAAAATGTCTTTTTCTTGGTCAAGTCATTTCTTGCTACTTTTGTTTTTATAATGGTATTTTGTCCTATTAAAAAAACTTCCCATGATTATGAATGCAGAGGAAAAATTTAGGCCCTCACTCGTAGAGCTGCTTAAACAGCAAATATTGCTGAATATTTCTTTGTTCAGCACAAACAAGCAGAATACCAGTCACAGGTGAAACATGTGGAATAGTATTTTGCCCGGTTCCCTCCTTCTGGTAATCAAAAATTGGTTGACGTTTATATTCAACTGAAATTTCTTCAAACTTATATTTGTGTTTGTGAATATTTGGTAGGAGCTCGCTCGAAGGTTGCAGAGAGAAGAAGTTCAAAAATCAAGAGCTCCTCCTCAGCTCAGCGAGAAACAACGGCAGCAACTTATTCATGACCAGGTCAGTCAACATCGAAAAATTATCCCAAACAAACAAAGATTTAAGTGTGTCATGGGCCATTATTGGTAACTAATGCCGTATTCGCATTTGTTGATTGCTTAGTCGAGCCACAACTTTCGTTGTTTAACTACTCATTTAATCTTGGAGACAAGTCTACTACAAAGATAGTCGCAACTTCCTGCTTGGTGAACCTATCATGCTATTCACGACTATTTTCAAAAACATAATTTACTTACGAAACACAATCAGACATCAGTGGCACAATCCTTCAATCCCTTCAGCACATTGCATCCTGGTAATTAAAAATGAGTGGCGACTAGTGTGGACGTCGCAACTATTTAAGGCGCGACTAGTTGAGTAGTAAATTTCACTAGTCGACCAGGCTTAATCGATGGTGGCTTACAGCTATGGTTGTGTGATGCTAAAAGAGAAAAGGCTGTCGATCTAGTTTCCTCAAAAAGAAAACTGTAAGTCCCTGTGCCTAAGATGTTAAACAAATGTTCTATTTTTCTTTGTATGTCTTTGTTCCGATGATAGAAAATTGCAATCAAGATGCAACATGAGGAGGTCATGTTTTCAAAGAAGAAAAATTACGACAATTACATGGGGAAGGTTCGCGATGAAATCGCCGACCCAGAGGTAAGATTTTCTGCTTTGTTTGTTGTGCAGGCATGGAAAAGTCTGGCGTGTCGTGACCAAACGGGCTACGTCACTGGACCCAATCTCTGGTGTTGTCAGCAGCAGAGTGTGTGTTTGTATCCCGGTCATCACACTTGTGCCCTTGAGCAAGGCACTTGACCACAATTGCGTCCTTAAAAGTTGGGAAAGTGGTGAATTCTGCTCTACCAGCCGAGCTCCTAGTGGATGATACCCATGCCCTTCATCCTTACGGACTGTGAAGGGGGTAACTTGTTTCAGCCCCAGGAGTAGGTGGCAATGGTGACAGATGATGTGGGTCCACAGCCCAAATCAGTTCAGTGTAGCCCTCAGGTTGAAGTGGCCGTCCATGGCCTTGTCATGTTACACGATATCTCATAAAGCAAATTGTTTTAAATCTCCGCCAATTGCGAATGGCCATTAAGTGGCAAATACAATGTGTTTACTATTGTAGTACGCATACATTTTTGTAGTACGCATTAAATGTATCTATTGTACTTCCGCATTGTAAAATTTTACCCATTTATCTGTGAGCGATCATTATTGTGTGGCATCTGTATTGCTGAGTATCTGTTGTGCCCCTTCTCTGTTTTTCAGCCCATGGTCCTCCTCAGTCGTCAGAACCAGGTAGCTGTACCCGTGGATGCCAAGTTCTCTGATAATGTACAGTTAACGGACTACACAGCAGGGGTAAGTACCGACAGTGATGACCTAGGGCCATTCATTCATTCATCCATAGGGCTTGTAAAGCCACAGAGGCAATAACCTCCATTGCCCTGGTCTTGTCCTTGGTGCCCTTTCAAAAGTCTCCCACATATATTATGCCGAGAATGATAGTCGAAGTCGAGAAAATACGCAGAGACACCTTTGATCGTCGTTGCTTATTACTGTTGCCAGTCGAAGTGCCTTCTGTAAATTGAAATGGCCTTGCCCCCTCAAAGATGAAATTCCAGCCATGCTATCATTGTTCAAGCTACGTGTGTACCCTAACTAAAAGACCCCTTGCATATTTGGTCACACTGTCAAAAAGCGCCCACACTAAGACCCAAAAGAGTCATTAGTGAGGCCACACTATTGGGCGATAGCTGTTCGGTGTGCATAAAAACCGTGGATGAGACAGGGAGGCCTACCCAGCGCAGCTATAGATGGTCTGCCTACAGGTACACTATTGGGCGATAGCTGTTCTGTGTGCATAGAAACGGTGGGCGTGACCTCAGCGTCTGTGTAACATTTAGCATTGCCTAAGGGGTCTATGGGAATAGTTTTTTTTGTCACCTCATACTTCTTCCAAAACATTGGACCCAAGTCTCAAACACTCCTGGTTTTACAGGTCTTTATTCAGCTGCGCCACACTTCTGGAACTCTCTACCACTTCGTCTTAGATCTTGTCTTTGTACCACAAAATTTCAAATCTCTTCTCAAAACTTTTCTTACATCACTGTGTCTGTTTTCTTTTGTTTTGTTTTTGGTTTTACTGCGCCTTGAATGCCCAGCAGCGTGTGTGTATGCGCCTGTGAGGGCAGAGATGGTTCTTGTGATTGGTTTAGCCGAACAGCGCATTTATTGCGCACAGGCTGTATACTCCCCAGGGAGCTGAGATGGTTCAAGGAATGATTTAAGGCCCAGTGACCAGGGGTAATAATGTCGGAGGCGCTTTGAGACACCCCTCGGGTGTGAAAAGCGCTATATAAAAACGGTCTGTTATTATTATTATTATTATTATTACAAGTCTTGATTATTATTATTATTATTATTATTATTATTATTTTTATACAGGAAGGAGCACAACATAGGCGTACCAGTGCCAGCGGGCAACCAGGGAATATTGCAGCGAGTCTCGATCCGACGTTCAGAGGAGACGCGGGGAATGTTGTACTACTTAAGAAGACGTCGCTGACGGAGGAGCCAATAATGAGTAAGTTCATAGGCAGGAAGAGAGGGAGGGGGAGTTGGGATCGAAGGGGGGAGGGGGATGTATTGGATGGCCATTTCAAGGTGAGAGCTACGCTTAATCGATAAGGGCTACAAACCCAAATCAACTGTCACCAGGGACAACTTGCCATCTACTCCTGGGGCTGAAACAGGGTTACCCCCTACACAGTCCGTAAGGATGAAGGCATGGTATCACCCACTAGGAGCCTGCAGCCGATTTCACGAACATTTACGCAACTGCGCAAGTCCACTTGCTCAAGGTTTATTGACCATAAACGTTGCGCAAGTGGACTAACGCAGATGCGTACAGTTTCGTGAAATCGGCTGCTGGCTGGTAGAGAAGGCACCAAACTTTTTAGGAAGCAATTATGGGTAAGCGCCTTGCTGAAGGAAACAAGTGTCATGATCGGTTGCTTTCATTTTCTTTCTTTGTATATTACAGATGCTGATGGTAGCTTCGCTCCGGTCCAAGGAACGAGACGTAAAGATTCCAAAGACAACAGCAAGAAAAGGAGCAGCTTCTTCTCAAAGCTTAAGAAAAAATGATAAGTGACTAGAAAAAATATTATAGCTCCTTATAAATACATATATCTCTGCTATCACCCAAATGACAAGAAAAATATATCTGCTATTATCTAAAACAGTACACTGGTTTTGTAGGAATATTTGTGACATAAAAACATTCTTGTTTTTTTCACTCACATTTGGACAGCAAAATTTTGGTCCAGCGTTAACACTGTGTACGATGGGTTTATTGAAACTAGAGGATGGCGATGAAAATTGCTTCACTGTAAAAAATAAATAAGAAAACACTAATGACCATGTATTCCCTTTAAAGGACAATATTATTATTCAGTTATATTTTGTAGATAAATTTATATTAATATTCTTATATTCTTTGCAATTTTTTATTAGATATTTGAAGCAATATTAAATGTAAAGATGTACTTTCAAATATATTAGTTTGCTGTAGTGTGTTGCAGCATAGACAAGCTCTTCAACGCGGCAGGAATTTATATTTTCAAAATCTGCTCAACAAAAGTTAGTGGGAAGCCAGGGGCTGATTTCACAAAGCAATAAAATCTATCGCAAGACAAATTGTCAGTATTACCAGTGACATCACACTTTACTAAAAGCAACTACGATTGATTTGCAACAACGATCAATCTTAGCTCTTTGTGAAATCGACCCCAGAGTCAGTGCACGTCAAATTGCATTTTGGCTGTTTAGCTGTTTATGCGAAGCTTAAGCTCAGCAAGAATTCTCCATGCTTAGCAATCTTGTAAACATGAAAGCATAACAGGTTCAACCTTGAACCCCTATCTACTTGTCTCATCTTCCTTCCTAAGCCCATTTAGCAGTAATTTTTGTGCATTACTATAAACATTCTCTACTGCATTTTTTAAAAACATTTACTGCCTTGCATATAAACATACCTAACAAACTGTACACCATTGGAAAGAGTACATAATTCTCTTTAATGTATATTAATTTTGGTTTTTACCCATACACCGATGTGTGTTAGTACTGTATACTCAGTACTTTCCCGAGACCTGTGAAAAAATATCACAGGCATGTTACTCGGGTGGGATTCGAACCCACGACCATTGTAATTCTAGAGCAGTGTCTTACCAACTAGACTACCGAGGTTGCCCGGTAGCTAGAGGCAGTTCGAATCCTATGTTTAATGTGTTATACATTTTGCTATGTTTCCTGTCTCGTACCACTAGTAACTTTAGTCTGATTTCCAATTTTTTTTGCCCTTGGAAAAATCAGAAAAACTTTGATAAAATAGCCCTATAAGTATATTGAATCCTATACCACGTAGGTGAGCCCTTGTACTGAATGCGATGTTCCTACTTTTTTCCAAATGATGCCTAGTATAGAGAAAGCCGCAAACTTATTCATCTGCAGGTTTCTTGAGGTTTTTTTTGTTATGCAAGTTCGCCCCAAACAAGGCTAATAGCCACTCTTGGTAGGGGGCTTCTAGAAGAAAATTATTAAAAGTGGAAAGAAGTGGGGGAGCTGAAGGTAGGAATTGTTATTCCTCTTAAACAGTCTAGATTGTAGGTTGGAGGGAAACATGCACCAGGCAAGGTGGAATAAAGCTTGGCATTCACAGCACTTGTGTGCTCTGCCGAGGGTCATGTAGTTTGGCAACATTATTGAATAATCTTGGCGAATTCAAAAACTAGTAGTTATCATTTTATTTTTAATTAAGTTTTAATGGCTCGTTACTTTTCAGTTTTTGAGCGCAAGCGAAAGTTCTGTGTGAAATGAATTTGAGTGAGGTGGTCAGTTTGTCTTGATAGACAAATATTTTATTGACGAAAGTATACTTGTTTTCTGTGATGTTTTTGTTTTTTGTTTTTTTATGTTATTTTATATACACTATTGAGTGAACTTTAGCAACAAACTGGTAACGGCCCCAAATTATAAAAATTTCACATTATTTTGTCTAACATGGTTTGTGAGATTTCACATTATTTTGTCTAACATGGTTTGTGAGTCTAGGAAACAGTGTTGCTTAATTGTAAATAATGGTTTGAAATAAATGTCCTGTAATTTTAAAATAGTGTATTCCTTTTTTAAATACCTATACGAAGCGCTTCCGTTCGAAACTACAAGTAATTGATATGGTTTACCTCACACGGTTAGGCAAAGAAGTGTCTTGAAACAGTCAAGAAAGACTCAAGAGGGAAACATGTAAATTATTCACACAGGATAATCCATCTTCTCTTGATTACTTGTAGATAATTACTGTTATTTTTTTAGTATAAGTGCAGTTTTGCTGAACCACATTTTGTTTATAGTTTGGTTTTAGTGTTTGGTGTTTGGAATTTGTTTAATAGAGTTGGGGGAAAAACAAATAGTTTGTATTGTTATACAGTCCTTTGATAGAGTTCTGGGTTTAATACCCCCCCCCCCTTCCCTTCGATTTCACAAACACTTACAGGGGCTGTGTCGTCATGATCAAAGCATGCCTGTGGCTGTACATGGAATCATGAGCTCACACAGAATGACTGCACATGCTCCCCCTATATCAAATGTATGGAGAGCTCTGTGCTGAAACTGTTGAGGGTTCAAAATTCCATGCACAGGCTGCTTTGATCATGCTGACACAACACCTTTAAGATTGATATTTTGATGGTATTGATGTATAATGTTGTGACATTAACATGTTTGCCTAACAATTAAGGTAAAAACCTATTTTACAATTCATCTTTATCTCTTTGTGAAATTAAGCCCTGTTTTCATACCCCACCCCCCCCCCCAACAATTGAGGGTTCAAATCCATGTTAGTATGATCACATCATGTTCCTAGTTTACAAAACAAATGGCTGCCCTTTCTGGTTTAATTACCAGGCTGGTGTACATTTCTTGGTGCATGTCTGTATTCTTGTGCCATTTGAATCTAAGTACATGTTTATGAAAATATTTGTACAATGTTAAAAACATTTTAATAGTTTTGCTTCACCTACATTTTACTAACTTGTTGTATTCTTACACGTATTGAACTGCGAGACTGAAGAGTAATAAATGAAATATTTTCTATTAATATGCTTTCTCTTTGTTTGTTGTTTGTTGAAGGAACAAATAATAATTCCCACGCAAGAGTCACGCCTTAGTCGCCAAGTTTAAAGGGGCACACTCTTCTGACAGTAAGAATGTAACCATGTACAAAGCAGTATGCAATTTTCGAGAATTTGTTGCTTTAAGTTAAAGGCAAAGTATACCTTGGTTTTTTGAACTGTTCGATTATTTTATCCTGTTTATACATTTTTGAATAATTACCAAAGGTAAATCCTCCCTTTAAGCTTTTTGTTTGACCCAAAATCTTTTGAAGCCAAGCCTCCTGAGGGAAAAGTAAAATATACCCATTTTAAGAATAAGCTATGATTTGTTTTTATAAAATAATTAAAAACTCTTAAAAGTGTTGTTTCCGTCATCGGATCCCGTCAAGAACTACAAAAAAAATTAAATTTGTGATATGCAATAGCGCCCTCTTGTGACTAGTTTTCTTGGTTTTTTTTTCACGGGCTATTTTTAATTCTTCCATACAGTTCTTACTACGTATTTATTTTTTATTTTAAAGCAAGGCTTTATCCGTGAAAATAATAACATGTTTCGATTTGCGATGAGGGGAGAACTTCCTTAATTAAAACAAATTGATAACTTTCAAAGGACAGTTAATTTTGTTGAATAGACTTTGAAAAACGGTTTGAACTTTTGTCTGCTTTAATTTTTTTGACCAGGATAGTTTTTGTACTATTCCTAATGGTATTTTTATGTTGAAATTTGTTATAAACTGTTCTAAACAAACCCTGCTGGAAAATGTTTTTGTTTAAACTTCTGTACCCACAAAATAGTAAACAAATAAACAACTCTTGATGGAAAGCGAAAATAATTTTGATAAATCTATTTAAATCTTAGTACTATGAAATACCATAGACCAAGTCCTTGCTCTATGGCAATACCCTTTTTTAAATAACATTATGTTTTTATTTTCAAAACTTTAACTCTGTTTCCGGGAATAACACTTTTGTCATTTTCAAAGAAATAATGAAAGCGCTTGCCTCCCCGTTTTTTACCCTGGTTTTGTAAAAAGCCAGTCCTTCAATTTATACGCCTTGGTAAATGAAAAAAAAGTCAAACCACTGTTTTGATTGAATACTCATCAAGAAACTCAGCACAAAACTCGTAACATATCCTGCTGAAGCGATATTTTGCTTTAGTCGATAGTGAGACCATTTAGCTATACAGACATCGTTGCCCTGACAAACGCAATGATTGTATAAACCATTTAAAGCATTATGACAAATTGAATAACACTATTCAATCAATTATCAACCTGACAATACCTGCCTACAAAACATTTCGTAAACAACAGCTATAAAAAACGCACCTTATTATGCTCTTTAACGCGCCCTCCACAGCCATCCACGCATAATATCATTGGGCTTTTTTGGGCGCCCAGTTGCTAGCAAGCACATTTTTCGTAATAAATCTGGAGATGCTGTTTGTGAACTTTTCGTCTGCCAAAATTGGAGAAATAAACCCTGTTTCCTTTGGAACTTACGCTGGTGCTGGGGCGGGGAAGTAAAGGAGGACTTTTCAGGAATCATGTCGACCAAAGTCATCTATTTCTTGGTCGGTGACAGGCCTGAGCAAGCGGAATTTCGGTCGGATTTTCCCGCGGACGATGTAAAGGGTAAGCAGACAACAGGTTTTTCTCAATTTGTGTGTTTTGGTTGGTGAGCGGTCGGCCGTGTACGTTGGCGTATCTACGGCATGGGTTCACGGACGACCGTGCGTGGATTCATGGTGTACAAAACTCTATGCAACTCTACGGCGTCTTACTTGTGGTTCAACATGCAAATACCTTGTTTGGTGTAAAGTGTTGGCGTATTTTTGTTTCATACGGAAGAAAAGAGAGAAAATATCTTGTTTTATTTTTATTTAATAAAGATTAAATTTAGCTAGATTGGTCTTTTTTGGAAAGTGTGACACATATTTATACACATTGTGTACGACGACCACATGACAGGCCTGAATGCTTCAAAACAAAATGAGGTAGCGTAATTTCTGTGATATTGTTTGCCACTTGTTCAATTAGTTTCTTCGCAGGCACTGTCTGAGTTGTTGTGGGTCTGATATTCATCCCTATGAAATTGAAAAATTAAGGTTAAAAGTTCTTATTTTTAGGCTGTCAGTTTACAATAAAACTTTTGGATTCCAAACCCAAACTCTTCACTGGTTCATATTTCATGTAAATATTTCATTTTTACGTACGTAGTTAAACTTTGCTTTTCAACACTGAACTAGTCAGCTGGACCACTTGGCGTGTATTGCGACTGGTCCTTAGAAAACTGGCATTTGACTAGCAGTGGACCATTATTTAATTTTAAAAGGCTGATTAATAAAGAATCACGAGAATTTGTACACACGGATAGTGGGACACCATCAACAATGCTGGTAATCCCTGTTCTTCCAACAAAATTTCCTGTCGCCAAACATCATCTGAAAAGGTTAAAAAGAAAAAAATATCACCAGGGCTCTGCTTATCCGAATATTCTCAGCTAACAATCTGCCTACAGGGTACCATAAAAACAGTATTCTTTGATAGAAGCAGAGCCATAAAATTGGCCAGATGGTTTTGTGGTTTTTACCCCTGTGACATTGTGACAGCAAAATGGCAGGTCATATCATGTCAATCTAACACTCCATCCCCACAATGCCCAACTCAGAGACAGATAAGAATAGACCAGGTTTTTTTATACGTGTCAAACCTAGCTGATTAATTGAATAGATTGAAAGCTATAATTAACACAACTACCCATCTTGGGCAATAGAAAGCATATCTTGCACGTATTGAAACGGAAAGATAAAAACACCTTGAATGAAGACCATATTATTGGTTGGGGCTCAAAATTATTTTCTTTAATTTTTGTTTTATACTAAAACACAAACCATCTTATGTATAGATCTAGATGAGATCCTTCCAAGTCTTCCAAAATACTCTACTTTTATATGAAAAATCAACATGATCAATTACATATGTCTAGTCATATTGGTAGGCCGAAATTTGTCCAACAAACGCAGGCATCACGTTTCAAATTACACAACTACTATTTGGGACTGCCGTCGTCGAACATTGCCAGTTGCAATTCATCTTTCTGACATGATTTGTGAGGATTAGGGTCTGTTTTCCGGGCCTTACTTACAATCAGTAGTAATTTTTGTTTCTCACATTTTCACTTTTGAGACGTTTAGTCTGTTTTGGATATTTGTTTGTTTGTTTAGATGATCTTCCCATCAAGGGAACTCGGCAAACACCCACAAGGGGATATAAACACCAAGCTGGCAACAACCAATCTCTCTCACAAACATTGGTTTAACGTCTATGATTATGAGTTGCACAAATCAAGAAATTGTGATTCAGTAACTAGACGACAATAATTATTCTTGTCATTGTGAAATCAGCGGTTAGCTGGGGGATTCGAACCCACAGCCTTGTGATTGCAAGTCCTACAGTCTAACCACTTGACCACGGTGACTAGATATTGTAGAGCTTGAGATTATTTTTTGTGTGGACCGTCTGACAGTGACAGTACAGTTACATTTAGTAAATATTTCACTTCCATACATAATGTACATTAGCTGGCAGGCTTGTACATAGTACATCTACCTAGTTGGTTGATCCCAATCTTTCCGCATGTCTGACGTTTCTTAGTGCATACAAATCTAATGACCTCTTTTTTAAAAACTGAAGTCACCCAAGGAATGCAGCCACATTCTATTTTAAAATCAATTGTTGGTGATGTTTTCATCTAATAATTGTACTTGGATTTATGCCAGAATGTGTGCTTGAGCATCACATTCCTACATTCAGTTAATGTTGAATGCATGTGTTGCTTCAATTTAGAGTCGGAAGTTTTTATTTTGATGTCATTTCATTTTTGTGTTTGGAATCATACTGTGAAATAGTGTCTAGATATGGCTAATTAATATTGATTGATTTGCCTAAACTTCATATTGTCAGTTTAAATGAACCAACCAAAAATTTTGCTTTGTTTTGGAAATTCAGATATTTAATACTGGATTACATGTACCTCATTGGAATTTGTTAGCTCAGGACATGACGTTTAGTGCGACCTATTTGTTGAGTGGAATTAGGTCAAATGTTGCAGCCCGTTTGCGGCCACTGTGGACATTTTGGTGTAATGTAAGAGCTGCTGTGGACTCTAAATAAGGTTTTCAAATCGATATGTCGAGATTTGCACCTGAACTGCTCAGTTTGTTTTCTTTCAGTTATTACAGATTGTGTTAAAGGAGTGTGTATACATAATGTAGGTCTCAAAATCCAAGAAGTAGGGCAACTATTGTTGCTGTTTTGCAAGTCTGAGCCATTTTTGTGTTTTTCCCTTAAGTTTTTGATTCGCTTAAGTTTGGGGAAAAAGAAGCTTTCATATTTCCCGGTTAAACTATTTCCCAACACCACTCTGTATAATAACAACAGTGGAAAAAGTACAGCACAGTTACTCTAATGGGAAACGTAAAACACAATACACTTTTCAATTTACAACAGTAATTTTTACAACAGATACAACAGACACAACGTCACTATCCAATCCATCCCGCCACATCACATCAACTATGTAAAGCCAACTTTCCAAATTCAGTACGAAGATCTGAGAAATCCAAAATTTCCATCTTAAGAAAACGATGCCTCTCCTCTCTAAACTTGGGTCTTGTTTCAAGGCTACATAAATTGAATACAGGGCAGGTACATCTAGGAGGCAATGGAGGCACTGCCTCTATGCCACTGATACTGCCTTGATGCCCTTTGAAATGTTCAACCTGAAAGTTTCATTTCCGTAAATATAGTTATAGTAACAATTTTTTTGTCTTGCTCCTATCACAAGAATAAAGTATAGTCAAGCTGTGCGTTAAGCAAACAAAATTGTAATTCCTGACAATCTGAAAACGAACTACTTTTTAATTCCCCAAAGTGTGATCACCTACATGTATTGAAATGGTTTTACAGGTTAGCTGAATGATAGTGTACATTGAAAATTAGAGGATTTAATTAATGAACTTATCCAAAACCTAGTTTAAAAAAACCCACCCCATTGAACATTTTTTCCCAAGTGATGGATTGTGTACTGTATCCATTCAGGCCCAAAAAGGTGAATGACACTGTAAAGGAAGCTCTTTTTCATTAAATTATTTTGACCGTTGAGCGTCACCTCTGAACATGATTGCGATCGATCCATCCTTTTCTGACACCTTCAACAATCTCGTCAAGTGAGTGAGCAGCTGGTGCTGAGTTTACCTTTTCCAAACGTTTACTCAGTTTTTTGTCAAGCACTTTTAAACCACAACAAAACAACACAATGTTTACTGCATCACGTTTCAGAGCTGCCTGTCTGTTTTAAATGCAAAGCTATCAAGCTTGATAAATGTCGAGTTGACATATTGAATTGAATTGTTGATTAATCGTTACTAATCGTTACTGTCCGAATCACTTGAAAAAAGCCATTTGCAAAGGACCCCCTACCCCCTTGTAAAAAAAACGCTCCGATAAACAAACTTGAAATATACAAAAAAATCCCAAAATCAATTGACAAATTCCAAGGTGTCAAAGAAATTGAGTTATGAATTCATATTTCTCAAATTCCTCAAAGGGAAGGTACACTTTTGGTTATCAATCTTAACATTAATGGCAGTTCAAACTATTGGTTACAGTCACCTGTAAAAGCATTTTTAGAAACATTTTACTGTTGAAGTAGTGTGGTTATGTCCCCGAATCTGCTTCTCAAATTATGTATTCATATTATAAAAAATGTGACCCCCTTTTGATGTTTAATTTTCATATTGTTAGTACCACTGTATAAAATAGGATTAAAACAATCCAACAGTTCCCAAAACAGGATTTACCCTCCCTCCCTTTAAAGTCAATGCCCTAAGAACTGTCGTGGCATTGCTCGTCACACATACTCTAAAAAGTTTTATAAAGACTGAGCTTTACATGTGACTACTTAAGTGGAAAATAAATTGCTGTAATGTTAATTATTTGGGATTTTCTACACTTTATTGTGCAAAAATTCCACGTCAAAATGCAGGCTGAAGTGGTTTGTGGTTTTGGGTTGTCTGCCAGAGACATCTTGCTACAATTTTTTTTATGAGGAGAGCTTCTTTTTTTAGGGAGGGATCAAATGCACAATAGATGAGGGAGTTTAAACGCAATTTCTTTGTTCTGTGGCCATCTTCTTCTGGAGGGGAGAAGTGCCATGTCTGTACATTATTGATTAACGAGAGGTGTTTCTCTCCAGTACATTTAGGCAGCCTAGCGAAAGTAATTACATGTACCCTGTGTATTTAGTAACACGTTTTGCCGACACCTCCCTCAGATGGCAGTTGCGTAATTTTCAAGTCGGGTTTGGGTTGAAAGACCTGGTACACTTACTTGTTGGAAATTTCCAACACCATAAATTTACTATACTGCGGTACATGTATGCCTGAAATAGGGCAAAGGATCTCTCAGCATTTCTTTCCCCCACACCCCAGAAAAAAATAAATGAAATAGGCCTAAAATAAATAAACATAATTTTAATATAAAAACCTTACTTCAAGTGTTATGTAATTTTACACTGTTCTTACACAATTTATGTTATTTGGCTTTTACCCTAAGTATGTGTGTAATTCACTGTGTACTCCTTGAAGTATCAAAATATATCATTACTCAATTGGGATTCGAACCCATGACCTTTGTCATTCTAGAGCCAATGTCTAGTAATCACATACCAGCTCGACCACCAAAATTGCCTGGTAGCTACATGTTTAAGTAGAGGTAGTTTGAATGAACTAGATATTTTAGCAGTGGGTCTCTCAACTCAACGATTTAGCACAATTTACATGTATTTTGTACAATAGTAAAAGGATCAAAACTTTATAGAGGCTTCTTTTTATAAACATTGCTAATCTTTTATGCCAACAGTTGATAACAGAAGGCTGGTTACTGTCAACAAACATAGCTGTCCAATACTCAGTGGTCGTTATACAAACAATGTTCACTTTATATGAACAGTCAAAGAAAACAGTCATTGAAGCTCTAGTAGAATGCAAATATGAACTACAGCGTTTCTGTTGGGTTATTATACGTGGAGTTGATAATAACTGCAGTTGTTATGCTCTGAAAGGTTGACGTTCAAGAATTGACATTTGTGATGTTCACTATGATTAATTAAACATTTAAAATACAGAATTGAAATTTAAACCTAGTTGGTTTTTGGAACCGTTCAATTGTTTTAATCCAATAAAAATATAGTTGTATGGACGTGTAGAGCCTTGCCATTGCCTTGGTGCCCTTGAAATGCTCCAGTAGAAATTTACAATTTCCTCATAGGGTGCCCTTTGCCAAGGAGAAAATGCCTTGGTGCCCTTACCCTTTCAAAAACGAAGCATACAGCCCTGCTATACAGCGAATTTGTCCACGCACACATGTATGTAAAAGAATAATCCCTTATATTGGAATTACACAATGGAAACACTTCTCTGATTCAATTTTGAAGCATAAAAACTTATATCTTTTTACATAAAATCACATTCCTTCAAAGTGAAATGTTTCTTAAACAAGATGCTTGATACCATTGGAAACTGCTGTATGCTTCTAACCAAAAGTTTTTATTGCTACTAGTTTTAAGAGTAATAACCAAGCAGACACCTTCCCTTTAAACAAGACTTTTCTTGATATTTATTCAAGGCTACTATATAAGCTTGGGCGATATCACGATATTATCGAATATCGCGATATTAATTTGGAAACGATTTCGATATCGGATGGATTTGGTTTTAATCCAAATATCGATATATCGCGATATATCGCAATATCGATTAAATATCGCGATGTATTTGCTAGCTGAGACATCTTGCACCCCATAGGTTTGGAGTAAAACCAGAAGAATAGGTCATTAGAACACCTCTCTTATGTTATGACTGTCTCTTCTACAACTTTCACTTGGAGTTTGAAGACTGATGATGTCAAATTTCATTAATCGCGATTATATCGAATATCGCGATATATTGTCGGCGATATATCGTGAATGAAATAAATCGATATCGCCCAAGCTTACTACTATACATGTATCTTGATCATTCCCAAGTGCAACAGAATGCCCTGATCATTGCATTTCATTACTCCAGTCAGGGAGCAGCTGTCAGTCTTTATTGGTTGCACAGTTTGAGTTTCCCGGCCCGACCTACCAGGAGATCACAAAGTAGGAAATGCTTGCCTTGGAAGCAAATACCATGTTCCCCGATCGTGTTACAAGGTTGAACCGAACGGGCGCCATGCATAGAGATGTGGTCAGTTCATTTTATTTGGTTTTTTTACTTGGAAATGTTGACTGTTTGTTGTTTGTATTCGTACAGGGACAATTTTGTGAAGTTTTTTATAATATGAAGACATAGGCCTGTCATTTCGTTTTAAAGGGAAGTGATTCTTTGTACACAAATATTTTTTTGTATGAAAAGTTTTATAAATTTTAAGAAAAAGCAGATTACTTAAAAATCAACATTGTATTCAGACATTATCAACCCATTTCTTTTTAAAGCTCTTTGACTATTTTAAAATAATTTCTCAGACATGTTTTCCAAAGATTATGACTTCTGCGTAGCAGGGATGCGGATTTTCCACTTGTATGAACGAATTTAATTAACCATCTACTTGACTTGTCGTACGAAGGTATTTGATCAACAGCTGCTCAAACTGTGTTGTCTACTGCAAGCATGATATCCTGTATCATTGTAAAGTATAGGATAGTTCACTAGTTATTCTGAAAATGTGTTCACGCTAAGAGAGAATATTTATATGTAGCCTATAAGTAACATAAAAGTTACCCAAAGGCTGAAATTTTGATACAAAACTAACTTTCAATCTATTGAAAGATTCAATAAGAAAAAACATGTTCCTACACTTTTTCAGCTGTACTGGGAAAATTGGGAATATTTGTGTGTAACACCATGAAGTCCTTGACGAGTTTTGGTGCTCCTGAAAAAAAAATACAGTGTTAGAACTTGACATTTTAATCAGTATGCCCTGATAGTCTTCAAGAAACCTGTGTCCTGAAGACGAGCAAAGAAGACTGTTACAGAACCACCACAACTTGTAGGGAGATTTTTTAGTGGACAAGTAGGCGCGAGTATGCAAACCTTACTGTATTCTGCCATGCAAATTTTCAAATTATACTCTATTTAGAAATGTTTGCGAAAATTTTAGGTTTGAGTTATAAAACAGGTTGACAAAATCAGTCAGCCATACCACTTAGTTTCCTGTGTATGTTAATTCAACTGCTAATGGGTGAGCTGTAGATTGTTATAACCTTCAGGAATTAATCATGCCACAGTTGGCAGTTGGTCATCTGCGTTATAAATGATACCCAAACCTTTATGAGCAATGTAGATATAATTAATAGCCAAGTCAAACATGGTAAGTGAAAGCTACATGTAGGGCCGAGTTCAAGCCCCCCCCCCCAATAAAAAAAAACCCAACAGCAAAAACAACAAAACACAAAACCACACCCCAAATCAAGGTGTATCTAAGCACAAATTAACCTTGTCAATCATAAAAGAGTTATCAGCAAAAATACCATGTTATTGTACACGTAATGTACATAGGTTTACTTTTCGAAACTAGTTCCCTTCTTTTATTTTCGCCTACAAAAATAGTTGGTATTTTCTGCAGCTTTAACATTTCAGCCTCTTACCCTGAAATTTAATCCATGATTTCCATTGTGCTGCCTTTGATTTTGATTCTAAATTTTGTCCCAAAGTTTGCTCTGATTTTCTTGCCAAGTTCCACATTTTTGTACCAAGTTCAAGGCCTGCTATATTTATTTGGAAGAGCTATCCACATGTGGTAATATATCCTGCATGTATGAGTAGACTACAGTTATAGTCAAAACATCTGGTTCATTCTGATCTCAGACAAAACAATGTTTTGGTCTGTCAAACTACGCGTAGTTCCTGTACTTCTGGATGTTTTTAATTGCCCAAGAAGAGAAGAGCTGTCGTTGAAAAGGGAGGAAAAGTTTGAAGGGTAATTGTTGCAATCCTTTGAATGTGCTTGAATGATGGGACGATGAATGAACAAAGGACATCTTCAAGTTTATGAATGACATACTTAGTTATTGTGGTTCCTTGGAGACAGGGAAGAAAATGAAGAAGGGACTTTTGCAAATCTTTGATGTAGACTTGGTTGTTGGTCCTTTTGTTGTATTACAGAAACATGGGGTGAGGAGCATGAAAGGACTGCTGCAAGTCAATGAAGTAAATACCACACTCAGTTCTTGGGTTACAGAAAATGTTGTTTGACCTTGATTGAGGTCAACAATCAGGACAAAGGTCAAGACATTGGGGTTCAAGTAGTCAGTTCAAACGCTGCTGATGTGGAGAGTTGTGGTCATGTTTCAGACTCAAGTTTGGGTGATTGTCTGAATGTAGGTTCCAGTTCCTGGTCATGGCACTTGTGTCCTTGAGCAAGACACTTGACTATAATTGCTTTGTCCTTTTGATGAGAGGGTATACTTGGTCCCCACTCCCAATGTGTTGTGTAATGCATCTTAAAGAACCCAGTACACTTATGTTGAGAGTATAGTGGTTTCAAGCATGGCATAGAATGCACTGAATCACCCTCACAAGTTGCTGTATAATGGCTCTCAACATTCAAACAATTGTTGACAATGTACTCGATTTAGATGTCTGTTTGATTTTCAGTAAATAGAGTTCTATGTATCTCATACAAAAGTCTTGGCAAGATTACAATTTACTGATCTAAAGATAGTTGGCAGGGTCTTAGGAACAAGTAAATATTTATCCGACTGTGGGAACAGCTTATAAAAAGGTAGCTGCGCATATGGATTGTTAACTGCTCGGAAACCACAACAAGGGCTAAGTGCACACTATTGTTTGGCTAAGGTCTAAATACATGTACTGGCCTAGGAGTAGATCCTTACACTTAATCACACATAGATAAATCTAGAGAATAAAATTAGCTGTTGCAAACTGCTTACCAACCAAAAGGAAGTACTTTGTTGCCCATGATATCAGCCTTGCTGCCCTTTCAAAACTTCTCATGGATTGTATAATTTTCCAATGGAAGTGCCCTTTTGCAAAACGAAAAGGACCTTGCCCTCTCCTCAAAGGTGAAATTCCAGGCCTGTGGTTGAAACTATCTTTTTCCCCATTTTTTTTATTTGCAATTTATAAAAAGGCTTCCCGACATGATAATCAACCTTAAATTCCCTAAGGTTGTCTGTTACATTTCTTTCCGTTTCACTTTCTTGACAATTCCTCAAAGTGTTTCTATTATCGACCTCAGAATTGTCTTCTATTTCCTCTTAAACATTCTAGTTTAACTTGTCCGATGGTCATTAGAAACAATGAATTCTTCAGTTTTCAGTTCCCAAGTAGCATTCTCAAGAGAATTTGAAATTTTCTGACGCCTACTAAAGATTAATTAACTTACATGTAACGTTACACCAAGTCAAAAGCTCAGCTTCTTAAAAAAAAAGAAGATTTTTTTAGCCACTTAAACACTGATTCATGTAAAACAACCGTTGAAATGTTTAGAAACAATCAATTCAAGGCAACAGTGCCGTCACGAGGGAGCCCTCACAATTCCGCCTGGATTGTTTTACCAGTTTCTCCCCACAGGCTGTGAAGCCAAACGGCCCGCTGCAAAAAAAATTATTATAAGAAAAGGGTAGAAAGAAAAACGTCGTCAACATCCAACGCCAGTGGTGGATATTACTTAGAAGCATTACAAACATGTAAAGTGGAGCTCTTGAGTAGCAGTTGTCACCCTCACGTCAGACAGTCCGACACCAAATTATTCAAGAGAGGTACTCTCCATCAAAGCTCAGAATTCGACGTTGTGTCGACCGTTTCTTTCAGCGAATCATCCTCGGTTCTGTCTTTGACATTCTGGACCTGTAACCCAAGCTTGAAGTTGCCCCGAACGATGATGAATTAATTGCCGCGGCGATGGCTTGGGTTTATTAAAGGTTGGCCGCAGTGTCGTATCGCGGGACTGAGTAAAGCGATCTCGGGGTCAGGGGAGGGTTTTTGTCGTAATGAGGGGTAGACCGCTGCAGCTGATTGGCATAGATCTTGTTGTAAGCTACAGGTGGACGGCTTGGTTTCTGTTTGAAATATCGGCTTTGACATGGAGTAGGTCACATCATGGAAACTATTGACTTGTGGGACAGAGAGAAACTTGAATCGATTCAAATCGCTTCAGGAAGAGGAAATAAAGACATTGATCAGTGTTTAGATCAAGTAAGATTTTCTTTTGATCTGCTCTTGAATTTTAAATATTTGGGTGTTTGGTTTAGGCCCTTTTCAAGATTTCTGTGGATCTCAACTCGGGCCTGATGTTTCATAATGAAAGGGCAATGGCACAATGCATTTTCTTGTTATCCAGCAACTCTACGAGAAAATAAACTTCTATCGGAACATTGCAAGATGCACCAAGGCAATAGCAAGTGGAAATGGAGTCAGTTGCCTCTGTTGCCTCTGTGAAGTAGGCCTGAAACTGGAACATTTGAAGGTGCACCAAGGCAATGAACTTGGGCAATGAAGGCAGCCTCTGTGATATACCAGGCCTGTTAAAGACACTAGACACTATTGTTAATTGTCAAAGACCAGTATTCTCACTTGGTGTACATTATCTCATCATATGCATAAAATAACAAACATGTGAAAATTTGAGCTCAATTAGTCGTCGAAGTTGCGAGATAACTATGAAAGAAAAAAACACCCTTGTCACACGAAGTTGTGTGCTTTCAGATGCTTGATTTCGAGACCTCAAATTCTAAACTTGAGGTCTCAAAATCAAATTTTTTGAAAATTACTTTTGTCGAAAAATTACGTCACTATAGAGGGAGCTGTTTCTCACAATGTTTTATACTATCAACCTCTCCCCATTACTCATTACCAAGTGTGGTTTTATGCTGATAATTATTACTGATTATTACCAATAGTGTCCACTGCATTTAAACTGTATAAATTATAGACTTCATCATTCGTACCACAAGCAATTTACTATCCGTGATGCACTTGTAGACTATGTACTTGCAGCTTGAACCTGGGTATTTTTTTGTAAACCACAGTTCACTTCTGACACAGGCAAGTTTCAAATCCTAAATGAAATTTTGACACGCGTGTGCAATTATTCTGGCATCCTTCCTTTAATTTAAGCGATCCAATTCTAATTCCAAGCAGTCTGATTGTAGTGAACTTGTCCTGTTGATATTGCGTTTCTGGGACAAGTGAGAATCTGTAGCATTGATGGGTGTTACCATGGTAACGACGCATGTACCCCTGAATTCCGCTATTGTTTGAATAATTATGTCCGCCTGGTGGCTGACGAGGCATGGTGGTGGTATAGCCCTACAAGGGCATGTCTGTCGTATTAACATGACGTCAGACTTGTGTTCTAATTTTTTCACCATGTACGTTGACTTGAAGTTAACTGGTTATTTTGGTAAACACGTTCTACATGTAAATGTAGGGGCGGTAAACGCAGAATTATGGAATAAGCAATTATTGTGCACAGGTTATTTTAAAATTCAAACTGTCATTCAGTATTTACATGTATTCCTAAGCTAGTGGTAAGAATATGCACAGAATATTTATGTGAATAAAAAATGCAAGCGTGCATACATGTAATGGGCATGCAATATTAATACACAATTTTGCTCCTAATTATGTTAATTACTATTAAAATTATAATAATATAAATAAAAATTTCAATTTTCTTTATGACTCTGTTTTGGAAAAACAGCCGGTGAAATGTAATTGAATTAAAATAATGAACTGCAGTTTTAAGAAATGAGCACCACAAATAGAATTGAATTTGTTTTACTTAAATATTCCAGGTGTTCTGCTAACCAAATCCAAACAATTGTTTCGTGGGGCTTTTTTTGTGCAAATGCATTTAGTATAAAACAACAAATTTGTTAAATTTTGTACAGTAGCAAATTAAAAATACATTTGGCCAAATATTTGTTAAGGAGTTATACATTAATTTTGATTTTAAAATCAAACAAACAGAAAAACACAACTCCACTTACGGTTTTTGAAATAACCGAAACAAGTAATACAATAACATTTTCCAAGCACTACAGGCAGGAGTCATTATTTAAATAAACAGAGAAACACATTGATAACCGAAACCATCCGACAATAACATTTTCCAAGCCATAAATGCTCGGTCTCTACTAATGCCTGATTTAGATTTTTCAGAATTCTCCAGAGCTACATATTTTAAATCTGTCTATCCCTAGTGGATCCTGAAAATTCTTAACACTTGCCTCAAGCGCTTCAAAGTCAATAACAATTTAATTCCACCATCTTACGGTGTTCCTTGATAGAAAGTATTAAAAAAAAAGTCGCTCAGTTATCACAGTATTTCTTTGAAATCGTTGCAAATTAGATTGAAGCCCCTGCCGTGTTGTAAGGCTTAGGTGTAAAATGAAATAAGCCGAACCTCAAACTTAAAGGTTGATGAAGGTAATGTGTCTGTAAGTAAATTCCATCATCACAGCTGAGTTAGCTGAGGTTCAGTTTAATGTCATCATATGTTTTGATTTCAAACAATTTAGCGACAGGTCTAAAAAATAACCAATGACCACCCACATCAATTGCAGTGGTCATGTGGTGGTGCCCTTTTCTTTAGACTTGATGACAAGTCGTTAGGTGCTGCCTTGCTGTTACAAACTCACATTCTGCTGTTCATGCAACAGTCACAGTGTCATTTTACATTCATGTAACGGTTGCAGGTAGCGCGTACCACTGACTCACACACATACTGGGATCGAGGATGTGTGTACACCGTCCCCGTAACTACACCTCGCTTTTACAATTACCGACTTGATTTCAAGACTACCTGTGTCTATGCTGTGGAGCCATTTCGCTGTGGTGCCCTGATGTCCAAGGTTCCTATATACAAATTTACATTTAGATGATGACAACTCTTTTTGTCATTGGATTGCTCCTTTTAGAGTAATTACCAAAGGTATGCCCTTCCTTTATAGGAACAGGTTGCCTTGGATCGGTCGAGTTGGTCTTTGAAAAGCATTTGTAACTGTTTGCTATAAAATGCATGGTTAGAAGGATGTTTTAAAAGTAGAATACAATGATCCACACAAATTTGCCTTGAAAATGCATGGTTTTACTTTTACTTTGCGAACTAACACGGTTGGCAATGGCCGACCGTATTAGTGGACGAGGCAAAAGGAAAAGCACGCAATTTCGAGTGATACATGTGTGGATCTTTATATTCTACTTTTAAATTATCTTTCTAATCATTATGCATTTTATAAGAAACGGTTAAAAACGCTTTTCAAAGACCAACTCGACCGATCCAAGGCAACGTGTTCCTTTAAAGACAGTGGACACTATTGGTAATTGTCAAAGACCAGTCTTCTCACTTGGTGTATCTCAACATATGCAAAAAATAACAAACCTGTGAAAATTTGAGCTCAATTGGTTGTCAAAGTACCGAGATAATAATGATAATAACACCCTTATCACACAAAAATGTGTGCTTACCAAATGAGGTTTTATGCTGATAATTATTATGAGTAATTATCAATAGTGTCCACTGCCTTTAATATGTGCGGGTATGTAAGAGTCTTACCACATGTGGTGGATCCTGTTTGATGTTACAAGGAATGACACTTAAATCTGTAGGCTATAATGGCATATGACATGTATTCTAGTCCTCATGCCAAGCATCGTTTCACTGCCGTGGAAAAAAACAACCCTCATTGTTTTGTCTGCCCTGTGGTGCTGAGCAACTTAATCAAGCAAAGTCAGGCCATTTAATTTCTGATGGATTCAGACTTGATTTGGGTTAAAGAAAAAGCATCCAAGATCAACAGGCAGCGGGAAGTCGAGTATCAACGATTCAATTTCAACCAGTCCGCGACCAGGTGTAATGAGTCAAACCGACACAAGTGTGTTCAGTGAATCCGAAATCGACTTGTAGAATTCCTTTGACACATTACGTAGGTAAAAAAAAAACACTGTGAAAACCATTGAATATGGGCTCCATATCTTACTCTGTAGATTCAGTTTAAGTGGTTTGGTTATAGAATGGTGAGGTTTTTAAACATGAATGGGGTTAGTAGTGCAGAATGAAGTGGATGGGAGCAGTGGTCGGGAGTCCGTGATGTTGTTACAGTAACAAACTAACGGTTTGGTTGTTGTTTGTAGGCCGAGTGCTTGATGGAGCTTTATTGATCACACAGCACATGGATACCTTGCATTGTATTTAATCAAGTACTTGTCAATGCAGTGCAAACAACATTTTGTATCTACAGGTACTATGTAGGCCCAATGGCTGTTGTAAGAGCAAGTTATATTTGGGAAAAAGAAGTAGTCGGTGCCAGTGTATTCTAAAACAAAAAGACAATGTTTTCCCATGTTTTGAATAAATGTACTCTTCCAATAACGAATGATGTACTGTACCATTCCTTTATGAAGTTCTTGATTTTTAAACTAAGTGTTAATCAGTGTCTGGAAAAATGGAGCCATAATACTATCATATTGAAATCCCTTCAGAATTTGTTTTGCATCAATTTTCTTTTAGTTCAACAAATGAAAAATGTAGAAAGTATTGGGCTCTGTGATGGGATTTAAAGACAGTGGACACTCTTGGTAATTGTCAAAGACCAGTCTTCTCACGTGGTGCATCTCAACATATATGCATAAAATAACAAAACTGAAAATTTGAGCTCAACTGGTCGTCCAAGTTGCGAGATAATAATGAAAGAAAAAACACCCTTGTCATATGAAGTTGTGTGCTTTCTGATGCTTGATTTCGAGACCTCAAATTCTAAATCTGAGGTCTCGAAATCAAATTCGTCGAAAATTACTTCTTTCTCAAAAACTGTGTTACTTCAGAGGGAGCCGTTTTTCACATTGTTTTATACTATCAACCCCTCTCCCCATTACTTGTTACCAAGTTAGGTTTTATGCTAATAATTATTTTGAGTAATTACCAATAGTGTCCACTGCCTTTAAATGCGCTACGATTGCGTACGTACATTGAACACCCTTCTAGTTTGTGTCTGTGAACATGTACAGTTACGCTCAGAGCAATGGGATGCTGTTCCTACCCCGTGCATAATTTCATGGTTTGTTTGTCTTGGTTGTGGTTGGAATGCTTAGTATGTGCTCAGCGGATGTAGTAAATCGTTCAGCCGTGATTCCGTCTGAACCATGTGCGCGGAAGTTGCCCTGTGGCGATCCCCTCATTTTTCGGATGGTTTTTGTCCGAGAATAAGAAAATGTTTTAAACAAAAAAATGTTATGTTCTTCAAAATGTGTTAGCTGTTCAATATTTTGTTGATGCCTGTTTGCCTGATGTACCACCTAGGATGGTTTTGTCAGAGATTAAGAATTTATTTTGCACAAAAAACACTTATGTTCTTCAAAATGTGTTAGCTGTTCAATAATTTGTTGATGCCTGTGTTCCTGATTTATCACCTTCCTGCGGGCAACTCTTCTACGGAGGGTATTCAATTTTAAGGGACATGATTGAATTCAAAGGTTTTGGTTTGTTTGAACTAATGTATTGTACATGTGTACAGGGAATGATTTTATTTCATCCATTTTTTTTTTAGTTTGACTTTGATGAACTTTGATGAACATATTTTTAAAAATGTATTTTTTTAAAGTTATTTAAATGCTACTTCCTCCTGCTTAATATCATATCATTTTTAATGTTTTTGTTTGTATATTTCTTTAATAGTGGTGGGGGGGGGGGGAGGGCTGGTTGAGTTCTTTTATCATATTGTTTTCTTTAAGGCAGAATTTGATTAGATTGTCCATTTATTGTTCTGCCCTATCTCTTGAGTATGCACCAAGGTTAAACTGATTCCCCTGGCAGCATCAATTGCTTGCTGGCACCATAGAGATTTGTGCTCACACTCACAATGGAGGAAGGAAAATAAAATATTTGTCGAAAATTCTACATATATTTTGTGACTTTGTGACTTTGGAAATCAAAATGAAGACCAGACACTTATTGCTAAGAGAAGGGGTTGCACTGGTGCACCTTGTGTTATTGTTTTTAAAGCAACAAAACTGTTATCATACTGTGGATTTCTTTTGAGCTGGGGGTGTTCGTAGAAAGATGGGAGGAGGAAATTTGCAACATTTCCTAGGCCCTGAACTTTGTTCTGGAAGGAGCACAGCAATTTGCGGAAACTTTGTATCGTAACTTTGCAAAGGGCACCACAGCAAAAGCTCAGGACACCATGGCAGTTGCTGTGGTGCAGTGGCTGCATAATGTGCCGACAGCATCTTCTAAACCCATTACAAGATGTTACATAAATAATTTTCATTTCATAAGCTT
The DNA here is from genome assembly GCF_902459465.1 of Asterias rubens. Lineage (NCBI taxonomy): Eukaryota > Metazoa > Echinodermata > Asteroidea > Forcipulatida > Asteriidae > Asterias > Asterias rubens. Next base: position 11,172,523 of record NC_047079.1, read on the forward strand.
CTAAGTTCAAAACCTGTCTTAAAAACCAAAGCATACTCTGCCTTATTGTGTCCATACTGCAATTAGCTACTGTAGGCACGTACCGTACACACCCATCGTATCCACATGTAATTTATAAAATGAAACATGGGTCTGAATATGAAAGCAGACACGTCACGCCCCCACATTAGGCCTACTGTCCAAAGATGAAACTACAGCAAGATGGTTGGAGTGCTTTCTTGTAAAGGTGATTCATTGGCGATGTCTAACTAAGACTAATTCCTCTCGTTCAAGCTCAGTAATTGCAGGTAAAGGACAAAACGTACCCTGCAAACTGAGCGAAGTCCAGACAGTCCCAGAAAATCAGAGACGAGAAGCAAAATATTATTAAGCATATGCCACATAAAGTCATACAAGTTAATATCTGAGTGTGTTTTGCCTTGTGAAATTGTTTAAAACAACAAAACTGTTAAGTAGGATTTGAAACTTTGCATGGTGGAAATACGATATAGAAAGGTTTGCGGTAACACCATGTAGTGACTATCTCCAATGAGTTTGGGTGGTTCTGAAAAGAACCGTTGGTTTCAACTCGACGTTTCGGTCAGTATGCTCTGATCGTCTTCTGGAAAACTGTTATCCCACTGTGTATTTTTTTTGAGATGAGGGTGTTCATAGAAAGATGGAAGGAGGAAATTTTGCAACATTTCCAAGGTGTTGAACTTCGCTCTTCAAGGGGCACAGCAATTTGCGGAAACTTTTGTATCAGAACTTTCCAAAGGGCACCACAGCAAGAGCACAGAGCACCATGGCAGTTGCTGTTGGTGCTGTGTTTCGAGGCCTGATTTCCCCATGGCATATGGAAGAAAAGCAACGCCAACACAATAAAAAAGTGTACAGTAGTACTGCAACATGTCTGTCAGTCATAAAATGACACTCCTAGCGCTGAACTATCATTTCAGGTGAAGCTTATTAGGAATGGAGCAACCATAATACAACACATTGAAAGGGACACAAGGTGAGGTGGTGCTTATAACCCTGTCATACTATGTTAGAAACGCCTGGGCAAGCCTCTTCTCTGTAGGTTATTTTGCGTGCATACACAACACAAGGGAACTGCATAAAGGGCTTTATGCTTCATTCAAAGGACGAAGCAGTTATGGTTTTTAAAGTGTGTTGCTCAAGGACACAAGTGAAGAAGAGGCCACACACTCTGGCAGTACCAGAATTGAGCTGGTACACTAGATCTTTGGTGCACCCCTTGCTGCCGCCTCCCAGGTTGTACTCTATTGGTGTGATCCATGACTTCACAACTGTTAACAGTTACATGCACAGTTACATTGTAACTGTTAACAGTTAGATATTGACAAAAGAGGAAGATTGCAAGGAAGGGCAAGATGTCAATACACCGATCCATAAGGGGCACTTGTGAGCAAGAACATGTGAGCCTGTCCAATGCCATTCTGCACAACTTTGCCGCATGCCCCAAGCATACGTGCCCCAAGCATACGCGCACGCATGTCGGACTTCATAGTGTCTGGCTTTTGGTTGTGCAATGGGTTGTGATTGGTCAAGACGTAATGGGGCGGAGCTTAATGGATCGATCTATTGGTAGAGTTCAACTTCAGGCTCATTAATCCATAGGTTTCAAATCCAGCTCCAGTCAATTTTCATTTTTCAACCCCAAAATAATTAATACAACTCATTTGTAGTGTACCATGCTATCAGTTTGAGATCACTTAAATTTTTAGACAGTTTCAGTATTTTGCCGATTCGAGATCCACTTAAAGGCAGTGGACACTATTGGTAATTACTCAAAATAATTATTATCATAAAACCTTTCTTGGTGACAAGTAATGGGGAGAGGTTGGTGGTATAAAACATTGTGAGAAACAGCTCCCTCTGAAGTGCCATAGTTTTGGAGAAAGAAGTAATTTTCCACGAATTTGATTTCGAGACCTCAAGTTTAGAACTTGAGGTCTCAAAATCAACCATCTAAATACACACAACTTCGTGTGACAAGGGTGTTTTCTTCTTTCATTATTATCTCGGAACTTTGATGACCGATTGAGCTCAAATTTTCACAGGTTTGGTATTTTATGCATATGTTAAAATACACCAACTGTGAAGGCTAGTCTTTGACAATTACCAATAGTGTCCAATCCCCTTAAGTGCAGATGAAATTCTGCCAGTTCTTTGCTTAGTGAAGACTTAAAACGCTACTGGGAAAATCGTCTTTTCTCCTAGTGGATCCCTTGATCATATAGCTCATGGCATATCTGACAATAATCCAGTAGATTAGAGGGTCTTCTGACGGTATTATGTACATAAAGATTAAGGTGGCATGATCGTCTGTTTCCCTAGCTAGTGAGATTTAGAGTGAGCATGACTAACATAACAAGTTTGTTATTGTGTCACCATTGGCATCAGGCTTGTTTTGATACTAGCTAAAATGGATGCATAATACCTTGCAGAAGACCTTTAAATAACCTTTAAAGATGTTTTTCTTAAAGAGGGAAAGCTGCAATGACTATTTGCTTTCTGGACACAAGAGGGCCTGAGTCAATGACTTGTAAGTTTTGTAAACTTCTCCTGGCTCAACTTAAAGGGGTGCATCGCCTTCAGATCTCTCAGAATGGTGATGTTTGGATGAGCTAGATAGTTGATCACATGAGCTAGATAGTTGATCGGAACATAGGGTGTGAAAAGCGCTCAAATACGTGTAAGTATGCGGGTGTGTGTACGTTATACAACACATGTGCACACCATCATACAACGCGTATTCTGGCCTTTAACGCATGCTTTAAAACAGTCTTCTCCATTGGATATATTTTGTGGTCTTTTAAAATGGCAGTTAGTTATGATTAACCAATCATCATGCATGTTTACATCAATGAAAAGACAAAATATTTAGCTTCAAGATTCTGTTTGAAAACAGAAACCTATGGAGTTAGTTGGTCTATCGATCAGAGCTTAATTTGTGTGTTACGAATTGGAACCCATTTCTATTTCGACCCGCCCACCACACCCGCCCACCACACCCGCCCACCACACCCGCCCACCACACCCGCCCACCCTACCACACCCGCCCACCCTAACACAATGGCCTTCGGTCTAAATCCACAAGAAAACTTTCCAATCATGGCTGTGATATTTTTTCACAGGACTCGGGGAAAGTACTGAGTATACAGTGCTAACACACATCGGTGTATGGGTAAAAACCAAAATTAATATTCTTTATCCCCAATGCAAATTTAACATCTATTATATCGTTGCGGTACCCGCTGCCAAAACATAGGATTCGAACTGCCTCTAGCTGCCGGGCAACCTCGGTAGTCTAGTTGGTAAGACACTGCTCTAGAATTGCAAGGGTCGTGGGTTCGAATCCCACCCGAGTAACATGCCTGTGATATTTTTTCACAGGACTCGGGAAAGTACTGAGTATACAGTGCTAACACACATCGGTGTATGGGTAAAAACCAAAATTAATAATCATGGATTCCTTGTAGGCTACTGTCTTTTGGTCAATACAATAATTTAGTGGATTGATTTTAATGGTGATGTAAGTAGATGAATGTTGTACATGAGGTAGTAACCAATGTTGTGATTGCCGTCAACAACACTACTGAATCAGTAACCAATGTTTTCATAAGTCAGTGCAGTGATGTTTCATATATTAGAAAGCCCAACATGTACAACATGAAAACCCTCTGTCAATCAGTAACTTAACTATCTCTTTTATCTAACCCTACTCCCATGCAGCCCAGGGTGACATCAATAAGGTGTGTATTGTTACACCTTAATCCACCCACAGGGTCACCCACTATTGATTGGGGTCTGGCCTGGGCAAGTGGATCACAAACCCCCCATTGTCCCCGCCTGATTAGGTATCCAAATGGATTGAATAAGTAGAAAGCTAACCCACTGTGTCCACAGACAGTTATCTTACACAAGAAGACAAATTTAACTGTGCAAACTTTTGTTGTGCGCATCTCTAACGAGAATTCTGTGGTCACTTTGAGGGCCATTGGATTGATTAATAAGTCCTTCTGAGGACCTAATAAAGGACCACGGAGGACTTAAGAGGAAGGGGAAGCTGGGGCACCTAGTTACAACTGTTTATTATTGTTCACATCCAAATGGCCCATCATTATCTTTTATAACTGTATAGTCTGGATGGAAATAGAGTTAGGAGCCTTGTACCTCCTTTCTCTGATGCTTGTGTACCGTTGAGGTAGGATTGTATAGAGATCACTGAAATGGGGGGGAATAAACTTTGAGAGCCAAAGAGTTCATAACAAACTGATTGTGTGACCATGGAGGATTCCTTGATGGTGTGACCATAGGTTGGAGGGAATAAACCATGGACAATTGGGGGGGGGGGAATAAACTTTGAGAGCCAAAGAGTTCATAACAAACTGATTGTGTGACCATGGAGGATTCCTTGATGGTGTGACCATAGGTTGGAGGGAATAAACCATGGACAATTGGGGGGGGGAAATAAACTTTGAGAGCCAAAGAGTTCATAACAAACTGATTGTGTGACCATGGAGGATTCCTTGATGGTGTGACCATAGGTTGGAGGGAATAAACCATGGACTTCTGTTGGTCTCTGTTGGTTTAGAAAGTACTTTTGGGGGTCAGCTTGTGTTTAGGGGCTTGACAACCAAGCAAGGTGAACTTTGGTACCAGACTTTGATGTGATCAGATTCTGATGTAACCAGATTCTGGTGTTACTAGATTTTGATGGTACCAGATTTTGATGATGTACCAGATTTGATAAAAAAGGTCAGTATAGTCTAGACCATGCATGGCTTTTTTTTGCATAGCTCCATGGACAAAGTTACCTTTGCTCACAAAAAGAGTGACCCCGTAGGCCTACATTCTTGGGCCTTTCTGGCAGGCAAGATATTACACGGGTCATGGGAAAATATACATTTTGAGTCATAATTTCGCATAAATTCAAGAGATATGAAGGACGAGGTAACAACTGAACTGGTTTTGAGATGTGCCCCCTTTCTCATATAAGAAGTCAATAAAAATCAGACGATGCAATCATCATAATATGATTGAATGTTTTTGTAAATCTTGCCTGCAGAAAGTCTAGGCTCTGCGGATCTTTAGTAAGCATTGTCTATTCCATAGAGCAAGTCTGGTCCTTGCTCTATGTCTATACACAGAACCCTGATTATGGGCTTAGATGTTGACTGAGGCATTTATATGTAGGTCTTAAAATGCTCTCAATCTTATTTACCAGTACATCACATTCACACCCTTTGAATTCCCACCCATAGTAAGATGGATGGGTGCTTACTTTGTGAACCAGAAACATCGTTATAACACCTGCGCTTCCATGGTACTTTAAGTGCTTTATTGAGCATGTATGGTCAATCCATTTACCTACCGTTGTGGTCCATCCATGGAGCAAGCAATTCTATACTCCATGGAGCAAGGGACGTTGCTTTCTTTATGGTTCATTCAAGGGATTTGCAGGTGTCTTCAAACCCAGTCATTGCCTTCACCTTTGTGCACTTAATTTTGTCGGCTTGGTTGACTGGTGGCTGTCATCACACAATGAACAAAATCCTAGTTTAGCTCAAGTTGATGGATGGTTGATGATGACAAACTCAGATCTTAAATCCCAAAAGTAGGTCTAGTGCTTCAATAAAGTATAAAACAGGGACTGATTCCATAGAGCTGCTTAAAGGGTCTATGTACTTTTTGCAGGACAAAAAAACAAAAGGTCCCCAGATTTACATTAAACTTACAGTTTGAAGATAATGATAGTAGAAAGCTCCCCTGGAAATATTAGTTGCTGAGGTGCTGTAGTTTTTGAGAAATGAGTAAAACAGTGTCATGATTTTTTTTTAGCGTGTACAAACGTATTTTCATGACATTGTTTTACTCATTTCTAAAAAACTACAGCACCTCAGCATCTAATATTTTAGGGTATGCTTTCTACTATCATTATCTTCAAACGGTGTAAGTTTAATGTAAATCTGTGGACATTGTGTTTTGTGTTACAAAAAGTACCCAAATCCTTTAAGCAGAAAATATTGCTTAAAAATGCTCTGCTATATAAAAATGAGCAAGATACCATTCATAAAATTGTACTTGTGACATGGTAGTTTGGCTGGTAACCTTATTCTTGTAAGCATAATAATGTTGTACTTCTTAGCCACTTTTTGTTTGGCTGGTAACCTTATTCTTGTAAGCATAATAATGTACTTCTTAGCTACTTTTTGTTTGGCTGGTAACCTTATTCTGGTAATAATAATAATGTTGTTTTGCGTAGCTACTTGTTGTGCTTAAGCACTTAAGCACCTCTATGAAATTGGGCCCAGAGCTGTACTTTCAGGAGAAACCCACACCTGATGATATGGTTCTTTGTGAAAGTCATTGGTACCAAGGTTATGAATACTGCCAAAAAGGTACCTGACCATTTTCTCAATCTTTGGGTTCATTGAGAGTTTGATGGAAGAAAACAAAAATGGCTACACAATAAAAAAAAGGCTGTAGGCAAAATGTTAAACAACGTGAAATTCACAGCACGTATAGTCTCTAATGATACGGGGAAGTTTTTCGTTCTGCCCATAATGCCCATGCTGTAGGCAATCTACCCCCTCCCAACACATGCCGTCAAATTCAATGAAAACCAAATTGATCAAATTTAGGAGCGTTTCACAGAAAATCACTCTGTGCTATTGAATTTACTGGCAGTCAAAGAGGAAAAATTCAATATGCCGGGAACTCCAGACCGATAAAATACAATTTTCATACAGAGTAGGTCAGTTTGCATTCCATATATTATTTAAAATAAAGAATAATTGGAAGCAGAGAGCCTAAGGTGTCCTTAGCAGGAGCTGTCACAAACTCATCAAAAAACTCTACTCTTGTGAACTCTGATAAGATTGATATGCCAGGGGTGGATTTCACAAATGTAGTCCTAACTTAGGACTAGTCCTAGGCAATGCTAAGAGATAGGACCAGTCCTAAGCCTAGGCAATGCTAAGAGATAGGACCAGTCCTAAGTTAGGAAGAGATAGGACCAGTCCTAAGTTAGGAAGTTCCTAACTTAGGACTGGTCCTATCTCTTAGCATTGCCTAGGACTAGCCCTAAGTTAGGACTACCTTTGTGAAATCCACCCCTGGCCTCATGCTAGTTTGTGGTTTGGGGTAGAGTACCAAATCCATCAAAATACTCCACTACACTGTAAGTTAACTCAACACTCAATTGTGTGGATGCCTGGCCTCATGCTAAGACTGTGTGGTTTGGGGTACAGTACCAAATCCATCAAAATCCTCCACTCAATGGTAACTCAACAAACACCTAGCTGCCTAGATGTTTTGAACCTGTCTGTACTCGTGCTAAGTGTGTGTGGTTTGGGGTACAGTACCAAATCCATCAAAATCCTCCACTCTATGGTAACTCAACACCTAACTGCCTAGATGTGTTTGGAACCTATCTGTACTCGTGCTAAGTGTGTGTGGTTTGGGGTACAGTACCAAATCCATCAAAATCCTCCACTCTATGGTAACTCAACACCTAGCCGCCTAGATTTGTTTGGAATCTGTTTGGTCTCATGGTAAGACTGTGGTTTGGGGGTACAGTACTAAATCCATCAAAATCCTCCACTCTATGGTAACTCAACACCTAGCTGCCTAGATGTGTTTGGAATCTGTCTGGCCTCATACTAAGAGTGTGTGGTTTGTGGGTACAGTACCAAATCCATCGAAATCCTCCACTCTATGGTAACTCAACACCTAGCTGCCTTACAGCCTAGATGTGTTTGGAATCTGTCTGGCCTCATACTAAGAGTGTGTGGTTTGTGGGTACAGTACCAAATCCATCGAAATCCTCCACTCTATGGTAACTCAACACCTAGCTGCCTAGATGTGTTTGGAATCTGTCTGGCCTCATACTAAGAGTGTGTGGTTTGTGGGTACAGTACCAAATCCATCAAAATACCCAACTCTATACCATAACATCGAGGATACCCAACTCTACCATAACATCGGGTGAGGATACTGGCTGCTATGTGCTGGAGTCTTTGTTTGTGATTAATGGTAGAGTGCGGAAGTCTGTAGTCCAACCACGACATTATAAATACATGGATGAATTGTTGCTTTGTATGAGAGTAGAGACCAACTATAGATGTAACTATGAGTAACTACAGGTCTGTTTGCTTTGTTTTTTAAAGGGCAAGGGCACCGAGGAATTGTCTCCTCGGTGAAGGGCACCCTATGAGGAAATTGTAAATTTCTACTCATTTCAAGGGCACCAAGGCATTGACCATGGGGCATGGAGGCAATCGCCTTTGTTGCCTCCGTTAAGTCTCAGACCTGAGTATTAAAACTATCAACAGAACTATATTAGAACCTTGATTGATGGTAGTGGTGACCAAAAACCGCATTCCAAAACGACTTGAGAGAAGTGGTCTTCACAGATGACCGACGATGGACTGATGGGACCAGAATTGACTTTTATAATGTGCTGACTGTGTGTGTTAAAGAGATAGGCTTGATTAAAGGCTTGGGATCGGTGATTCGGATGACTGGCTTCAATTAATAACGTAGTTATTGAGAGGACATGGATCAGCGAAAACGGCGACGACGAAGATTACTGTAGATAACGGACTATCCATACTGGTTAGGCTGTTGTCCTTGTCCATGTCCAATATGGGGGCAGAGACAGCCTTTCACACAAGAGCAATTTAGCAAGGGTCCCTTGCTAAGTTGTAGCTTGGTTGTAAAACTTTACAAAATGTACCCCGTGTGAAAGGACAACAATGTTTTTTTCTTCTGTCCAAGTTCTATTGCAAAATCTTGTCAAACACTACTGTGAAAGGGGCTTTACTCTATTTTCCTCTTGTACTAAAGATAAAAACTTGCTAAGCACAGAAACATTTTGCTTAGCAGAAATAGGTTACCAGCCAAAATACCATACAATTAACATTGCTGCGACTGGTTCCCCATTCAATTATTGCTTAGCTAAGCTTAATTCTGCTTAACAGATTTATGAAATTGGGCCAAGGTCAGTAACTCTTGATTGAAAACAATTTTGGTTTCTACAGGTTTTATCCCCGTAAGTTATTTCCCCAATTACGCCAAATCCTTCTGAAACTGAATTATTGATTCCCAGTAGGGAACCTTCCCTTTAATCTCGGAGTTCGCGTGCCACTCTGGACCTCCATCCAGCTGCTATCCTTTGAGCCCTGCCCTGAAAAAGCGATTCTTGCAAGCGTTTGTTAGTATGCCTTATCAACAATGATGGATTTTTATATCTTGGGGGGGGGGGGGGGGAGTTATTTTACAGAAAGCAATTTCTATTCACACTGCTGTGTTTACTTTCAACCACAATTGTGCAACCGAAGTGAAAATTCCTTGCCTGGGGAAAAGTTGACTGGATAAGTTAGCTTTGCTTTTTGATCTGGGTTTATCTCTTCACAAGGTTGAATATCTTTGCAGATAAAAAGAACAATTGCTACATGTAGTACAAGGTGATTTATACAGTTTAGAATAATGTCAGTCTTCATTGTCCTTGAAACTTTATTTTATGTAAAAAAACACCAAACACCTTTTTTGCTTTGTCGTAACACAAAATATTTGAAGAGTTTAGTGAGTATCGAAATGTAACTTTGAAGCCAACTATTAAGGCGTTTGTTTTTAAACTTGCAAGACACTTACATGTAAACAATTTAAGAGAAACAGACTACTTTCGCTAAGCAAATTTAGAAAGCAATATGTTGTGCTCAGCTTCTTAGCAACTGAGATCTACCTAAGAATGTTTGATGTCATTACTTCAATATTAAACATAATTTTCAAACACCCAGAAAAAAAACCATGTGTTTTTTTCTGGATGTTTGAAAATTATTACCTTGGGTGGTAGGCCTACTGGAAATATTTTGTGAAAACGTGAACCATGAAAGCAAAGTGGTTGATTATAATTTATTCTGGCTGTGTCTTTAATCATTATCGTAATTCTAAAAGGATAAAGGGCACCAAACAAAAATGGCTGTAGCGCATTTTAGAAGCTAATTAGCAACTTACTCGCTGTGTTCACTTAAGACTCCCCCCGGAGAGTCTTTACTCCAAGAAATAAATTTCAGTGAGCGAGGAAGCCAGAGTGGAGTACGAAGGTGCTTCAGTTCAGTTATGCGCGTGATTATTAAGTGTAAACTGATGGCACTGAAAGATGCCAAACTCCTCTGCCAAACACTTATTGTTACGCTGTAAATTTACCCATGAATTTTGATTAGTGAATGTTTTATTGGAGGATGGTCCTACAGGAGGCAATTGAAGCTACACAGCTGCTATGATGTGGGAGTTGTGTATTAACAGAGAAGAATGGAAATTAATTTGTGCTATCTAAAGTGATGATTGTGGACAGTCAAACTGCCAACCATTTGATATACTGTGTGTTATTTATGTTGTATGTGTCAGCTGAAGTGTATTGTGCATCAATTTTTAAGTTTGGAATTTCATCTTTGAGAGGGCACTTTAGTTTGAAAACGTTTGAAGGGGTAGGCCATGATTAGGAGCTGGCCTCCCTGCTATTATACAATGAAGTCCTGTATACTGCTCCATTAGAAAGATACCATCACATTGTAAATAGACATTTGTGGCTTTTTACGCAACATTCTATTGTTAACCACTGTCCAATCCCAGTGTATCTGGCAAAAGTCATTCCTTAAACCATCTCAACTCCTTAGGAGCATGCAGCCTCGTCACCCAAATCAGTGCATGTTAATTTCAAACTCTTTACCCTGGTTATTCATTTACACAATTACGAAGTTGAACAAAAGAACCTTTTATGATTTGTTTACATTCCACAAGTCTCATCCCCTTGTTCAGCTGAAAAGTGATCCATCAAAAATCTGGCCATCTTCATTTCCCCCCAGTTTGCCATTTTGTTCTGTGTTTATTTGTTAATGATTCATTTCCCATTTTAAGATTGTATTTCTGGTGATGCGCAGAGTCTGTGGGTCTCCTGAATATATAGTAAACAAATTGGAGGTTCCGGATGTCAAATGAGCGGAAGCCAAAGTCTGCCAGTTACATATTCAGGAATAAGTAGTTACTTATTCAAGAAAATGTAGTTTTTTATTTAGGAATAAGTAATTTCTCATTTAAAGATTGAATCTAAAATAAGTGAGAGCAAAGGTCCACTAGTTACTCAGGAATAAGTAGTTTCTTATTCAGGAATAAGTAGTTTCTCATTATAAGATTGCACTATAGCCTTTTGAGTCACAGTGGTTAAATGTTCATTTTATATTCATCCTGGCCATCTTAGAATGGGCTTGTCTTGTCATCTGGTTGTATAGTTGTTCTTGTCGTGATCTGTCAGTGTTACTTGTCCATTCCAACTTTAGTATTTAGTGGTTAGTGGTTTAAAATTGTTCTAGTTACCTAGATTTAAAAGACCCTGCTAGTGTAAAACAAAATGCAGGTCGTTACTATTTCTTTTCATTTATAGCATACATGTAGGTCCTTATATTTGGTAAGCAGTTTGCAAATCAGCTACATTCGTACTATTTTCTCCAGATTTTAAAGCACTCATTAGAGTTCTTATTGTTGTAATTGTTGTTAATATCTTGGCCGAATATAAACAAAAATATTTGAAATCATAATTATAAAAATACATGTGTGACCATCCTCATCAACATGATCTAAAGTGGTGTCAATTTCAATTGATGTTTTTGAGGGGAGAACAAAGTTAAATATTCACCAGTTAATATCAAATTGCAGACTTAATGTATTTGTGCATCGTCAACCTGCAGAACAATTCAAATTATATTGAAAGGCTGGTCAACAGAAAGCTTGACTGTGTACAGTTTACTATTACAGACAGGAATATCGTTGTTGCGATATTATACAAATATTGGAGGCAGTTGAGTGCGTTGTCGTGGAATATGATCACAAGGTAAAATCTGGAATATTCCATTTCTCACGAGGCGAAGCCGAGTGAAATGAAAAAAGCCCCAGATTTTATTGAGTGATTATATTCTGTGGCAATGCACGAATGAAACGTGTTCAATATTTGTTTTAAATTTATACTCGCACAAAGATCTGTTACAGTTAAAATAAAAATAGTTTATAGTAAATACAATTGAAATCCCTCCACGCTTTAGGCCTTCTCTGATAAAAAAAAGGTTCTTTTAAACAACGTCACTTGGACGACTTCATGTAGGTCCAACCGTGTCCGTCAAGCCTCGATCAGACAAGCAGACGGGGATAATTTTGGAAACAATTCTGCAACGTTCAGTTTAATTATTTACATATACACTGCAGCTATGCAAAATTAGTGGGAGAATACATTCCCGGACGTTGACTGACGCATTAATTGCTTCTTTCATAGTGCTTGAATCTGACAAATCCATACGACTGATAATTGTTTTTTTTTTAATTTGAAAGTTATGAAGATCACCCTGTGAATAGATTTAAATAAATGAATAAATAATTCAGTCAACTGGGTAGGTAATTAATGCTAGTTTGCTTACGTTGTGTAATTAAAGTCTTGTTTACATCACCCTGTAATTAACAACAAGCGTCATTATGCAAGCACCACTCAAACCCATTCTACCGCTATGTGATTATTACTTGCTGATAATTAAATTTTCCCCGCTTTCGGAGACTGCATCTGAATCATATGATGATCAATCGAAATCAGAGAGAGAGAGAAATATAAATCATCAGATCTACCTCTCAGATCATCTAGGTCATTCCGCTTTATTTATTCCAGAGATGTTGTTTACAAGATCTCTGGAATAAATAAGGAGGAACTGGTTGGGGTAGCTCGTAAACACCTTGTTGAGCAACGCTGTTTGTTGAAATTATCGCCGAGGTATCCCCCAGACTCTTTGAGGTCTTGAGTTGTTTTGTTGAGATATGCAGTAATGAAGCTTTGTTGTGAAGGAGAGGAGATGCTAGATGGAGATGTTTAATGCATCCTCTTCTGAATCTGTGTACTTGCAAGTCCCGACACTTACAATTATTTTGCAGTGATTTTTTTCTTGGGTGTCTTTCTTTGATGGATAGTAGTTCTCCTGCTACTACTTGTTTGTCTGCATAGTGTTATCCAGAGGGGTGTCTGTGTGTCTTTTAGATAACCTGTTTTAAAGGCAGTGGACACTATTGGTAATTACTCAAAATAATTTTTAGCATAAAACCTTACAACTTGGTAGCGAGTAATGGGAAGCTGTTGATGGTATAAAACATTGTGAGAAATGGCTCCCTCTGAAGTAACGTAGTTTTGGGGAAAGAAGGAATTTTCCACGAATTTGATTTCAAGACCTCAAGTTTAGAATTTGAGGTCTCAAAATCAAGCTTCTGAAAGCACACAACTTTGTATGACAAGGGAGTGTTTTCTTTCATAGTTATCTCGCAACTTTGATGACCAATTTCGCTCAAATTTTCACAGGTTTGTTATTTTATGCATACAGTATGTTGCAACTGAAATTCATAATTTTCTACTCAGTATTAGCATTCAGGGCACAACAAGATTTCAGTCTTACTCTTTTGCGACGAAGTCGTTCCCTGGGCTATTAGTTTACAGGTCTCCTCAGGCTTCTGAGTTACTGTGATTAGGTATGCATGTAGTCATCCATCATTTCATATACCCCCCCCCTCCCCCCAAGCATAAAAACCAACATTAATGTCATGTATGCACGCATTCATGAAATATTGAATGTGATTACATTTGTACTTCAAGCTAAGTGGTCCATTCGAGCCAAGGCTTCTTCAATTCTAGAGTCTGAATGATAGAAGTCAACATAAATGTTGAATCGATGCATAAATTATTGAGTTTGATCGTGTAACTGACTGTGAGCAATGACCAGTTCCTACGCTTGGTGGACTACCCTTAAAGGCAGTGGACACTGTTGGTAAACAGTGTTGTCCAAGGCCCACACTTTGTGTACCACAACTTCTATATCAAATAACAAACCTGTGAAAATTTAGGCTCAATCGGTCATCGGAGTCGGGAGAAAACAACGGAAAAACCCACCCTTGTTTCCGCGCGTTTCGCCGTGTCATGGCATGTGTTTAAAATAAATCCGTAATTCTCGTTAACGAGAATTCATATTGTTTTGCTGTTTTCTCATAAAGTAAAGCATTTCATGGAATAATATTTCAAGAGAAGTCTTTCACCATTGCCTTCTGTAAACCCTGTTAGTTATTTTGTAAATCTGTGAACTTTTTTTTTTTTTCTGAACCGAAAGGGTCCAATGGCTTTAAAGGCAGTGGACGCTATTGGTAATTACTCAACATATTTTGTTAGCATAAAAATTTACTTGGTAACAAGTAATGGAGAGCTGTTGATAATATAAAACTTTGTGAGAAACGGCTCCCTCTGAAGTAGTGTAGTTTTCGAGAAAGAAGTAGTTTTCCACGAATTTGATTTAGAGACCTCAGAATTAGATTTTGAGGTCTCGAAATCAAGCATCTGCTGAAAGCACACAAATTCGTGTGACAAGGGTGTTTTTTATTTCATTCATATCTCACAACTTCTCTGACAAATTGAGCTCAAATTTTCACAGGTTTGTTATTTTATGCATTTGTTCAGATACACCAAGTGAGAAGACTGGACTTTGAGTTATAACCAATAGTGTCTAGTGCCTTTAATAACGAAGCACACGCATCGGGTTGTTCATGAACGGAAGTAGAATCCTTGACTTCTTGATTAACTCAAAAGGCATCAATCGGTTTTCCAAACATGTCTTAGACGTGTTACCCTCAACAAGGAGCATTGAATTCCGGCTTCATCACTGTCGTACCCGGAGAGTCTGGGCATACAGAGGGAAAGCAGGCCTTGCTCTTATTCTTTTTGTTAAGTTAGCCAACCGGGCTTGTAAACTCTGGGTTTAACTTACCCCCAGGAAGTTTTAGTAGCCCTGATTTCTGATTCACTAATGGTAGCAAGTACAACCAGTGTTATAGGCAAATAAAGTTACACTCAAACACTCAACAAAAAATTAACACATTTAAAAAATGTATTATTCACATCTGAATGGAACAAAATTTAAACAAGTAGGTTACACAGTTTTTTGGTAGCCCACCGGGCAAGTTGAGAGGTGGTGTTTACTAGCCCGTAGTACTTTTTACTAGACAATGTATGGACGAGCCCTGCCTGAGAATCTCGGCATACAGAGGGAAAGGTCTGCACTAAGCGGCAATGAGTATTACATTCACATCACGCACAGCGATGCCAGATTCTATAACTCAACCAAAGTAGGATTTCCAATTGAAGTGAAGAACACACTTGGACATTTAAAGCATCGACTGCATTTATATTCAAAAGGTGGATTGAGAAGGGGTAGGGGCTTGACAATTTTGTGCAATTCTTTTTCTTCAAAACTTGATCTGATTTTGAAGGGATTGGTTTTCGAGGATTCCAGATTTTGATTTGAAATTATCAAATCAGATTCATATCTGTCTCATTTCTTGGCAAACCCTTCTACTGCATCCTCAGCAGCATGAAAAGTTTCAAATAATCATTTCAAATAGACCCTACACAATATGTACCTTTTGGAACTGTTTGATTGTTTTAAAGGCAGTGGACACTATTGGTAATTACTCAACATAATTAATATCATAAAACCTTTCTTGATTACGAGTAATGGGGAGAGGTTGATAGTATAAAACATTGTGATAAACAGCTCCCTCTGAAGTAATGTAGATTTCGAGAAAGAAGTAATTTTCCACGAATTTGATTTCGAGACATCAGGTTTAGAATTTGATGTCTCGAAATCAAGCATCTGAAAGCACACAACTTCGTGTGACAAGGGTGTTTTTTCTTTCATTATTATCTCGCAACTTTGACGACCCATTGAGCTCAAACTTCCACAGGTTTGTTATGTTATGCATATGTTGAGATACACAAACTGTGAAGACCAATCTTTGACAATTACCAATAGTGTCCACTGTCTCTAATCCTGAACATATTGACATACTGTACAATAAACCTATACAAGTACATGTATGTGAACATTTCTTTTCAAAATTTTGTTGCATTTGAGTGAAATCGCTGAAAATCTTGAATGTTTATGTCCATGCAGGAAGAATAACCAGTAATTGGAATACACAATCTCGGAAATGTTTCTCAGATTTAAATGTTTGTTTAAAATCCTTTCTTTAAAAACCTCAATCCTTCAAAGGGAATCAGTTCTTAAAATGTTGTACATTATCAACAACTTCTGAACAGCTGCAGTGCTTCACACTGAGTTACGTTTTGATTGTCATTTATTTGTGGAGTAATAACCAAAGGTAAACCCGCCCTTTAAGTTTGATCACATACTGAGTGGAGGCCTATCCATGCTGAAACGTAGAAGGTCAGTTCCTGACCACGGAACTGAAGAACAGATTCTCTCGTTGTATTCTTCTTACACCGTGATCATCACAAACCCTTGTTGCAAGGACACATACGCCATACGGATGAATTTAATTCACCACAGTGGTACTAATAAAGGTCCCCTGGAAATACCTACGCTTGCTCTACAATAGATACCGGGTTAGGGTTCCGCTTTTTAATTACGATTAATCAAATTGTGATTGTCCCGGTAAACGGACCGGTAAATTTGCGGAAGATAAGATTGTTATTATTCTTGTGTCAGTCTTTGTTTGTGAGATGTGAAGCATATGGTAAATGATCCATATGGACACAGACAGTCGAGTTGAATGAAGAGGAGATGGATTCGTTTTTCTGCCGGATGGTCGGTGGAAGTCCATCGGTTTTTCTTAATTGTAGAACCTTTGAACCTTTTAATGGATAAAAGTCCTCAGACTCCTCGTCCTTGTTATTTGGCAAACAGGAATTTGGACAGTTGTTAGAATTTTGAACCCCATGTATGATAAACACTTGTATTAAGATTTTTTGCATTGATATGTGATACATGCAGCGGGACAACTTTGTGCGGGATACACCATGCACACATTTCATAGAGTATTGTTGCTGAGCTGTCTAGCACACCATACTCAAGTTCTGTCAATCACAGGGTGTGGGTTCTTATCCTGGTTTGGTTGGTCGGGATGCTCGATCCTTGAGCAAGATACTTAAATACCATAATTGCTTTGTCTTTCAACTGGGGATGTAAAGCCTTAGAGCCCATGCCTTTCTCTTTCAAAAAACGTTTACATTCAAGAATATTAAATTGTACCGTATTTCAATTTATTTCTTTTTACTTTTTGCCCATTGGTGCTCAAATAAAAAGTCCTTGAAGATTCCGGGATCTATTTGTATTGAGCCCAATCCAAAGTGTTAGGTTGAGTTAATAATGTTAATAAATCACCCCGTAAAGACTTCATTTCTTTCTCGGGAAGCGGACTTGTCCACGACGTCAATCGATGTGGCAGAATATTCAAGGCTTCGAAGCTGTCACTTTGTTAAGTCATTACAGTGTGTTGAAGATTGCCCCTCTCCGCCCCCGGGGTGATATCAGAGATTTAGAGCCTATGAAGCGCAAAGCCGGTGCGGCAAGTTCGTATCTAGTTCAACAACGACAGCTGATCGTATCAGAGGCTAATGCTGCTGCCCTCGCTCCCTTTCTGATTGGTCAGTCGTTCAATCGGACCACTTTTTGTTGTTGGTGACTCTACACCAAGCATTATTGTGTGGCAACCTTTTCAGTTTCAAAACAAATTGATATTGATGACGAGAAAAATGTTATAAATTCACGATTTTTTAAATGCAATTTGCTTTTGAACTAATTGAAAGGTACGTGTACTTGACAAAAATGTCTGGAAACCCAAAGCAAGTACATCAGAACACTTTGTGAACTACATATACTTCCCCAAAACACTTATCTGAACTCCCAAACCCTACCCAAAGTCACTCGCAAGCCCTACCCCATACCACCCCCAACCCTACTCCCAAATTACTCCCCAAACCCTACTACCCCACTCCCTCGAACCCACTCTCCATCTTACTCCCAAACCCAACCACTCCAAAAACCCACCCTCAACCCATTCCTCAACCCTCTCCAACCCACTGTGTTAAAACAATCCCCGCATTTTCTGGTGAGCGTTTACAGAGATTATCCTTCAGAACATACTAAGCTGACAGCTCCCATTTATAGATAGCTTGGGGGGGGGGGGTAAGAATAGATCTACATGTAATAATGGACTGTCTCGTGTTTCTGACAACATCCCGGCTCAGTGAACCCAGTGAGTCGCTAAAGTTGAGAGTTGATTAGCGGGTACACTGCGTCCAAGCCAAGTCAGTACCATAACTAAGAGGCAGCGTTTTAAAGGCACTGCCGTCGATTTCACTAAATTCTTCCTAACTTTCATGTAGGATTAATCTTAGGACTAGGCGAGTTAAGTTCCGTAACCATAGACGTTAGTTAGGACGCATTGAACCCGTCCTAAGTTAGGATGAGTTACTCACCCTAACTCGAGATAGGATTAATCCTAGCATTTTAGTGAAATCGGCTGCTGGACACTTTTGGTAATTACTCAAAATATATATTAGCAGAAAAAACATACTTGGTAACAAGCAACAGAGAGCTGTTTAAGGTATAGGCCTACAAACATTGTGAGAAACGGCTTGCTCTGAAGTAGTTTAGTTTTTGAGAAAGAGAAAATTTTTTTACTAAAATATGAGAAGACTTCCGGCCTCGAGCCTTTTATTAGGCATCAGAAAACACACAAATTTGTGCCACAATGGGTGTTTTTTCTTTTCATTTCATTTCATTTCATTTTATTTGCCAGCAAACATGAAAAAAACACAAACAAGTATTAAAAAATTGCACATCAAAGATTTACAAGAAAAAGCAATACAATGGTTATAGAAAGAGAACAGCTAAAAATATGCAAAAACACTAGCAAATTACTGAGAAACCTGGCCTGGCTGCGGGCAGATATAAGGATTGTGTAGGAAACACCTCCAGTGGGGGTGGAACACAAAACACTACAGACGAAACAAAAGACAAGAACCCTGGCAGGGAAAGCCAATAGCGACAAAAAGTCACTTTCAAAGTGGCTGACCTTTTGGTTCGGGACAATAACGAGAATTAACAAGACACACCCTCCACAGGAGGAATACGCTTTACCCACCAGCCAAGCCAGGCAACTCATATATAAAAGACAAGCAAGAAAAAGAAAAAAAGCATTTAAAAAAAAAAAAAAAAAAAAAATTATTCTCTTGCAACTTCGATGACCCATTGAGCTCAAATTTTCACAGATTTGTTATTTTATGCATATGTTGTGATACACCAAGTGAGAATACTGGTCTTTGACAATTACCAAAGGTACCTTTAAACACTGGTGGACCAGAGCAGGTAGATTTTGACAGAGTTGGATGGACGCAGCGAACCAAGACTAACTCAGTGTCCGGTAAGCAAATTATTGTCAGTCATGTAAAAACAGCTGAGAATAAGGGGATCCCATCGAGCTGTTTACAAAACTTTGAGCGCATCCGAGCGAGATGATAAAAGATATGTATCACTTCACGCATGAAATCATCATTTAAATTATCAATCGTTTTCGTAAGGTGATACCGAGTGACATAGATGTATTGTGTGCGATATTCAGGGCAATGATAGAATATAGGACTGAAGTTAATGGGCTGATGTTTTTTACCCTAGCGGACTCTTTCTCGAAGGCCAAGTTTAAAAATGTCTCTATCTATACAGACCCATTTGTTTTTGATGCTCGATGACGTCATGTTTAAACTATCTACAAAAAATAGTTAATGGTCTGACATTTCTGACCCTACTAGCAGACTCTTTCTCGAAGGCCAAGTTTAAAAATTCTCTCTCTGACAGAGGTTGAAATAAAATGGCTTTTTTACACCGCAAGGTTAGAGACTTGAAATTTGTTCCTACTTTCTTGAGGACTCTAATTGAAAAATGAGTGCATCACAAAACTGAATTTGACCTTGGAGCCTGTCTTTAATGTACGTATTCATCGTCGTATTTTAAAAGCTTTGGCAGTTCAAGGAGAAATAGTTCTGAAATCGTTTTAAACAATAAATTTGATTGAGGATGTGTGCTCTGACGTAGAATGAACAAGCCTAGAGACAGATGAATGACAAGCTAGATTCAAATTAACACTCCAGTAGGATGCTTCAAACTATACAGCAAGGACCATCCAACGAGTGAAGGGTAATTTTTTGTTTCTCTGTCCATTTTCTTATTCTGTTTGCTGTGCCTGATTTATCCCCGTGGTTTTTCCTGAACTTGTGGCATAGCGAGGTTTGAGTTGGTTGTCTCCAGTTTACCAAGCACTTTGGGCAAATAAATGTGCCTCAAAATGCCCCAGTTGAGGCAGAGTGGGATATCGGTTGGTCACCTTGAAAAAAAACCCTCCAGTTTACCATTCTCCTGTAAGCACTTAGGGCAACTAAATGTGCCCCAAAATGCCCCAGTTGTGGCATAGTGGGGTATTGGTTGGTTGTCTATAGTTCACTCAGATATAGGAGGGTTGGGCTCATTGGCTAGTCACTGAACAAGTATCTCATCTGAATTGTAAAACTGAAAGTACATCATATTTACCTGTCGGAAATCATCATTGTGGCAATGTGTGTGTCTCAATATTACCCGGTTGTGGCATAGTGGGGTTTTGGTTGGTTGTCTTCAGAAACACTCGGACAGTAGGTAGGAGGGTTGTTCCCACTTGCTAGCCACTGCACAAATATCTCATCTGAATCTAAAACTGCCTGAAAATGAGCTAATGAGCATTGTGGAGAGTTAATGAAAGATTGGCTTTGGAAGACCAAGATGCACTCCCCTTAACTGCGGGGAGATGCTACTCTTTTTTGAAATTCAATATTTGCATATCTGTATTTAAGTATCTTGCCCAAGCAAATAATCATAGTGACTGGTCAGTACAGGGTTTGAATTTGAACCCACCTTCTGTGAGCAAGCTCTGAATGATATCAATACTGATGAATCCATTTTCAAGTGTTGGAACTCTTCTTATGTTAATCGCTTAGCTTCGATGAAGGAGCCTAGTGCAAAGATGCTAACCCACACCTGAGCTAACAAACGGCGTGTTCTTGCACACGTACAAGTAAAGTACACACGTGTGCTCGCACCACGAAGAGCACGTACATGCATGCCATTCGCTTCGCACCTTGTCACGAAAAATCATCGTCGGCCATCATTACGACTTCCAGCTTCCTCTCGTTGGGGGTATTCTCATGTCCTTGAAGATGTGAGAGTGTTAATGGGCGATGATTTGGGACGGAGAAAAAATAGCTTGGGATGTTTGAAGAGTTTGTTTATTTTGCGGATGGAGGGGTATTTAAGAATATTAATAGAGTTTGAAGCGATGGTGTTGTGTTTGGGAGTCGGCAAGACGTTCTGACAGGTTTGGTCATTTGTAAGCAAATACTCTTAACCTGCCTTTTGGAAAGATAAACAAATTGAGCTGATATTAATAATAGGATATTTAATATCTTTGCCCTCAGAAAGCCATTTAAATACACTAGACACTATTGGTAATTGTCAAAGACTAGTCTTCTCACTTCGTGTATCTCAACATAATATGCATATAAAAACAAACCTGTGATTTTTTTTTAGCTCAATTGGTCGTTGAAGTTGCGAGATAAAAATGAAAGAAAAAACACCCTTGTCACATGAAGTTGTGTGCTTTCCGATGCTTGATTTTGAGACCTCAAATTTTAAATCTGAGGTCTCGAAATCAAATTCGTGAAAAATTACTTCTTTCTCGAAAACTACGTTCCTTTAGAGGGAGCCGTTTCTCACAATGTTTTGTACTATCAACAGCTCTCCATTGCTCCTTACCAAGTGAGGTTTTATGCTAAAAAATATATTTTGAGTATTTACCAATAGTGTCCACTGCCTTTAAGATTATTATTAACTGTTTGTATTGCATTACTAAAGTGAATAGAAAACTCACAGGAAGGGCTGTTTCTGTAAAAGATTGATAAAGTGTGTTACACTGTACTAGCTTCACCTGCCAGCATGTACAAAATGCATACGTGTGAACACCCAGCAAACATACTTTATTCATGTTTAGGCTGTGAAGTCGTACATTGTACATTGTAGCTCAAGCAAAGTGCCAATGAATGTTTTTCTGTGTAGGCGAACTTGTGCTCAATAAAAAATTGTCTGAATTGCAATTTTTCTTTCTTTCAAGTTTTTGTCCCCTTTTTCTCGAGGGTCCATGCCCTGTCAATATGTTGACAATATTAAAGTGAAGAATGTCTAAGATTATTTAAATTGCAGTTGGGCATTTATGCAGTGGACACCTGGAGTATGGAAATATTACCTTGGTCCCATCTGGAGTTCCAGATCGCAGCTCTCAGGTTTGTTGTGAGATAACACTTCATGGCCTCCTTAGCATTATTCAGGCCACTGTGTTTGGACAAGCCCGCCCTAAATTTCATTCCATCCCCAAATCAATTTATTCAGTCGTATTTAACGTAAGACAGTCAGAGACAAACTTGGTCAGATTTAATTCACTCTCAAATCAATTTATCGAGTTGTTTACATTATAGGAATGTCTGGAAGCAGCGATGTCGTTTTTTTTAGAACAGAGAAGGACAAGATGTCTTAGGGAGGGTGGAGTTTATGAAGGAGGGGGCAGTGGGAGTAGGGTAGGTTAGAGAAGATGTAGAGGAACACCCTGATTATTCCTGTCCGATCTTTCGCCAACAAAATTAGCCACAAATATCTGAGTCAAAGATAAAATTTGTGTTTAAACAAGATATTTCTTAAATTTATTTATCTTTAAAATAAAAAATAAAAAAATGAAATAAAGAAAACATTCCTAGTGTTGTGTGTAAAAAGATTTAAATGGTTCGGGGTTCAACAAAGAAAAATCAACTAGAGCAAGCCTGGAACTACATTCAGGCCAAAGAGGGCATTGCCTTAGTTGCCCCTTGGCTTAGTTGCCCCTTGGCTTAGTTGCCCCTTGGCTTAGTTGCCCCTTGGCTTAGTTGCCCCTTGGCTTAGTTGCCCCGTTGGCTTTCAAAACCTTGAAAGTTTTTGGGTGTTTTCTCAAGAAAGAGACACTCTATTTAGCAGAAAGCTCACAGGTGACTTTATTGTATCTTTCTTTGTTTTTTTTTTACTTTAGATCAGCATTACGCTTTACACAAACTTAAACACCTATAGGGTTGGTGAAATACCCTGTTGATTATAGAAGTTTTATGTCACCACCACATGTAAGTTCATGTGACCTTGGTTAAGAAAACAGCATTCTACAGCGAGATCGATGTCGTCTTGTCTTTCTGTTTTTGTAAACTAGTCCTTTACTTCTTGAGATTGTTTTGAAATATTGAGTCTTTATCTTCAAGTATGTCCTTAACGTGCTCTTGACTTTGATTAGATCCTACCACTTGATCCTCTCATCGATTGTAACATGACCCTTGACAAATTCTCAAGGAGTATTGTAGATCATTCAGTGTGGTATCAAAAACAGTCAGTGCGGAGATAGAGTATAGGATGTCCTTAGAAACACTTTTAGCAACAGCCATAGCTGTAGCCGTTGCTGCAAATACAAATATGGCATAAGTTGCAGCTGGTGTTTTTTTATCATACCGAAACTGAACCATGTTTGTTATTCTACCATCAGGCCATGTCAGAATTAGGGGCTACCACTATGGCTACGACTAGATGTTATCATGTGTTGAAGTATAGGACTTCCTTAGCAGAACCCTTTAGCAACAGTCATAGCCATAGCCGTAGCCCCATTTCCGGATGGCCACAGTTTGGTTACATTGATTTGAATGAGAGAGAACTACAAGATGGCTGCTCCATAATTGAGGTCTATTGTACTTACACTGAAAAACAGATCTTTGAAAAGTGTCTTTTTGTGTAAAAGCCAACATTTTTGACCATGCTGAATCAGTGGTTTCTTTCCCTGCCTTTCGCCTCAGTGGACCTGAACATGATAATGTGTTTCGAAACACAAAACCCTGCTGCACTCATTGTCCAGAGTACTGCCATAACCTTCACCTACATGAATAACAACAAAAATGGCATCTTAATGACATGAGAAATAACACAAAACCCTGCTGCGCTCATTGTCCAGAGTACTGCCATAATCTTCACCTACATGAATAACAACAAAAATGGCATCTTAATGACATGAGAAATAACACAAGGTCCTCTTCAAGAAGTACGAGCCATTAGCCTTCCTGGAACAGACTGCTCTTTTCACCTCTCCTCGGCCTCGACCCATTAAACAATCCAACAAAAAAGCTTTCAATTTTCTCCCCACTCAGGCAATAATTTTTCTCTCTTTTACGCTGTCAGCTAAAGTTCCCATCTCACACCAACATCTAAGAAACTTGCTCCTTGAGACTGCCGCTAACAAAACATTCCCTGAGCTATTGACAAGCAACTGCCACTTCATCAAAGGTCACCGACAGACAGAGTATATCATAAAGTGTCATCAAATTAAACCAGTATGACTAAGAAATGGAGCTGTGCATGTAGATGTGTGGGTGAAGTGTGTTAGTTTAGAGCGAGGGGTGGTTTGTGCTTTGGAGGGACTGATTTTGATGTTTAATCATCATTTAAGACAAGGCCTTTTCTCTTATTTGAAAGCTTGCTCTGTTTATTTAGTTGAGAAAACAAATAGTCTTAAATTAAGCTAAACAATACATGTACATGGACATGGACAAACAAAAATGTAGATAGGGCCTAAACTACGTCATCCCTCTTAAATCAGGTAGCTGATTTGTCAGGATTTTCTCCTGATTTCATGATTTTCTCAAAATCTCTAGCCTTTCAATTTTCTTGATAGAATAAAGTAGTCTCCGAAGGGTGAAATAAATAGTCCATATTGTGTCCAATGCTGTAGTTGTGCATTTATTGGTGATACACTGAGTCTGTAAACCTCCTGAATTGTAACATTAGGGAGGTTCTGGGTCTAGAATAAGAGAGCAAAACATTTTACTGAAATTTCCAACTATATCAAATATCATCCAGGCCTGATACTTCACGGAGGCAACGAAGGCGATTGCCTCCGTGTCCCCTGGTCATTTGCCTTGGTGCCCTTGAAATGCTCCAGTACAAATTTGCAATTTCATCATAGGGTGCCCTTTACCAAGACGAAAATGCCTTGGTGCCCTTGCCCTTTCAAAAACGAAGCATACAGCCCCGCTCATCCATGGTTAAACCAGCCCATTACCAAATTGTTTTGATGCAAGCAATGCTTTAAAACTCATACTCTACATTTTTGTGACTACATGTATCTTACACACGACAATATTCTCTTCAAGAGATTAAATATTTTCAACATTAATTAGGGTTGGGACCCAAGCCTTAAACCCATTTTTTTATTACCTCGAGCGACGCCAAGTTATAGACGAAATTAACCATTAAATTGATTATAGTTGTAATTCAGTGTATTGTGTAAACAAACTGACTTGGTTTGTCAACAGAGTGCCATCTCATTAGACAACTGTCATTGTTTAAATTATTGTGTTTATTCTACGAGGTGGAACAGAGTTCAGTGATTGCTGAGTGAAAGAATCTTTAGTCCTTCTTTATCCTTCACTGAGATTTGGGATGTACATGCAGGCCTGATACTTCACGGAGGCAGCAAAGGTGATTGCCTCCATGCCCCTGTTCATTGCCTGGGTGCCCTTGAAATGCTCCAGTAGAAATTTATAATTTCCTCATCAGCATACAGGCCTGTGAACTACTATCACATCCAAGGAAGTTGAACAGCTTAGCGCATTTGACACATTGCATGGTGAGGTATCAATAGTTTGCAGTAATATTATGTGTAAATCGACTTACTGGGTAGATTATGTTGGTTGAGACCTTTATTGCTACTACCGAGTATTTATATACAATTTTTGGGAATTCAAGGGACTTCTCTACTGCCGCAGAGTACATTTTCAGAATTTGGGAGACTTCTCAGTTCTCAAAAGGTGGAAGGATTTGCAAAAAAAGGGAGGAAGGTGTAACTGGAAGTACAGTACATACATGTAGTACTAAATAAGCCCCTTTCACATGAGAGCAATTTAGCAAGGGTCCCTTGCTAAATTGTAACATGGTTGTACAAATTTACAAAATGTACCTAGTGTGAAAGGAAAACAATTGTTTCTTCTGTCCTTGTTCTCTTGCGAAATCTTGTCAAACATTTCTACATTTTACAACCATGCTTAAATTAAGCAAGGGACCCCAGTTAAGTTGCTTTCGTGTGAAAAGTGCTTTCGATGGACTATAGCTCACGTTTGAACGGGCACGGTAAACACTGTATGTATGATGATAAATATGAATGTTTGAACAGTCATGACAGTGTACTTACTCGCACTGGGGGTTTGATGCTGTCTCTTGCTCAGTGTCTGAACACTACATGAGTTCTTCAGTGCTGGTTAGACTTGCGCTTTTTAGGTAGCCTGGCAGGCCTTTCAAAAAATTTGCAATCTACCTGTGTGGATCTTTAGGGTACAGTGTACTTTATATGTTTATTTTGCATTACGAATTTCTTGCAGAAATCACACAGGCAAGTCACAGTTGGTGTTATGAGTGAGGGGGGGGGGGGGGGGGGCGAAGAGAGGACGTAAATGTAGGAGTTGAAACTTTAAGGGAGGTTTGCGCCAGCACCAATATGTAATCTCTTTTTGGGTCCTGTAAAGAACCTGTTGGTTCTGATAAGAACCGGTGGTTAACAGCAAAACCGGTGGTTAACAACTCAACGTTTCGATCAGTATGCTCTGATCGTTTCAGGAGAAAGGACTGTAAGTAGTACTGAATTTTTTTTTTTTTTTAACCATTTTGCCTCCTATTTAATTTCAATTTTTAAATTATTGTAAAATTGTTGTAATTCAGCCTTTGTGCTGCGAGGACAGTTTTTTTAATAAACCATTTTATCTATCTATCTATCTCATGATACTCTGAAATCACTTTTAATAATAACACTCATGATATGTAATGATAAAGATAATACATACAGACAGTCAGCCTTATTACTATACTTATGGAGATATATTCGTTATTCCATCAAAACATTTAAAATCTACTACACTGTAAAACTATTTAACACCACAGATATCAAATTCTCAAACGCTCGTTCGGTGTTTTTTTCATGGACATCACCAGTTAATGTAATTATGGTATTGTCAGGCTCAGAAGTGACATCATAGAGGCAGTGTGGCCTAAATGAAACATGACGCCTTGGTAAAAAGGTGACCCCTTTTTATTAGCGGAGTCACACAAAGCTCTGTAACAGACACTCTCCTTCTCGCTGACAATAAAAACAAAAAGACATAATATCTATAACGGTTTGATATTTGAGATGCGGGGCATGTAACTTTTACAGTTTGGAAATCACGGTGGACGAGGATCAATAAATCTGAGGCAAGGCGTTGATGGAATCTCTTGTCAGTGCCTGGTGTGGTCTTACTGCTGATAGGGTCGGAGTGATGGATTTAAGATGAGTAGAGGATAACGGGGTGGGTGGCGTGATGAGGGGGAAATAACTAGTTTGAAGGGGCATTGCTGTGCCATAATTTAAGGTTTTTGTTTGTGAAGGTGTTTTTTTTGTCTGGTACAATTTCAGTATGTGTGAAATTTCAATACTCAGATTATAAGGTGAATCCTTAATTTTTTGGGTAATTTATTGGAAACATCATTTGTGGCTCTAACAAAAATCCATTGCCATTATTGTAACTCAACACCCTATCTGATGCATTATTATGGTGGTGTGCCTGATCCCATGAGTGATTTTTTTAGGAGCCTTCCTCGCTCCAACAAAATCCCACACCATAGTTGGTAACTCAACATTGAAACTGTCGAAGAAAGTTTTAAACTGAACAAAATACGAAACCCAATCTCATGAGCTGTTCTTTATCGGACTGATGAACAACTTACAAAAAAGACAAGTCTCGAAGTTAAATTTTAAAAAAATTGTAAGAAGAAAATGTAAAATATCGAAACCATTTTCTCACGGTTTTATTCAGTCAGCTAATTGTTGTTATTGGTTGAGCATCTTTAAAAACTGCAGCTTTAATTTCACACTCTATAATGGACATGTGAGTAGAGATAAATAAGACAGGATTGTATTTTAGTGTCAGTCTCGAGGCAAAAACGCAGACTTTCCTCTGCAGTTATCCTTAAAAAACTGTGCTCCAGGGAGACCAGGGTCTTTTTGATCTCTTTGCTAAGTTAATAACAGCGCATATTCAATTACAACATGAACCAGGCGACGCATGTCTTAGGTTTCATGTGCTGGGTGAAGATGTAATGTTGGGTTTGAAGGGAGTGTGATAAACGGCCAGGGTCGGAGTCACTCGTTAAACTGTCTCGGTAGGTAATGTTCACGTACACACGTACTTAGAGTCTGTCTTCACCGAGATGGATCAATCCAATGTCCTTTAGTCGAACCTAAATGTGTGCTGATGAATAAAGTCTCATTATGTTATGTTCTGCAATTGAATGTCCTTACTGTTGACCTTGGAGCTGTACTTCCCTTTGCCCTTGTGCCCTTTACTCTTTGCCATTGTGCCTCTTGCAGGCTCCGAAATAACCCATGGGCACCCACCGTAGTGCCGTGTACTTTTGCTGTGGTGCCCTGTGCACATGGTGCAAGGTCCTGTACAAATTTACATGTTTCTCATAGAGGTGCCCCTTTGTGCCCCTTGAAGAGCAAAGTTCAAGACCTGCTCTTTGCTCTCAAGTGCCTTTTGCTCTTTGCTCTTGTGCCTCATGCTCTTTGCCCTTGTGCCTCTTGATTTTTGCCCTTGTGCCTCTTTCTATTTGCTCTTGTGCCTCTTGCTCTGTCCGATTCTGCCTCTCGCTCTTTGCCCTTGTGTCTCTTGCTTTTTGCCTCTTGCTCTGTACCCTTGTGCCTCTTGATCTTTGCCCTTGTGCATCTTGCTCTTTGCTCTCAAGTGCCTTTTGCTCTTTGCTCTTGTGCCTCATGCTCTTTGCCCTTGTGCCTCTTGATTTTTGCCCTTGTGCCTCTTTCTATTTGCTCTTGTGCCTCTTGCTCTGTCCGATTCTGCCTCTCGCTCTTTGCCCTTGTGTCTCTTGCTTTTTGCCTCTGTACCTCTTGCTCTGTACCCTTGTGCCTCTTGATCTTTGCCCTTGTGCATCTTGCTCTTTGCCCTTGTGCCTCTTGCTCTTTGCCCTTTTGCCTCTTGCTCAATTGCATTTGTGCCTCTTGCTCTTTGCTGCAAGTCTACATGACTTTTAACTCTGAATAATATTATTCCAATCATCCCTTAAATATTCCAAAGCTGCAAGATTCTAGACTTTTCTGTTCCACCTTCCCTTAAATATTCCAAAGCCGCAAGATTCTAGACTTTTCTGTTCCACCGTCCCTTAAATATTCCAAAGCTGCAAGATTCTAGACTTTTCTGTTCCACCGTCCCTTAAATCTTCCAAAGCCGCAAGATTCTAGACTTTTCTGACTCATGCCACTGTCCTCATCCTGCATCTGTTGCTTCAAGGTGATCAATTATTTCATCAGCGATCGATTTTACGACAAGACTCTAAGAAAGTGACTTCTCAGCATTATTGCAGAAAGATGATGAGTACTTGATGAAATTTTATTTCCTCGTAGATTGCATTGTTGAGTTTCACAACTCGGCGTCTTTCAATTTTTTTTTTAATAAAGTGAAAATCATTAAAGGTATGACTGCAGTGATCAAAAAAAAATGTATGAATGATTTGTGTAAAGTACCTGTACCGGTTGCTCTACAAGTCATTTTTAAAACCAAATATTTGACAGCGCTGCCAACTTTTGCATGCAATTCGGGAGATGTGTACAGTGGTGTACTACATACCACTCGGAGAGATATGTCGAATTACATGTACATACATCATCACCAAGGCTTTTTGAGGTATGGCGGACGTGATACGCGCACGTCACATGCCGCATGCCACGCTCACCATGTTGGTGGTAATTAGGTTTACGTGTAAACGCCTAAAATGCGCACTTCACTGAATAACATACGTTCTATTTCTACGGTCAATACGCACAAACATTGCGCACAAATTTACCACAACTTTACAGTGTTGTAGCATTGTGTCCGCCATACCTCAAAAAGGCTTATAGGAAACAGCCACTCTTAAAGATTAAAGGACTATAGGTTGGCTGTACATGTTGGGGGTATTTGATGGTTTACATTGTACAGGCAGCCTTCACTACTTTTTCAACATTTAGTTTCTTGTCAAAAAATTTATTTCCATAATGATGATCGCAAGTCCAGACTACATTTAAGCTTAGATTGAATCCCTAATACCCTAGGATCAGTTAAATCCTTGTAGTTAATCCATACTATCGATACACATCTGAACGAAAACTCGTCTGTAGTTACGGGCGTTCACCCAAATGAGCTATCCATGTAAATCTACACTGGAGTGAGCCTCAATCAAACAAACTTTTATCAGACGAGATCGATCGTTAAAATTTTGATGGTCATTCTAAACGATGATTTTACAAGCTCTCTTACCTTGATCCAGCGCATAATGAATAATGTATTTTTGGGGGAAGGCAGTCACCCTCGGGTTTTGGGAAGAAGAATAAATAGCGGTAAAAACGGCTCTGATTTATTCATAATGCGCATAAATTGATAATTCTATCCTGTTTTAGAGTGCAGTTGTTCAACTTAGGGATTTTAATTTTTTTTATTTTTATTTCAGCTTGCCTATTTGTTTATTGGAATTTGCCAAGTTACAATTTTGTTTTAGAGCATGAGAAGAATAAGAGTCCATACTTAACACCATGCTTGAATGAAGACTAGCCCCTGCCCATTTTACATGTTGCACAGCTAGAAGAATAAGAGTCTATATTAAAAACCATGCTCGAATGCAGACTGTACAAAATGTACATTCTCATTTGACACAGTATTGGAAGATTAAGAGTCCATACTTAAAACTGTGCTTGAAAGAAGACTAGCCCCTTACCCATTTGACATGTTGTACAGTATCACAGTCCATACAGACTTTAAAAAAACATGCTAGAATGAAGACTACCCCCTCCCACAGTCTTGTTTAAGAATAATTAAGAGAACATTATTTCAGATGTTTTGCACAGTATCTGAAGAAAACAAATCCGTGCTTACATGTACAATCATGCTTGCATAAAGACTAACCCCTCCCACACATTCTTGTGCAGTGGCAGACGTTAATAAATCTTTACATTTAAGAAAATGCTTGATTGAAGACTACTCCCTGCCATGTAACAGTGTTGAACACTAGCTGAAGAAAATAACAACCCTGACTTAAATCCTTGCTTGAATGAAGACTAAACCCCTCACATTTTCAGTCAGCGATCCCTACACATCATTCACCGTTTGAACGACGACGGTTTGCGTTATAACTGAGACGTTTTCCCAGCTAATGTTCCTGCCGAAGATGCCCCGCCCTGTAAGGCTGAACGAACCCCGCTCAATCAGCTGTCAAAAATCAATTGAATTACCCAGGTCTGTCTAACCAAGCATAGTTCAGCTTTTCCTATGCTGGTTCTGAGCTAATATCCCCTGGAGAGAGGCTCCCATGCAAGATATAATTTCTACATTTTGAAGAACTTAAAAGGGTTTGGGTAGTTTTTGTACGACACAAAACACAATGTTCACAGATTTACACAGTTTAATGATAATGTTGGTAGAAAGCTTAACTTGAAATATTATTTACTGAGGTGCTGTAGTTTTTGATAATTTAGTGAAACAATGTCACAAAAATATATATTTTCTTTTTTGACATTATTTAAGCATTACAACGTATTTACGTGACTCTTCTGAAAACACCACTCTGTAATATTTGCTTTTTTTTTTCTCTCTAAAAGAAATTGACTACTTGAGAAGCTGAAACTTCTACAGGTAAATGATATTATCTTCATTCACAGTGAGTAGGATTCATGTCATGGCCAAAAGAATTGATCTACAAAAGATATCAAGACCCTTTAATAAAGAAGAAAGGTGTTATTCACGAAGGAATGGTTCAGAACCAATCAAGTCGATGTGAAATGTTATCGTGAGTTGGAAGTCGACTTGGGGGTGGGAGGTGGCTCTGTATTGGCAAGTAATCCACTTTAAAGTTGTCATCAGTAAAGTGCTGTGATTTTCAGAGATTTTGTGGAGCATGGATAAGAATTATCTAGCATTTTTCATGTCTGGTTGGTATAAGAAGTAGCTGTTATTTTCCTAAGACATGTAGGATGTAACTCGGACATGTTGCTCTTTGGTCTACTTCTCTATCGCTGAGGATACTGTTTGCAAAGCTCCTCAAAATCAATAACTCCAGGGTTTACAAAAAGTTGGAAATGTCCGACCCTAAAATGCCATCATTTCATTATCTTTGAAAGTGTTGATTCTAGTTTCAGACCAGTTTGTCAGTGACTGGTGATGACTCATGGTCCTGAGTTCTGCCCAAGCCTTTTACAAGTACTCTACTTCCACATTATCATCAGTCTGACATAATATTTAGTTTGTAGTTTGTCATTTCTTACAAACAATAAGCATCAAACATTTTTCCTGTGGACAGTGTCGGCTTCTTCAAAAGTTGAAACTACCCTTAGCTGTCCAATGTTACAATGTTGTCGGATCGCAATGTTTAAAGGCAGTGGACACTATTGGTAAATACTCAAAATAATTATTAGGACAAAACCTTACTTGGTGACGAGTAAAGGGGAGAGGTTGATGGTATAAAACATTGTGAGAAACGGCTCCCTCTGAAGTGACCTAGTTTAGGAGAATGAAGTAGTTTTCCACGAATTTGATTTCGAGACCTCAAGTTTAGAACTTGAGGTCTCGAAATCAAGCATCTGAAAGCACACAACTTTGTGTGACAAGGGTGTTTTTTTCTTTGATAGTTATCTTGCAACTCCGACGACCGATCGAGCACAAATTTTCACAGGTTTGTTATTTTACGCTGATGTTGAGATACACCAAGTGAGAAGACTGGTCTTTGACAATTACCAAAAGTGTACACTGTCTTTAACATTACATGACAGTTTTTATTATGTCAACCGCCATTATTTGTTTTTAATCACACGTTTGCATTACGAAAGTAAACAACTAAAAAGGATTGTTCGCGCCAGCCTTGTCAACAATTTTGTTCTTGGAGACATTTTCGTAGCGCAGCGCTTACTTCTTCAAAGGATCCCATCAGAGATAACGATTCCACGAGTCGAGAATGTCACTCTCTTTTTTTAATTTGCTTGTGGCGTTCGGCAACACTAAGGCACTTAAGAGATTGAGATTTGTTTGCCTGACTGCCCCAGCTATTCAGACAGCTCCGACCGTCCAAAGATATAAATTTTCC
Organism: Asterias rubens; assembly: GCF_902459465.1. Taxonomy (NCBI): domain Eukaryota; kingdom Metazoa; phylum Echinodermata; class Asteroidea; order Forcipulatida; family Asteriidae; genus Asterias; species Asterias rubens. The sequence goes on from NC_047079.1 coordinate 11,205,690, forward strand.
TGCGTCTTCAGGTGTGTAAACACTACGCCGATATCTTAGATTTACTTGTAAGTTGTTTGCTTTGATGTAAAATGTTTAGGGCTGATGTAAGACTTTGCGTTGCAGGTTTTTACTTTAAGCCAGCTGGTACACATTCATCAAAGTAATGTGTTACTAAAGAGATGTTTCCCTGGTGTCCTGAAGTATTTAATGGAACGCATCTTGTCCTGACCCCAATGCCTATTTATATTTTTTGCGCTGGAGGGAATTCTGAAATTGCTACCGCAGAAACTAACTCAGAGGTATTGGGAGTACATTAGGTCTTATAGGATTACGAATGCAGTTATTGAAAATATTTAAAAGGTATTCTGATAGATTGCAGTTTTAATTTCATAAGTAAGAATTGAAGTTCTTTGCCCTTGAGAAAGACTTTGCTAGGGGTTGAAATGTGAGGCAATTACTACTGTGCCTTAATACCATAGGTCATGTAAATAGTTGGAAGTAGGCGTGTGATTTGCCAGGATCTTTCCCGATTTCTGGGTTTTCGATTGGTCTCATGGCACCGTCAGATTTTATTGAAAGAGGCAGCAAGCTTGCCATCACAGAGATGCAGGGCTGTATGCTTCGTTTTTGAAAGGGCAAGGGCACCAAGGCATTTTCTCTTTGGCAAGGGCACCCTATGAGGAAATTGTAAATTTCTACTGGAGCATTTCAAGGGCACCAAGGCAATGGCACCAAGGCATTTTCTCTTTGGCAAGGGCACCCTATGAGGAAATTGTAAATTTCTACTGGAGCATTTCAAGGGCACCAAGGCAATGGCAAGGTGCAACAGACGCAATCGCCTCCGTTGCCTCGGTGAAGTATCAGGCTAGGCCTGGAGATGAAAAGACTTGGCCCTCGTTGCAAAACTATATCAGAATACATAAATGTATTTGAAACGATGTAGAGTCTAGAGAGTACTCTGTAGAAACTTTACAACGTACATTGTGCAACTCTATTGTTTTTTATCTGTGAATTTGGTTAGCAGAATATTTTAGTTCATTCCTGAATTCTGATGATTATTCTGGTTCTGGTTTTTCCTTAATTTTTTTAAAAATCCACTTTAAATTTGAAGGAGTTCTGCTTTCGGCACTCCTATAAGAAAAAGTAATTGAGAGGAGAGGAGAGCAATTTGCACTTTTTAAAAGTAATGATCTGTGCCAGTATTTTTATTTTTTCTGGCAACGGGAACCTTGGCAAAAAAATGAAGCATTCATATTTTCAAGCAGATTTTATCCAGCATGCCAGATGAGTCCTGAATTTATGTCACTGTAAATTTTAATGACTGAAATGAAAGTATTCTTCAATTGTGGATTTGTCACAATCAATTCAGCAACTGTCAAAAGTAATTTAAAGCCATTATACACTTTCGGTAAACAGTATTGTCCAAGTCCCACACTTCGTGTATCACAACTTATATATAAAATAACAAACCTGTGAAAATTTAGGCTCAATCGGTCATCGGGAGTCGGGAGAAAATAACGGGTAAACCCACTCCTGTTTTCGCGCGTTTCGCCGTGTCATGACATGTGTTTATAATAAATCCGTAATTCACGCTGTCGAGAATTGATATTGTTTTAATGTTTTCTCAAAAAGTAAAGCATTTCATGGAACAATATTTCAAGAGAAGTCTTTCACCATTACCTTCTGTAAACCCTGTAAATTATTTGTAAATCTGTGAACTTTTTTTTTTTTCTGTACCGAAAGTGTATTTTGGCTTTAATAGCTATTCAAAAGAGTTAAATTTAGAATGAGCAAATATTCAGCCACGGTTATAAACAACTTTTGTGGTTAACTCAATCTCACACGGTGAGAATATCAAATATCAAATTGTAAAATTGATAAAGAAGGTGTTTGGCTTTTGACCCAAAGTTGCATCTTTGCACCGTTCGATTGTAAACAATTCCTGCCGTGACTGCAATTCTCCAAAGCTTCCTCTGTCAGATTAAGGCCAGGCATTTTCATAATTCCCAAACAAACTGCCACCAATTTTCCCGAAGACGATTTCCCAGCCAGTTGAATACAAATAGTTCTGACTATCCACGATTTCTTTGCTAGCTGAGAATAAAGAATAAAGAAGGAGAACAAAAAAGCCAAAGGCTGTAGCATACTTGAGTATTTTTACCATGGGACTTGCAGGTTTATACCTCCAGGGTGTAAAGCCAGCGTTTGTATCAGGTTTCACTGCAGCAAGCTTGTTTACAACTTTAGCTGTTATTTTCTTTCCCTTTTCACTTGTTTTGGCTTAATCTTTCAAAGGTCATATCGGTCGGATTGTTTTCTCTGGGACACATTATCAGTTGTGTTAGTCATATTTTTGTTTCCTTATTTTGAGTCTGGACACGTTCGTTACAATAAACGGCTGCCTCAGATACAACCTAATAGTTCCACTTTTCAGGGCAGTCAGCGAACATTTTATTCTGCTCTTCTTTTCCAGCCAATTAAGATGAATCGCGCAGCTACAAACGGAGCCCTCTATCTCGTGATTGACCTTTAACTGAGAACACCTTGGGATTTTTTGTACTTTCAATTTTGGTGCAGATTTCTGGTTACTTGAGGAAGAAGCCGTTGTGTGAAATCGTCTGATTCCCGGGTGTGTTTTCCACTGGTTGGCATACATAATGTATTTCCATGCGGATAAGCCTGCAGACATGGGATTCCATTGATTCGGAGCCTTGGGCTTGGGATTGAGAACCAATTTCATATCGCAAGCTAAAATATATGTTTGGTAGGTTACGAGGGAAGAATGAAATTTAATGTATAATTTTGTTTATTTCATTACACATGTAATAATAATAATAACAGCATCTATAAAGCGCCATATATAAAAACAATTGCTCAAAGGCACTGTGCACCAAAAAGGCAAAACCACTCAACATTTAGCTTCCAACATTATTACCCCTGGTCACTGGGCCTTAATTCACTCCTTAAACCATCTCAGCTCCCTGGGGGAGTGTACAGCCTGTGCAACATTAATGTGCTACTCGGCTAAATATATCACAAGAACCATCTCTGCCGTCACAGGTACCCATTTACCCCTCACTAGTGTGGAGAGAAACAATTATAGTGAACAGTGTCTTTCTCAGGGACACAAGTGTCACGACCGGGATTCGAACCCACACTCTGCTGAACAGAAGCACCAGAGCTTGAGTTCGGTGCTCTTATCCGCTCAGCCACGACACCCAATGACAAATATCATGCCTTACACATGGTTGTTATACCTCGGTAACAAACTGGTCTAGAACCAATCACGTGACGTGCAACAAAAACGCATGTTACATGGCTCGGGGTTCGAGTAACATGAAAAGTGATACAAACCATTGTACATCACCTTGATCGTTCCTAAATGTTGGACGATTTCCAGCGCTGTGTACGAAACACACTCGCGGGTTCGAGGGAACAGTAAGGAGTTGTTTCTTGTTCTCTGCTTATTAAACAATCATACTCTGTCGAAATAATGTTTGAAGATAACAACTTCGAGAAGAGTAATATTAATGCAAGGTATAACAAAACAATTGTTGCATGCTGTGATTGGGGTCCATGGGTTTTGTACACCCTCGGGGGAAAATGGCACCCTCGGCTTCGCCTCGGGTGCCATTTTCCCCCTCGGGTGTACAAATAATAATAATAATAAGACTTGTAATGCGCACGTATCCACCCTGCTGGGTGTTTAAGGCGCAGTAAAACCAACAACAAACATAACAAAACAAAACAAAAACAAAACAAAGAAAAACAGACACAACAAAAATTAGTCCTTGAAAACCTGTGACATAAGATAAGTTTTGAGAAGAGATTTGAATGTTGTGTTACAAAGACAAGTTCTAAGATTAAGTGGTAGAGAGTTCCAGATGCGTGGCGCAGCTGAAGAAAAAGACCTGTCTCCCCATGAGTGTTGAGACTTGGGTTCAATGAGAAGAAGCATGAAACTTGATCGAAGATTTCTTGATGGAGTGTAAACATGGAGAAGTTCAGAAATATAGAGGGGAGCCTTGCCATTAAGTGCTTTGTGGACAATGAGCATCAGCTTGAAGATGATTCGTTGAGAGATAGGGAGCCAGTGTAGTTGTTTCAGAATGGGGGTGATGGAACAGGATTTCTTAGACATTGTCACAATGCGGGCAGCAGTATTTTGGAGGCGTGGACCCCGTCACAGCGTGCAACACTTGTATAATGTCTACACCATGTACATTGTACATGTTGTTTTCCTTCCTCCATGGTTACTTTCATCTCATGTACACCTTGTCTGCTTTGTGCTTACATACGGGAGTCGAGTTTGGGGGGGGGGGTAATTTGTTGGTTCTATTTTGAGTAACATTCATAATGAGGTGGTCAGTTTGTCATGTACTCAGCTACATGTTATTTACTTTCTGGCATCCATTTACTTTATTTAGTAGATAACTTCTCAGAAAAAAAATCCATTCCTTTCAAGGTATTATCCACTTAGCAATGGAGATAGAAAAGCACAACTGTCAATAGACTTTGGGCCAGTTATATAATCTTTGCCTTGTTTACATAGGCAGGGAAACAGTGTCCCTGATCATTAATTGTTAGCAGTAGAGACCTGTTATGTAAAAAGAGATCAATCAACCCAGATAGCCACTTCGTTAACATTGTTCTTAAGGATAAGTTGTTGTTGTTGTTGATGTTGTTGTTGTTGTTGTTGTTGTTGTTGTTGTTGTTGTTGTTGTTGTTGTTGTTGTTGTTTTGTTGTTTTTTAGATGCTTGCTTGGATTTCTTGAGAAAATCTTTAGAAATCAAAGTGTGGTTTGTGGGTAAATCATGGTTAACCACGTGGTTAAACGACCATGATCAGTTTACTACTGTGCAATTCAGGCACATGTAGCATCACTAGTGATAAAGGTTATCTGTGAGGTCGATGGTTAAACTATACAGGCGGATGTTTATACCACGGTTAACCACAGTTAAACAACCATCATCAGTTTACTACTCTGAATTGCAGGTAGCATCACTAGTGATAAAGGTTATCTGTGAGGTTGATGGTTAAACTATACAGGAGGATGGTTATACCACGGTTAACCACAGTTAAACAACCATCATCAGTTTACTACTCTGAATTGCAGGTAGCATCACTAGTGATAAAGGTTATCTGTGAGGTTGATGGTTAAACTATACAGGAGGATGGTTATACCACGGTTAACAACAGTTAAACAACCATCATCAGTTTACTACTCTGAATTGCAGGTAGCATCACTAGTGATAAAGGTTATCTGTGAGGTTGATGGTTAAACTATACAGGCGGATGTTTATACCACGGTTAACAACAGTTAAACGACCATCATCAGTTTACTACTCTGAATTGCAGGTAGCATCACTAGTGATAAAGGTTATCTGTGAGGTTGATGGTTAAACTATACAGGAGGATTGTTCTACCACGGTTAACCACAGTTAAACATCCATTATCAGTTTACTACTCTGAATTGCAGGTAGCATCACTAGTGATAAAGGTTACCTGTTGCATCAAGTAATTTTATGCAAACCTGTTGCTCTTCAGTGCATCCTGTTTAAATGTTTACCTACTTTGCTTTTATTATTTATCCTGCTAAAAAAAAAAAAAAAAACACAGTCCATTTGCAACCTCACAACTTCAACCGTATTGTTCGCACATTGGAGACTGCTTACGGAATTGCGACATTTCAGGCGGCAATATTTACCAACTTCATCCCTCCCCAAGGAAGGCAATAAAACAAGCCTTCTGTTGACTCAGGACAAAAGGAATAAAAATAACAAAAGAGAATAAATACTGCTCCGCTTGCTAATTTTGAGTCAGTGGGTAGGAGTAGGAGGGTGGGGATGAACTGAGTCTTAGTGTTTTTTATAGGTTAGCGCAAGGGCGCTGAAGAACTCTTCGCGTCATCTATTGAAGTAAAGATCTTCCACTTACAGGTAACATTTCAGTGTGAATGGGTTTGAAGGAATACAAATGAATGCGGGGGTAGTGGATGGATAGTTTGACATGGAATAGAGTCAGTACAATACTCCATTTGTATAAATGTTGATGTTGTTTGAACTACATGTATTTTGCAGGCCGATTTAACCCACGGCACACCCACAGTGCCCTGTGCTTTTGCGGTGTCCCCCTTTGCAAAGTTCCAATACAAATTAGCATTTTCCTCATAGAAGTGCCCCTTATTGAAAAACTCGTTCTGTAAAGTCACTGGACACTATCGGTAATTACTCAAAATAATTATCAGCATAAAACCACACTTGGTAATGAGTAATGGGGAGAGGTTGATAGTATAAAACATTGTGAGGAACGGCTCCCTCTGAAGTGACGTTTTTGAGAAAGAAGACATTTTCCACAAATTTGATTTCTAGACCTCAAGTTTAGAATTTGAGGTCTTGAAATCAAGCATCTAAAAGTACACAACTATGTGTGACAGGGGTGTTTTTTCTTTCATAGTTATCTCGCAACTCCGACCACCAATCAAGCTCAAATTTTCACAAGTTTGTTATTTTATGCATATGTTGAGATACACCAAGTGAGAAGACTGGTCTTTGACAATTACCAATAGTGTCCACTGACTTTAAGATGTATACAAATATTTTTATAGAAAAAATGCTGTTCCCCGTTTAGGATTAAATATTAACGGCAAATTCAACCTTTGGTTTTTTGGAACTGACGACATGCACCAGACCGGACATTTATTAATCCCCCCTCTTTATTTCCTCCCCAGTCATAATTTGTTATCCGTATCAATTCTCAATAAAAGGTTAATGTCTAAACAAATATTAATATTTAGTCTTCGGAAATTATTTGTTAATAAAAGATGTGTGATGGAGTAAGATATGTCCGATGAGGAAAAACTCAATCATTAGAAGAATTGTACAAATATCACTAATGTGTTTTTGTTGGTATGAAATGGCGCAGTATTACCATGATTGATTGTTCCAGGACTAGAGAATGTATTTCCCCCTTGATGAATGGCCTGTGATGATGCAACTTCCAAGCAGTGTATTCAGAGAAAGTTTTTATGGGGGATTAATGAGCATGCTAATTAGTTTTGAGGTTTGTTAATTAATTAAGTAATTAAAATAGTGAAGTATAATGACTTGCAGATGAGTGGAATTAGATATGTTGGTTTAATAAATTATTCATTTGGGGATATAACTGTTATACTACTCTGCAGTGTACAATAAATAATAATAATAATGTAATGCGCACATATCCACCCTGCTGGGTGTTCAAGGCGCAGTAAAACCAAAAACAAAACGAAAACAAAACACAACACAAAGAAAAACAGACACAACAAAATTAGTCATTGAAAACCTGTGACATAAGATAAGATAAACGAACAATATTGTTGATGTGTGGCTGAAGTGTCATCGATGAATCAAAAATAACCCCCAAGTTCCGAGCTTTCAGCGAGGGAGCTATCCGAGCATCACCGATGGAGATGTATGGCACTGAAACCTTAGTTAACTGTTGACGTGACCCAAATAAAAGGAACTCTGTCTTATCATCATTTAATTTCAGGATGTTTTGTTGTGTCCAACGTCGAATCTCTTGGATGCATTTCTCAAGTCTTGCAATAGATGCATTGGCGTTTTCTTGAGAAGATTTAAACGTGATGTATAGCTGAGTGTCGTCTGCGTACACATGGTCATTCAGATTAAATTTGAGGATGATGTCGCGAATCGGTAAAGTGTACAGCGTAAACCACTGCGGGCCGAGTACCGACCCCTGTGGCACAGAGTAGTTCAAAACAACAGGGTCGGATATCGCAGTGCCAATAAATACAATCATGCTGAGTTGTACAAAAATGTACATTTTGATGTATGCAAAATTTAATGTTCACAAAAAAGTATCGTTATCAATGTATATTTGGTTTGCGGTAACTTACACTAGGCGTATTTATCTATTTGCTGGGTAGATTATGTTTCTTTTGAGAACTTGTCTTGCTATTTATTCTACTGCTGCGGAGTAGATTTTTCGGACTTTTTTTTCTTTTTTCCGCGGAGTAGATATACGGAATTTGGGAGACTTCTCAATTCTACCAAAGAACTGTCCTTCTTATTACTACTAGTTGTAACTGGGCAAAAGGTAGAAAATCGGCCGGGTATACTCCAATCACTTATTGTTCCTTCACTAATTTATTTGGGTTTACTCTCTTAATGTTTTGCAATATTTTACTCTTCAGATTGTTCTGTAAGGTCCTTGTATTTTCATTTGTTTGGATTGCTGTTTATTTTCCTGTTGTAAAATTTTTAATAGTTTTGTAATGATTTTGTTACGCGCTTGTGTACATTTTATGGAATGGGCGCAATATTAATGAATAAATTATTATTATTATTATTATTATTATTATTATTATTATTATTATTATTATTATTATTATTATTATTATTATTATTATTATTATTATTATTATTATTATTATTAGTGGATCATGGGACCTCTCGTAATGAATTCACTGTCATTATTGTTATCGTTTTCATGAAGAGACATTTTCATTGCAAACTTGTAATTAATTTGTGCAAATAGTCCATTTATGATAACAGTGATGCAAGTTTCTGCTAAAGCCTTGTTGTTATCCCCACCCCCTCGACAGAATCTCTTCATACACTTTAAATTTAAATATATTAGTCTTTTCAAATATCTGAAAAAGAGAGGTTTTTTTATCTTTCAGACAGATCTGTCTATTTTTGTCATGAATGTCTCTGTATCATTTAACACAACGTGTTCTTTTTGACGATGTAAGAAACTTTTTAAAAAAAATGGACAGCCTCACGTTTCCGAATTCCGATGTATGTGCAAAATAATGAAAACAAAATCCCAAGTAGATGTCTGACTGCTGATGCAAATCAGTCGCTTCCTTCAATATCTTCAAATATCCTGAGCAGAGAATTGCGTCTCCCTTCTTAAGATTTGTGGTACCAAGATTTGCTGTCTCTCTTCTCTTCTACTAAGATCTCAGTCAATAACTGATTCCTCGTTGAGATTGAGGAAGGAGGTAATAACTTTCGTTGTCTCCAGTTACATTTAGGATTCGTTTAAGGACTTGACATGGCATTGTTAATAATATTATTATAAATTCATCAACGGATGGAATGGAGGGAGTTGAATGTTCATTTGATCCAGGGGTTGATTCTTCACAGAGCACTGCATGCCCCCGGTCATTGCCTTTATGCCTCCCTATATTCATCGCCCTGGTGCCCCTGGTGCCCCTGGTCATTGCCTGGACCTAAACCATGGGGTCCAAAGCCTGAAGCCAGTCATAATATTACCTATGTTCAAACAGTGAATGTTTAGTTAGCGGAATTTAGGATGGATTTAGTCAACCTCTGGCTGAAACATCCAGAGAGTTTTGTATGACTCCTTCCCAAACTCGTAGCCATTAATATTGTTTGTTATGACTAAAGCCTGGTCCACTTCCTGCGAATGCGAACGTGATATGAATTTTGACGTCACAAATTCATAACAAATCATTTGCAACAGTTGAAATGTGCTCAACTCCTGCAAAATATTTGCTGCGAAAACGCCAAAATTGGCTTCATATTCGCATTTACAGGAAGTATGAAGCGGGCTTAATGTTGTCTAGGGTTCGCTGATGATATTCTCTTGCCAGAGAGGATGGGGAATTGCTCTGCAGCTTTACAGACGTCCGATCAGGTTTGCCCAGCATTGATTAAGTTTAATGTTCACCACATCATATCGATTCGGAGTTGATTCGATATGCCCTATAGTACGTTATTTTTTATTAAGTAGGCGTCCATCACTAATGATGGACAATGTGGGTGTTTATAGAGGGGTTGGATTGGACATTTTGGATTGATGATAATGTGTGTGTACTCTGCAGAGAGTTCTGCCGAGGATGTTGTCTTGATCTGAAATTTAACCATAGTACAGTATGTGTATAACAGAAAGGAATGTTTTTGTTATGTTAAATGTGGGTTGTTCTGAAGAGGCTGCAGAACAGGTTTTTCTCCTAGCTGCATTGCCTTTCCTACAGTCCACAGTAGTCTAGACAATGTTATTGCAGTAAACAGGAGCAAAATGTTTGATAATTGTTAATTCTGCAGAGACTGTATAGAACTTTTCATTCTGGAGTCCCTTTCTGCAACAATCTGGACATTAAAACAAATAAATGAGATGAAAAGAAAACTAAATATTAAGTTATTGTTTTTCTGATGTACATTCTTTTCTGTTAGACATGTAGTATTCTGTAGAGGCTACAGAATTTGTTTAAAGCTGAAATCGATTTGCTGTCTTGTTCTGCAGCTCATCAAAAAAGGGTGTTCAAATTAAGATTGATTAAAATGGTTGTATTCTGCAGTGACTGCAGAACCCTTCTATTGCACTACACTACAGAACATCATTCTGTTTTCGTCAGCAGTGATTATAACTTTCTTCTTTCATTCTTTGTCATTCTGCAGATTGTTTCCGAGCAGCAGCAGAGGCGGGACCTCATGATATTTTGAAGCTCTACAACATCAAAGGAAACATTGTAAATATATCACAGAAGCTGGATGAGAACACACCAGATACTCCGTATAAACTAGAGGTGGTCGCGTCACATGGCACGGGTGAGTTGTTCAAGATCACCTCAATTTTTTCTTTAAAGACAGTGGACACTATTGGTAATTGTCAACAACCAAACGTCTCACTTGGTGTATCTCAACATATGCACAAAATAACAAACTTGTGGAAATTTGAGCTCAATCAGTCGTCGAAGTTGCAAGATAATAATGAAAGAAAAACACTCTTGTCTACTGAGTACTTTTGAGTACTTTTTTGAGTACTTACCAATAGTGTCGTCCACTGCCTTTAAGAACTGAGTAGGTTTGCGGGTAACATTCACGTGATAAAAATTTCTCTTGGGGACTACCACGGAGTCAGTTCTTAACTTGGTCTCAACGTTTCGAGTAGCTGGAGATGTTTGTGGTTGAGATGTTTTGGTTCTGAGAAGATCCAATGTTTTTTTTTTTGTTTTTTTTTAAACAACATTCTCCTCCCTTTTTCCAAAAACGCAGGATGTTAAACATGCTTTTTTATTTGGCCTAATAATGTCCATACACAGCCGAAACACAGTTGGTCAGATCTGGTCTTATAAAACGCTCCGAGCTGAAAGAAAACATGGTTCGATTTGCCGCAAATGGTTGCAGTTGATTTTATGCACTTTTCGAGGCAATCGCTCCCCTAGTGAGTTGAATGCTGGGTCATTCTGTCCATTAACCCTGTCAGTGCCCAATTCTATTCATTTATTAACAGTGCCCACTATTTCTTTGCATTTTAAGCTAAAAATTCCCATCTTTTGAATACACTTTTAGAAAACATAAATAAAATCAAGCATGTATGACCTTGTCACTGAAAGAGTGAAGCTGTTCTCAAAAAAATTGTTGAGAAATTGTTTTAAGGTTCTAGGAAAATTAACTTCATTCAAGAGGCATACACAAACTCAACTCTGACTTCCCAAACTTCATGCTATTTTTACAAAATGAGCGCAAGAACAGTCCTTGAACTTCGCTCTTAAAGGGGCACAGCAGTTTTCCTCTGGTAAGGGGGCACTTCAATGAGGAAAATGCAAATTTATTTTGAAACCTTGCAAAGGGCAGTAGCGCCAAAGCGCAGGGCACCACTGCACTTTCTATGGGGGTCGGTGGGTTAATTCGAAGCCTTAGTTTGATTATTTCGTTGAAACAGCGCAGCAACAAACAGCATTGGGCTTCTTTCTGACCATTCTGAATAAAAGAGTGGCGACGGGTCATTTAAATGGCCGTTTATAACCGACTGGGTTAAATGCAAATTTATATTGAAACCTTGCGACATTGTGTGAAGGGCACCACAGCGAAGGCACAGGGCACCATGGCAATTGCCTTGGGTGTTGTGGGTTATTTCAAGGCCTGCCATTACAACAACAATAATATGCAGTAACAAAACAACACTTGTTTTCTGCAAATGTTTTCTGGTGTTGTGTTGTTTTCTCGATGACGATTATTTACAAACGTTCGTGTAACTTCAGAAACTCAAAAGACTTTGTTCGCCTCCGACGACGTCAAAGAGGGAATAATCTCAATAGAAATGCTGAGTATTCCCCGATTAATCCTGTCAAAATAAACAACTGGGTTGTTATGACCTTTTTCATGCTCTAAAGCCAAACAATTACTGAACCATAAAATGAGCTGGTAGCAGAAACTTCCCTGCTTGTATACAGAATGTTGGTTCAAACACGTACTTGTCACAAACAGTATGCACAATAAAGTACATCTGTGCCAAGGGGCACTTGGAGAACATACCTTTATATTTTATTGCGCGGGGGGGGGGGGGGGGGAATACACACAAAGTTCAAAGTATGGATGGAAATATTTCAGACTCATCAAAAACGAAAACAATTAACCACAGGCCTTTCAATATCATCTTTTAGATGGCAAGGTCATTTTAATTTTTTTATGCAATGGGTATTTCCATTTGAAAATCTTTAAAGACACTAGACACTATTGGTATTGTCAAAGACCAGTCTTCTCACTTAGTGTATCTCAACATATGCATAAAATAACAAAACTGTGAAAATTTGAGCTCAATTGGTCGTCAAAGTTACGAGATAATAATGAAAGAAAAAACGCCCTTGTCACATGAAGTTGTGTGCTTTGAGATGCTTGATTTTGATACCTCAAATTCTAAATCTGAGGTCTCAAAATCAAATTCGTGGAAAAGTACTTTTTTCTAGAAAACTATGTTACTTCAGAGGGAGCCGTTTCTCACAATGTTTTTTTTTACAATCAACCTCTCCCCATTACTCTTTAATAATTTTGTTTACCTGTGGCCATTGCGTCAGATACAAGCTCACTAATTACGCAAGTTGTAGTTGTGTAAAAAATCAATACTTTGAGTGCTTTGTTAATTACCACTAAAAGAATCACAGGTGTGTAATGTACATGTAGTATACAATTTAAAGCTCGTTACATAATAACAGGTGTTAGGAGCGGAATGAGACTTACCCCCTTTCACTAATTACTATTTACAGTTACGCGTGTTATGCAAATGAGATAAATGGTTACATATAGCGACCATTAAGTACGCTACATACAGTAAGATGTTTTGTGCTACTGTAGTTAAAAGCATTTGCTGTACAATAGAGAAAACAAATTATGTACAATGTAAAAACACATCTACCTGACAGGCCTGCATGGGGGCACCAAGGCATTTTTTACTGTAAAGGGATGAGGAAATTGTAAATTTATACTGAAGCATTTCGAGCGAGGGCACTAAGGCAAATGACCAGGGGGCATGGAGGCAATCATCTTTGTTGCCTCCTATCAGGCCTGCATGTACACGTACATCTCAAATCTCAGTGAAGGATAAAGAAGGACTGCAGTCTCAAGATTCTTTCACTTAGCAATCACTGAACTCTGTTCCACCTTTTTAGACCTGACCAATTGTCACTGGGCCGCCATTCCCCTCCGACAAAATGACAATAACAGACATTCATGAATGAACAGGACAAAAAGAGGACTTTCTCAAAATTGTTCAGGGTTTTCAGTTTTATAAAATGTTATCCATGCCTTCATGACGAACCAGCGTTTCTTTATTTTGCTGCATTTCATATTTGATACATCTCATTATGTAGATTTGAATAATAAATGTTCCGTCAAAACCGAATCGATAGAAAGAAAAGCAGAAGTTATCTGATTGGCATCGCCGGAAGTAAATTGTTATCCTCTCCCCCCCCCCTCCCAAAAAAAAGAAAAGAATCAGCCTGTTTCACAAACCGGAGATTCGCCCGGGAATCCAAGATGTTGGAAATTCAAAGCCTGCCAGGCTACATTTTGTCTATTTTGATTGGAAAGTCTCCCGAAAGCGGAATAAAAATCAATGTCAGTTTTAGATTTTTTTTTTAATTAATAGAAGGAACTGGAGGGGTTGCCTCGGGTTTGTTAAGGAAGACGGAATGACCGTTGCTAATGACCTGGCTAATGTAAACTACAGACATTCAGGTATAGGAAGAGGTTGCTGTCGTCGGTCGTTATTATAAATGATACTTTTTAGATGGTGAGAATCTAGAATTCCTGCTTTAAATTGCTTACCAACAACAAAGGGTGCATTGTAGTTATGCTGGTTAAAAAATTTAATCCCAATCTATCCCACAATGCACCTCATTCAACAGTCTGCGCTTGCGCAATGGTATATGCGAAAAGGTCTATAAAATTGGGCCTAGCGTTTGTCAAAATGCAATGGGGGAAGTTTGGCATTTTGTTGAACCTTGTAATGTTTGAAGCCATTTTATGAATGCATCATGTACCTCCCTCGCCTCCCTGTTTTCCTCAACAATATTCAACATGAGATCAACGTTTTACAACCCTCATAAAGTCTAGCCTTGAGTTTCCAAGGATGGCAAACGTCGGAACTTCGTTAAATCTTGTTTTTCTAACTGTTTTTTTTTGTATATCAACAATCTACCGGGCTTTGCCTTGAAGAATCTTATCCGCAAATCAAAGGGTTTGAACATTTTACGTCTTCAAAGATACGGAATCCTGGAATTCCCTCATAAAGGCTCACCTTGAGTTTCCAAGGATGGAAAACGTCAGAACTTTGTTAAATCTTGTTTTTCTAACTGTTTTTGGATCAACAATCTACCGTGGCTTTGCCTTGAAGAATCTTATCCGCAAATCAATGGATTTGAACATTTACACGTCTTTGAAGATACGGAATCCCGGAGTTTGTTTTCTCCTCCGAGGGCGACGGGGACAAGTCAACCAAACTTCTGACATGTTCGACCTGTGGGGAAAGCATTGGATTTGCCTGAGAGGACTTTGCTGTGTGTAATTAGAGCTCATGATCGGTTTGAAAATGAGATCTACATTGTAATAACAGCTTAGAGAGAAACGGATGACTCTACACCTATCTGTTCATATGCCTTCAAGACTTTGAGATCAGGGTTTGGAAATCATTTTGTGGAAGTCTGGCAGGATTGTAGATGGAACCAATTTGTATTCATTGAGATTTAGAAACAATTTCTTCTTTGAGTCTTTCATGCTTTTTCTTTGAATATTCAATCATCTCAAAGTCTTTCGTCTGAAGATGTCTGAAATCCTTTAAAATACTCTGATAAGATTGGTATGCCTGGCCTCCTGTTAACCACTTCCCTTCAAACGAACACAATTTCACTCGTAACACTCACTCAACGGGCGGTGGTGGATTTGTAAAATGGCATTTGTTTGGTGGTAGTAATGTCCAGGCCTGATACTTCACGGAGGCAACCAAAGAAGGCGATTGCCTCTATGCCCTCTAGTCATTACCTAGGTGCCCTTCAAATGCTCTAGTAGAACTTTACAACTTCCTCATAGGGTGTCCTTTACCAAGGAGAACATGCGCTGGTGCCCTTGCCCTTTCAAAAGCGAAGGATACAGGCCTGCATGTCAACATGGCATATGTCTTGAGGCACTGTGCGGCGTTGCACGTTCACTGGCAACTGTTTCATGGAGTTCCTGGCCATGCAGATTTCAGTGGCCCAAGTTGACCACCAGCCGTTACATAACATTTTTCCAATGGACTTTCAAATGTTTGGACTTTGATAAGATTTGTATGCTTGGTCTCATGCCAAGAGTGTGTAGTTTTGGAGTTACCAAAACCATCAAATTTAAGCAAAACTGTGAATTTGATTCTGAGGGTTGGTGAATAGGGGGGTAATCATCCAAAGTATATTACAACTTAAAGACACTGGACACTATTGGTAACTGTCAAAGACCAGTCTTCCCACTTGGTGTATCTCAACATTATATGCATAAAATAACAAACCTGTGAAAGTTTGGTTGTCGAAGTTGCGAGATAATAATGAAAGAAAAAACACCATTGTCAAACGAAGTTGTGTGCGTTTAGATGGTTGGTTTCGAGACCTCAAATTCTAAATCTGAGGTCTCAAAATCAAATTCGTGGAAAATTACTTTTTTCTCGAAAACTATGTCACTTCAGAGGGAGCTGTTTCTCACATTGTTTATACCATCAACCTCTCCCCATTACTCGTTACCAAGTAAGGTATGCTAATAATTACGAATAGTGTCCACTGCCTTTAAACAAGAGGAGGAATGTCCTGGAAATTTAATCCAACTGTCTTGCGTCACTGCTAGGATTTGTTGAAAAATTCATAGATTCACTTGGAACGTAAGTGCCATGATAGACAAGGCAATTTAGAGGATACCAGTGCAAGGTTGTCTCCAATAATAAGAGATATGGACACAATGACAACTGACAATATGGGAATAGAATTCCACCTCCATGGTTTTATCAAGGTGATCCTTTTGAATCCAGTCTATCTCACTACCTCCGAGTAGCTTTTAATAATTGCCAGGGGATGAAACCCTTTACAAAACAGTCCATCTATTGGTATTAATTCTACATTACAAAGCCACGCAATATTTCCAGCTGGGTATCGTTCAATAAGGAATTCATCCAGATGACCTTAATGTTTTTTTGGACTCGCAATCAATTTTCTATCCGTCTTGCGTCTGAAATTACTTTGGCCTACTACGTACGTAGTACGAACGTCAGGAAAGAATTTTCCTCTGTGACGGTGTTTGAGCAGGAAGATTTATCCACCAGATGTTGGGTTTGGTGTCATGCTTTGCGGGGACTCTTATTTTGTGTAATGGGGCTTAATGTCAAGCCATTCTGTGATCTTATAACTAATTTTCCCTAATCCTGATGCCTTTCATTGACTCTGGGCATCTTTGTTTTAAAGGGCTAGGTTTAGGGTTTAATCAGTTTACCATTTAACCATAAAGAAACAATATAGTTTATGAGTGCAATATTTTCAACCTCATGCTATATTGCCAAGCATAACTGTTCAAGCGGAAAAAACGCTAGACTAATTTCTAAAGGGAACCAGTCAAGAGCGGTAATCATGACATTGTATTGTAGCTGGTAACCATTCCTGGTAACCAATAATGTTTTTGTGACATTGGTCCCAGAGCACTGGTGAAATACCATACAATAGACAGCCTAGATACTTCCTAGGGACAATTGCAACAGTGCCCATGTCATTGCCTTGGTGCCCCACCACCATGGCATATATGCCCCTGGTCATTACCTTAATGTCCCACCACCATGCCCCTGGTCATCATCATAATGCCCTACAACCATGCCACTGGTCATTGCCTTGGTGCCCTTTAAAGTGCTTCCAAGTACAACTTGTTATTGTCATCACAGTCTTGGGTTTTACCAAAGAAAAACCGTCTCGCCCAAGACTGTTGTATTTACATACAGTAGATGTTTTGTTGAGAAGCACATCCCCCCCCCCCCCATTACACCACCCCACGTAACTGTTGATCATATCCGCTGCCCCGATAGTTGTCGTGACGTCTGCCCAGTAATTGTTGCGTCCATCGCTTACGTGCAGCATGTGAACATTTCTCCCGCAGCCTAATCGCGACCATGTACTAAACCAATCCCTTCCATATGTCAGAGATTACTATTAAGCCATAGTGTTTTTGATTAATTCGGCAGTCTATATATCATACCGTCGTCATATGCGTTCATTGTGATTGGGGAATGTGATTGGGGAACTGCATAATCAGGAATTGAGTAATTGTGTATGCATTCCCCCCCCCCCCCCCCCCCTAAGATTCATTCACTTCTGTTTTTGTTTTTGCACAATACCAGCCGAGAGGTGAATTACTGCAAATGGTTTCAATTTCAGGAAAGGCAAAACAGTTATCATGGTTACCGGTTAATATTTTTCATCCTCAAGGGGTGTGTATTCCCATCAGTTATAAGATTCATGGATCAATGAGATTTTTACGACGGTCGCTCTGAGTGTCATCAGAGCTGCCCCAATGCATTTTGGGTAATCTGTAGGAGGACACTTACCTATGAAAGTAAAGTAACTAAAAGCTGACACTCTTTCTGCTGTCTCGAACCCCTCCCCCCTTAATGCGTTAGTAATACATATTGTCGCCCTCCGGTATGTTCTGACACCGTTGCAGAGAGTTGTTAAAGTCCCCAGGGGGGCTTCCATGAAGCGTGTTACTTTGTCGCGGTGCCTGGAGACGAGGCCGACACGTTGTATGTTGGTGTTATTATTTTTCTCACCTTGATACTTTAGGCCAAATAAAACAGAAACATGTTTAGCGTCCCTGCCCGCTTCCTTTTTAGAGGCCACCTCCGTTTCTTCAGAAAGAAAAAAATCTTGAAAAAAAAAGACTTTAAAAATTTAAATGTATATTTTTCAAGAAAAAAAAGCCCAGCCAGTTGTCTTTAAAAATGTGTCAGCCGACCATTTTGAGAACAAAAGGCACCCTCCTTCCTTTTTTTCAAAAAGGCAGGACACTAAACATGTTTTTTTATATTTGGCCTTACATGTGTCTGTCTTGTTGGGGGGGGGGGGGATATGGCTGGCAGGGTATACTGTACATAAACTTGATATCAAATAAATATGAAAACAACTACTGGAGTTTATGTTCAGTGGTTTATGTAGCACTTTAATTTATTGCTGAAGGTCTAACAATGGACCGTGTATGTAAATTCTGCTTGAATGATGCTGAATGAGCTGTAAGACGTGTGCGCAAACATTTACCATTATGGCATGCTTCAATTCATATTGCTAGAAATGTAGATTTATTGTTCCCCACATTGAAATTTGTGAAGAGAAAAAAAAAAAAAAAAAAAAAAAAAAAAAAACAGAAACAAAAAAATGATATTTACTTTGGTCTACATTCGTGATTATTGATGGAAAATCAGGGTTACTTCAAGAAACAAAAAGTTTATTTTAAATCAGTTTTAGTAATAAAGATTTTTTTCACACTTTCAAATGCAAGGATGTGACTTTCCATATTTATTTTTGATGAAACAGCCAAGGATGTGATGTTCCATCTATTTCTTTAATGAAACGGCGAAGGATGTGATTTTCCTTCTATTTTTTTAATGAAACGGCCAATCTCACCGGCTGAGTTCCCCCAGACCGCTCTAGAAGTCCATCAAATCACGGCGAGTTGTTAATTACATTTGGTTTTTCATTGAGCTGTCAAGTGCATTCCACAATTACTTTTCTCGTCGTGGAGAAGCGTACAAATACAGATTGTGCCACGAAGGGGAAAATTAAAGGGTGGTTATGAGGACTGAGGTGTCGCGGTTGGCCAATTTGGATGTAATTTTAGATCTGTTGTAATGGTTTGTGATGTTCAAGTGTTGCTGGATTGGAAATAGGTCAGAGGGCGGCGGCTTGGGTAAGACAGGATCTGTTGTGAATACCTTTTGTCTTTCTATTTCTAATCCACAGTTTGTGATAATTTTAATACTAGGTTCTTTATTGTTGGCTTGTGCGTAAAGCGTTCGCCTCTAATCAAGGTGACCCTGGGTCGAAACCCGGCCAGGGCCATATATGTGAGTTGAGTTGCGCGTTGGTTCTCTGCTGTGCCACGAGGGTTTTACAATACCATCTGGTTTTCCTCCCTCTGGAAAAATCAAACACTTTTGATCTCTGGCTGTGCTCCGTTGTCATAATAATAGGGTGATGTGGCTGGCTGCCATAGACGCCCTTGCGTGCATGCTTCTCGCACACGCTGTAGCCATGTCCTTCGCAATTCAGCTCTTAGCTGCGAGTAAGGATGATTAGCCTCCCAAATTATTGTTTAATAGCACACCCATAGGGGCACATTAAAGCTTTCAGTTTTTTTTGTCCTGTAAGGTACATTTATGTTGAGCTATGTTTTGAAGTATGAGACCTATTCCATTTATAGCACCATGTAATGGTTTACAAGGTGCTGTGGCGCAATATGCCGGAACACCGAGATGAACCCCCTTCTCTTTACGATAAGTGCACTGGGTTCTTTCATGTGTGTTCCACAACCAGTACACAACACACATGACCATTGGCTTTACGTCCCATCAGAAGTGTCACGACCAGGACTCGAACCCACAATCTGCTGATCAGAAACACCAGAGCCTACTTTGTCTGCCTCATCCTCCTTTTGTTGGAGTCGTACTCCTTGTCTTCTTGTTTTCGCCAGGTTTTTTTCTTTGCTCCTCACCCCCCCCCCCTTTTATTTTTATAAAGCTTTACTCCTAATCCTTACCCTCCTAATTCCAGCTCACTACCAATCTGACCAGAGCTCCGACCCTCGTTAATATAATGACTACCGTACATGACCTCAATAGAATATTCCACACAACTCCTAAAAGACAAAAACAAAAACACCTTAACAAGTGTCACCACTCGACACAACCATCATAAATAAACTCTAAGATGTTATTATTTTTAAAATAAACTAACCGCCTTCTTAAAAGAGTTCATTCAAGCTCTTCACCCCAGTCTCACTTTAAAGAGTAAATTGATCATGTAGCCCCGGCTAGTGTACACACACTTCCCGTCAATTTAGCCTCCTCGGCCCTTACACACTTGTGATGCTGTCAGTGTCTAGAGTGCAAAAATCGATGCTTGTCAAGATAAAAATGTACCACGGAAGTTATGCACTCCAGAGATGGTATGGTCGTAAAAGGAACCTTTTGCTGGAACGCTGGAGACTTTTCACACTCTGTGTTTTGGACGACGCGGGTTTGTTGTCTGCTCTTTTCTCAGATTTTTTTTTTTTTTGGATTTTTTATTAATGTTGCTCGAGACAAATTTGTACGGGAATGAAACTGTAGGAGTTTGAGGTGACAGAGTGTTTTGGGGGTATTTTATTTTGTTACACCTTGGAGAAGTCTTAGGGTTGGATTTAAGAATTAACTGGTTGGGCGTCAAACATGCATTTCTGTCTTGGTGCATGAAGGCATTGGATATTAATACATTTTTATTTCATTTATTCTGGTTGTGATGCCAAGCACTCTCAGACAAGCAAACTTAATAACAAACTATCAAAGAACCCAATGGATAGAAGACAAGGACGGATGTTTCAGTTTTAAGGGAGGAAAACCCCAGAGAAACATTCCAGAGAAAATCCCGCAGTCAGGTAGGGACTGAAAACCCAATCCACATAGTGCCCCCAGTAGGACTCGAACCAGGGTCCTAGAGGTGGGAGGCGAGAAATGATACCACTACGCTAACTGCTTTTGTGTGACCTTTAACCCCAAGGATTATGCACCATGCACCTCTATATTTTTTTATACAAAATTGTCTTATTTCTTGCAGGAACTTTAGCTGAACAATTGGGCTTTGATATCCAAGACGTAGAAAATAGGTAAGTAGTACAATCTTTTTGCTTTCATTCTTAGTTGGTCTCAATTCACAATTGGGCAAGGCACAGATGACCAAAAGGGGTGTATCCCAACCTAGTTCCCAGGGGTGTATCCCAATCTTGTTCCCACGGGTGTACCCCAACCTAGTTCCCAGAGAGTGTTCCCCAACCTTGTTCCCAGGGGTGTATCCCAATCTTGTTTCCAGGGGTGTATCCCAGCCTTTTTCCCAGGGGTGTATTCCAACCTTGTTCCCAGGGGTGTACCCCAACCTTGTTCCCAGGGGTTTATCCCACTACATGTAGTTCCCAGAAGGGGTTTCCCAACCTTGTTCCCAGGGGTGCATCCCAACCTAGTTCACAGAGAGTGTTCCCCAACCTTGTTCCCAGGGGTGTATCCAAACTTTGTTTCCAGGGGTGTATCCCAGCCTTGTTCCCAGGGGCGTATCCCAACCTTGTTCCCAGGGGTGTATCCCAACCTTGTTTCATTGGGTGATCGATCTCGCTGTGCCACTTTGTTTTCCCATGCATGCACTGCTCACTCATAACCCCAGTTATTGGTTATTCTCAGTATGTCACATTCTAATTGGGCCTGAAACTGGTTCCCTTCCTAAGATTGAGTAATTTGTAATCTGATTCTGATTGGTACCACGCTCATTTTTGCGCATCAAATATGTAAATTCACGTAGCATCTCAATGCAACGTGGCCTTGAAAGGATTTAAGCCATCCTCTCTCTGAATTCAATACTGCATCCGTTCCTTTAAAGGCACTGGACACTTTTGGTTATTATCGAAGACCAGTATTATCTCAACATATGCACTTAAAATAACAAACCTGTGAAAATTTGAACTCAATTGGTCTTCGAATGTGCAAGATAATAATGGAAGAAAAACACCTTTGTCACACAAAGTTGTGTGCTTTCGGTTGCTTGATTTCTGGGCCTCAAAATCTAATTCTGAGGTCTCGAAATCAAATTCGTGGAAAATTACTTCTTTCTCAAAAAGTATGTTACATCAAAGAGAGCAGTTTCTCACAATGTTTTATACTATCAACAGCTCTCCATTGCTCGTTACCAAGAAAGTTTTTATGCTAACAATTATTTTGAGTAATAACCAACAATGTCCAGTGCCTTTAACGGGAGCAGGTACAACTCTCCTTCCCTGCTGTGTATCAAGTATATACCAAAAAATTGTCAATTGAATTACCTGAAAGGAATGGTTTATTTATAAGGCGGAGTAGTAGATCTAGATTAAGACTGACCCATATTTCAAGGCGATGCGAGTGTCGTCCGATGAGTCTCACTGGTTTGTTTTCCTAGAGCGTACATTCTCACATGGTGTTTATAATCCCATGTTGGTCTGAGTGATAGGCAAGATGCAATAGCTTATTTGTGCAACGGATGTTGATGTTTGTTGAGTCTACAGTTTAGAAGCGTGGTGTTTTGTTTTTTTGAAAATACGGAAATTAATTTCTTGTGAATGAGTTTGGCAGATGGTCTTGCAGTGGATAGATTGAGAATTAGTTTATTTTGTGAGAGGAGGCAATGAAAGAGATATTAGTTGGGTAAATATATTCAAGCCAGTTTTATACAAGCATTAACATTGCTTAATATTTGTCAAAATAGGGAGACCACCAATGGGGCTTGTATGCTCTGTTGGTAAAGAATCGTGCATGTAAATTTAAAGTTCACATATTCAAAAAACTATTCTAAACAATGTTTGCATCCCGCTGAAGACGATCAGAGCATGATGATCGAAACGTTGAGTTTTCAACCACTGGTTCTTTTCAAAACCAACACTACTCAAAAGAGATTTACACATGGTGCTACCACAAAACCTCACCTGAGAATGTTTCATTTTTCATTGTAAATTTAATTTCATGTACCCCGTCAAATTCCTTTATGGTATTACTTTACCTCTTTTAAAAAAACAAACTTATAAACAATCTGCGATTTGTTATTGCCCAAATCATAAAATGTGTTATATTTTTCAATGAGTATTGTAATTTCAGAAGGTGCTCTGCTTAAAGGCAGTGGACACTATTGGTAATTACTCAAAATAATTATTAGCATAAAACCTTACTTCGTAACGAGTAAAGGGGAGAGGTTGGTAGTATAAAACATTGTGAGAAACAGCTCCCTCTGAAATGGAGTAGTTTTCGAGAAAGTAGTAATTTTCCACGAATTTGATTTCGAGACCTCAAGTTTAGAATTTGAGGTCCCGAAATCAAGCATCTGAAAGCACACAACTTTGTGTGACAAGGGTGCTTTTTTCTTTCATAGTTATCTCGCAACTCGGACAACCAATTGAGCTCAAATTTTCACAGGTTTGTTATTTTATGCATATGTTGAGATACACCAAGTGAGAAGACTGGTCTTTGACATTTACCAATAGTGTCCACTGTCTCTCATGCAGGTTTGCGTAAATTTAACAAAAACCGAGGTGATATGACCTTAAAATCTATAGTTTCCTTTATTGACATTACTTGTGTGTGAATCCACTTGGTTTATCAATGTAATTCTATGAGTGTTTGCCTCGGGTAAATTTTAAATTGATAAAAAAACCTTCAACTGTGAAAAGCAAACTATCTGAACACTTGACTCGAACAATGTGTAAAGATACAAATTGTTTTGTGCTGCAAAGTGGCCCTTGAAACTTGACCCAAGAAATGTAACCAACAAATAGTTTTATGTAAAACCTTTTTAGGGATTGCATAGCATTGGAAAGATCTGTTTCTCTAAATTAGAGGTATAAAACATCTTACAGGCCTGATATTTCGAGGAGGCGACAAAGGTGATTGCCTCCATGCCCCCTGGTCATTGCTTGGTGACCTTAAAATGCCCCAGTAGAAATTTGCAAATTCTTCATAGGGTGCCCTTTACCAAGGAGAAAATGCCTTGGTGCCCTTGCCCTTTCAAAAACGAAGCATACAGGCTTGTGCATAACATTGGTCAGTTTAAAAGAAACGCTCACAGATTGAGTCTTAACTCTTCCTTGCACCGACTGATCGCTAACGTCCTTTTTAATCCTTATAGAAAAATTAAGATTGCACAACAGCCAGACAGTTTTTAGAATGGGAACGAGCATTTTTGAGGGTGATATTGTGACCTGGTTTTTGGGGGGTGGGTTGCCGTTTGCAATTTTTTTTTTTAGCTTTTCCTAAAGACAAGTATTTCATCAATAACTAAACAAAGTTCAACCGACCTGGAATTTCATAGGGGCTGTGGCCTCCATTGCCCTGCTCTTTGCCTTCGTGCCCCTTCAAAAGTTCCCCATGATAGACTTTAAGATTTTCCAATATTATAAGTGCCCCTTTAAAGGCACTGAACATGTTTGGTAATTGTCAACGACTCGTCTTCTTCTCACTCGATGTATCTCAACATATGCATAAAATAACTAACCTGTGAAAATTTGAGCTCAATTGGTCGTCAAAGTTGAGAGATAATAATGGGGGAAAAAACACCCTTGTCACACGAAGTTGTGTGATATCAGATAGTTGATTTCGAGACCTCAAAATCTAAATCTGAGGCAGGTCTCAAAATCAAATTCGTTGAAAATTACTTTGTTCCTGAAACCTATGGCACTTTTAGAGGGAGCCGTTTCTCACATTGTTTTATACCATCAACCTCTTTCCCTATTACTCGTTACCAAGAAAGGTTTTATGCTAATAATTATTTTGAGTAGTTACCAATAGTGTCCACTGCCTTTAAAAGGAAAATGGCCTTCCTATCTCAAAGATGAATTTGCAGGCCTGATTCAATGCTCAAAATTCATTTTTTTATATACATAAACTTGTTCATAACTCGAAAAGATACACGCTAGCAAAAATACAAAAGAAAGAATTTGTGGATTTTTTAAACTGTCCTCGCTAGTATTCTTAATTGATTTTAAAACGACATCTCCAACATAAATGTTTACACACCGCTTTTTTATGACATCTATTCAACATAGACATGATCATTATATTCCACAGTATAACAGTGTTCAATTTCCGGCAGGTCTTTGGGCCAGGATCGTAATTTTTCCACTCCGCGGACTCTGCGCTAAATTAAATTAGATTTTATATTTTCTTAACCTTTTGTACTGTATACATAGTTGCTCCATGCAATTTCAACAGATCATTTCCCCCTCGAGCGAGACCGGTCTCGATGGGATCGTTCTCTGGTTGGTTTAAAGGCACTGGCGTCGATTTCACAAAGAGTTAGGACTAGGCCTAACTTAGGACTAGTCCTAGGAGATATACAAATTACATGGATAGTCCTAAGTTAGGACGAATAACTGGTCCTAACTCGAGATAAGACTAGTCCTAACTCTTTGTGAAATCCACCCCAGGACACCTTTGGTAATATTGTCAAAGACCAGTATTCTCACTATCCCAACATAATGCATAAAATAACAAATCTGTGAACATTTTGGCCCAATTGGTCATCGAATTTCCAAGAAAAGAAAAAAAAAAAACACCCTTTGTTGCACAAATTTGTGTGCTTTCAGATGTCTAATAAAAAGCTTCAGCTGAAGTCTTTTATTATTTAAAGGGAAGGTACACGTTTTGTAATTACTCAAAACAAATATTAACTTCAAAACTGACTTGGTAACAAGCATTGGAAAGCTGTTGATGGTATAAAACATTGTGGAAAACGACTCCCTCTGAAGTAACGTAGTTTTTGAGAAAGAGGTAATTTCTCACTAAAATAATAAAAGACTTCTAGCTAAAAAGTCTTTTATTCTTATCTGAAAGCACACAATTTCGTCCTACAAGGGTGTTTTTTTTTTCATCATTTTTTCGCAACTTCGATGACCAATTGAGCCAAAATGTGCACAGGCTTGTTTTTTATGGTTAAGATGGGATACCCCAAGTGAGAAGACTGGTCTTTGACAATTACCAAACGTGTACCTTCCCTTTAACTGAGAAATGACCTCTTTTTCAAAAACTGCGTTACTTTAGAGGAAGCTGTTCCTCACAAGTTTTATACTATCAACCTCTCCCTATTACTCCTTAATACCAAGTAAGGTTTTGATGCTAAGAATTACTCTGAGTAATTACCAACAGTGTCCACTGCCTTTAAAAGGAATTGTTTAATTTTGTTTTGAATGCATACACTTTAAGTGCCAACTCAGTCTGCTAGATTTGCACAGTATAGTAAAATGAGTGTAATCACACACGGTTTCAAAGTGCCCGCCCTTCAATAAGGCTAAGAGTTTGCCGCATACCCCCAAAAAACACCTCTTTCTAGAATTGATTTCCCACCATGAAAAATATGCAAATTATTCCTAATTCAGCATGGGGGAGTATCAAGAAGCCTTTTCTTCTCCCCTGGCCTCTTGAAATTTAGTTGAAAAGTCCGAAAAGATTGATTTTGTACAAGAAAGTAAATGCAAATCTCTCAGAATTAAACTGGCCTTTCTGGGGAGAAATAATGCACCCTATGTGTTCGGGTCATTGCTAATGCTTGATCATGTAACGTCTCACGCTACGTTAAACTTGCCAGTCAATACAACTGTCGGGTCGAGATTGATTCTGTAGCCGTGGCAGTATAATTACGCCATTAGCATGGATATTAAAGCCTGCTTGACGCAAACGTCTTGTCACACAAAGCTTTTGTTACATCTGGCAAAACCGCGGAACGAAGGTACATTCAAGGAGAAACTGCTGTCGCTTTTGCTTACCTCGTTTGAATGAAGATGTTACAATTTGGACACTGCCTTAATCAGCTTTCAGCTAGAAATAACTACACCAGACATTTTCTATGATCTTAAAGGGTGACTGCAGTGTTTTTTTTTATTCATTTAAACGATTAAACATGACATTTTAAACCTGAATATTTTAAACCTGTATTTTTAAAACCTGTATTTTTAAAATGGTTTTTAAGAGATTAGGGGAACCCACCCCGCCCCTAAAAGGGAGCCTTCATTTGCATAAGCGTCACGACGTCATGTCAGTAGCCCGAGCCGTCAGGCCCCCTGGCTGTGTGCATATAGAGACGTGTGCACTGTGTGGCCTGGTACCTAGGCGCGTTTAGTTAGGGACCAGACTCTTTTTGCCGACGATATGTTTGAATTCCCGACGTGACGTCGATGGTAGGGGCAGTAACAATCCACAAAAGGGGGGGGGGCATGACTTATTCGCTAATTACGCAAGTCAGACATGTCTGGAATAAACAAACACATTTTATTGATGTTCAATACATCTATCAGAAATGAATGACAGCAAAATTAACTGTTTTATTTGAATTCACTGCAGCATCCCTTTAAAATGTTTTTTTTTCCCCACACAATACAATAAGGGCTCTTGCAGCAATGCCATTGACTCAAGATAAGGAACAGTCAAATTGGCAGTATTGACAAAATCAATACAACTGGTTTGTTATCCCTTTTGAATTTGGATATTTTAAAGAATTAGTAACGGTGGCAAAACTGCTGCAATGGTATGCATCCCATGAATCAAGATAAGGTAGCGCATTGGTGATACTGACAAAACTACCTATGCATATACATCGTCTGTTGTTGCAACATTGACAATGCTGCTTCCTGGATACCCTATTTGAATCAAGTTATGGTAAAACATCAATGTTTAGTAGTCCCAGCCTATTTTCTATGCCATCCGCCCAGGTAATAGTTACACAAGCAGGACAGTTCGTTTCAGAACCCAGAACATCTACTCCGTGGTAGTAGAATAAAGAAAGAACAAACACACGTAGATGCACACATGGTATTACCGCAAACCAAATTGAAACCTCACCATGAAATGCCTCAAACCATATATACATCAATGTTATAATGGCAAACTTCCCATACATGTATACATTATTTTGCTTTCAACATGGATAATGCTACTGGAATGCTTATTATCTTTTGAATCAAGATAAGGTAGAGCATTGTTGGTAATGATAAAACTTCCGGTGGTAACATCTTCTCTTGCTACGTGAAGATAACATTGATAATGCTGCTTACAGGTTACCCTATTTGAATCAAGTTACGGTAAAGCATGATCAATGTTTTATTGGCAATTTTCTCACGTACAATTGTGTGCTCTACCTCTTCTTTTGCTTCAACATTGATAATGTTACTGGTATGCTTATTATCTTTGAATCAAGATAAGGTAGAGCATTGTTGGTCATGATAAAACTTCCGGTGGTACTCTCTTAATGTTAAAGATGGACAATTGTGCTCTCTTGTCCGAGTGGTGGCATTTTCTGTTGTACATTGTACATCTTCTGTTTCTACATTATTGATACTGTTAGTGTTTCTAATGCTACATTACATGCATTCTCTTTGCATCAAAGATAATGTACCGCATTAGTAATATTTACTGAACTTCACGTTGTGTTGTTGCTACTGGTACATTTCCTTCACTCAAGTTGAGTTGTAACATCATTGATAATGGTGGTTCTTTGTTGAGTTTGCCAGGGCCCTTTGGGGGCTTACGCAAGACGCTTAAGGCCAAGTCACACTGCAGCGATAACGAAAACAATAACGATTACGACGCAAAGGGAACGCATTCTATTGGTTGAAATGCTCCACGCAGAATACGCCCACTCTCATTCAACCAATCGGGGTGTTGCTTTTTTTTTGACCGGGCCTTTACTCTCTTTGAATAAGGATAAGGTACAGCTTTACTACATGGACTAAGTTCTCTATCTTTCAAGTCATGTATCGCTGGTACAGGTAATACTATACGCTGTACATAGAATGAGCAGCACCTTTTGAATCTTTGGGAGTAGAAACTTCACTGATACATTTCTTGAAAACTACAGGCTCAGAATCAAAGTGCTTCTTTGTCCTTTAAAACCTGAAGTGTATGTTGCCAGCGAAACCCAAAACGTAAACTCAACACCTTTAACAAATAGTGTCATCTCACCCCCTAGAGATGCTAGAGAAGCACAGGGGATACTACGACTGACCTCTGGACCCGAAAGGTCAAACTGATCAAGTTCACTTACGACTCCTTGACTGGGAAGAACTACGGCTGATATTCCCCGAGTGTACATGAGAGGGAACTGTGATATGGGATGAAGAATGCAGGCTGTGTTGTGGTTGAAGTTTGCGCCGAGAGTTGTTTATCCGAGGGTTTGGGTGACTCTTGAGGTTGTCCCAGCCTCTTGGGGGCTTAAGAGAGGTGAAGATGTTGCAGACAGTCACCTACATGTAAGGAGGATTTCAGAATAATCAGGGTTTGGAAATCATGGATCTGAAGTCTAGAATATACTGTCCAAAGCGTCAAGACCAAATTGACTCTTTTCAGAGCCACTTCTACTCCCAAAGAGATTTATATATGGTTGAATCCACTAAATTTACACCATGTGAGGTTTCCTGGGGTGGATTTCACAAAGAGTTAGGACAAGTATAGCAGCCTTGAGTTTGTAATGTCTCCTATAGGACTAGTCCTATGTGAGGAATAGTCTTAACGCTTTGTGAAATCGACCCCTGGGGTTATTAGTTGACAGCTCGAGTTTTGGGGGTATTTTGAATAAAAATTGATGTACAAATTATGTTTCTGAAACATTAAAAAAACGCTTACACAATTAAAATATCAAGTTACCAAGAAGAGTGGGAAAAGTCATATCGGAATCATCCAGTACTTTTTTTTTTTAACCTTAGATCTTGTCTTTGTACCACAAAATTCAAATCTCTTTTCAAAACTTATCTTATGTCACAGGTTTTCGAGGACTAATTTCGTTGTGTCTGTTTTCTTTGGTTTTGTTTTTGGTTTTACTGTGCCTTGAACACCCAGCAGGGTGGATATGTGTTTTATTAAAGCTGACTTAGGTAGTGTCGGTTTATGACTTTCCCATCTCAATTGGTCTGGTATACCAACAACTGGGGAGATTTGGGTTTACAAACTGTTTAATTTTTTTTACAAAATTTCACAATTCACTTGTATTTAAGGAAGCTCATTTTTACACATTTTATTTCATTTAAACTTTACCTTGACAACAGTGAATAAATGTGCATAATTATCACTCAGACTTGGCTATTCACTGCAGTAAAACAAATTGCATCCACCAGTCTGTTGCCTATGGTCTACCCTTTCCAGCCATCAACAGATCGCAGTCATAAAATAAAGTCCCAGGATAAACATTTCAAGTGGTATTTATTATTGAGTATGTTTAAATCACTCAGTAAAGCTCTCAAATTTCTCTCTGGATGCGAGCAAACCTTTTTACGAGAGGAAAGTTTTCTCCCTGGTCGGTCGAGTTGTACACACGTCACGTTACATTGGAAACAATTTCCACACCAATTAACGAGGGTGGCGTGTTATTTATGACATACGTTGCTTTCTCGGACTCCATAGGGTAAAGTGCATTGAAGCTAATCAGAAAGGAAGATGGTACAGCTTTCATGTTGTTGGTTTGTAATGTAAACGGTCGTATATTGTCCCAGGATTTTAAAGACACTACTGGACAGTACACTATTGGTAATTGTCAAAGACTAGTCTTCACATTTGGTGTATCTAAACGTATGCATAAAATAACAGACCTGTGAAAATTGGAGCTCAATTGGTCGTCAAAGTTGCGAGACAATAATGGAAGAAAAGCACCCTTTTCACACGAAGTTGTGTGCTCTCAGATGCTTGATTTCGAGACTTCAAAAACTAATTCTGAAGTCTTAAAATAAATTTTGGTGGAAAATCACTTCTTTCTCGAAAAACTACATTACTCAGATGGAGCCGTTTCTCACAAGTTTTATATCATCAACAGCTCCTCATTACTCGTTTCCAAGTAAGGTTTTATCCTAATAATTATTTTGAGTAACTACCAACAGTGTCCAGTGCCTTTAAGCCTGTCAGCGTGGGGTACTGTTTAAGTGAAAAAGGTCTACAGTTAGTAAAAGTCAGCTGCTTGTAATAATTAGTAAATGGATAGGGAAATATGTTGACAGTTTTCCAATCTGCACAATGGGAGACTTTGGAACGCTAGGTGGCAGCAGACTTACCAGAAAAATTGTTTACGTAGTTCTGAGCATGCGCACATTACCAAGAACAATGGATTTACCTGGTGTGTCTGCTGCCACCAAGCGTCCAAAAAGTCTCCCATTGCTTGTTTAGTGCTTATCTACTTTTTGTGATTGAGCAGCTGGGCCTGGATTGTGACAAAGTGTACAGAGATCATCGAGTGTTGATATTTTTTTTCATGTGAGTTGCCTGAGTAATTTGGGTGAGGGTTAAAAATAAATTATTTTCTTTATCCCTGATGCAAAACTAACATATGGTGCGTTCGTTTAGCTTCCCTGGGTAGACCTCGGTGTGTGGCAGGGTTTTTTCCAGGACAACCGTTGGTAATTATCTGCACACGTTCGTCCTGGACAAAAAAAAAACGCCACACACCGGGGTCGGCCTGGGGAAGCTAAACGAACGCACCCATAGAATTCAAACTGCCCCGATCTATCGGGCTAGCTCGGTGGTCTAGTGGTAAGACATCTGCCCTAGCAATTCAAGGATCATGGGTTCGAATCCCACGCTATGTTTGTTTTCACAGAACTCGGGGAAAATACTGCGTATACAGTGCCTTAATAGGCATCTCGGTGTAAGGGTTTCTTATCCCTGATGCAGACTTACATCTATTAAAGCTGATGGAGTAGTAAGCAAGGAAGATATGCACTAGTTTTTTCTTAATTTCTCCTCATCTGAAATCTAAAGGACATTACTTTAGTGAGAGAACTTGGCAGTGTCCCTTGTTTATCAAACGTGACAGGATCCAGATGTGATCTTGTGTTACTGAAATGGTTGCTTGTAATGCTTGACCCGTCAGGTATTTTGCTGTAAAGTTTGTCTTCTTGTATACGTCTTGTTCGAACGGCTCTGTTAATTGGTAGCTGCTGTGTTTCGCCCACGTGCACAAAACTGTGGTGGAGACTTGATAATAAAAAAAAATTATTTTGCAAGTTTGCCCCAAATGAGGCTGAAAGGCAGTGAACACTATTGGTAATTACTCAAAATAATTATTAGCATAACACCTTTCTTGGTAACAAGTAATGGGGAGAGGTTGATAGGATAAAACATTGTGAGAAACTGCTCCCTCTGAAGTGACGTAGTTTTCGAGAAAGAAGTAACTTTTCACGAATTTTAATTCGAGACCTCAGAATTAGAATTTGAGGTCTCGAAATCAAGCATCTGAAAGCACATAACTTCGTGTGACCATGGTGCGACACAAGGGTGTTTTTTTCCTTTCATTATTATCTCGCAACTTCGACGACCGATTGAGATCAAATTTTCACAGGTTTGTTATTTTATGCATAATGTTGAGATACACCAACTGTGAAGACCGGTCTTTGACAATTACCAATAGTGTCCAGTGTCTTAAAAAAATCATCATTATGCAAGTTTGCCCCAAATAAGGCTTAAAGCTATCTCTTGGTAAGGGGCCAAAACATAGGACTCGAATTGGCTCTAGCTACTGGGCAATCTCGGTGGTCTAGTTGGTATGACACTGCTCTAGAGTTGTAAAGGTCGTGGATTCGATTCCCACCCGAGTAATATGCCTGTGATTTTTGGTACTGATGATGAGTATTAACCCATTTCACCTGACGTCATCATCAGAAAACGCTTGAATGCGCCATACTGGTGGGCAATTTCGCTTTGCGTTTTCATATATAACTCTATGCATTGAGTATGCTGTGCGTTATGCAGTGAAGTGCGCGTTTTAGGCGACGCTGCGTTAATACACGTCAACCTAACTGCCCACCAACATGGTGAGCGTGCCATCAGTCGCCGCGTGTGACACGCGTGCAAGGGGTCAATACAGTGCTAACGCACATCGGTGTATATGGGTAAAACCAAAATGAATACCTTCTAACAGGTTATCGAGAAAAAGAATTGAATGGAAGTGGGCCAAGACCATTCCATTACAAATTGCCACGGCGGACGAAAATAGCTCGTCTGAATGCTTGCGACGAAATTAGCCCCACACTACACATCTTGTTAACAGAGTGAGGGAATGTGACATCAGCACAACTATTCGAGGCTTCCTTGTATGTGTGTGTGTGCGTTGACATTTAGCCAGTGACGATATATTTTACATGGATTTAATAAGCTAATAGATCAGGACGTCAGATCGAAACTCGTCAGATGACATTTCGGTGTTGTTGCATCCGAACTGAGCGACTGTATCTTGGGAATCGAGGGAAAAAGTTTACGTTTCTTGTAATGTGCACTTGCATAATTCTACCCTACTGAATAAGAAACTTGTAACGTGCTGTGTTCGCCCCAAACTGAGTGATTGTAGATTGGGAATCGAGGGAAAAAGTTTTATGTTTCTTGTTATGTGCACTTTTATATTTCTACTGAAGATGGATTGCATTGAAGGAAAAAACGTGTTACTGCTGTGTTGTTGCCGTCATTTTGAGTGTCACTAGGATTACTGTTACATTTTATCAATATTTGGAAAGAGAATTTCTTTTCTTAGCTGTTATCATCCCCTTCCTTACCCCTCAAACCATCATATACCTCAATTCCTTCTAGCTCCTTGTCAATATGGTAGAAGCCACAGGTCCTACCCCACGGAACATGCATACGTCGCTCTTCCTAATCAGCCAACCTCTGTAATAACTCAAATACAAAGATGAAATTCTTAGCTCATGGTCCATAACGTAGTGCCTCGAACCTGCCTTAATGTGCACTTAGTAACCACTCATAAATGTATTTATTTGATCTGTCTGAATGTTACCATGGCTGCATTAGGGCATAGCTTTAATTGGTGCAGATCGCTCACGGCCCCAGCAACCAAAAGTAGCTGAAATTGCATTATGGTTGGGTCCAGACGTTATACCCCCGCCTTTTCCTGCGGGAACCGAACGCACATTTAGCGCGAGCGATGATCAATTTTAGACAGCGGATATGTCCACTGGCGGCCATGTTTATTGGATGGCAATTTGATGAGTGTTTCCATGGTAATGCCACATGCGTGGTGTGAAGATGTGAAAATGTTGATCACACGAGAGGAAGCCCTGCTAATAAAAGGTACTCTTTTGCAGTATTCGGTGAAAGTGTTTTCCTTCACACTTTGTTTTGCCTGGTTTGTATCCATATTTTGTATATAATTTGCAAAATTCAATGTAGATAACATCATTTGCAGAAATAAAAAAAATGTTTCCAAGATACAAAATAACTGAGGAAAATACATTCCTCCCAGGTATCCAGTAAGAACAATTTGGTATCATTTTGAAGCGATGGCCACGCGACCATCATTTCAACATCTGAGTTTTAATACAACAAGATCTGTCTTACAATTTAAAAATCGTCGGGACGAATGGGTCGGCACAATTATTTTCAAAATGCCACCGCAAATTTGTTGAAGCCTGTGTTCTATCATTATTCATATACGCCAAGTATATTAAATTGTGGATTGTCTCAGCAGTATATGTATCAAATTAAAGGATGACATGTGACGTGGTTCCACCAATCGAATGACAAGTATCTGTGCGTGTGAGGGTTTTGAAGAATATTATTGCTTTACGCATACACCGATGTGTGCTCAGCACTACACGCCCGGTCTTCCACTGATGTAATTTTAACATCTATTAAAAATCGTTACGTACCGGCTGCCAAAATACAGAGTGCAAACTACCTCTATAGCTAGCGGGCAATATCATTGGCTACGGTGGTAGCAAAGACATCTGCCCTAGAACGGCGACTACGTGTGTTTGAATCCCAATCGATTAATACGCATGTGGATTTTTTTCACAGGACTCGGGAGAGTACTGAGTGTATAGTGCTTTACACACATCATGCACGTCGGTGTTTGCGTAAACCGCAAATAGTGTAACTGATCTAATGAAATTATAATGATTCTATTTGGTGTAGTATTGAGTTTCAATTGAGTTTCTACTTAGCAAAACATGCAACAGATTTTATTTTATTTATGAACCAAACTGTTGACATGATGTTTGTGCTCCATATTTAAACCTGATAGCAGTTTTCTTTTTCGGTGCTCAGTGGGTTATTTAAGGCACTGGATACGTTTAGTAATTGTCATAGACCAGTATTCTAACCACAAATGCATTTAAAATAAAAAAAATTGTAAAAATTTTGGCTCAATTGGTCATTGAAGTTCCATTGCAAGATAAAATACCTTTCATATGCATGAGAAAGGTTTCAGGCCTGATATCTTTCTAAGATTCAAAGTTTTTAGTGGGAACTTACCTCTTTATTAAAAAAAAAATGTTTCTTCAACAGGAGGCATTTCTCCCAATGCTTTATCAACACCTCTCTGTTGTTTGCTAGCAAGTAAGTTTTTATGCTAATATATTTTGACAGGTGTCTAAGATGTTTAGTTATTTCCAATGGTTGTTTGTGTACATCCAAGCCACACCTAAGCCTACTGTACAAGTTTACCACTTTGTTACCTGTTTTTCACACTAGCTTGCTCTGATCCGTGTTGAAAGTCACACAGTTCCAACCCGTGTTGATTCCATAACATTTCAACGGTTAAAATCCGCTCTTCTTTCACACTACCTGACGCCAAATCAGCTTCTTTTGCAACACTTGGAAATTCTCTACACGGGATAAAAACACCCAATCCAATAAAGGTTGGTTGTGACACGGATCGAACGTTCTACGCAGGTCAGCGTCGGAATGAAGTTTTGTCGTGGGAAAAGGGCAGACGGACTTTCGTCCAACAGATTTTGTTTGTTGTGTGAAAAATGCCGAAGGCGGTTCGAAAATCTTTCCAGAAGTTGTCCTTGTGGAGCAGACGAGCAGAAAACTCGATGGAACTTTGCATGTTTTTATTCACTACCTGATTGTGTGGGTTTTCCCAAGTTGGGGTTTTCCTCCCACATCTTAAACTGAACACTTTCTTCATCTTCTTATCTTCCAACATATCGTCAGGGCCTAAGGGGTAAGAGTACAAGCACTTTTGAGGGTCCCTTGGTATCTGAGATCGAAAAAAATTATAAAAAAATGTTAATCATAATAAGAATATTTCTTCCTTAAAGACATTGGACACCTTTGCTAATTGTCAAAGACCAGTCTTCTCACTTGGTGTATCTCAACATATGCATAAAATAACACACCTGTGGAAATTGGAGCTCAATCGGTCATCGAAGTTGCAAGATAATAATGAAAGAAAAAACACCCTTGTCAAACGAAGTTGTGCTTTCAGATGCTCGATTTCGAGACCCCCAAGTTCTAAATCTGAGGGCTCGAAATCAAATTCGTGGAAAATTACTTCTAGCTCAAAAACTACCTTTATTCAGAGGGAGCCGTTTCTTACAGCGTTTTATACAATCAACAGCTCCCCATTACTCGTATCAAGAAAGGTTTTATGCTAATAATTATTTCGAGTAATTATCAATAGTGTCCACTGCCTTTAAACAAGAATATCATCATCTTTATTTAATCATCCAATATTTAGGATAGAGCCTCCCTAATACCTGAAGCGGCCCAGAAGAAAATTCTTGAAGGAAATCTTTTTTTTTCCATCAGATTTACTCTAAGTACAGATGATTCAATTTTAATATTAACCACCCACGACCATTTTGTCCTCCGCCTGGATTCTTCAAGTCTACTCTTCCCAGAATCGTTTAATCCCAGAGATGATAAGAGGAGAAAAATGAAGCAAATTTGATTAAAAGCGACCTTTCCCTTTTTAAGTATTGATCTTCATCTGAACCTCAAAGGGGTTTTTCATTCAGATTTTGTAAAACATGCGAAAAGAAAAGCGGAGTTAATGCAGATGATGAATTTCAGGGAACAAAATAGCTTTACTTTACATTGTAATCAAAGCAAGCAGTCAACAATGACAAATATCAAATTGTAACTGCACTTTGAGTGACCCAACATACATGTATATACATGAAATAACAAACCTGTGAAAGTTTCAACAAAATTAAATATCATTTATTATTAAGTCATTTATGAGTCAATGATATAATAATAATACTAATATTGAAGTCTTATATATCGCATCTACCAAACATGGTACTCAAGGCGCTGAGTATATACAAACTTTCAGAAAGATAGGTTATTGCAGTGATGAATTCTGAGACCCAACGATTTTAGCACCTTTTAAAGGTTCACATGGTGCTACGGCGCATACAGCAGCCACAGCCAGGAACACTGGGGCGAACCCCTTGTTTTTTTCGATAAGTGCACTGGGTTCTTTTACATGCGTTACACAACACATGGGACCAACAGCTCTACGTCCCATCCTAAGGACGAAGCAATGGTTAATTTTCTTGCTTAAGGACGAAAGTGTCACGGCTGGGGATTCGAACCCACATTCTGCTGATCAGAAACACCAGAGTTTGAATTCGGTGCTCTTAACCACTCGGCCACGACACTTCCTCTACCAGTTAATGGGACTTTACAAAAGGTATTGATATGTTCTTAAATAAAAACAAATTCACCAGAAGATGGCATTCTCCAGAAGACGTTCAGAGCACACTGATCGCAACGTCAAGAAGAACAAACCGGCTATTCTCAGAGCCACCAATACTCAAAATATTTTGTACATTGTGTCACCGCAAACCTACTCACTCAACGTATTTATGTTATGACCATTTTACTGTTTGTTGTTCTGAAAATCATTTGAATTTCATCATACCTTTAAAAGGAAAAGCATTGATTCCAAATGTTTTGCCGACTGTTATATGAAACTATTTGTCCATCATCAATCAGCCCAAATGCGTAATTGATATACTTGAAACATGAACGCCCCCCACGCAAAAAAAACCCAGCCCCCTCGCAGGTGCAGCGCTTTCCATTTCCCCAACTTTCCACATTAACCCCCTTCCTCCCCAGATGTATCCTTTAAAAAAAAAAAATTAATCTCACTAATCAAAGAAACAAATAAAACCCTCCCCCAGACAATCAAATTAACATCCTTGTTTCAATTCCAAGACAATTTAATTAAAGTTGTTCTACATCGTTGGATTTGTCGTATCGCCCCCTCGTGCCTTCTTACGAGAATGCAGCTCCTTCTTCTTAAAGGAATTGGTTTTTGATAACAAAACAGTTGCTGGCAGTGTAAGCATTTTATGTGATCCACTATATACATAGACTGACAAACCTGTAGAAGTTTGAGATCGATCGGCCGTCTGGGTCACGAGAAAATAGTGGGGAAAAAACGATTACACGTTTCGCATGATATCGAAAAGAAAAAAAAAAAAAAAAAAAAAAAAAAAAAAAAAAAAAAAACACTCAATGAGCAATAAACTCCAAACGGGAAACTGGTTTTAAT
The DNA here is from genome assembly GCF_902459465.1 of Asterias rubens. NCBI lineage: Eukaryota > Metazoa > Echinodermata > Asteroidea > Forcipulatida > Asteriidae > Asterias > Asterias rubens. Next base: position 11,244,008 of record NC_047079.1, read on the forward strand.
TGTTTCTCACCAAATATGACATATCAGATGGAAAAATTTCAAGGGCTGTTTTCTCAGGCCTGTCTGCTACGTTTTGAAAGGGCAAGGGCACCCTAGGAGGAAATTGAAAACTTCTAGTGTGGAATGTCAAGGGCACCAAGGCAATCGCCTGAATTACTTCCCTGGAGTATCAGGCCTGTTTTCTACTATCACCATCATTAAGGCCCGGTCCCACTGCAGCGATAACGATCACGACGCATTGGTTGAATTGCTCCACGCAGAATACGCACCCGCTCATTCAACCAATGGAATGCGTTCTCTTGGCGTCGTTATCGTTATCGTTATCGCTGCAGTGGAATCGGGCCTTTAGGCCACGTACATTTTATATAAATCTGTGATCTTTTACGATTTTTTTTTATTTATTTTTTTGTATACTATTATTCAAGTCAATTCTTACAAAGTTTGTAATGTTCCTTTAAATGTTCTTCCCCTATTGGTCTGACTCCTTTCCCATCCATTAACGGACCTGCTTTTGGGGGGATGTTTAGAAGTGTTTCCGATTCCCCCCAGGATGTGGTGTCTTGTCTTGGGTGATGTCGGCAGACAAAGGACGCAATATTTTTAATCCTGCAGGGACCATATTTTTCGGAGGCAGATATTAAAAAAGGGTGTCGGGAGGAAATGGAGTTAAAGGGATGGCATAAGATTTGTTTGGGAGCATAAATGTTGAAGTTGAAATTGCAATTGAAAAGAAAATTCAGAAGAATTTAAATAAGCCTTTTTGAGATATGGCGGACACAATGCTACAGCACTATAAGGTTTGGGTAAATTTGTGTGTATTGACCATATATTTATATATTATATATATTTATTGACCAAACCAACAGCGGATGAGCCGCCAATTACAGGAAAGGATACAAAAAAAAAACAATAAGAAATATTCATATAGCCTATATAAAAACAATCTGATAACACAATACAAAGTTAACAATTAAAATAGAATCATCTTAGGAAAGAAAATTAAAGCATACATTGAAGATTAAGTAAAATAAAATAGGGAACAAAAACAGACCACCATGAACGACTGTGAAAATATATTTAAAATAAATTTTAAAAGCAAAAGCCTACATTAAATTATAAACAGAATAAATGATAAAAAGACAAGGGGAAAAAAAAAAAAATAAAAAAAAAAATAAAAAAAATAGAAATAGAACGTGTGTTATTCAGTGAAGTGTGCATTTTAGGCAACGCAGCGTTTACATTGTACACATAAACCTATTGTCCACCGACATGGTGAGCGTGGCATCAATCGCCGCGTGTGACACGCGTGCAAGGGGGTGTGCCATACCTCAAAAAGGCTTATGGAGCATACCATGCCCAATATGAGGCAGAACGTTAACCCTCCTCAAAATGTTCAAACACTATTTTCCCCTCGTACGGAGATACACCCCCCTCCCCCTAAAACTTCATAAAGGGACACAGTACATATTACGATGGATTCGTTCAAGAGTCTTCATTGCCAGTGGAATCTGTTGCTTATCTCTCTTTGTTCTCCTGCAGTTGTGTCTTAAGCCATTTTTGACTCCATAAAATGTGGGGTGTCGTGGCCGAGTGGATAAGAGCACCGAACTCAAGCTCTGATGCTTCTGTTCAGCAGAGTGTGGGTTCGAATCCAGGTCGTGACACTTGTGTCCCTGAGCAAGACACTTAACTATAATTGCTTCTCTCCACCCAGGGGTAAATGGGTACCTGTGAGGGCAGAGATGGTTCTTGTGATTGGTTTAGCCATGTAGCGCATATTGTCGCACAGGCTGTATACTCCCCAGGGAGCTGAGATGGTTTAAGGAACGATTTAAGGCCCAGTGACCAGGGGTAATAATTAGCATGAAATGTCTTCCTTGATAAAAGCAGGTTTACCAACCAAATTTCCATATGATTTTCAGGATAAGCAAACAAAAGCTGAATATTAGTTACAAGCACTATGCAACAAATGGAAATTTGGCTGGTAATCTTGTTGTTATCGAGGAAGAAGTTTCATGCTTAGCAAATTTTTGTGCTTTAACAAGATGCTATAAATCTGTTTTAACCACAACGCCTTACAAAACAGTCTATCCGTCTTCAGAGAGAAAGTCTTCAGTCTAAAAGATTGAGTACAGCAGCACAAGAAACAAGAATTTTCAAGAGCATGGCTGTTAATTCTTATTCCATCATCTCAATCGCTGAACAATCTCTGAAAAAAAAAAAAGTTTCAATACTGAAAGCCTGCCACAAGAAACAATATTTTATTTCTTGATTCCTCATCCAGCATTTCTTGGCATCATTCAAGGACTCGGCCGATTCTTGCCAAATAATTATTTTCTCTTTCCTTTATTTCTTGGCTACAGGTTAGAGGTTTTAGAAAAGAAAATCATCGTCGATAGCGGCGAAACACCGGGTGTCGTCTACGAGCTGAAACACAAAGTTGAGCACTTTAAAGAGAAACTGGAAGTGAGTATACCCTGTCCCAACTTCGTTCCAAAGGGTGATCGATCTCGGGCGCCATTTTTTCCCGGCATGCCTTGCTCGAAGTGTAACTCCAAAATATCCAAATAATATATGGGATATTACAATTCGTCCTGTGGTTGATCCGTTCTGTGTTGGGCGTTAGTCGCGCACACGCTGGATGCACTGTGAGTAATAAAAGTCATAAACTTGCCTTGGCGTTCAGTGATGCGTGACCAAAACCGTGAATATACGTACATCTTTATACACACGCGTTTCGTCGTATAGAGCTTTTTGAAGACCCACGGCGTTTCTTATTTTGGGCGTATATGATAATTTATTATTATTATTATTATTATTTTTTTATATTTTTATTTTATTTTTTTTATTTATATTTTTCTTAGAGCGTAGAACATCTGAGCTGGCTCGGTCTCTTCAAAGAAGTGGTCGCCGAATCACAGAGCAGACTTCCCTTCTTCCGGAGGAGACTCAGGAAATCAGAGGAGGAACAAAGAAGAGTCCTAGAGAAGTTCAACAAAATAAAGTAAGAATCCATGCGGATTGCTGCTTAGCATCAGGACACAAATCTGCTTAGTGTAAAAGCTTGGGAGGTAGTGCTTTCTGCTCTACCAGCTAGGCTTCTAATGGTTGATACACAAGTCTACATCTGTATGGACTGTGAAGGGAGTAACCCTGTTTCAGCCCCAGGAGTAGTTTAGTCAATCTCCAAGCCTGCTAAAACTGCAACGGCAGCGAATAGGAGACTTTCCAACGCTAGGTGGCAGCAGACATACCGGGTAAATTTCCATTGTTTACGTAGTTCTGAACATGCGCATAATTCTGAGAACAATGGATTTACCCGGTAAGTCTGCTGCCCTCTATCGTACCAGAAAGTCTCCCATTGGTACCCTCATCATCTGCCCTTTTTTTGTCGATGTCGAGACAAAATCTCGATCACCTTGTTATTGACGTCAAAAGGTCTTGTAGGATGGTGGACTTGTAGATTTGTGCCGTTCATGACTGAGGCGTGAGGGATAATTGCCTTCACTACCCCTGGTATTTACCTTGAAACCCAGCGAAGCTAACACCATAGGCAATTTTCGTTTCCTAATGGAAGTGCCCTTTCTGGGGAAACGTTCCCACTCTTTACAAGAAAAGAAAAAAATCACAGCCTTTTTTTTGTTCTTTCTTCATTGTGTTTCCTTTTTTTTCCCCCGTTCTTTTTTCCATGTAGATCCAATTCATTGCAAGGCTACCGCTTTACATTTGTAATATTTTGTTTTTGTGGTTGTCGAGCAGGAACACATCCTGAACATAATGTCAAAATATGTTCCAGTTTCATCTGAGGTGTTCCTGGAATTCCTGGTGTTCCTGAAGTTGGAACATGATGTGTTCCAACCCATAATTTTAAGTGTTCCTGGCAGATATCATCTGTTTTGATATTAATAAAAAGAAAAAATGCAGGATCGTTAACCAAAATTTATAAAAATTAAAATTTCAATAAAACATAAAATTTTCAATCTGACGTCTCACTTTGAAAATCGTATCCAATCAATCTTTCAAAGTCTGAAACCCTGGCAAGTCAAGAAAATATTGTGGCGTTAAAGTCAATGAAAATCACTGCTGCTTATAATGATTGCCCGCAATCAAAATAAAGCCCAATATAAAAGTGCACAAAACCTGTTTTCTCTCGATTCTGATCATGGAATGTAATGAAATGTTTCCACACGTTGGTTACGAAGTGTGTCAAGTGAACAATAAATATCACCAGAGTAGAGTCTTGTAATTTGATCGAAGGATTGTAGGTCAAGCGGCATTCATTTATCAAACCGTGCATTTTTGTACTATTCATGGTGGAATTCTTTGTTGAATATTTCACGCTAGACCAAACCATGTAATATGCATGCAAGCAGTGCTAAAGGCTCTCTTAGTCACTTAGCAGACGGCAGAATACAATATTGTTCAGTTTATTTATTCTCGTACTTTTATCATCCAATCCCATGACAAAGATCCACTTGGATGTTTTATCATGAAAGCACATTTTAAAATGAATAATGAATTTTGAAAAAAGAACAACATTTGTAGCATTTATTATCTTGAATAGTCCTACAAAAGACAATCCATCATGCATACCCAATTTAATAATAATGATAATAATTGCTTTTTATATCGCGCTTTACACACCCGAAGGGCGTCTGAAAGCGCTTCCAACATACCCCTGGTCACTGGTCACATTTAATTCGTTCCTTAAATTATCTCATCTCCTTGAGGTATCCTTTGATTGGTTGAATTAATCATCTCTGTCGACTGGTTTAGAACATCTCATTGGAACATGAAATCTTGACCTTTAACTTTTGATTTCTGACCTTTGACCTACAGGCATGTACAGTTAACAGATGACGTCTGGGAATACCTAAGGAAACCAGTATTTGACAATTGGCAATGGGAGGAACATGAAATCTTGACCTTTAACCTTTGATTTCTGACCTTTGACCTACAGGCATGTACAGTTAACAGATGATGTCAGGGAATAACTAAGGAAACCAGTAATTGGCAATGGGAGGAACATGAAATCTTGACCTTTAACTTTTGATTTCTGACCTTTGACCTACAGGCATGTACAGTTAACAGATGACGTCAGGGAATACCTAAGGACACCAGTATTTGACAATTGGCAATGGGAGGATGCAGAGATGATGCTGCTAATGCAACAAATGTACATAGACCTCGACTTCACTACCAAATATAATATTGAGGTGAGTTTGTGGATAACTTGAAGAGAATTCATGAATTCAGAGCTTGCCAGGCCTTAAAGACAGTGTACACTATTGGTAATTGTCAAAGACCAGTCTTCGCACTTGGGGTATCTCAACATACATGTATGCATAAAATAACAAACCTGAAATATAATATAAAATAACAAATTTGAGCTCGATCGGTTGTCGGAGTTGCGAGATAACTATGAAAGAAAAAAACACCCTTGTCACACGAAGTTGTGTGCTTTCAGATGCTTGATTTCGAGACCTCAAGTTCTAAACTTAAGGTCTCGAAATCAAATTTGGGGAAAATTACTTCTTTCTCCAAAACTACGTCACTTCAGAGGGAGCCGTTTCTCACAATGTTTTATACTATCAACCTCTCCCCATTACTCGTTACCAAGTAAGGTTTTATGACAATAATTATTTTGAGTAATTACCAATAGTGTCCACTGCCTTTAAAGGCAGTGGACACCATTGGTAATTACTCAAAATATTTATTAGCATAAAACCTAAAACATCGTGAAAAACGGCTCCCTCTGAAGTAACGTAGTTTTCGAGAAAAAAGTAATTTTCCAAGAATTTTATTTCAAGACCTTAGAATTAGATTTTGAGGTCTCGAAATCAAGCATCTGAAAGCACACAACTTTGTGTGACAAAGGTGTTTTTTCTTTCATTATTATCTCATACATACATACATAATACATATAGGGCATTTATATAGCGCCACTTCGATGACCGATTGAGCTCAAATTTTCACAGGTTTGTTATTTTATGCATTGTTGAGATACACCGAGTGAGAAGACTGGTCTTTGACAATTACCAATAGTGTCCAGTGTCTTCAAGAGTAGAATGCTGATGATTGCATATAGAGGCAGAGGCGTGATCATGACCACACCCCCTCTTTAGCAATGCAACCTTGCTCAGTGGACCCTGATGTTTCGACCCTAGCAGAGTCTTTCTCAAAGGCTAAAAGTCCTATACAAAACATGTCGCATGTTGTTGGTTTGGAGGAATTTTACAGCGGTCTTGAGAACACGGCACGCTGATCAGTTCATGAACGGAAGTCAAAGCCCCGGGCTATTATACAAAAATAGAGTGTGGTTAGTGTGATGATTTGCTACTCAGATTCATGACTTGAAGTATCTAAAAGACCCCTAGGTATATCTCGGACCATACCAAGGCATACTAATTAGCCGATTAGGGGCGGTGTGACCTGATTTTCACTGGGTCGAGTTTGTAAGAAAAACAAAAAGAGCGGGGAGAGAATTCCGCCTATGGTTTTGAAGATTTGTATCAGACTTTTAATATAATTTGGTTGGGGGAGAGGTTCTTCTCGGGATGTTTCTCGCATTCGGAAGAAGTTAAATTGTGTTCGTTAGTTTTAGTGATGAAGAGATAGTTTTGGGGAAATAACATCTTTCTGTGGTATTTTTTTTAAAGTGAAGTGTGCTGCACTTTATCTCAGTTGGAGTGTATTTAACTTTGAGCGTTATTTTTTGGCTCATTATAAAAATGTACACTACTAATTGTACAATTGTTTCTTTTTCCTGTATTCATTTTTTTTTTTTTTTTTTTCCTCTACAGATGCCAATACTTCAGAACTTCCTTTTTGAGGTCTTCAGGCACTATAACCACGTACCATTCCACAATTTCAAACACTGCTTTTGCGTCTCACAAATGGTAAGATAATACTCTCACAGACCTTAGTCTACCTGTTTCTTGTAATGTTTGGATGTTAAATCCTCAAGATTTCTTTTAAGAAATGATTATTGGTTTTAAGGCACTGGACACTATTGGTAATTACTCCAAACAATTGTTAGCATCAAAACTGACTTGGTAACAAGCAATGGAGAGCTGTTGATAGTATAAAACACTGTGAGAAACGACTTTCTCTGAAGTATTGAAGTTTTTGAGAACAAAGTAATTTCTCAGTAAAATATTTGAATTGATTTTGAGAGCATCTGCAAGGGTGTGTTTTTTTCTTCCATAATTATCTCGATGACCAATTGAGTTTAAATTTTCACAGGTTTGTTATTTTGCGCATATGTTGAGATACACCAAGTGAGAAGACTGGATTTGGACAATTACCAAAGATGTCCAGTGTCTTTAATTACCCTCTTGAAGACATACCCTTCCACATCCTCCCTTATTCTGACAGCATCACAAATTCATCGCCAAGCTGTCAATTTGCTATCAAGCTATTTTTGGCAGCACATTTGTGTGAATTAAGTTTCAAAACTACATGAACAATGCATTTTTATTCATGGCTACATTTGTCGACTGACAAATGAGATGCTCTCAACTTAAAGCGTTTTGTAATGAAATTTCCAGGGAATTGCATGTCGTCAAACAATGAGGTAATGGGTTACCATTTGTGACTCAATTTCAAACGAAGCCGCGGTGAAAAATCACTCTTTGTGTCCTTCAAAGCCCTAGTAGATGCGTTGCTCAGCCGTGTCACGCGACAATGGATTCCAAGTGTACACCTATTAGTCCATTTATGAATTATTCATTTTTCAAACGATGCGGAGCTGGAATGAAGTCACCCATGTCGTAAAAATTACGATTGATTCGTTCAAAAATCTTCATTGCCAGTGGAATCTGTCGGTTTCCTTCTTTGTTCTCCTGCAGAAGTGTCTTAAATTATGGATCTTTCAAGAATTTCGAAAGTTTTTGAGAAGATTACTGTTACTTTTTAAGACACCTGCATCCCTCCCCTCCTCCTGAAGTAGGACTAGTATTTGTTTATTGCTTTATAAATAAAATCTAAGGATACCTTAAAGCTTGGAAGATGGAGGATCGAGAGGTTATGACTGTGAGCCGGAAAACCCCCTTCTCTTCGACAATGCAACTTTTTTCAAACTGCCTGGTCAACAAAAAATGCAGTAATTTTCATCAGATATAAGCAACAAACCAAATACTTTTTGATCCGAAGGTTGCAGGTTAAAGTCCCGCTGAAGTGAATTCTTCCTTTGGTCAACCCAAAATTTCAAGAATACTGATTTAGAGCGCAAAAATACATGACATTACACGTTTTCTTACAAGACACTACTAGTGCTGAACAATTATTCTAAAAACAGTTTGTTTTTCCGACTGAGTTTAGCAGTAAATAATTCCAAAACGCTTCATACCTTTAGTGCTTCCTTCTGAACTAAGAAACAAATCCATAGTCTCTTCCAGTGAGAAGAAGTGAACCTACAACCTGAGGCATTTAGAACAGATGTCTTTCGCAGAGCCCGCCTGGTGCACAAGTGCTTTCAATATTTGTTATTGCAAAGGCATACATGATGTAATATTTAGAATGATTTAAACTAGCCCTGAGGTATAAAGCAAACATTTGATAGAGTCTTGTCATTTCTGACCATCATGGTGGAAGTTGCTTTCAATAATTCAAATCGGAAGCTTCGGTAAGACTTGTGTTTGTTCACGTTCGTGTTCTCATCCATCACTAGACCAGTAGAAACCGGTTTAGACCAGTTGGTACAAGGTAGAACTGCTTGTCTAAGCTTTTCATGACAGCAAGCATTCCATTATTCTGTTGACCTACTTACACATTGTTATTTGTCCCTAAACCAGTATAAACTGGTTTAGACCAGTGGGTACTGGTAGACCCGTCTGTCTAAAGCTTTCCATGACAGCAAACATTCCATTATTACCTAGTTAGATGTTCTCATTCATCCCTAGACCATTAGAGACCGGTTATTAGACCAGTTGGTACAAGGTAGATCTTCTACATGTTTTCATCCATCCCTAGTTACCAGTACAAACTGGTTTAAACCAGTTGGTACGAGGTAGATCCACCTGTTTTAGCTTTCCATTCTTTGTGACAGCAAACATTCCATCATTACCTATTGACATGTTCTCAACCATCACTAGAACAATAGAAACTCGTTGGACCAGCCTTGCATAGCTTTCCATGTCAGCAAACTAGCTTAATTCCATCATCTTGTTAGACCTATTTACACCTCATCTGTCTCCGATGGTAGAAACTGGTTCAGACCAGTTTGTACCAGTAGACCTGCCTGTCCTGGACATTAAGGTGTTCATATCCAGTCTTGCCTAATAACATGTTTACATCATCTCCCTAAACCAGTTTAAACTGGCTTAGCCCAGTTCACACTAGTCAGGCTTGTCTGTCAAGGTCAGTTAATGGTTCATTACCCAATCTGACCTATTTACATGCACTACACATGTACATGTCTAAATCTAGTCAAGTAGAGTGTAAATCAGGTCAAACAAATTCGTGAAGCTTGACATGGTTCAGATTTCACCAGATCACATCTGAGATTCATTTTAAAGGTAATAGGAGGTAAAGCTAAAGTTTTTTTCTGACCTCCTTTACTTTTTTCATCATCTCTCTCAAAATGATGACAGTTTTTTTTTAATAAAGCAAAACATGATAGTTTTTGTAGCTTACTTTTAAATGTTGTGTCTTTCAAAACTTGACATACGCAGTCTTAGAGTACTGTCGAGAGATCATTTAGGTTTCCAAATTCAAGGAAATCAGTCTTCGCTGATCCTTTCTGATCAGAGGATCATATTGAGTGATATTTAGTGAAATCCAAGAAACTTGTTTTGTACATTTAATATCCTTGCAGATATAGTTGTGCAGTATTAGAAAACCCCATAGTTTCTGGGTTTGGGAAATTGTATCTTTTTCTATCAATCAGTTCATTCCACCCACCTAATTTCTTTGACTTCCGTCGGTCGGTCGTTGTCAGTTCTTCCATCTTATCTCACATTTCCTTCATCATTTTTTTCCAATGTGCCGGAACGCATCGGAAGACGGGATCGAGCGCAGGTCACCTGTAGGGCATGCTTCACCGTTTCCATGGCAACAGTTCCCTGCTTAAACTGAAAGCCAGCTGGACGACTTACAATAGTTTGTACATCCATTAAACTTTTATACTCAAAAGTGCAGGGTGGCTCGTCCGATGTATAATTCTGCATTTTTGTTGTCACCAGTTTGAAGTGTTTTCAAGCAGTCACGTAAAGATTTCAATATAAGGCCAAAAAAAGACAAAACAGGTTTAGCCAAGCCCGCTTCCTTTTTAGAGTCTGCCCTTTTTCTTATTTTTTTTTCTTGTAAAAAACTCCCCATCTTTTTCATTAAAAAAAAAGGATACATTTAAACGTTCTCAGAAGATTTAGCTTTTTTTAATTTTTTTTATTTTTTTATTTTTTATAAATAAAGCCAATGTCAAGCGGCCAATGAAGAAAAACAGAAGGCTCTCCTCTTTCCTTTTTTGTTTACAAAAAGGCAGTACGCTAAACATGATTTAATTTTTATTTGGCCGAATGGTTTGTACCCGTAAGGCGCAAATGTTTGCTTGTGGACAAAACGCGCACAGTACGTCGCCAGAAGAAGAAACCTGGGTCTTGTCTGTTATACATGTAGTCATGTTCGGTGTGGAGTAATGCATCAACACCTCTTCACTTCTTTGTATGACGAGAAAATAAGTTAAAGGCAGTGGACACTATTGGTAATTGTCAAAGACTAGCCTTCACAGTTGATGTATCTCAACAGTATGCATAAAATAACTTACTCGTGAAAATTTGAGCTCAATCAGTCATAAAAGTTGCGAGATAATAATGAAAGAAGAAAACACCCTTGTCACACGAAGTTGTGTGCGTTTAGATGGTTGATTTCGAGACCTCAAGTTCTAAATTTGAGGTCTCGAAATCAAATTCGTGGAAAATAATTTGTTTCTCAAAAACTATGGCACTTCAGAGGGAGCCGTTTCTCACAATGTTTTATACCATCAACCTCTCCCCATTACTCGTCACCAAGAAAGGTTTTATGCTAATAATTATTTGGCGCACCACAAGTCCTTTGGGTGACGTTTTCTAATATATAAGTGCCGCTCAGATTTTACTGAGAGTAATTTACAGAGATGAAGTAGATGTTGCTGTTTTTAAAGAAATTCCTTTTGATACTCTGTCAATGTAAAATCTGTTATTTCGTTTTTATTAAAGGCAGGGTATACTTTTTGTAATTACTCCACAAGTTTATGACCATACAAACTTAAGTGGTAAGAAGCACTGCAGAGCTGTTGAATTGATAGTATAAAACATTGTTAGAATTGACTCCCTTTAAAGTAATTTAGTTTAGAGAAAGAGGTAATGTTCACCCAAAAATTGAATTTAAGAAAGGCCTCAGGCATGGAACCTTTCTCAGGCATCTGAAGCACAAAATTCCATGGAACAAGGGTGTTTTTTCGATGACCAGTTGATCCAAAATGTTCACAGGTTTGTAATTAAGCATTAGTTTGCATACACCAATTAAGGATACTAGTCTTTGACAATACCAACAGTTAAGGCCTATACCCTGCCTTTAAACCTCTGGTTCCTAAAATAAATTTTGTAGAATGGTGTCTCCGCAAACTTAAAGGCAGTGGACACTATTGGTAATTACTCAAAATAATTATTGTCATAAAACATTTCTTGATTACGAGTAATAGGGAGAGGTTGATAGTATAAACCATTGTGAGAAACGGCTCCCTCTAAAGTGACATAGTTTTCAAGAAAGAGGTAATTTTCCACGAATTTAATTTCGAGACCTCAAGCTTAGAATTTGAGGTTTCGAAATCAAGCATCAGAAAGCACACAACCTCGTGTGACAAGGGTGTTTTTTCTTTCATTATTATCTTCGACGACCGATTGAGCTCAAATTTTCACAGGTTTGTTATTTTATGCATATGTTGAGATACACCAAGTGAGAAGACTAGTCTTTGACAATTACCAATAGTGTCCAGTGTCTTTAAACCTGATGGTGGAAATAGTAGCGAATATCTAAGCACATTTTAGTGTTGAATCAAGAGGTTTCAAAGCATAAATGTTATTGTAATAGAACATTAATTGAGAGATTTATTAGATGTAATTCCAGTTGTTCGCAGAATGTCCATCCGAGATGTCGACAGTTAGATGAATATTTCCATCTCAAGTATCATCTTCTCGGACAATCGCTAAATATTTTTATACAGTGCAACTCGAGCTACTCATTTTTGTTGTTGTTCCTTCGTCCGACACGAAAGCCCTAGTCCTTAGGTTGCAGCACGTGCGCTAATCTTCAGCATTTTATCAAGAAAAACAAAACACACACTGTGAAGGGAAGAAACTCGATCGGACAATTCAACGTTTTGTCAAAATATTTTTCTTGTCTAGTTTTACCCTCCGCATCGCAGCTTGGACCGAGGGTGAACTTTAGAGATGGAGCGAGCCACTGATCCTTCTCATGGAGTATCAATCTAGATAGTTTTTCTTCTTCTTCTTCTTCTTCTCCTCCTCTCGTCTTGTCCGTTGTCATCGACGAGGTCTGGGAATAATTGACGAGCAGTGTGAGTGACCTCATTTCTAGGGGGATTGGGTGTCCTGTTTTTCTACGATCCTCGTTTATCCTTCAATCGTCTGCTCCGTCTTGATACGGACGATGATTTATATATATTTTTTTACAGAGTTTCTTGTAATAATGATCTTGGGAAAACACTGTTGCATTAATTTAACGGGCATTTTTTTTTAATCGATCATTACAATGAATGAAAATATAAATATGAAAATTATTATTTTTATAGAAGTTAAATGAACAAACTTGATTATTTTTAAGTGTGAATTATATAAGACAAATATGAAGTGCATTTCGTTTATGCAATATCCACAGAATATTAAAGAAGTTAAATGATCACTGAAGATGCAAGAAAAATTGGTTTTCCATTTCATGAGTGGGAATGAAATCGCCCAGATTTTAACCCAGATGCACAAGCTGGCATATCGGGTTGATACCCGTGAATAAGGTGCCGATACGCGCAAGTTTCAGCCGACGTGCACAATCAATAAAAATATATAGAAACAAAACAAATATATAGTTTCACAAAAACATCAAAAGAAAACCATAAAGAATGCTCAAGATTGCAAAGTAGGGCTTTTTAAAAACCAAAGTAAACAGCAAATGGAAAACATTTCAAATACCTTGTTTCAATTCAGCGTGCTCCAGCCAAACATCCCAAAATTCAGGTCCAGAATGCCCCACAGTTCTAAAAACTCCTGAGAAAGAACCCTGTCACCTCATGGTCAAGAGACCGATCCGCCTACGACGCATGTGTGAGCAAGAACACGTGAGCCTCTCCAATGCCTTTCTGCACAATTCTGCCGTGCGCGCCAAGCATACGCGCCAAGCATACGCGCATAAGCATATGTCAGACTTTATTTGTCGGACCTTCGTTGCATTGTGATTGATCGATATACGCTGGGGTGGAGCTTAAACGCTTGTATTAAATTTTGAGAAAATAGAATTAGCTGTTAAATTAGCTGCAAACTGCTTACCAACCAAAAGGACCTATGCAAAAAAATTGTAAAAGGCCTGATGTTTCGACCCGTAGCAGACTGTCTCGATTATACTATGTGATCATGCACTCTCATGTGTCAGATGTTTGTATCATATTTTGATATGTTCAAATAGCAGATGTTCAATATGTCTGATGAATAAACTTTTCTACTCAATGGCCACAAAATACGATGACACTGAATTTCATCTTTTGTTACTGTATGTATCTTATTGTGTTACAATCTTAGTACTTGTAAAAGTTCACCGCACGTACCGGCAAGTGTCGAATGACGCAGGAAGTAAGGTGACAATAAGTATCTATAGTGGCTTCTTATAAATGTATATGGTACACTCAGTGACGCTCAAAGCGCTTTAAAGGGAAGGTACACGTTTGGTTATTACTCAAAACAAATATTAACTTTAAAACTGACTTGGTAACGAGCATTGGAGAGCTGTTGATAGTATAAAACATTGTGAGAAACAGCTCCCTCTGAAGTTGCATAGATTTTGAAATAGAGGTAATTTCCTACCAAAATAGTAAAAGACTTCTAGCTAGAAGTCTTTTATTCCTATCTGGAGCACACCAATTCGTCCAACAAGGGTGTTTTTTCTTTCATCATTTCCTCCCAACTGATGATCAATTGAGCTGAAATTTTCACAGGTTTGTTATTTTATGCATATGTTGAGATACACCAAGTGAGAACACTGGTCTTTGACGATTACACCTTCTTTAAAGCCATTGGACCCTTTCGGTAAACAGTGTTGTCCAAGGCCCACACTTTGTGTACCACAACTTCTATATCAAATAACAAACCTGTGAAAATTTAGGCTCAATCGGTCATCGGAGTCGGGAGAAAACAACGGAAAAACCCACCCTTGTTTCCGCGCGTTTCGCCGTGTCATGACATGTGTTTAAAATAAATCCGTAATTCTCGTTAACGAGAATTTATATTGTTTTGCTGTTTTCTCAAAAAGTAAAGCATTTCATGGAATAATATTTCAAGAGAAGTCTTTCACCCTTGCCTTCTGTAAACCCTGTAAGTTATTTCTAAATCTGTGAACTTTTTTTTTTTTTTTCTGAACCGAAAGGTTCCAATGGCTTTAAACCACAATACCTCTTGCTTCAACCTCGCCCTACTTCTAGCCTGCCCCCCTAGCCTGACCCCCTACCCTGACCCCCTACCCGGCCCCCTACCCTACCCCCACCCCCTTACCCCCTTCTTCCACCTCTACCATTTCTTCCGCCTGTTACATGTACCTCTACCGGATGCCTTGCCTCCCCCCCCTTTTTATTTTTTATATGTATAAACTGTCAGCTTCGTTCAACCTTTAAGGCAATTTGTAAATGGATTTCAACATTTTGATGGGTTGGGTGGTCATAAACGTTAAATGCTTAAACGTCCCCGCCCTAAACTTAACCTGTTCACTTATTTTCCTTCTAACTGTCAACCTCACATTCCGAGAAAATGTGACAGTTAACGTAAAATATTCCAGTGGTTATTCAAGAATGGAATATAAAGTACCGTTTGAACATTGCAATTCTTCTCCAAGTGGATATGACTTTGTAGGATTGTCAGAGAAACATGTCCCCAGGGAGATGTATGAAGCATGTATAATTCAGTTCATTCACCCGCTGAAAAAAAAAAATAACTTGAACCTCGATAGTCGTTGAATCTCATCTCTCCTCTTTTGCAGAGACAAACCGCAAAGATCTGTGAATGTTTTTCACTCGTATAAAAATATGACAGGCTGAAGTACACAGGCATAATATTTTTCTTACTTTGAGACTTTGGAATTGAGACTTTGCATGGTGGAAAATACGATCTAGTAAGGTTTGCGGCAGCATCAGAGTCCAGCTTTCTCCAGAAGGGTTCGAGGGGGTGTCGTCGTAACAAGAAACAAACATTCTAAAATATTTTCAGACACTTAATCAGTGTATTGTGAATGTTACCTCAAAACTTCCTGAACAGTTCTTGGGCGCTTGGTGAATATTTTAGACAAAAAAAGTAATAATGTGTAAATCCAAGCTTAGGACAGCTTTTTCTCCTCGTCAAGAAACTGTTCACTTCTGTGCTGTGTGAAATCTAAAGCAAAATGCATCACCACCTAGTGTGTATTTCAGAGCGTCTTCAATACCTCTAAAAGGTTCTTGTCTATCGGCTTTGATCGAGTACCCCTTTACAATTTCCTGTATATTACTAAGCCAATTTCAATCCCCCGACCATTTCATTTACGTAATGAAACAATTTAATCTTCTAAAAATCTGTCCAATTTCCCTCTCCCTTGTTCCGCTTAAGATCCAGGTCCTCCCAAAAGCCGAAACTCTCCGATCCTGTAAACACTCCCCTTTAAAGTTTGCCGTCAATTTTGCTAAGTAATTACAGAGCGGGCCGACGCACCCTTGGCGGACAAGCATTTTAGCATTGATTATATGCTTGGACTTGTTTCCTGGGAGGTGTAGAATATCACAATGTTTAGAGCTCTCCGAGATTAGGTTTCGGGCCGTCCCATCTTTGCATGTTTACTGAGGAAATGGACCTCGGCTATTAAGACGTGGCTATCTTGACCTGGTTATGGGGTGGAACTTACAGTGTTTGGGGAAGCTGTTGACTCACGCGGGAAGATGTTAAAATAGCCGTTGAAAGAGGAACAAACAAACACTTGAGTGTTCGGACGCAGGACGGTTGGCAATGAGGGAGGTCAAAATGGGCTACTAGAAGATGCAGGCCTTGAATTGCGTTCTTGAAGGGGCTCAGGAATTTTCCTCTGGCAAAGGGCACTGCTATGAGGAAAATGTTAATTTGAATTGGAAATTTGCAAAGGGCACCACGGCAAAAGCACAGGGCACAACGACAATTACTGTGGGTTATTTCGAGGCCTGGAGTAGTCTTGGTGCAGGAAGTTTCTTGTTTTCCTTTCACGCACAGGGCCGCCAACTCACCAACAGCGCCCGCATTGACCGCCCGTGTACACTCAACTGACTATAGCCCACAAACGTCTTGCACCAGGACTAGGCCTTGAGGTGCATCTGGCAAGACTGTGTGATTTCGGAGGTGGGGGACACCCCTCTTCTAATAGGTTCCTGTAACGTTGGCTGTAAGACTTTTTGAGACGGTCTACAGCAACAGAGTCCAGCATTATCCTGAAGACGATCAGAGCATACTGATCAAAAAGTTTAGTCCATGGCCAAATTTAATAAAGCTGTCAAGCAATAAATACTGTTTAACAAAAACTTCTTTGTTAAGTAATATTTGAGTGGGGCACCAATCACCACAATGTAAACCTAATGTAAGTTTAGCTGGTAACCTGTTTCTGTTAAGTAATACCTTTCTGTGCTTAGCAAGTTTTTGTTCTCACAGGCTTTATTAAATCGAGCCCTTATCCCAACAGTTCTCAAAGAGAGATTTTATGTTTTAACGCAACTACTTACCAGATATGACCTTTGACCTTTTTGCAGATGTATGGCATGACCTGGTTAGCTGACCTTTGCTCCCTAATGGGTGACATCGAGGTGTTGATCATGATCACGTCGGCAATCTGTCACGACCTCGACCATCCTGGCTACAATAATGCTTACCAAGTAAGTATAATTATATAGCGCATTGTACAATAACTGTATCTGTGGTGTGCTTTATACCATCCTGCAGTTTCTCCAAAAAGTAGTAATTTATTTCTCAAAATGGAATGGCACTGTGGATTAAGCAGACTTTGTGATACTCTTCAACTTCCTGAGCGAATGTCTAAAAATATTGGTATTCTTCTACTTTTTAATTTCACAGGTAAATGCAAGAACGGAGCTAGCACTCAGGTATAACGACATCTCACCTCTTGAGAATCATCATTGTTCTGTGGCATTCCAGATTCTGGAAAAGGTGAGACATACTCTAAGTTGACTCGATCTGTTCTCACCCCTCCCCAAACCCAGATGTACCAAAAGCTTTTATAAAATCTTATGATTAGGTTAAGTAGACAGATTGTAACTGTTGGTTTTCGATTTTCTTTGTCATCAGAAAAAACAATCCCCCATATACTGTACCTCTTGACTCCCAGTGGAAAGGCTTTACCTAGCCCATTTATACACCTATGGGAAGAGAAGCAATTATGGTTTAAGACTTACCGCAGAGGCCTTCAGCATTATGAAGGGGATTTGTACTAATATGTCAACTCAGCCACAGTAATTTAAATCTGTTTTATTTGTCTGTCATTCCTCGGACTTGGTTGGTGCACATTTATACACCTGTTGGAAGAGAAGCAATTATGGTCAAGAGTCATCTCAGAGGCTTTAAGCACCTAGAGTGTGATTTAAACCCACATTCTTCGTAACCCGGCAACACCTCAGCCTTGGTTTATCCCCTTTCATACACCTGGGGGAAGAGAAGCAACTATGGTTATTAGTCACTTAGAGGCCATAATAATAATAATAATAATAATAATAATATCGAAGTCTTATATAGCGCACGTATCTACCAAACAAGGTACTCAAGGCGCTGAGTATATACAAACTTTCAGAAAGATAGGTTATTGCAGTGATGAATTCTGAGACCCAATTATTTAGCACCTTATAAGGGTTTACAAGGTGCTACGGCGCATTAACCAGCCACAACCAGGAACACCGGGGCGAACCCCTTCTCTTTTCGAAAAGTGCACTGGGTTCTTTTACATGCATTTCACAACACATGGGACCAACGGCTTTACGTCCCATCCGAAGGACGACGCAATGGTTAAGTGTCTTGCTCAAGGACACAGTGTCACGGCTGGGGATTCGAACCCACACTCTGCTGATCAGAAACACCAGAGTTTGAATTCGGTGCTCTTAACCGCTCGGCCACGACACTTCCATAGGCACCAAGAGTGGGATTCAAACACACACCTAAATCTGGTGCGCTCTGCCCATGGACAATACTTTACATTATTCTTGATTGTTTGTTCCTTCCTCTTGCAGCCACACTGTAACATCTTCAAGAACATCGGTCACGAAAGATTCAAGAAGGTCCGAGAGGGAATGATAAGATGTATACTAGCCACCGACATGGCCAAACACAGCGAGATCCTCAACAAGTTCAAATCAGTGGTTCCAGAGTTTGATTATTCCAATAAGGACCACATCAGCCTGGTAACTATGACAGCGTGTTTTGTTTATTTGGGTACCACTTGGGAAGGACCCGCTGCCGATTTCACAAAACGCTAGGATTAATCCTATCCCAAGTTGCGTTCCATTCGTCCTAACGTCTATGGATACGGAACTTAACTCTTCCTAAGTCCCAAGATTAACCCTTAAGTTAAAGCGCTTAACTGAGGTCATTTATTGTTTTTTGTCTCAAAGTAATTCTGAACTAGATTTAAAATCATAAAGAGAGATACATGTACAAAAAAGTTCACATGTGAAAGTTTAGGTTTACGGCATGAGAAAACAGCCTTGACAAATGATGTCAAAGTTTTGCAATTTGGATGCATACCTGCAACGGCAGAGGTGTAGTTTGTTTGGTCATAACCTCGCGGTTTGATGGGCACAATGTTTTGATAAATAATTACAAAAAATTCAGATTATGTAAAAATATCAAAATTACAATGGAAGACTTTGGACTCTAGGTGGCAGCAGACTTACCAGGTAAATTTGTATTGTTTGCGTAATCCTGCGCATAAACACATTACCGAGAACAATGGATTTACCTGGAACATCTGCTGCCACCAAGCATCCAAAAAAGTCCCCCGGTACATGAAAAACATTGTGTAAGTACATTTTTCTTTTTCGCTCAAGTAGCAGTTTAAATCTCACGTTGTTTACTATAAAATTATAGTGTGTTTTTGTTTGTTTGTTGTAGCTGATGCAGATTTGTATCAAGGTAGCAGATATCTCCAATGAGGCCCGACCGATGGACGTGTCCGACCCTTGGATTGATTGTTTACTCACGGAATTCTTCAACCAGGTAAGCTAGGCAGCCATTTTGGTAAGCTAGGCAGCCATTTTGGTAAGCCAGGCAGCCATTTTGGTAAGCTAGGCAGCCATTTTGGTAAGCTAGGCAGCCATTTTGGTAAGCTAGGCAGCCATTTTGGTAAGCTAGGCAGCCATTTTGGTAAGCCAGGCAGCCATTTTGGTAAGAGTAATAGAGCAGTCTTTTCTAGTTAAAGACACTGGACAACTTTGGTGTCTGTCAAAGACCATATTTTTCTCACTTGGCGTATCCAAACGTATGCATAAAATAACAAACCTGTGAAAATGTTAGACTCAACTGAAGCCTTTTAATATTTGAGTAAGGAATGACCTCTTTCTCAAAACCTACGTTACTTCAGAAGGAGCTGTTTCTCACGATGTTCTATACTATCGTCAGCTCTCCGTTGCTCGATACCAAGTAGGATTTTATGCCAGTAATTATCAATAGTGTCCAGTGCCTTTAAAGAATGTTAGACAACTGTTTTCTTCCAAAGGTAAGTTAACCAACCAGGAAACTTGATTTGTGATGGTATCCTTGATTTTTTTTGTTACAGAGTGATGTAGAGAAGCTTGAAGGGTTACCAGTGGCCCCATTCATGGACAGAGAGAAGGTGACCAAGCCCTCATCACAAACCGGTTTCATTCGGTTTGTTCTGCTTCCACTCTTTGAGTCAATCGGGTCGTTACTTCCCAAGCTAGATGTAAGTACGCACAAGAGGCAACACTAGGGGGCAGCAGACTACATTGTTTATCTCCTGCTTACGGAAATTTATCTCATTCTCAGATCTCAATAAGGGCCAAACTTTCTAAAGCTGTAAGCGCAAAATATCTCTTGGCAAGGAATAATCTTGCTTTGTAACCTGCCAATTTATGTGAACTTTGATAAGATTTGTATGCCTTGGGTCGATTTCACAAGGCAATCAAATCCATCGTAAGACAAATTGTCAGTATTACCATAGTGATTTGTGTCACACTTTACTAAGCAACTACGATTGATTTGCAGTTAGGATCAAGCTCGGCTCCTTGTGAAATCGACACCAGTTCTAGTGAGAAGCAATTGTTATTTGGGCAGACAGTCCTCAATCTTCCACCATCCTCCACCCTATAGTCACCCAGTACAAACGTTGACGAGATTTGTATGCCTGTCCCAGTGATAAGCAATCTCTTCTTTGGCCCACAATCCTCCACGATCCTCCACTCTATGGTCACTCCACACCCAAATGTTTGGTCTTGAATAAAATTGGTATGCCTGACCCCATGATAAGCATTTGTTATTGGGTTTACATTCCTCAATCCTCAATCATTTTCCACAAAATAATAATAATAATAACCAGTTTTTATATAGCCCTTTTCAAACCCGAGGGTTTCTCAAAGCGCTTCCGACATTATTACCTCTGGTCACTGGGCCTTAGATCATTCCTTAAACCATCTCAACTCCCTGGGGAGTATACAGCCAATTATATGCTCTACTCGGCTACATAGTCACCCTGCAGTCACTCTATTGTCCTCATTTCATGCAATCCTCACAACTTTATGAAAAGTATTTGGGAGGACTACGGTTAATGAATGATTTCTTTGTTAATGTTGGCAATGTTTCCATTCTTAGGAGCACATCATTGAACCTGTCAGGAAAGCCCTCAATTACTACTCGGAGATGGCCAAAGCCATGGAGGAGGAGAAGCGGAAGAAAACGGAGAACGACAAAACGAGGCAAGCCAACGGCGAGATGCCCAAGATCAACTCCACAAACGGCTCCACGACGCCGGCCATTAAACAGAACGGCGACGCCGCGATCAGCAACGCCACCGACAAGAAAGTAGTCCGAACAAATCTCAGCATGTCGAAGGTCGGGGGGTCATCTAATGTCAGGGGTAACCCTAAATGACAGGAACTCGGATGTTGCCTAAGAAACTGTTTCATGGCATCCTTGCCGAAGCGATGCTATGGTTTTATTATGAGGAGACAGAGAGGGTAAGAGAGAGGGTGAGAGACAGGGTGACGAATGGGGTGACGAACGGGGTGATAGAGGTGTGTTTATGTGTGTGCTAATAACATTGGGTACTTGTTTAGAACCTGTCTTCAACTTGTGTGCTGTTCTCGGGACAAGGAACTGCCCGCCCTCAGATGGATTTTCAAGACAACTGGATCAAGATTCATCACTCTACTCTACGAAGGTCCAAAGGAATTCCGACTCCAAGCTGATATAATCCAAGCACGTTTTAGAACAATACAGTTTTAAAACATGTGGAATTGGGTGCCAAAGTGGTGGACATCTTGTCAGTGGACATGAGTACCAACCCAGATGGCTTGTTTAATAGACCAGTGGATATGAGTACTAAACCAGGGGACTTACTACTAAACCAGTGGACTTGAGTACTCAACCAGTGGACCTGATTATCAAACCAGTGGACTTGAGTACTAAGCCAGTGGACTTGAGTTCCAATTCACCAGACTTAGTACTATTAACCAGTGGACTTGAGTACTCAACCAGTGGACCTGATTATCAAACCAGTGGACTTGAGTACTAAGCCAGTGGACTTGAGTTCCAATTCACCAGACTTAGTACTATTAACCAGTGGACTTGAGTACTCAACCAGTGGACCTGATTACCAAACTAGTGGACTTGAGTACTAAGCCAGTGGACTTGAGTTCCAATTTACGAGACTTAGTACTAAACCAGTGGACTTGAGTACTCAACCAGTGGACCTGATTACCAAACCAGTGGACTTGAGTATTAAGCCAGTGGACTTGAGTTCCAATTCACGAGACTTAGTACTAAACCAGTGGACTTGAGTACTCAGCCAGTGGGCCTGATTACCAAACCAGTGGACTTGAGTACTAAGCCAGTGGACTTGAGTTCCAATTCACGAGACTTAGTACTAAACCAGTGGAACTGAGTGCCAAAGCAGTGGACTTGAGTACTGAGCCAGTGGACTTGAGTACCAAACCAGTGGACTTGAGTACTAAGCCAGTGGACTTGAGTTCCAATTCACGAGACTTAGTACTAAACCAGTGGAACTGAGTGCCAAACCAATGGACTTGAGTACTTAGCCAGTGGACTTGAGTGCCAAACCAATGGACTCGAGTACTAAACTAATGGACAGAAGTAACAAATCATTGGACCTTAGTACTACACTACTGGACTTAAGTACCAAACCAGTGGATTCGCGTACCAAATTAGTGCACTTGAGTACCAAACCAGTGAACTATGGTTGAATTAGTATGCCTAGCCTTTATAAGCAGAGCATGGCACTTCTTTGTTGAACCTTTGGAATCCCAACAGCATTATTGTTTAACTTGATTTTTCATTGAATCTTTGCTCTGGATCCACACACTCTACTAAAATAACCAGAATTTGTCAATGGAGCTTTCATATTTTGTCATCACTATATCTTCGGCATTGTCCAATGAACGCTCTAGTTTACCTCAACAATTATCACATTTGCATGATAACGACTTTTTACTTTTCCATCCAAATTTCTGACTTTTGTGCTTCTTTATCCGGCTCCTATATACTGATGACTTTTCAGGAATTAAGCATAATATATAAATTGTAATTATTTTATCAAGATGTTAACCATGGATGTTAGAATATATTAGTGAAGAATGAAATTTGGAGAAAGTGTAACAAAAAACTTTGAAAAACAAGCACAAATTATTTTCTGATTCTACAATTGAATTATTTAATCGTCTTAATATTGAAAAAGCAAATAAAAAAAAATGTTCCATCAAATCAATTATATTAAAATTCCCTTAGGAATAAAACACTTGGAAATTGTGAAAAAATAGTTCCTTAAACAGTCGTCTGGACAATCTCCACCTGGGAAAATCCCATACCAACAGGTTATCAGGATCTTTATTTCAAATTATTGTACATGAAACAGTAGTTTATTATTTTTAACAGAGTTATAGCAGAGTTTTATATCTATGTGATTGGGAAGCTATTTTATGTTTTAACCAAAACAAAATCAATAAGATATTTGATTTTAAAAGATAATAACATAAAGTTTTAATAATTTTGAATAAAAGCAAATAGTTAATTTAGTTTATTTATATGTATGATAATAGATCAAGTGAATGTAGAATTTGTAAATACCATTATAAATAAAACTGACAAAGTAACACAAATTTGAAACTACTTTATTTCTAGAAAGACTGCAATCTTTTTTCTTGCAAGACACTTTCAGTTGTAGATTCCTCTTACTTCTGGAGAGCCAACTCTGCATTCACTAAATAGCCGTTGGTTTTTAAATCGTAACAAAGAGAGACTTTTTCAAAGTTTTTTTTTTCATTTTTAGTGAGAAACTCACAACATTTTGGACAGGGAATACTTTTCATCTATTTTCGAGTCAAAGTCATATTATCATTCCCAACTGAATATTTTCTTCTAGCAGCGATTTTCGTCCAAAGTTGGCTAAGTGCTTTGAGTAATTGTCCAAATTATCCACAACCTATCCCAAAGTTTACTTCTCTTTGATTTATCACTTCTCTGCCAATCGGCTATGTTTGGTGACAAGTGCATCAAAAATAATTTGTGCAAAGATGGTGTAAAATGTTGCTTGATATTTTCATTATAGACCTTATGCATTGACGTCATCCAGCGGCCATCTTAGTGGAAAAACGGTGACGAAACAATCGAAACGCACAGATTTGTACGCGCGGCACACAGGATTGGCCAATGAACAACCTTTTGACCTCTAGGTGAGGGCGCCCTACTGAAATGATGTCATGTGCATAAGGTCTATAGGTTTTAGCCATTTATGGACCCATTTTCACAGAGCTGTATATGCACAAACAGTAGCTGAGCACAATCAAATTGTGCTTACCTGACTACAGTACACCAGCCAGGATACCATGTCATATCTCTGACTGGTATCCTGCAAATGCTGTGTTCATCAGATTGTTAAGCAGTATCTGTTTATGGAATCGGGCAGGCCTATAGGGGTCAAGGGTCAAAATGTGAAAAACAGTGTTACTTAAGTTCAAAAGATTGTTGCCTTTCTAAAGTGTACAAAAACATTGTCTTGGAATTTAAAGTTTTATATTTGTTTCTTTTTAGTTGATGTTTATTCATCACCATTTAAGTCATGTCCTACAAAGATGTATTATTTTGCTGCAAAACTTCAAGGGTTCATTATGGTTAAATGTATATTTAATTAGTTTTAACAAACTAATTTAAAGTTTTCAAATCCAAATAGTAGAAATTCGTCTTTTGTTAGATGAGGTTGGGTATTAGACCTCAACACAGACGTTTGCATACATCGCGTTTAGAGAGGGCCCATATAGACTGTCCCCTTTCTGGTAATCTGAGATCGGTATTCCCTCTTGCTATAGTATACAAAGGGTACCTGACGTATTGTATTATTAAGTCATTTCCATGCACCTTTAGTTGAGGTTTGCTGTAGCACCATGTGTAAATCTCTTTTGAGTAGTGTTGGTTCTGAAAAGAACAAGTGGTTGACAACTCAACGTTTCGATCAGTATATTCTGCGAAATGTTGAGTTCTCAACCACCGATTCTTTTTAGAACCAACACTAAAAGTAGCTCAAAAGAGTTTTGCACTACCATGGTGCTACACAAACTTCACATAATTATTATCCCACCATGCAAAGTTTCAAATCCCACTTCAGCCCTAGAAGTAGGTGGCAACGGCCTCTGGAAATTTGTTTTTTGTAGCCCACACCTTGAAGTGGCCTTCTGGCCTTGGGTGTCTGGCGACTTGCATTTTTAAAAAAAAATTTTAACATGAAATTTTGTGAAGGCTGATTACAATATTGAGTCTTTCATTGCATCACAATATTGGAAAAAAAACGTTCAGGAAAAAGATTCTTTTCAAACACTTCGACGACCAATTGAGCTCAAATTTTCACAGGGTTGTTATTTTTATGCATATGTTGAGATACACCAAGTGAGAAGACAAATACCAATAGTATCCAGTGTCTTTAAACTTTCACAGGTTTGTTATTCCATGATTGGGTCACGCAAGGGGGGGGGGGGATAGGCCTACTGTTTTTGACAATTACTAATGTTGTCCACGTGCTTTGAAAAAAAAACGCCCATCGTCTTGAGATAAAGAAAGTTTAACAATTTAAGGCAAACTACGGTGCTAAAAGTGTGCTTTAACTATACACTCGGAGGACAATGTGAAAACCGAGCAATTGTGACGAAACTTATCTCAATTTGTCTTAAAATATTTGTTTTCTTCAGCCAATCACTTTTCGTTTTTGAAGAGGAACAGCGTTGGGTACTTTTTGTGTTGCCAAAATAAAGAGATTAATTTTGTCCCTTCCAGATTTGTTCAAACAACTATTTTTTTGTAAATATTGAAGCGAAAATTCTTGCTTCAAAATGTCATTTTGTTACGTTCAAAGATGAAGCTATTATTTTTTATTTACGGACCCCTTTGTTGGAATAACTTTTTTTTTTCCTGGAGAAGGAATATTATTCAAGCTACTTTAATTTACAAAACTACACACATTACTGTAAAACCAAATACTTTTAGAACGATACGTGAAGAGAACTGGCAAATGGCAAAAAAACATTGAATAACTTGTGCGTAAAGTGCTTGGAGAATTGTCAAAGATGTATTTCAATTTGAAACCCCAATGATGCGCCATCCTTTTAGAAAGAAGCGAGGTGTGTATATTAAATTGATTGATTATATTGCTCCCATAAAACAACCCATCGGTTTCTGTCAAATTTTGAAACACTTTGTAACATTATTGTACCTTTTGATTTACTTTCCGTAACTTTTTAAACTGTCAATATGTAAAAATAAAAGTTATCATGGTTTAAAGGTTTTGCCAAATTTCGTTCAGTAATTTTAGCGCTCTAACTGCACAGCGCAATGGCCTTGCTCTGTTGACGTTTGTGAAACCATGGTTCGCGCCGAATACCTTCTGAAAAAACAATGTGCTTTAGCGATTTTGAACTTATAGATCACAACGGATAGCCAGGGGTAGCGTGAACCATGATTTCAAAAACACAGTAGTTGCGTCTGAAACCGGTTTCCCTATCCTCATGCATTCGTTACATTGGGTGTTGGTTACCAGCGAAATGGACGAACACACTCGGCTCAAACGGGTAAAAAATATTGTAGACTAGAGTTCAAAGTTATCGATCATAATCGATAAGATTTATCGTTAACAGCGTAGCAGATAATAATTGATAAATGAACTGATAGCTGTACGTTGAAGGCGCATAGTGGTTTATGTGCCGCACTTTTATTTTATCAATCACTGCTGCGTTGCTTCTGTATCAAGATTCATCCAATGAAAGTCCTTGTGTGGTGTGATTTGCATAAAAGGCGTGGTTACGTAAAATCCACTCAAAAGGATGACTGTGGCATGAGAGTGCAAAGGGTCTACGAGTGGTGTTTGTCACAGCATAATGAATATTCATTTTGAGTCACGCACACTCTTTCAGGAGATAGCTTCAGCCAATGGAAACGCTTTGTGGACATAATCACGCCCCTAATAAAGCACAGCGCGGCAGTTCTATGAGAAAAAGTGGAGTTATTTATAATAAATGATTTTATAGAAAATATATGTACGTTGTAGGTTTAATATCAGTTTTGAGATTTTATTAAAGTCGGATTTTCATCAATATTATCCGATTATAACAACAATAGATTTAGCCTTTATAAGAACTAATGAAGTATTGTACAAATAAAAGTTTACAAAAAATAGCGGTTCGCGTTGTTAAAAGCTGATTGTCGGATCCGCCTTCTTATAGTAACAAAATAATGGTCATGTGCCATAGCAAACTTGTAGTCACGGAGTACCGTTTTCATACATAAAATAGCCGTCTGGTTTTCTTTGCATATCTTTTGATGTATTTAAGTTCAAACTGCAATAGAACTTTGAAGTGAATTGATATTCCACATGTTTAGGAAAGAAGATATTTTCCAGTTTTCTTTCCCTAAAATGGGGAAATTCATTTGAGAAACTTGGCCAGAAGTATAAGAACAATGAACACTGAACAAGTTAAAATGAGCAAACTCTGGTTTTTCAGGTTTTTTTTTTAAAATACTTTTTACAAAAACATTGTTCACAAAGTAGCTTTTGTTTTTACTACCAAAGGGACATTTCCGTCGGTAGTATTTAGTAATAAAATGCTACGTTTCTTTTTCGTGCTTCTGTAAAGTACTCATTGTGGTTGACCAATCAGCACATAGAACCAATAAAATATAATTTCGGTGAAAAGAAAGTTCCGCGGTTTGTAAAGCTTTCTCACATACTTACAACCCTGTTTTAAAGTGTAATTTTTACATTTAAATCTAGAGATTTTGAAAGATAATAAATATTCCTCGAAATTATTTGAAGCTTCGGGGTGTCTGCGTATAATACCATTTGATATTTTCTAGTAATATCACTTTGCGATGTGGAAGTTTTAAATTTGTTATTTTTTAAAATGCCTAACATGTATGTATAGAGAGTTCTCGAAAGAAGAAAGTACAATAAATTCTTCTTTTAATGAGATAGTAAACAAACTGTTTGTCTTTTTTTCGTCAAATGTGTGTGGCTTTTTCATGAGAAATGTTGTTGGGACAAATAGAGACGATATGGTTGTGTTGTGGAAGCTACAAGCACAAATTTTACGTAAAATATAAAAAAATTATATTATACAATTTCACAGAATACATGCCCGTTTTCTACACTTATTTTATTCAAACTATAATAGTGTTTGTACGTGTATGTGGCTAAGTTAAATTTTGTGCGAGCAGACGATTATTGGAAAGAAAGTTCCGTATTGCATTTAGATTGAACGATTTTCTTTTGTAGGGGTGTTCAAAGTCACCGAAGTGTGACTTGCTTTTACGAACAGTTAACCAGGTCATTCTAAAAATAAATGTAGGTAATGCTAAAAACGCTTGTAGAGTTGAGACGTAAAATATTTACTTTATTTTTTGAGAAAGCTCTAAATTAATTTTGAAGCATGAAAACAGATATTTCTTTAAAATGTGATACCCCCTTAAGCGAAATGGAACAGTACGTGCGTGGCTTAACGCCAACTTTTTACATATTGCGTGCTCTAATACTTTTATGTGTGGATGGAATGTTGGTAAATATTGACATAAAGGTTTTATAAACGACCTTTGATCGAATGGTGGCTAGAAGCTGGGTTATACTTCGTTCTACAATGAAAGGCAAGTCTACTTGTTTGTAAAGGCGTGTTGCCTTTTTTTCTCCCTTATTGCCACTGGCAATACGTGAATTGCAATCCGATTTTATTATTTATTAGGCTCGTAGTTCAAACATGGCGGCTGTGGTTGGTGGAAATATGCGGGTGGTGCTAGCTTTGGCTAAAGACAGTTTCCTTTGCATGTAACATTATATTAAGGTAGGTCATTTTATTCTATTTCTTTTATGCAACCACGTCTGTTAACATGCATTTTGCAAAATGAATAGACGTGCCCTAACATTGCAATTGTTGAACTTGTTTTGCAAATTTTGCAAGCACTTGTGTCCGCCACACCACACCAGCAATAATTAATTGTGTCGCTGTGCAACGCATAACCAATAACATTATTAATATTTCACTTGCAGCTGTTGTTTTAAATTTTTAATTGAAGCAGTATGCAATACTCGTGTACCACTTTTTGCAATTGAAATTAGATGTTATTATGATCGCCATGTACTTTTTAAAACGACTGTACCTAATAGTTTGCTCCATTTAGGTAGCATCCTAGTTCAGTTGTATTTTATGCCGGTGTTATTAGCCCCACCTGCACGTTGCCAACTCACATGTGGTGGGGCTATGTGGCATTGTGCTCTTTTGATTTCAATTAATTTATAAACAATTAGTTGAACCATGTGAGACAAATGTTGATGTATTTAAAACTGCGAAAGCATGGAAAAGTTTCCGTATGGCGCCACCACTTTTTCATTCGATATGAAATAATATAGGAACTTATTTACCTGATTGATATATCCCTTTTTGTAAAAATGAGTGAAAAAGTGGTGGCGCCATACGGAAAGTTATCCGAAAGCATTTCTACATCTATTCAGCTACTTGTCAAACCCTGTTCAGCAGGTTTTTTTTCACAGATCTGTCATTTTATGGTTGTGTTTGGCCTCATGAAGTTCAGATACTGGTCTGTGACATTTACCAATGACAATGTTGTCAACATGCAAAGAAATCATTAATAACTAGGTATAAGCCATTTTAAAAACATACTTGTTCACAAAAATGTCCAGCCCTCTTATATTATGCTTAATTTGTTTACTTCTTAGTTTGTTTATTTGGTATGACACTGCTTCAGAATTGCAAATGTCGTGGGTTCGAATCCTACCCGAGTGATAAGCCTGTGATTTGTTTTCACACAACTGTGTTTATTGGTAAAACCAAAAACTAATATTTTTTTATCCATGATGCAGTTTAACATGTATTAAATTAATAACAAACAAGTGATACTACTTTCAGCCGTTTCAAAACATCTTCAAAAGCATCTCAAGAGAAAAAAAAACTATCACCATGGCGATAGATTGGGATGAAGAGAGCAAGATGTTGCACCTGATGAATTGCTCTGAGGGGTCAAAGGTCGTCTGGAACTCCCTTGCCATGTGCTTGGAGTCGGGTCTACAGTATGTCGCATTTCTATTTGGGGTAGCTTCCCTATGCTTGTGGCTGATATCCAATGCATTGTGAGTATTGTTTATACATTTTGGTGTTGTTTTCTTTGTGTGTAGGTAACTGTTTTTGGACTATTTCCTGCAGCATCAACATCGCTCCATCAGTGAGCGTCTACAGGTCACACATCTACACCCATTAGTTCCAAATACTGCCTTGCCCCCTCAAAGATGAAACTCCAGGCCTGTTAAATTTCTTCCCTTTCATACACTCAATCAACTTGTAATAATTATTTTTCATTAATACTGTCAGTGTGTATTTATAAAACTGACATTATGTTTAGCCATAGAGTATGGTTTAGCAACTTCTTTTTCCTTGGATCTACATGTATGTATCCATTTCAACTACTTGACAGTTTGTTACGAGCCAGACACAGCGAAGTTAACGGAACCAAACAACAATTCCTGACACTACTTCACATCTGCTCTGCAAATGTCTGCAGTCTGATTGGCGCTATACTCTGTAGTCAGCTTGGTACACAGGTAAGTACTGAAGCAATAGCTCCCAAACCCTGAAGCCCTTTACAATAGATGCTTTCGTTTAGATTGCCTGCAGGCCTAAAAAAAATACCCAAAGCACCCACAGCAATTGTGCCCCGTGTTTTTACTGTAGTGCCCTGCCCTATGCTTTTGCTGTGCTGCCCGGCCCTGTGCTTTTGCTGTGGTGCCCTTTGCAAGGTTTCAATACAAATTTAGTGCCCCTTACTAGAGGGAAGTTGGTGTGCCCCTCCAAGAGGGGAGTTCGAGGCCTGTGCCTGGATTGATCTGGGTGCCCTCATGGGGATGAACCCCCAACAAGAGCTAACTGAACGCAGACTTCCCCCAGCTTTCACACCAATGCATCTTGGGACATTCCAACCAAAACCATTTTAAACTCAGTTCAGTTTCAATCCAAGACGTTATTGTTATGTTAAAAAGCACATGAAATTCCTTTTGGGTTGATCCAGGTGCCCTCATGGGGATGAACAAGAGCTAACAAGAGCTAACTGAACGCAGACTTCCCCCAGCTTTCACACCAATGCATCTAGGGACAGCCAACCAAAACCATTTTAAACTCAGTTCAGTTTCAATCCAAGACGTTATTGTTATGTTAAAAAGAACATGAAATTCCTTTTGGGTTGATCCAGGTGCCCTCATGGGGATGAACAAGAGCTAACAAGAGCTAACTGAACGCAGACTTCCCCCAGCTTTCACACCAATGCATCTTGGGACAGCCAACCAAAACCATTTTAAACTCAGTTCAGTTTCAATCCAAGACGTTATTGTTATGTTAAAAAGTACATGAAATTCCTTTTGGGTTGATCCAGGTGCCCTCATGGGGATGAACAAGAGCTAACAAGAGCTAACTGAACGCAGACTTCCCCCAGCTTTCACACCAATGCATCTTGGGACAGCCAACCAAAACCATTTTAAACTCAGTTCAGTTTCAATCCAAGACATTATTGTTATGTTAAAAAGTACATGAAATTCCTTTTGGACAAATGCCCCTATCCTGCCACCACTTTTTCATTCGTTATGGAATAAATAATTATCTAATTTACTCAATTAATGAAATATTCGCTTTGTAAACATTTGAAGTTGTGGCAGATACGGAATCTTTCCATCCTTTTTCCGGTGTGCATTTCATCTGAAACTTTTTGTGGGTTCGCGAAAAGACCTTAAAATAACAAAAGGCGTGCAGTTGTCTTCAAACTATTTTTTGATTTCTTGGTAATATTTACAGG
The DNA here is from genome assembly GCF_902459465.1 of Asterias rubens. NCBI lineage: Eukaryota > Metazoa > Echinodermata > Asteroidea > Forcipulatida > Asteriidae > Asterias > Asterias rubens. Next base: position 11,275,834 of record NC_047079.1, read on the forward strand.
TGTTAATAGCAGGATTTTTGGTTGGTACTGATGGCATCTTTTTTCTCCACTTCCTCTACATCCGATGTTCTTTTTCTTCATATGAACCTGAAAGAATCCCTTACAGTGAGTTGTTCTTTACATTCCATTCCATTCATTCCCTTTGAATTTTATCTCTAGAATCATTGTACAGACTTGATTTATTCCTTATTTTTTAACATAAACAAGTATAGAGGTACTGAAGCATAACTATATAAGTAACTGTTAAAAAAGAAATTGTGGAGTAAAATGATTAACGTATCTCTTATCATGTTCACCTGCTACTAGCAATATACAACCCTACAGGAGAATGGAATAGTCCGGACAGACCAAAAGGCAAGCAGAATGGTAACCGTACCCGCATCATGTGTATATTAATGGCATGGCTACCAGCGATGGTGTATCTCCCACTTGCATCATCTCCATGGCAACAAGGAAGAGTTCAAACATTTGGCACAGGGAGAAATCTGTTGATGGTGTCAGAGGTAAGATAATTTGTTGCATTTTTTTAATACAAATAAAGAAACACATTTTTAGTTTTTATGTGTAACAGGATAGGGTGTGGGGTGGCTCCGCTCAGACTTTGCCCCCCCATCCCCAACACCTGGCACCTCAAATGAGATTGAAAATGACAAAACCTGTATACAAATACTTAAAAAAAGTAGCATCTTTCCAGTTAAATTTTCTTTAGTTTCCTTGTAGCCCAATTCACTCTCTAAATGTAAAGAGTGAAAACATCACTCTTTACATATTGAGTGGTCCCTCAAATGGCTCTTCAAAAAGAGTGGTGGTTATTCACTCTTTTAGAGAGGTTTTACCCCATGACAGAGTGAAAAATCACTCAAAAAGTTGCAAACTTAAATCTAAAAGAGTGGAAGACCACTCAAAAAAACACTTGTCCCTCATATGGCTCTTCAAATAGTGCTTTTTCACACTTTGCACTTAAACAGCACAAGTTGCCTTGTCTTGGGCAATTTTTCTTTTAAAAAAATCTGTATAAGTATAATTTGTCCTTTTTGTATTTTCTTTTTTTTAAATTCAGTCAGCCGTGGACAACTTTGGTTACACACTTGGTATCTTTGCAGTGATTGGTTACTCACTTGCTAAAGTTCCACTTATAAAAGATGGGGTAAGTATCGGGTAGTCATTGGAAAAAGTACCCCTATTTTATTGATGAACATACTTAGTGTCTCGAGCAATATTACACCAAAGTTCTGGCTGTCTGTTGTCTAATGGTAGCAGTGATGATGGCCAAACGTTATGTTAATCTGGAGGTCGCAGGTTCAAATCCCATTCTAGTCAATTTTGTTTTCCTTTGTTTACTTAGGAATTGAATTAAATTTACCCAGTGCCCAGTCAGCTCCCTTGTGGTTTATTAATAAACATTTGATACAAAAAGTTGCATCCCCCCCTAACCCCTAAGGTGATCCCGTTACTGCCGCTTCCCAGATTGTAGTAGGGACTTTTCGTTTTCGGCGACGGATGGTTCTGCGACGGTTGTTCAGCTAAACGTTGTCGTTTTCAGCACAACGAAGATTCATCCCAAGTACTGTCGTAGAAATTGAGGGACGACCGTCCTCAAAGCCGACGCATGCACAGATGACGCCAAATATCATCTTTACCGTCGTAGAACCATCCGTCGTTGAAAACGAAAAGTCCCTATTATAAACTTGGGTGCGACCCCTGGCTATACAGCAGTTACAGGTTGAATTGGGTCTGACTTGCACCCTAAACAAAGATGTCGGCAATGCAGGAAAAGCCAATCTTCGGGCTTGATAGGTCAGTTGGTAGAGCACTGGCACATTAGGTCATTGGTTCAAATCCCATTCTAGGCAATTTTCCTTTGTACACCCAAAAAGTGAAAGAAATGTTATTATAACAATTGTTAATTGTTTGCGTCTCATTTCAGCTTCGACAGTGTGAATATCTACTTCTTCATTTTCACGTCAACACTTTTGCTGTTTTGGCCAACATTTGCTACGTACTTTCCATCGTAATGTTCAGCCAGAATCTTGCCTTCTTGATAAACGCATTACCGTGGTTACTCATTTGGTAGGAACTCTTTTCAATCTCTTCTGTTTTCAAATACTATTTTGTTTATATTCTATGTTATTAGTTCTTACTACTAAACATCAAAATTACTCCACAAGCAATTACCTTTATTTTTTAACATTGTTATGGAAATCATCATATCCCAAGAAATAGTCAGTGTCGGTTTTTAAAGACACAAGTTTTCCTTTTCATGCCAAGGTTGCATTACATAATTGTCGTTATTAAAAAAGGAGAGGTCGTGTAGCCTTGACACTTCATGAAATTTGTGACCAGGGGTCAATTTCACCAAGAGAATTAGGACTAGTCTTATCTTGAGTTAGGACGAGTTATTCTTCCTAACTTAGGACTACCCTTTCGTTTTTAATATTATCTCCTAGTATAGGACTAGTCCTAATTCTTTTGAAATCGACCCCTTGACTAATATTGTATATAAAAAAAATTAGTTGAGTGGCCTGACATTGGACTTTAACAGATCCTCAAAAAAAAAAAATTGGTCGAAATGCAGGCCACTATTTGTTTGTCATTTTTACCATAGGTCCTTCTGGTTGGTAAGCATTTTACAACAGCTAATACTATTTTTCAACTAAAAATTTACCACTGGTTTTGTACACAAGGTGTCATTTTGTGGTATCAGTGCGGTTTATGGCACTGCTTGGATGGGTTATTGAAAGCAAGTTTGTGTTTATTCACCGTTATCAGAAATCATTTCAGTTTTCTTTGTTTTATTTTGTCTTTGCAGTGGCTTTGGCATGGTGTTTGATCTTATTGTATCCTTACATACAAAATCCAATTCTTATAATTTAGATTTTTTGGCAATCTTTGTTGTGTACTGTTGAAAAGCTGCCCAAGATTTTTCAGTAGCCAACACTCAAAGGTGCTCTTTCTTTCCTTATTAGCTTTATTGATTTCTACTGGGACATTTTACTCCTGTCCCACTCCTGAGTTGAAGAAGAAGCATCCCATCGTACTATTTTGTCTAGTTTTATTTTTTTTCTTTCTTACTTTTGTTTTTGTTTCATGCAGTTTTTAAAAAGCTTTTAAATCTATCCAGTCAAAGATTGGGGTTTTCCCAATGAAGCAATTTTGTGTTTGTTTTACTTTCTCTATTTTTGTTTTTAGTTTCTGTTGTTTATAATCTTTAAAAAAAAGGGGGAGCTTGACCCTAAACACGGGTGACACCCAAAAAGAGACAAATCCTTAATGAAGGGTTCCGATAGATACTTTACCTCATAGCTCGTCACCATCGGCAGATCAACCGGCAGAAAGTAGCGGCTCGCTGGGAGCAAGACCGAGATCGTAGAGTAGCTGACTATGAAGACGGTCATGAAGATGGTTTAGAAGATGAGGAGGATGTTTGGGCTTCTAGGCAGGAGCCACGCCTTGCTGCCATCAACGAGGACGAAGAAGATGAACACCAGAGTGAAGATGAGGTACGTAGAAATTCAACTCCTTTCTCCGAAATCCGCGAAGTCGTCATTTCTTTCCCCAATCTTCAAGGCCCTATTTCATAGAGCTGTTGAAACAAAGAATACATTGGTTAACAATTTTCTGCTGAGCAGTAATGTGCAGGATACCAGTCACAGATAGTAATTGTGGCATGGTAGTTTGGTAACCTTATTCTGGTAAGCATAGTTTTGTTATGCTTAGTTACTTTTTGTGCTTATAAAAAGCAGCTCTAAGAAATTGGGCCCTGGTATCGAGTTCTGGGGTTCCTGACAGAAATTAAATAGAACTTTGTTTCTCCCTTTTTATTGGCTTTTGTTTTCCTTCTCTGAGATTTGTTTTAGTTGTTTAAAGATAATAGCAAATTTACTTTGTTATCCTTCTGGTATTGAAATGATTTCAAGTGTTCTAGAAATAAAATGAAATGAAAAGTGTGAAAAGAGCAGCCAAAGTTTTCATAGTATTTCCAGGGATTTTGTTGTGATCTGAAAAATTATTATTTCACTGCATCTCAAGCCAGATTTTCATTGTTTGATCAAAAGTGAATGCCTCAATCTGTCCAATGCAATGACAAACGCTGTGAACGGCCTGGATGTGATTTTCCTCAAAAATGGTAAGGTGACTCACTTGGATGTGATATATCCTTATCGGTATCACATCACAGTGAGCCACCTTACCATTTTTGTAGAGAAATCACACCAAGGACGTTCACAGTGAAAGTTTTCACTCATTTTCATTTGAAATCCTGATTATCCCTTACAGAGACTCCGGAGCACACATATCGACATGAATGATCCACACTCTGACAGGCAAGAACATCTTGCAAGACAGTACTCTGGAGTGGATGAAGGTCAAAGGTCACCTCTTCAGGCTATACCCCCTCCGCCTGATCACCCAAGAGGTGGGCGGAGACAGAAAGCACAACCCAAACCCGATGTGGAGAATTTTGGTGACGAGTTAGAGGTGAGTAACATGAAATTTCAGATCTGATTTCAAACTATCGGGGAAAAACACAAAGGCTGTGGCTGAGTTTGAGTGTGGATATACCTTTTGTAGTTACTTCAAAAATGAATGACCATGAAAACGTACTTGGTAAGTAGCACTGCACCTGTTAATGATGTTTGTCACAGCTTACCCCACAAGGCACCCATGACCGAAAGACAATCTATGCAAACTCAAATAAGTATAGACAAGTGACACAAGAGTTACATATTTACAATAAATAATTACAAGTTTAATATTCTCTCCAACCTTCACTAAAAAGTTTGGTCTATCTCACAAATCAACATTAAATGAAAACCACATCAATTAAATATCTAATACTTTTATTACGACCTGTTCCAAAAAAGGCCTTCTCAAACAAATTCAGAAAGGTTTTAAATAAAACAGAATGTGTCCGCCGACACAAACCTCAATTCAATTCAAGGAGACCATTTGACTGGATATTGTAAACCTCAGTTTAACAGTCACTTTGATTATATGGCGCCTCTTATGCACAACTATGCCCTCGATCAAAATTTGGAAGTACTTAAAATGTTTACAATTACAGAAATCCCAAATCCCTCTGGTAGAGTATTCACTGCTTTAAGCTTGGTAAGCGTTTTTGTCACACACAAAGGAAAAGCAATGTTCTGCTATGAACTTAGGACAGATTTTACTCCCCAAAATTATGTACAACTTCCTTCAAAGGAGTGACACTGGCGTTGATAAATACACACTTTTGATATATAGGTTTTGATCACTCAAAGTCAACGATAATAAGTAATAACGGTAATAACAGTAGTGTCTTTTGGACTATACTTTCTGCATAAATAAATCTCACATTAGAGGTATACAGATATACAATAATAAGCGAAAAAACAGTCCCAACGGATAATAGGCGTCCAGTTTCCACTCCACAAAGATTTAAGCTAGAAAATCCCAGCTTCCACACAGTAAACTCATATAAACGTGTTGTGGTTCCAGTCGCTGCGAAACCAGTCACAAAGTTCAAAGTTCATATCACAAAGTTGTTGCGCCCTCTGCTGTTCATGTAGCAACCCAATTCATTGGACACGGGACGTCTTATCATCGGCCAACACTCAGTCTGGCGTTTCTTCTTGGATTCCAAAACACTCACACCCAGGGGTGAAACCTATCTATTTGTTGGGAAAAGTAAGCCACAATCATCTAATAAATTTGTCCAACAAATGAATGAAAAACTGCTGAAAGTTTTCCATGAACCTTCAATTAACTTTCTTACACAAAAATTTGTGAACATTTCCAAAGTACAAAACACTAGTGAATTAAATGAACATGCCTCTTGAATAAATGTAATAAGCACCGAAAATAGCCATGACTTGCATTTTTCAAACCACATTGATTTAAAACTATATCAACTTCTTCTTGGAACAAAACAATAGAATCATGCACTTGATTTTAGTAAAGTTTGAAATGCAGTAAGCATGCAATAAAAATAAGAAATTTACTTATGGTTTCCATAAGGGTGTAGCCCTTAAAGTTCAGCTCTCAGTAGTGTTGTCTCATCACTCCAACCAATTTCCCTTAAAATATATAGCAGCCTGAAAATCTGCTGTGATTTTAGCAATGGCGCACAATCACATAGATTTGTAGAGACTAACACCCAGTGCAATTTGTCTGACAATAAATCAACAAGGATCACATCCTCTCTCTATCTAAGACGCTGCTAGAATGACCTCCCTCTATCCAACACACAGCTAGCATACACTCACTCTCCCTGACCGCACCCATCTACTCAACATACCTCACAATGCCACCCATTCAAAACTTCATACTTGACCGGAACATAATGCACTAAGGAATTTCTGGGGGTGACTTACCACTGCAGACCCAAATAAGGCAAAGCATTTAAATATAACAAAGGCACTGAATAACTACCTACTGATAGAATATTCATGGGGTACAGAGAACTTTGATTAAACTCACAGCTACTAAATTTATGTGTCTCCATGATATTAAATTCTGACAATGTTTAACATTTTTTGAGAAATGATTACCTTAAATTATTATTACAAAAAAATTATTACTATACTTTCTTATACCAGTGGGATTTATCTGACATGGCAAAGACGTACAAAGATGAAGAAGAAGAAGAAGATGATGAGGATCCGGAGGAGGAATATGAGGATGTAGAATGGGATGAAGAACTCATCCTTAGAGAGGTCGAAGCCGAGCTTAGACGTAGAGAAGGAATGGACACGGAGGGTGATGAGGTCGGAAGTCAAGGCTCGGACATTTCACTAGAGTCGCTGGAGTTTGAAGAAATTGAAATTGAAGATGCAATGGCGACCAATAGAACAGATGACTGGTATGAAGGACAAAATCTTCCAAGATAATTTTCAAATGTCCAGGGCCCCATTTCATGAAGCTGTTAAGCAGGAAAACAATGCTTGATAAATTGCATTGCTAAGCAAAAAATAAGTGGGGCACCAGTCACAGCCATGTAAACAATGTAATTTTGGTTGGTTACCTGTTTGCAAGTTTTGTTTTGGCTTTTTGAAATTGAGCCCAGATGATTTGAAAGCTTTCTTTATTAAGGTGTGTAATGTTTCAAGATTTTTCTTGATTGGGGCGACAATGTAAACATCTGACGAGCAATACTTTTTTGCTTAACAGGTTTTGTGCTTACTGGCTTTACTGTGTATCTACGTGCCAGGTAGAGTTTGGTCTATAGAGGGCTGTCTTTCTTTGTGGTTATCTTTACACTGATGTGTGAGTCCTGTGAATAAGAATTAATCTACACTGTGCTCTGATGGGATTTGAACCAAGTATATATATATTTTTTTTCATTTGAGTTTCTTAAAAACTTGGCATCATCTGAGTTTGTGAACATTAATACTCTATTTTCATTATTCAAACGATTTATTTCACAAAATGTTGTAAAAAAAAACATGGGAATTGTAAGGTGAAAGAGGTAATGTTAACATTGGACACAAACATTGTAAGTTTAGCAATTTTTATAATTTTCAGATTATTATACTTTGTAATGTTTGCAGAAACTTCAAGGGTACCTAATTAGAGTGCCAAAAGGTTAATTAGCAATAGCTTTGAAAAGAATATAAAATATTATATAACACCCAAGCAGATCCTTGCCATTTGATTGGAGGATTGTCCGTCACGTGATAGCAAATAAAAGTACCATTGCACGCTGAGTCACTCGCCGTGCTTTTTCGTTCCATCTGAAAAGTACCATTGCACGCTGGCACGCTGCCAGCGTGCAATGGTACTTTTCGGATGGAACGAAAAAGCTGAGTAAAAACATCACTGCGTGCGCGTGTCTTTGGTAACGCAGCAGGTGTTACTGCAAGAAGGCATAGTAAAATTATTAGCATTCGGCTTCTACAGTTGAAATTGTTTGTTTTGAAAGTTGTTTCTTTCAATCAAAATGACAAAGTTCTACTTGGATGTTATATAAAACAAATAATGAATGTTTTTCATTCGTGCAATGGTGCGAATATGTTCATTCGTTGAAAGCTGGAATGTTCCATTCAACTCGGCTCCGCCTCGTTGAATAGAACATTCCATCTTTCAACTCATGAACATATTCGCACCATTGCACTCATAAACATTCATTATGTGTATATTATTCTTAAGTTCATTACTGAATTTTTAGAGGAGAAATTAATTGTATATTGTTTAATCAAACCATGATAACTGTATGAAATATTAGTCTTGTAACTTTTTAATAACAGTATATGAATATTCATTATTAACATAATTAATTGTACTATATTTTAATTTTATAAAGATGCATTATTTTTGTATATTGCACTCTTGCTGGGTGAAGCTTTAATAAAGTCAAACTATTGGAACCATCAATTTCAGAATTTTTTTTTGTACAAGTGCCGTTTCATGTTGTATTGTCTTGTGATACTTAAAACTCACTGACACTTTTTTATAAAATAGTTTTTAAAAGGTGACAAAAACCACCCCTTTAACGGTTCAAATAGCTTCATTTTGCAGACCTACTGGGTCCACTGTCAAAAGCCTGTAAGCAATACAAACTTGCTAAGCACACAATCCATGCTTAGCAGAAACAGGGTATGCCATAAAGTTGACACGGTTGTGACTGGTGTTCCATTAATTATTTTGATAAACGAAGATATCTTTTGCTAAGCAGCATTGTCTGATGAACAGTTAACGAAATTAAAAAAAGGGGGGGGGGGGTCAGCCGCACTTGTAAAAATAAAATGAAATCACTACACCAAATTGATCTAAAGAGGGCGCACTCACATTTTTCATTTGTGGGGGAGGGGGGAGGGGGTAAAACATTTGTTTTTGAACTAAAAGTTCTGCAATTTTCAAACCGCTACTGATTAGCACGGCGAAAAGCATACAGCCTAAATTAAACTGTGCTTAAAACAAACTTATAATAAATTTGTGCAGTGGTGATCCCCGCCCATCCCACGCATGAGCAATTTAAACAATAACATTAATTAAAAAAAAAAAAAAAAAAGTTCTAACGTAGGGCCAAATTTCATGAGGCCTGTGAGCCCTGAAAGCCGGCTAAGCACAGGAACATCTTACTTAGCGAGGAAAAGGGCCCATAGTTTATGCTTTCTTTGCTTATTACAACAATTTCTCTGATTTGTGGTCAATAGTTTTTTTTTCCAACCAAAAATCAGAGGCATGCGGGTTTCAAACATTATGGCAAGACGATAAGTTTCACACTGGAGAATTCTTATATCCATTTATTTAGTTTCTTGCGTAAGTTTCAGATGCAATTGTGTCCGCCATGCAATACTTTCTGCTCCGGACACTTTTGCATATGCAATCGTGTCCGGGGCTATCATGACTGTACATATATGTGCGCGCGTAAGCGAGCATGCATGCACTGAACCTACGTACGTATATGCAGCATGAATATTCACGTATTTTGTACCCAACGGCCAAAAATTTTCCATGTCATTCATGACAGGCACTTAGCTTGTAAAAAATGGCTTCCTTGCTCTATGCGTCGACCAAGCTAGGGCGTTTAAATTACTGCAAGGACCGTTTTGCCCGGGGCGGACACAACTGCATATGCAAATGTGTCCGGGCGGACACAATTGCATATGCAGCAGCGTCCGGGCGGACATGATTGCATATCAAAACCGTCCGGCGGACATTATTGCATATGCAATAATGTCCTCCGGGTAGTATTGCAGGACATAATTGCACGCGACACCGTCTGCATAAGACCATTTTTATATGGAGTGCGCCCTCTGTATGTCAATTTTAGATAGGTAGTGAAGGAGGGAATTTTGACGTGTGGGTCATCTTTGATATTTTCATCTGCAAACTTCAGGCAAAATATCTCCTTCGAGCCCATCAATAGGATTAATGTCAATGAGGCTGTTCGAGAGAGGCTGACCGGAGATATCAAGGTATGTGTTAGGGTGATATACTGAGAAATACGCATTTCCTGATTTAAAAAACAGATCGCTCATTATTATTTGAAATTCAATAAATAACACATCGGTACGATATATTTTCTTCATTCATGCAACTCGAGAAAAACTGCCTTTTTGATTACGACAGTGCTAAAAATGCTCAAAATGGTAAATTCCTATAATAGGTTAACCCAGTTTTCCCGGGATTTGCTCACTAGATTGAACAGTAACACCGTTCTATTCATCTGCCACTGGATCGAATTTCTAACTAAACGAAAAAAAAATCTCTTTCCAGAGATATAAGAATGATTTTGATTGGTCCAGAGAAATAAATGGAATGTTTTGATCCAATCGTTGAGATCCTTTCATCCTACACGAAGACATGACCGTGTAGGCCTAATGAAGTATAGTCTGGTTCCAATTGTTTCCCGTATGCAGGCAACGGACATGCTTGATGTACTGGGAACTAGCTCGTAGTCGTTCACGCTGACACCCGTCCAATTCAAACCAAACGTGACTCTGGTTCTAGTCAAAAATAACGCTTAAATCTAAGATTATGTGGGAAGTGAAGAGATTTTATAAAAGGGGATATGTTCCGGTTCTTCTTTTGATCACTGCCATCAGTTAAATCCGTCTAAATATTCAGCAATTAAGTGTAACAAATCGAAGCCTTCCCATTGAATCTCCTCAATTCAATTAAATTCAATTCAATTTAACTAATTATTTGTTTTGCAGGCCTTTATCTCTCTACAGGTTTGTAAATAACTAGTTATTTGTTTACGGTTTTTTTCTTAAATTAATTACTGGTTTGTAATTAACTTATAAAATTTGTTTGCAGGTTTTATGTTGCTCTTTACAGGTTTGTAAATAACTTATTATTTTTTTTGCAGGTTTTATGTTTCTCTTTACAGGTTTGTGAATGGTTTGTAAATAATTTATTAATTTTGTTTGCAGGTTTTATGTTTCTCTTTACAGGTTTGTAAATGGTTTGTAAATAATTTATTAATTTTGTTTGCAGGTTTTATGTTTCTCTTTACAGGTTTGTAAATGGTTTGTTAATAACTTATTAATTTTGTTTGCAGGTTTTATGTTTCTCTTTACAGGTTTGTAAATAACTTATTAATTTGTTTGCAGGTTTTATGTTTCTCTTTACAGGTTTGTAAATAACTTATACAATTTTTTTTGCAGGTTTTATGTTTCTCTTTACAGGTTTGTAAATAACTTATAAATTTTGTTTGCAGGTTTTATGTTTCTCTTTACAGGTTTGTAAATAACTTATACAATTTTTTTTGCAGGTTTTATGTTTCTCTTTACAGGTTTGTAAATAACTTATACATTTTTTTTGCAGGTTTTATGTTTCTCTTTACAGGTTTGTAAATAACTTATACATTTTTTTTGCAGGTTTTATGTTTCTCTTTACAGGTTTGTAAATAACTTATTAATTTTGTTTTGCAGGTTTTATGTTTCTCTTTACAGGTTTGTAAATAACTTATTAATTTTTGTTTGCAGGTTTTATGTTTCTCTTTACAGGTTTGTAAATAACTTATTAATTTTGTTTACAGGTTTTATGTTTCTCTTTACAGGTTTGTAAATAACTTATAATTTTGTTTGCAGGTTTTATGTTTCTCTTTACAGGTTTGTAAATAACTTATAAATTCTGTTTGCAGGTTTTATGTTTCTCTTTACAGGTTTGTAAATAACATATAATTTTGTTTGCAGGTTTTATGTTTCTCTTTACAGGTTTGTAAATAACTTATTAATTTGTTTTGCAGGTTTTATGTTTCTCTTTACAGGTTTGTAAATAACTTATTAATTTTTTGCAGGTTTTATGTTTCTCTTTACAGGTTTGTAAATAACTTATAACATTTTTTTGCAGGTTTTATGTTTCTCTTTACAGGTTTGTAAATAACTTATAATTTTGTTTGCAGGTTTTATGTTTCTCTTTACAGGTTTGTAAATAACTTATAAATTTTGTTTGCAGGTTTTATGTTTCTCTTTACAGGTTTGTAAATAACATATAATTTTGTTTGCAGGTTTTATGTTTCTCTTTACAGGTTTGTAAATAACTTATTAATTTGTTTTGCAGGTTTTATGTTTCTCTTTACAGGTTTGTAAATAACTTATTAATTTTTTTGCAGGTTTTATGTTTCTCTTTACAGGTTTGTAAATAACTTATAAAATTTTTTTGCAGGTTTTATGTTTCTCTTTACAGGTTTGTAATAACTTATAATTTGTTTGCAGGTTTTATGTTTCTCTTTACAGGTTTGTAAATAACTTATAAATTTTGTTTGCAGGTTTTATGTTTCTCTTTACAGGTTTGTAAATAACTTATTAATTTTTTTTGCAGGTTTTATGTTTCTCTTTACAGGTTTGTAAATAACTTATAATTTTTTTGCAGGTTTTATGTTTCTCTTTACAGGTTTGTAAATAACTTGTACATTTTTTTTGCAGGTTTTCTGTTTCTCTTTACAGGTTTGTAAATAACTTATTAATTTTGTTTTGCAGGTTTTATGTTTCTCTTTACAGGTTTGTAAATAACTTATTAATTTTGTTTGCAGGTTTTATGTTTCTCTTTACAGGTTTGTAAATAACTTATTAATTTTGTTTGCAGGTTTTATGTTTCTCTTTACAGGTTTGTAAATAACTTATTAATTTTGTTTTGCAGGTTTTATGTTTCTCTTTACAGGTTTGTAAATAACTTATTAATTTTGTTTTGCAGGTTTTATGTTTCTCTTCACAGGTTTGTAAATAACTTATTAATTTTTTTGCAGGTTTTATGTTTCTCTTTACAGGTTTGTAAATAACTTATTAATTTTTTTGCAGGTATTATGTTTCTCTTTACAGGTTTGTAAATAACCTATTAATTTTGTTTTGCAGGTTTTATGTTTCTCTTTACAGGTTTGTAAATAACTTATTAATTTTTTTTGCAGGTTTTATGTTTCTCTTTACAGGTTTGTAAATAACTTAATTTCTTTGCAGGTTTTATGTTTCTCTTTACAGGTTTGTAAATAACTTATAATTTTTTTTTGCAGGTTTTATGTTTCTCTTTACAGGTTTGTAAATAATTTATAAATTTTTTTTGCAGGTTTTATGTTTCTCTTTACAGGTTTGTAAATAACTTATACATTTTGTTTGCAGGTTTTATGTTTCTCTTTACAGGTTTGTAAATAACTTATTAATTTTGTTTTGCAGGTTTTATGTTTCTCTTTACAGGTTTGTAAATAACTTATTAATTTTTGTTTGCAGGTTTTATGTTTCTCTTTACAGGTTTGAAAATAACTTATACATTTTGTTTGCAGGTTTTATGCTTCTCTTTACAGGTTTGTAAATAACTTATAATTTTTTTTGGCAGGTTTTATGTTTCTCTTTACAGGTTTGTAAATAACTCATAATTTTGTTTGCAGGTTTAATGTTTCTCTTTACAGAATTGTAAATAACTTATTAATTTGTTTTGCAGGTTTTATGTTTCTCTTTACAGGTTTGTAAATAACTTATTAATTTTTTTGCAGGTTTTATGTTTCTCTTTACAGGTTTGTAAATAACTTATAAATTTTGTTTGCAGGTTTTATGTTTCTCTTTACAGGTTTGTAAATAACTTATTAATTTTGTTTTGCAGGTTTTATGTTTCTCTTCACAGGTTTGTAAATAACTTATTAATTTTTATGCAGGTTTTATGTTTCTCTTTACAGGTTTGTAAATAACTTATTAATTTTTTTGCAGGTATTATGTTTCTCTTTACAGGTTTGTAAATAACCTATTAATTTTGTTTTGCAGGTTTTATGTTTCTCTGTACAGGTTTGGAAAGAAGCAATTATAGTGACGTGTCTTGCTCAGGGACACAAGTGTCACGACAGGGATTCGAACCCATCTACCCTACTCATTGTATAACTGTCGGTACACAAATGCAAGTTGTCCCTAGATATCTTTGTTTGGGGTGCAAGCCTGTGTATTTTTCAACTCATAAACCACAAGGGTAACTGATTGGGCACATTTTAAAATAACTTGGGGTTGAACAAAGAAAAATTCAAAACAGCGGGATTTGAACCAACGACCTCGGGATTAATGTGCCAATGCTCTTCGCTGAGCTTTCTAGCCCTTTGTGTGCGGCCTTCCTATGTCAGTATCTATGTATTTTGTTACACTTGTCGCCTTATTTGTCTATGCTTACTTAGTTGCCCTTGTTGTAACATTTTGTTAGTAAATAAACTCAATCTGTCTTCTCTCGTTTTGTTTCTAGGATGCTAGTGGACAGTACATTGAGGAACTGGCATTCGAGTTGGATCTTTACCGTAGTCATGGAGACTCACTCTGACCCGAGTAGCATACTCAGTATTGGCCTATAGACCTTTCTAATGCAATTTGCAACGTCACAGCCATGAGTTCTTGCCAAACGAGGTTGGAAATTTATTGAAAGCCAAAAATGCAAACCAAAAAATGGATAACCATACTTGAAAACAATTTTACACAAATTCATAAGTATTTTGAATTTGTTGGAAACAATGCAACACAGTCATAAAGAGGAAGCTCATGAATCTATACAGAAAAGGTTGAATTTGGTCACAATTTTGTTAAACACGATTGATTGTTTTGCTAAGCTGGTCATGCCTGTGCCAACCGGCGCACTTTGTTTGTCAACAATGCAAAGTCTTTAGACCCATTGCATATATGACGTCACACTCTCAAGAAGCGCCATCCATCCATGAGGCCAAAAGGAGGCAAATCATTGGACGATTGCTGTTCTTTGTGCGTTAAAACTATGCGCATCAACTCAACGTACTTGTAGTGTTTCGCGCTAAGCAAGTTTCAGACTATTTTTTTGTTTATAATGACTCTCACCCCTGAATTTTATATGAGATTGACAATAATATTATAAATAAATTTTCACTGTTGCACAAAATGGCTCAAAGTTTAATTTATTTTAGATTCAAATAGATAGATTGTAATTTTATTTATCTTTGTGTTTACAGAAAGAATATGATTTTTAAATAAAAAAAAGTTTTCATTGAAGATGTGTCTCGTGCTTCAAATTTGTTTAAATAGGGGTACTCTGTCAGATAAACAATGAAACCGTCCAATGACGATTGTCCAATGAGGGTAACTTTGTTACGCTAGTTAGCTGCTTAAAGGCACTGGACACTATTGGTAATTGTTGGCATACAACAAATTATTTGGTACCAAGCAATGGAGAACTGTTGATTGATGGCATTGTGAGAAACAGCTCCCTCTAGTTTTTGAGAAAGAAGTAATTTCTCACTCAAATATTTAAATTGAATAAGATACCTCAGCTAAGGTCCCGAATTCAAGATGCATGAAAGCACACAACTTGCGTGATAAGGGTGTTTTCTCTAATTTGGAAGAGCCCAAATTTTCACAGGTCTTTTGTCTTATATGCATAATTATTACTAAAGGTGTCCGTGTCTTTAAAGCCTGGGCCCACTTGCATAGAGCAGATTGAGCACACAAAGGAGCTTAGCACAAAGTAATTATGATTACATGAAAAGAGTTGCCATCCAAAATAGCATGTCAAAATGTATAATGGTATCGTGCTCCTTTTTGCTTAGCAGAAAATTGATAAGCAATAATTATTTCCTGCTTAAGCAGCTCTAAGATATTGCCCCCCCCCCCCCCGGATGGCAAAATCACATGCTGCAAAAGACACATCAAGTACTTCGGCCGGGTGGGCCAACGCATTCCGAAATAAACCTTATACTATAGGTAGTGAAGCACACTTCACTTTTCGTCACCCAGATAAGGCCACATAAAAAAAAATTGTTGATCGTCCCCGCCCGACCGTTCAAAACCCCCGACCCCATTTTTTTCTTTTTTTCGCCCATGTCTGGATATCTCTTTATACTTTTACTGCCCAGATTTGTCAGCTAATATTTTTTTCAAAATGTACAGGTTTGAAAAGATGTTTAAAGAAGGTTTTTATTCATGTTAGCAAAGCAAGAACAATTCTTCAAATATTTACTTGGGCTACACTGAGTGCTTAGTTGTTTGAAAAAAGTTTACAGAAAATGTCATCTAGGAGTTAAATTTGTTTGACAAAACTATTGAAAACATCAAAAACACACAAACCCTTTGTTTTATAGTGATTGTGATGATTTCTTTATTCTTGATTTCATATTTGGCATGTCACCAAAAAAAAAAAAAAAAAATCCCTCCCTCATCTGCAAAAAAAGGACGATCAACAATTTTGTTTTATGTGGCCTAATACTATAGGTAGTGAAGCACAATTCACTTTTCGTCACCCAGATAATATGTTGCCATTTTGCCAGTTGGTCTTAGTCTTGGTTGGACCTTGTCTTCTCTCTTAAAGTAAAAGAGTGAAAAAGTACTCTTTCAAGAGCCATATGAAGGACAACTCATTTTTGAGTGGTCTTCCACTCTTTTAGATTGAAGTTTGCATCTTTTTGAGTGATTGATCACTCTGTCCTGGAGTGAAACCCCTCTAAAAGAATGAAATAACCACCACTCTTTTTGAAGAGCCATATGAAGGACAACTCGAAATGTAAAGAGTAGTGTTTTTCACTCTTTTACATTTAGAGAGTTGGTCTCAGGTGTACCGGGCTCAATTTATATAGAGTTAGTTGCTTAAAATGGACACGTTGCGTTGGATCGGTCGAGTTAAAAGTGTTTGAAATTGCGTTGTTATGAAATGCACTATTTTGGTTAGAAAGATGTTTTAAAAGTAGAATAATATAATGATCCACACAAAGCAACTATAGGCTTCGAAATTGCGTGTTTTCCTTTTGCTCGGTGCGAATTAACATGGCCTGCGATTTTATTGAGTCAAAAACTTGTGGGCTACACTAATTTTGCGTGCCATGTTAGTTCACGACGTAGGCCTTTAAGGAAAACCATGCAGTTTCAAAGCATGTTTTAGTAAAACATCTTTCTAAAATTACCTTAGTATTTTATAACAATCGTTCTAAACGCTTTTCATAGACCATGGCTCGATCGATCCAAGGCAGAGTGTCCCTTTAATTAAGCAGGACATAATAAGCAGATCATTGTGTGCAGGCTAGTCACAAATTGTAGATAAATATAAATAATTGTTAAGCTTATTCTGGTAAAGCAAGTCATTGTGCTAAGCTACTGTTTGTGCTTAGCACCTCTATGAATCTGGGCCCATTTGTCTTGACGACAACACTGGCCCCAAACAAGAATTCGGTAAGCTGGGACCAACTTTCATAAATCAACAATTCTTAGGAACACAAACACGGCCCACAACTTCATGTGCAACCGGAATAAAGTTACCAGTAAACAATGTCATTGTACACTATGCGACTATCCTGTTTTTGTTTTTGTTTTTTTGGCAGATAAAGCAATATTAATATTGTTCTGTCTAAAGAAAGCAGTCCTATGAAATTGGGCCCAGGTAACAGGCCAAAGTTTCACACAAAGTTTATACTGTTGCCACTCACTTTTTGTATATTAAATAGTTGCTAAGCAGATAATTTCGTTTTGCTTTAAACAGCTTTAATGGAAACATAAAAAATCCCAACGCTAGCTAAATTATAATAACTCAAACGAAACTAATAGCCTATTATATGTCCATACACTTTATTATAATAAACCAACCGAGAATTTCAATGCTTGTTTTGCATTTCTGAAACTGCCTTTAAGAATTAACTACAAAAGTCTCAGAAAAAAAGTTTGGATGGGGCCCTTTTCGAATCAAAGGCTTTGGCTCAAGATTCGGCTTAGACTAGCTTGGCCCCCCCCCCCCCCAGTTCCTCATGTTTTGCATACGCACTAAATAGGATTAAACGAGAGGCCGGAGCCGGATGAAGTCAAATCCAAAGCCGAAGCCACCATTGGTTTCCAAAAAGGGCCTTTGTGTGATGTGCTATCGCCACAATTATTTGGAGTGCGCCCTCTGTAGCTTAGCTTTAGCCAGGTAGTAAACAGGAACATTATTTTTGACGTTGATCATGTCGATTTTTGTCATCTAAAAACTCAGGCAAAATGTCTCCTTCAAGACCATCCATGGGATTACTGTAAATGTGGCTGTTCATCAGAGGCTGACCGGACATATCAAGGTATGTTATAGAGTGATATATTAAGAAACACGCATTTCCTGATACTTTATGTTTGTAGTTTGCATGTTTTGGTTTTCACGAGAACACGATCCTTCTCACCGTACAGACTGGACCGGTGGTACCTGACCATTGTACGGCGGCAACCCTCTGGCCTGTGGTGGGTGATTGTACGTGGTGTACGTGTGTACAGATAGATACATACATATAAATTGACTGAAAACTTGAACTGATTAGTTGGCTCTGCTTAAACTTTACAGTAGATTTTCAACATATTGATCATCTATTTCAATCAAAGATTCCAACCAACCATAATAGACCAAACAGAGTTTTTAAAGGAGGTCCCACATGTTTTGTATTTTATATTATTATTAATTAACTTCTTCTTTTTTGTGGGAAATTTTAAAAACTTTGATTGAAATTTTACGAGTTTTTCTGATATTTTCATGCCAACTTAATTAAATTGCCGCGACTCAAGATTGGGATATAATACATGTTTTAGTTTACTTTTTCAAATAATTCTGTTTTTGCAATTGATCCACAATTTATTTTTGGTTCACATATTTCATAATTTGAGAAACACAATTTATTTTTTTAAGCAAATTAATTTGTTTACATTTTTGGCTGTGACTTATATTATTTAATTGTGATCTGTTTATCAATACATGTTTCAACACCATAATAGGTTGGTTTTACAGGGTTTTTTTAAATACAAAAACTACTTTTTTTTTATTTTTAAAAAGTTCTCTTTTTTAATTCTTTTCTTGTGTGTGACAGACACAACCTTTGTGGGGGCATTGATGCAATTTTTTTGGTCCTACCTCCATTAAAGGTCTAATGTGTTTTTAAGTTTTCTCTTTGGTTTAAATTATTTACATATTAACGAGAAACACCATTTTTTTCCTCAAACATAAGACCTTTAAAGTTGTGAGAATTGTTTTGTTTTTTTACAAATTTCTCATGTTTAAATTTTTTGACATAGTTTTTAAGGAACGCAATTTTTCAGGTCATTTGATACAAAGTTAGACAAATTGTTGGTCCTACCCCAAACATTAGACCTTTAAATTTATGAGAATTATTTTAAAGTTTCTCTCTTAGGGTTAAATTTGTTGACATAATTGATGAGAAACGCAATTTTTTTCCCAAGTCATTTGTACCTGGAGTAGATCTCATCATTCAAACACAGTCCCTCTTTCTTGCAGGAAAAAAAACTTAATGTTGTAGCACCTTGGGCATCACTGAGTGATGGATATGCACGCTTTATAAGAAGCCAATAATAATTATTTATTGTTATACTAAGTTGGAAAATTGCTGGTCTTGCCTCAAACATAAAGACGCTTAAATTTGTGAGAATTTTTAAAGGTTCTCTGTAGGTTTAAATTTTATGAGAAACACAATTTCTTTTCAGGTCATTTGATAAGAAAAGTTCTTGCCATGCCTCAAACATTTTATAGGGATTGAATGTTGTTTTGACATTGTTATATCATTTTCTTTTTTTTAGTGCAGATCTCATGTGGATTTTTGGAATCCAAATACAGCATGGATTTCCAACTCGACAAGCGACAAAACAACCCTGATTGGAAGAATAATGTGAAGGGGACATCTGACTCCTACACGGACAGCAATTTCTGATTTCTACATGGACATCAACATGTGTTCCTACATGGACAGCAACATCAAATTCCTCAGTATGGACAGTTATGATGGTTCAGACATGGACGGCAACGTTTGCTTCTTACATAGACAGCAACATCTGATTCTTAAATGGACAGCAACATCTGATTCCTACATGGGCAGCAATGTTTTATTCTTAAATGGACAGCAACATCTGATTGAAACATGGACAGGAACATCTGATATGTGAAGAAATTAATGGAACTTAAGTCAAGAACGCTCATCACAAACTTCCGTCATTCAGGGTTTTTGTTAAGAGCAGACAGTACACAGTTGAAGGACACGCTAAAAAGTTTCTTTTCTCATGTTTATTAAATCCTTGAAAAGTCCCAAACATTATATAATTCAGTGTTTAGTTATCCATTTCAAACTTGCATCATCGTATAGTGACACTGTGAACTTATGTGGTTTAAAACTTAAGAAATTGTACGGTTATTCAAGATCCATGTCACCAGTTTAGGCATCCACATCAAAAGATTTAAATTAAGTGGTATGCGCAAATACTTCTAAATACTTGAGGCCTACTGATGTAACTGCCAAAATTATTTAAAGTTAAGTTTAATACTGATCTTTGAAGTAACCGATGTTGTTTTTTTGTTTTAAAGATTCTTAATAAAAAAATGGTAACATTTAAGAATTATAATTTTTAGTTTCAGTGTAATAAATAAAAATGATACATTAATAATCTAAACCCGTTTTTGTCTGATTGTCATTATTTTGTTGTCAAGCCTGTATTTATTTGTTTAAAAAGATTTATTTGACTCCATAAAACGAAACAAACGTGCACATCAGGCAATCTTAGCTCATTCAAATTTTATTTAAAAAAACGACAAACGTAATAAATTATTTATTAAAACAAAACCGACAAACAAGTTTATGTTCCCTTGTGGCCGAGTAGGCATGATTGGTAGTCTTGATTCAAGACAATACTCTTGAGAAAGCGCCCTCTTCTGGCAATATTAATTATTTGCGGCACTATTAACAACATATTAATTATTATCGCCACAAGAGGGCGCTCTCTCGACGACTGATCCAGAGACTAATCGCTATTGCGTATATACGCGTATAATACATGTGCGCATCAATATTTCGTTCTAATGTTTATCACCTCAAAAATTTTTTTCTCCAACCCGGAAGACGCCATAGCCTAGCGGATAGGGAGACGGCTTCAAAGGACTACACTGGAGACATCTGTGCGGGTTCGAGCCCCGGCCAGGACACCACCCACATGGAGACACCAGAGGAACGCCCACGGACCCCGGACCACGACGAGGAGGCAACATGGCGGAGATACACCAGGGGGAGGCGTGGACCCGGAGAGAGAGAGAGAGAGGGGGGAGAGGTGGACCGGGCAGGAAGGAAAGTGGAGGCGAGATTTTTTTTTTAATTAAATTTTATTTAATTTTAATAAAAAAAAAAAAAAAAAGTCAAAATTAACGGTGAATGGTTTTCTTAAAATCGCCTGAAACGCACGCTCGTTAATTTTTTTCATTTTCCATTAAAGGAAATCCATAATTGTAAAAACTTGCAAAAATCACCACTAAATTTTGCTTTTTTAAATTTCATTTTCTTAAAATCGCCTGAAACGCATGCTCGTAAATTTTTTTGGAAATCAAATTTTTTTTTGGAAAAAAAACATGAAAATCACTGAAAATTACAAAAAATGAGAGTGAAAACATTTAAAACACCCTTAAAGCAGTGCGTGACACACTCCATGGTATCCTGTTAACATTCTACATGTAATAGGCATTCTGGTGACAAACAAACTTACAGGAAAGGGTCGTTTTAATAAATAATTGCTTAAAATTACTCTAAATTTGCACTTAGCATAAGTTGTACGTGCTATAATATAACTCTCTAATTTAACAATTAAATTGCACAGAACACACGTTCGTGACTTCTAACCTTAAAACTTCTTATTTTAAGTATTACAAAGTATGTACGCTCAACTTATAACTGTGAATTCCTAAGCTGGCATAATAATATTAAGAGTTTGGGGCCTTTATACACACATAAACTTGATAACTTATTAGCTAAGTGTATACATAATGTAGGCCTACCAGTAGTAGTGTGTGAAGATATTAGTCTGGCACCTACATTAAGAATTAGTGTTGTATTAGCACTAAGAGACTTGGA
Organism: Asterias rubens; assembly: GCF_902459465.1. NCBI lineage: Eukaryota > Metazoa > Echinodermata > Asteroidea > Forcipulatida > Asteriidae > Asterias > Asterias rubens. The sequence continues at coordinate 11,297,591 of NC_047079.1, forward strand.
ACCAGACTTCAAAAGATGGTGCAAAAATTGTACGGAAGCTTAGAAGGACCATCTGCATTGTCAAGTTTCCAAGTTAAATATATCAAAGAATCATAAAAAAATATGATAACTATTTATGTTGGGGTTCTCATGGATTTGCGGAATCTGGCTTTTAAGATAAAATGGTGGAAAGATACTGTACATTTACTTTCAGTACTAAGCAAACAACTTAATGGAAATGCAGATGTTCACTCTAAGTTTCCATATATTTGGATTCCGTTAAAACCAAAGGCCCTGCTCGGCTCGTACAATGTTTTGCAGATAAATATAATCACGTGTGATACAAATACATCACATTTACCACATATAATTATCAAACTAGGTATTTAGAACGTGTTTCAAACTCTTACATCTGTGTAAAGTTATGTTTTAAAACTGTACATGTTAGCCTATGTTGCATGAGTGTTCACTACACTGCTTTGGTATTCAGTACAAAATGTAAGTTGTAGCTAGTAGCCCTATATTTCTGCATTTCATTACCCATTCTTCAGGCCTGATGCTTCATTCTTGTAAGGGCAAGGCAGCTTTTATCATTAAAATGCCAGAGTCAGTGAGGGAAACTTGAATTAGTATACTCAATGGGCACCAAGGCAATGACTAAGACCGTGTGCATGGACGGCAATTGCTGCGTAACTTGTCTCTGCAAAGTATCAGGCCTGATGATTCAAAGGAGCTACAAAATGTACACAGCTCATAGTTAAGTTCATAGTTTTTGAAATAAATAACAACTTTGTTTCAGTTGTAAACAGTAAAGACTGATTGTCTGAGTGGTTTTATAAGAGTCCATGTAAACAGACCTTTTTACAATAAATAAAACTCCCTACGTGAGACATACCTTAACATCTTAGTATTGAATGAATCATGAAGAAGTTGAACTGAATTAGCTTGAGACACTGAGAAGATGACGTATTTGAAATTTGAGGCAGCATCTCGCATGCTCTCGTCAGTCAAGCTGGCGCATCTTTCATACCAAGGCTTGTCATCATCTTGAGTGTTCTATAAACAAAACATTCAAAGGACAAAATTAACGCATGAAATATATGTCAAGAGGTATTGCATATTATTGTATGACGTGTGTAATTCAGTTCATAGAAGGGGCTAATGATTGATGGTGGATACAGATTGGCAGAAGTGTCGTACATCCCAAGGGTGATCATATATTGGGGACGGGTCAAGAACGGCAGACAAATTTTGTGAATCTTTGGCACTGATACAGATTTGAAGTCGAAGGGGTAATAGTATTGGAGATGAGTCTAGATTAACAGACAAGTTGTGTGCAAATCTGGCATTGTACAATGGGCAATTAACATTGGTGCCAGCCTGGCATTGATAGAGATTTGAAGTCGAAGGGGTAATAGTATTGGAGATGAGTCTAGACAAGTTGTAAGCAAATCTGGCATTGTACAATGGGCAATTAACATTGGTGCCAGCCTGGCATTGATAGAAGTACATCACAGAATGGCACACAATCATTTGTGTACAGCCTGGGGGGGGAGCAATTCACACCACAAAATTTGGCAAAACGATGGGGAGAATTTGGATACAACTGGGGAGGTAGTGCTTTCTGCTATACCAGCCAGATAATGGATGATACCCAAGGCCAAGGCTACATCCTGAGGACTATTTCAGTCCCAGGAGTAGGTGGCATTGGCTCCTGGAAAAACAGTTAATTGTAGCCCATGCACACCTTGTCCAGTGCCTTTAAAGGCACTTGACACGTTTGGTAATTGTCAAAGACATGTCTTCTCACTTTGTGTATCCCATCATAAGCATAAACAAGCCTGTGAAAATTTGTGCTCGATTGGTCATCGAAATTGCGAGAAAATAATGAAAGAAAAAACACCCTTGTTGGACCGTTTGTGTGATTTCAGATAGGAATGAAAGACGTCTACCTAGAAGTCTATTAATATTTTAGTGAGAAGTTACCTCTTTCTCAAAAACTATGTCACTTAACAGGGAGTCGTTTCCCACAATGTTTTATACTATCAACAGCTCTCCAATGCTCGTTACCAAGTCAGTTTTTAAGTTAATATTTGTTTTGAGTAATTACCAAACGTGTACATTCCCTTTAACTTTCAAGTACAAGTTGATCTTATACTTATTGGGATTGAAAAAAGTTAGACAATTGGACGTACCTTTAAAATTCTAGCAGTGAAAAAGTAGCCAAGCTGAACTGAAGTAACCTGAACCAGTGAGGAGATGACGTATTCAAATTCTTGGTCATGCTGTTTGAGATCTCTTCAGATGAGTGCATCTTTCCATCATAATCTTGAGTGATCTATAAAGAGAAATAATAAAACCAATAACGCATGAGTTACATTTTAATCAAGCATGTGAACAAAATTACACGTAAATCACCAATCTGTGAGGAGAGGAATCTGGGCCCCCTCCCCCCTCCACTAAAAACTTTGCCCTGTGCTGCCTCTTGCCCCCAAAGTGCAATCATGAGGCAAATCCTTAGATGTACCCCCCCCCCTCCCACCCCCACATGAAAACAAAAAATAAACACAAATTCACAATAATAATATCTCATCATATGGCTTGCAATTCTTGAAATGGTTTTTCTTAATAGGGAATGAAGTAAAAGGGGTAAAATGTTGGGTGTGGGTCCTGAAATGGCAGAAAAGTGGGGTTCATATGGTTTTGATACATTTGAAGTAGAAGGGGTACACATTTGTGGCCAGGTCCTGAATGGCAGAAAAGTGGGGTGCACATTGGATTTATTCTGATTTGAAGTAAAATGGGTAAAATGTTTGGGGCGGGTCCTGAATGGCAGAAAAGTGGGGTGCGTATTGGATTTGTTCCAATTTGAAGTAAAAGGGGTAAACTGTTGGAGGTGGGTCCTGAATGGCAGAAAACTGGGTGGGTATTGGATTTATTCTGATTTGAAGTAAAAGGGGTAAAATGTTGGGGTGGGTCCTGAATGGCAGAAAAGTGGGGTGCGTATTGGATTTGTTCCAATTTGAAGTAAAAGGGGTAAACTGTTGGAGGTGGGTCTTGAATGGCAGAAAAGTGGGGTGCATATTGGATTTACCCTGATTTGAAGTAAAAAGGGGTAAAATATTGGGGGGGGTGTCCTGAATGGCAGAAAAATGGGGTGCGTATTGGATTTATTCTGATTTGAAGTAAAAGGGGTAAAATGTTGGAGGTGGGTCCTGAATGGCAGAAAAGTAGGGTGCATATTGGATTTATTCCAATTTGAACTAAAAGCCTGGGTAAAATGTTGGAAATGGGTCCTGAATGGCAGAAAAGTGGGGTGCATTTGGGATTAATTTAAAATTTGAAATAAAATGGATACTAGGGGCATATCCTGGGTGGCCAAAAAGTCTGGTGTATTTGGAATAAGTAGAAGGGGTAAACAGTCGATGGTGGTCTTAAATGGCATAAAGGTTGGGTGCATTTGGGATTGATTTGTTTGAAGGAAAATGGGTAATTCTTGGGGAGTGATTATGAGATTGATACAGATTTGAAGAAGAAGGGGTGGGCGGGGCGGGTCTAAAATGGCAGATTTTGTTTCCTACAAATATTGTGTGGAGTAAATACTCTTGGCCAACCCCAAGATCACCGCAAGTCCAAGAAACACAGAGCCTATAATTTTGGCAGATCCGGTTTCAAAACAAGAACTGTAGTGCGGTACGTGGTGTGTGCACAAAACGTGAAGGGCTAGGGGAAACAAGTTTTTTTTTCTTCAGATATCATGTAATCAATATGATGTTCGCGGTACAGTTCTACTTCTAGGACTAAAATAACATGCCAGATAAAAATCCATGTTAAACAGTGTTATAAGGTCGATATAACCCTACCTACTACACTAGTTTGTAAACTAACCACTCGCGAGATACCGTTCGCAGACGTTGTTGTTGTTGTTGTTGATTTATCAAATTCTTACTGAAGTGAAATGCAGGACACTTTGATCCCCAAACAACATAGCTTACAGTTGAGTACGAATACTGGAACTTACCCTGGGGGTGTAGGTTGATACTCCGGGTTTGATGAACATCCATTATGGTTATGAAATCGTATGGTCTTGCAATAAACATTGTCTGAAGTTGATCAGTTTATAATCCACGTGTTTCGTCAACGCCATGTTGACTGCATCGGGGTTTTCCCCACGCAATAATGACAGACTGTTAATTTTATGACTATAGAGGTCGCCCTTTCATTTTGTTTCAGCAACAGAATTGCACATGCGCATTCGGCGTCTACCAAAAGTGCAAAAAATGTCGTCTGCTCACATCGTCTTCCAAATCAAATGTTTTCAGCACAAAACATTTCATGTAAGTGCACGGTTTTTAATCCCAAAATATTTATATAGTGCAAATAGAATGTATAGCACATAATCTGACGTGTATTTCTTGAATAGGAATTAGATTGAAAAGGGCGGATTTGGGGGTCGTTTTGTGCCAATTATTCAATGTGATTATTTTTAACGTTTGTTTTCGTAATCTTAATTTTTTGCTGACGCGTTGTCAGTTTAGATTTTGAGTGTCGTTCCAATCATTCATGGAGGTAGTCTACCTAGAACCACTTTTAGAACCACCCACAATACAATTTTAGTGAGCAGTGCACACCCTGTCTTATGTGTTATAACATTATTTTTTGAGTTTTATTTCTGATTTTAGAACACTCTAAAAAGGATGGCAAGCCTTGGAACAAGAGATGTGCCAACTTAACTGAAGAGAGTCCATGAGATGCACCATTGTCATACATTCACATCATCTTCTCACTGCCTCATCAAGCAACTCCAGTTCAACTTGTTTGTTAACAAAACCATGATGAGAAGGTATGTACCTCTACATTGGTTTTGATTTAAGGACAGTGGACACGATTGGTAATTACTCAAAATATTTATCAGCATAAAACCTCACTAACGAGTAATGGGGAGAGGTTGATGGTATAAAACATTGTGAGAAACGGCTCCCTCTGAAGTGACATAGTTTTCGAAAAAGAAGAAGTTTTTGAGAAAGAAGTAATTTGCCGCGAATTTGATTTTGAGACCTCAAGTTTAGAATTTGATGTCTCGAAAGAAGTCTAATCCCAAGCCGAAGCCCCATTGGTTTCACAAAAAGGGCATGTGTGTAACATGTGCCATCGCCACAATTATTATGGAGTGCGCCCTCTGTAGCTCAGTTTTAGGCAGGTAGTAAACAGGGAAATTTTGACGTTAATCATGTCGATTTTTGTCATCTAAAAACTCAGGCAAAATGTGTCCTTCAAGATCATCTATGGGATTACTGTAATTGTGGCTGTTCATCAGAGGCTGACCGGACATATCAAGGTATGTTATAGAGTGATATATTGAGAAACACGCATTTCCTGATACTTTATGTTTGTAGTTTGCATGTTTTGATTTTAACGAGAACACGACCCTTATCACCGTACACTCTTGACCGGTGGTACCTGACCATTGTGCGGCGGCAACCCTATTGCCTCTTGCCTGTGGTGAGTGATTGTACGAAGTTGTAAGTGTACAGCTTGATACAGATACTGAATTTACTGAAATTTGAACTGATTAGTTGGCTCTGCTTAAACTTTGCAGTAAATTTTCAACATATTGATCGTTTATTTCAACCAAAGATTCCAACCAACCAGACCCAACAGATTGTTTATTAAAGGAGGTCCCACACGGTGTTTTAATTTAATTTATTTTATTTGTGGGAAATTTTAAAAACTTTGAATTAAATTTTTGCGTGTTTTTCTGTCATTTTTATGCCAACTTAATTAAATTTCCGCAACTCAAGATTGGGATATTATACATGTGTTGACATTATTGTTTTGGTTTACTTTTTACAATAATTCTGTTTTTGCAATTTGATCAACAATTGATTTTTTGTTAGAATTTTTAATAATTTGAGAAACAAGTTTTTTTAAGGCCATGTTGATGCCAACTAAAAAATTTGTATACATTTTTGGCTGAGACTTAATAGTATTTTCAAAAAGTTCTCTTTTTAATTTTTTTTGTTAAATTTGTGGACCTAATTTATGAGAAACGCAATCTTTTTCCCTGGTATTTGTACCTGGAGTAGATCTCATCATTCAAACATAGTCCCACTTTCTTGCAGGAAAAACTGAATGTTGTAGCACCTTGAGCATCACTGAGTGATGGATATGCACGCTTTATAAGAAGCCAATAATAATTATTTATTGTTATACTAAGTTGGAAAATTGATGGTCTTGCCTCAAACATAAAGACGCTTAAATTTGTGAGAATTTTTCAAAAGTTCCCTCTTTGGTTTAAATTTTATGAGAAACACAATTTTTGATAAGAAAAAGTCTTGCAATGCCTCAAACATTTTATTGGGATTGAATGTTGTTTTGACATTGTTATACCATTTTCTTTTTTTAGTGCAGATCTCATGTGGATTTTTGGAATCCAAATACAGCATGGATTTCCAACTCGACAAGCGACAAAACTACCCAGATTGGAAGAATACACAATGTGAAGGGGACATCTGACTCCTACACAGACATCAATTTCTGATTTCTATATGGACATCAACATTTGATTCCTACGGCGGACATCAACATGTGATTCCTACGTGGACAGCAACTTCAAATTCCTCAGTATAGACAGTTATGTTTGATTCAGACATGGACGGCAACGTTTGCTTCTTACATAGACAGCAACATCTGATTCTTAAATGGACAGCAACATCTGATTCCTACATGGACAGCAACATTTGATTCCGACATGAGCAACAATGTTTTTTTCTTATATGGACAGCAACATCTGATTGAAACATGGACAGGAACATCTGATATGTGAAGATAATGGAACTTACGTCAAGAACGATCATCACAAACTTCCGTCATTCGGGATTTTTTGTTTAGAGCAGACAATACACAGTTGAAGGACACGCTAAAAAGTTTCTTTTATCATGTTTATTAAATCTTTAAAAAGTCCCAAACATTAAATAATTCAGTGTTTAGTTATCCATTTCAAACTTGCATCATTTAAGATTTATAATTTTTAGTTTGTGTAATAAATAAAAATGATACATTAATAATCTAAACCTGTTTTTGTCTGATTGTCATTATTTTGTTGTCAAGCCTGTATTAATTTTGTTTAAAAAGATTTATTTGACTCCATAAAACGAAACAAACGTGCACATCAGGCAATCTTAGCTCATTCAAATTTTATTTTAAAAAACGACAAACGTATTAAATTTTTTATTAAAACAAAACTGACAAACAAGTCTATGTTTCCTTGTGGCCGAGTAGGCTATTGATTGGTAGTCTTGATTCAAGACAATACTCTTGAGAAAGCGCCCTCTTCTGGCAATATTAATTATTTGCGGCACTATTAACAACATATTAATTATTATCGCCACAAGAGGGCGCTCTCTCGACGACTGATCCAGAGACTAATCGCTACTGTGTATATGCGTATAATACATGTGCACATCAATATTTCGTTCTAATGTTTATCACCTCAAAAAATTTTTTCTCCAACCCGGAAGACGCCATAGCCTAGCGGATAGGGAGACGGCTTCAAAGGACTACACTGGAGACATCTGTGCGGGTTCGAGCCCCGGCCAGGACACCACCTACATGGAGACACCAGAGGAACGCCCACGGACACCGGACCACGACGAGGAGGCAACATGGCGGAGATACACCAGGGGGAGGCGTAGACCCGGAGAGAGAGAGAGGGGGGAGAGGTGGACCGGGTAGGAAGGAAAGTGGAGGCGAGATTTTTTTTTTAATTAAATTTTATTTTATTTTTATTAAAAAAAAAAAAAAAAAAAAAAGTCAAAATTAACGGTGAATGGTTTTCTTAAAATCGCCTGAAACGCACGCTCGTTAATTTTTTTCATTTTCCATTAAAAGAAATCCAAAATTGTAAAAACTTGCAAAAATCACCACTAAATTTTGCTTTTTTAAATTTCATTTTCTTAAAATCGCCTGAAACGCATGCTCGTAAAAAAAATTTGAAATCAAATTTTTTTTGGGAAAAAACATGAAAATCACTGAAAATTACAAAAAATGAGAGTGAAAACATTTAAAACACCCTTAAAACAGTGCGTGACACACTCCATGGTATCCTGTTAACATTCTACATGTAATAAGCATGCTGGTGACAAACAAACTTACAGGAAAGGGTCGTTTTAATAAATAATTGCTTAAAATTACTCTAAATTGGCACTTAGCGTAAGTTGTACGTGCTATAATATAACTCTCTAATTTAACAATTAAATTGCACAGAACACACGTTCGTGACTTCTAACCTTAAAACTTCTTTATTTAAGTATTACAAAGTATGTATGCTCAACTTATAACTGTGAATTCCGAAGCTGGCATAATATATTAAGAGTTAGGGGCCTTTATACACACATAAACTTGATAACTTATTAGCTAAGTGTATACAAAATGTAGGCCTACCAGTAGTAGTGTGTGAAGAAATTAGTCTGGCACATACATTAAGAATTAGTGTTGTATTAGCACTAAGAGACTTGGAACCAGACTTCAAAAGATGTTACAAAAATTGTATGGAAGCTTAGAAGGACCATCTGCATTGTCAATTTTCCAAGTTAAATATATCAAAGAATCATAAAAAAATATGATAACTATTTATGTTGGGGTTCTCATGGATTTGCGGAATCTGGCTTTTAAGATAAAATGGTGGAAAGATACTGTACATTTACTTTCAGTACTAAGCAAACAACTTTATGGAAATGCAGATGTTCACTCTAAGTTTCCATATATTTGGATTCCGTTAAAACCAAAGGCCCTTCTCGGCTCGTACAATGTTTTGCAGATAAATATAATCACGTGTGATACAAATACATCACATTTACCACATATAATTATCAAACTAGGTATTTAGAACGTGTTTCAAACTCTTACATCTGTGTAAAGTTATGTTTTAAAACTGTACATGTTAGCCTATGTTGCATGAGTGTTCACTACACTGCTTTGGTATTCAGTACAAAATGTAAGTCGTAGCTAGTAGCCCTATATTTCTGCATTTCATTACCCATTCTTCAGGCCTGATGCTTCATTCTTGTAAGGGCAAGGCAGCTTTTATCATTAAAATGCCAGAGTCAGTGAGGGAAATTTGAATTAGTATACTCAATGGGCACCAAGGCAATGACTAAGACCGTGTACATGGACGGCAATTGCTGCGTAACTTGTCTCTGCAAAGTATCAGGCCTGATGATTCAAAGGAGCTACAAAATGTACACAGCTCATAGTTAAGTTCATAGTTTTTGAAATAAATAACAACTTTGTTTCAGTTGTAAACAGTAAAGACTGATTGTCTGAGTGGTTTTATAAGAGTCCATGTAAACAGACCTTTTTACAATAAATAAAACTCCCTACGTGAGACATACCTTAACATCTTAGTATTGAATGAATCACAAAGAAGTTGAACTGAATTAGCTTGAGACACTGAGAAGATGACGTATTTGAAATTTGAGGCAGCATCTCACATGCTCTCGTCAGTCCGGCGCATCTTTCATACCAAGGCTTGTCATCATTTTGAGTGTTCTATTAACAAAACATTCAAAGGACGAAATTAATGCATGAAATATATGTCAATAGGTAAACAGTTGCATAATTATTATCGTACGACGGTTGTAATTCAGTTCATAGAAGGGGCTAATGATTGATGGTGGATACAGATTGGCAGAAGTGTCATACATCCCAAGGGTGATCATATTGGGGACGGGTCAAGAACGGCAGAACAATTCTGTGAATATTTGGCACTGATACAGATTTGAAGTCGAAGGAGTAATAGTGTTGGACATGAGTCTAGATTAACAGACAAGTTGTGTGCAAATCTGGCATTGTACAGTGGCCAATTAACATTGGTGCCAGCCTGGCATTGATAGAGATTTGAAGTCGAAGGGGTAATAGTATTGGAGATGAGTCTAGAATAACAGACAAGTTGTAAGCAAATCTGGCATTGTACAATGGGCAATTAACATTGGTGCCAGCCTGGCATTGATAGAAGTACATCACAGAATGGCACACAATCGTTTGTGTATAGCCTGGGGGGGAGCAATTCACACCACAAAATTTGGCAAAACGATGGGGAGAATTTGGGTACAACTGGGGAGGAAGTGCTTTCTGCTATACCAGCCAGATAATGGATGATACCCAAAGCCAAGGCTACATCCGTATGGATTATTTCAGTCCCAGGAGTAGGTGGCATTGGCTCCTGGAAAAACAGTTAATTGTAGCCCATGCACACCTTGTCCAGTGCCTTTAAAGGCACTGTACACGTTTGGTAATTGTCAAAGACATGTCTTCTCACTTTGTGTATCCAATCATAAGCATAAACAAGCCTGTGAAAATTTGGGCTCGATTGGTCATCGAAGTTGCGAGAAAATAACGAAAGAAAAAACATCATTGTTGGACCGTTTGTGTGCTTTCAGATAGAAATAAAAGACGTCTAGCTAGAAGTCTATTAATATTTTTGTGAGAAGTTACCTCTTTCTCAAATACTATGTCACTTAACAGTGAGTCGTTTCCCACAATGTTATATACTATCAACAGCTCTCCAATGCTCGTTACCAAGTCAGTTTTTAAGTTAATATTTGTTTTGAGTAATTACCAAACGTGTACATTCTCTTTAACTTTCAAGTACAAGTTGATCTTATACTTATTGGGATTGAAAAAAGTTAGACAATTGGATGTACCTTTAAAATTCTAGCAGTGAAAAAGTAGACAAGCTGAACTGAAGTAACCTGAAGCAGTGAGGAGATGATGATTCAAATTCTTGGTGATGCTGTTTGAGATCTCTTCAGATGAGTGCATCGAGAAATAATAAAACCAATAACGCATGAGTTACATTTTAATCAAGCATGTTAACAAAATTACATGTAAATCACCAATCCGTGAGTAGAGGAATCTGGGCCCCCCTCCCCCTCCACTAAAAACTTTGCCTTGTGCTGCCTCTTGCCCCCAAAGTGCAATCATGAGGCAAATCCTTAGATGCCCACCCCCCCCCCCCACACACAAAAAAACAATAAATAAACACAAATTCACAATATGTCATCAATGTATGGCTTCTAATTCTTGCAATGGTTTTTCTTGGTAGGGAATGAAGTAAAAGGGTTAAATGCATTTGGGATTGATTTATAATTGAAGTAAAAGGGGAAAAATGTTTAGGGCGGGTCCTGAATGGCAAAAAAGTGGGTTGCATATGGTTTTGATACAATTTGAAGTAGAAGGGGTACACATTTGTGGGGCGGGTCTAGACTGGCAGAAACGTAGGGTGCATTTGGGATTGATTTACATTTGAAGTAAAAGGGGTAGAATGTTGGGGGTGGGTCCTGAATGGCCGAAAAGTGGGGTGCATATGGGATTATACAGATTTGAAGTAAAAGGGGTACAAATTTGTGGGGCGGGTAAAGAATGGCAGAAAAGTGGGGTGCATTAGGGACTTGATTTACAGTTGAAGTAAAAGGGGTAAAATGTTAGGGGTGGTCCTGAATGGCAGAAAAGTGGGGTGCATATCATATGGTTTTGATACATATTTGAAGTAGAAGGGATACACATTTTGTGGGGCAGATCTAGAACGGCAGAAAAGTGGGGTGCATATTGGGGTTTTTTCTGATCTGAAGTAAATGGGGTAAAATGTTGGGGGTGGGTCCTGAATGGCAGTAAAGTGGGGTGCATATTGGATTTATTCTGATTTGAAATAAAAGGGGTAAAATGTTTGGGGCGGGACTTGAATGGCAGAAAGTGGGGTGCGTATTGGAATTCTGACTTGAAGTAAAATGGGTAAAATGTTGGGGGTGGGTCCTGAATGGCAGAAAAGTTGGGTGCATATTGGATTTATTCTGATTTGAAGTAAAATGGGTAAAATGTTGAAATGTCAGACAATTTGGGTGCATTTTGGGGAATCGATTTAGATTTGACAACTCAGCAAAGTCCACTTCTGTATTTTACTTCCTTTAGTAACAGCATAGAGTAAGGACAGACTCTATGGTAACACTAACAGACATTGACACTGAGTTCAGTGAAAGTATGGAGGTAGAAGTTTAGAACTGCAATTTCTACATCCAAATCCATTGTGACAGCAAGTCAATTTTCGAGGTTAATTTTGAAAGCGTTTATTAATTATTATAGTTATAGTTTAGGCTTATGCATGATTACCTTGTCCGTAGCGATTGACAAAAACAACCCCTTGAGTCGCTGCGCTTGAAAGTTGAATTGACCGATAACGTTCATATCAGACGGTGACAGACAGTACATACACGCACTGCGCTGACTCCCCCAGCAGACGGAAATTATTCTGGTAAACAAACATAGTAAAAAGAAGTATAATTCTTGCAGTTATTATGACAACTTACCTTGAGGGTGTGGATTGATACTCCGGGATTCGAAAGCCTTTATTTGATAGGGAATCTATGGTTTAACATACATTTTGTCTGTCGTTTTAAGACTAAGTGACATATCCACATGTGTTGCCAACGCCATTTTGATTATTGTTGACACTACCTAAACTATTACTAGGGAGGGCGCACTCCATAATAATTATTCATGTGCGCGATTGTTTGATGACGGGGGGTGCTGGGACGGGGCGGGTCATCATTAGAAAGGAATTTGGATCAGAAAAAACTACGAACATCTTTCCTTATCATAAGTTGTCTCAATATTTATGAAGATAAACAAGTTCTTATAGATTTTAATTTGAAGATCTGTACTATCCGCACTCCGCGGCCAGAAACTCTTCCTTTGCTGAAACTCAGTTTTTTTGGGGTGTGAGTTTCATTTTTATTTTGTAAAAGTGACATGTCAGTGTCACTCACACAATGTTTCCCCCAATTCCCTGTCTTTATTGTATATCGATCCTTGCCCCACATTTTTACTCACAAACCTTCTTGATAAAACATTCATGAGAATTTCATTCAATGGATTTATTAGTTGGGGGCCATTTACGCTATTTTTTAACTAATTTCAACTACGCCAGGAACTGTCACGTCACTGTTCAAAAAACAAGGATGGCTGACACTCGAAACCAGGAGGAAAGTCAGCAGACTAACCATGGACTAACTATGATGTACAAAATTCTCAATAAATTAGTAGACATCCCAACTGTAGACTGTCTGACTCCTAATAATCACTCATCATGGGGACATAAACAAAAACTTATGCAGATACGCACCAGAACTAGAATTTTCAACAACAGCTTCTTTCCAAGAACAATCAAAGATTGGAACAGCCTCCCACGTAAAATTATAGATGGCATCCCACTTTCGCACTCTGCATTTAGACAAGAAGTATTTACCCTATACGGAGCAAAATAATCGCCCCACCCACGCGACGCGCAAGCTAAACAAAAGTTGGTGTGATGTTTCCTGAAAGGATGCTTTGCCGACTATATAATTCAGATTCAGATTCAGATTCAGCTTTTGGATGTCATTTTTGTGCTTACCAAGCCCTGCAAAGCACAAACTCTGTGCCATTAGCAGACTGACTCAAGTCTAGTGCTAAAAATAGTAACTTAAAATGTTATAGGGCGATACATGATGGGAATTAAACATTGGACTTGAGTCAGTCTGCTAGTGGCATACTGCTAGTAGTAAGCACATATCTCTTCACGGTAAGCAGATCAACAAAATCGGCCCTAGCGGGTTGGGGTTGGGGGTTCATTCCAAAATGGAATGTTAAGTATATTGCCCTGAGGATTGGTACTTCTTGACGTGTGGAGGGGCAGTGTGGGCAGTGGTGGTATGTCGGTAGGGGGGGGGGGGGGGGGGGTATAGAGGAAGTTTGTGCCTATATTGGCAATCTGCCTATTAAACAAAATATAAACAAACAATCAACCAATGTTTATCAATTTCGCCTTTTATGATGAGACATTTATTACCGTATCTTTCTTAAATTCAATTATCCTTATTAAATTAACAAATTGTTTCTGGCATTATCTTTTAGCGTTTATTCCTACCCACTGCCTGCCCTCAGGCTTCACACCCAACATTCAAATAATACTGTCAATGCATAAAAGTTGCACATAATTACTCTATTTAACCCATCCAGAAAAAAATATTCCCAAAAAATATTCCCCTAAAACTGTTGATTTTATTTCTAAGGTCTTTGAGCATATTTTTTAACAGAAGTTTTAAAAAAATATATAAAAATTATAGCACACTGCTTCTCATGATTAGTTAAGAAACTTTATGGGAGCTTTCCCTATAAAAATATTGTAAGAATAACAATAATCTGTAGCCTTGTAAAGAAATGCAAAGATACTCAATCAATATGAAATTGTTTATAAACTGTTCAGTTATGCAATTGTTGGTACATTTCGAAAAAATTCCAACTTGTGACATTAAACTTTGGTTTTAATAACCTGTTATATATCAAGGCGATTACTACACACTCCTCCTAAATAAAGCAAATTTACAACTTAATAAGTTGTTTTCTCAGTTAAAGTTAAACCAATCAAAACATATACTTTCTCAATAAATTTCTATAAAGTTATACATTTTGCTATAAAAATGGTTATGTATAAAAGCAAGAATGAGATAAGCTTTGGTAAGAAATTAGCACATTTTGTTGTACTTTTGGCGAAATAAAATGTTTAGTATGCAAATATCGGAATTGTGAAAAAACAGCTATTTGTTATTTTGGCAATTCAAGTTTATTTAGTACTTTCAATAACAAATTGGAATAATGGAATGTAGGGGAGTGCTTGGGAAAACATTGGTAATACATTGTGTTTACAACTTTTTTATTGTTGATGCATTGATGCATTGATGCATTGATGCATTGATGCAATGACTTACTGAATACTTACTTTTCCTTTCTATTTTATAAAAAATTGTGAAAGCTTTACATGGGCGTTTATTAGTACTTAATTAAATTGAGTTGAATTACAAACTATGTACAACGTTGTCATTTAAATGACAACCACTTCTGCAGCAAGATTGTTGAAAATTAAACTAAATAAAGCCACATCACAAACCATTGTCAAATACTGACAAGACCTTTTGGATGTCAAAAATGCTTTGCACCGCTGTGTTTACCATGGAGGTAATGGCCTCTGTGAAGATCAAGGTCCAATGTCGTTGAGCCGCTTAAGCAGAAAATCAAGCTTACATATCTTCTGTTTAGCAAAAGTAAGCAGGATACGGATACCTGTCAAAGATTGACATGTGACATGCTATCTTGGCCTGGTAACCTAATTCTGGTAAGCATAATTTTGTTGTGCTTAGCTAGTTTTTTGTGCTTAAGCAGCTCTATGAAATTGGGCCCAAGTCTGTACACATAATACATACACATAATACTCCTTGGAAATGAGACAGTTCTTGCTCTTGAATGTTTTAGATTAGTGTCTTGCCAAAGAACAAATATGTTATGACCAGGATTCGAACCTGCACCCTGATAACTCAGCCACCAGAACTAAAGATTGATGCTCTAGAAAGTTTTAGATTAGTGTCTTGCCAAAGGACACAAGTTTTAGAACCAGGATTCGAACCCACCCTGATGACTCAGCCACCAGAACTTAAGATTGATGCTCTAGAAAGTTTTAGATTAGTGTCTTGCCAAAGGACACAAGTTTTAGAACCAGGATTCGAACCCACCCTGATGAATCAGCCACCAGAACTTAAGATTGATGCTCTAGAAAGTTTTAGATTAGTGTCTTGCCAAAGGACAAATATGTCATGACCAGGATTCGAACCCGCACCCTGATGACTCAGCCACCAGAACTTAAGACTGATACCCTAGAACGTTTTAAATTAGTGTCTTGCCAAAGGACAAATATGTCATGACCAGGATTCGAACCCGCACCCTGATGACTCAGCCACCAGAACTTAAGATTGATGCTCTAGAAAGTTTTAGATTAGTGTCTTGCCAAAGGACACAAGTGTCAGAACCAGGATTCGAACCCACCCCCTGACGAACCAGCCATCAGAACTTGAATTTGATGCTCTAATTTTCTTGCTGTCAATGCTCATTGTAGCCGTACATCTCGAGCTTCTCCTCCAGAAATTCATCGGTTAGATTGTGTCTTGTAATAATCCCAAGGATCTGTGTATCATTGAAAGAAATTTAACAAAAATCATAACAAATAGAAATAATTTTGGGGATAACTTTAGTAATCACATTTTGATTGAACAGTTTTGTCATTGAGGGGTCATTGAGAAAACTAAAAGAAAGTCAGAACTATGACTTGTATCTCATCACTATGATTTAGCATAAAGTCATAATTACACTATGATTTAGCATAAATCATAACTATTACTTGCACCAATTAAGTCATAGTTAAGTCATAGTAAGGAGTTATGAGATCTATAAGTTAAAAGGCCTCCTCTCTCAACGTGCCTTTAACACTTCTATGTAAAATACAACAACGCAACTGAAAACAAACATCTGAATAATGCTCGGTATGTGACAAAGGGCCCCCCTCCCCAAAATGCTCACATACTTTAAAACACTATTTTCCGCTTGTGCAGAAATCCCCCCCCCCACCCCCTTGACATCCTCTAAAGAATTCCTGAGATCCCAAGAAGACATTACAGTTAGGGATACACCATGTCACATGTCAAGCACCAAATGCATTTGAAAGAATGAAATCAGTTTCTTTGATGCACCTACCTCTCCACTGCTGTTGGTAACCATGAGGTGTCGTAGGCCCATAGTACGGAAGATATTAAACACTTTGGAGACCGGCGTTTCAGGTGAGACTGTATTAGGGCAAGGGTTCATGTATTTCGTCACGTCCTGAAAAAAGATCAACAATCAAAACCGGTTTTGAAAATATGAAACAAGAATTCAAAACTCTCTTGGTTTGAAAGTTAGGTTGAGTGAAGACCAATGAAGTATAATTGCCCTCTCATACCTCAGTAATAATATCACAGAAGTTCGTTCTAAGTAGATTTTGTGCATCCCCCAATGACATCAGCAGCAGAGTCCTAGTCATGGCACCTGTGTGCTGTGAGCAAGGCACTTGAGCATTTAACTATGAATGCTTCATAAAAAGTTGGGAGGGTAGTGCATTCTGCTCTACCAGCCAGGCTCCTAGTGGATGGTACCCATGCATACACCTATACAGACTGTGAAGGGGGTGGGGGTAACACTGTTTCAGCCCCAGAAGTAGGTGGCAACAGGTCCCTGCTGACAACTGATTTGGGTCTATAGCCCAATTCAATTAAGTGCTTTGTAATGTGAGGCAAATTTGATGTAAATTTTAAAAAGGGTGTAAAGCGCAGAAGTGATCTGTAGCGAAATGACAGAAGGCAACTGAAGTGTTCAACAGCATACCATCGATTGACTAGACTTCCCAATAAAAACAACAAAGTACATTTTGTTAAACCTTTAAGCTGAAAAGAAAGCATAGCATAGTATGTGACTGCCACTCACCATAATCATATTGAGATTAACGGCACCAATATCAATGTCATAAATATCTGGATATCTGGGGTAGTCTTCAGTCAACTCACTGTAGGACAGTTCGGTCTGGGCTGTACTCTGTGGACACGAACACATATCATTCTGGTTAATGTACAATTTCCTGTATGATGCTCTTCAGAAGTATTTAAGCCTTTGAAAAAAGACTCTGCTAGGGTTGAAATGCAAATCAATTAAACAATTTTGTGCATTTTAATACCACAGGTCGTTTTGGGTGGGTATAAGCAGTTCTCAAAATGTAATACTTTTCCTTTAGCGTTTTTTAAGGCCCCCTTTCCCCAACCCTGCCACTTAATAGTGTAGCCAAACAAATTTGAATTCTTTGGTGTCAGTAAGCACAGAAATACAGCAATATTAGCTTGTAATGAGTTGATATCAAGTGTAGTTTTATTTCTATGCAAAGGGTGTCGTGGCCGAGCGGATAAGAGCACCGAACTCAAGCTCTGGTGCTTTTGTTCAGCAGAATGTGGGTTTGAATCCCGGTCGTGACACTTGTGTCCCTGAGCAAGACACTTAACTATAATTGCTTCTCTCCACCCAGGGGTAAATGGGTAACTGTGAGGGCAGAGATGGTTCTTGTGATTGATTTATCCGAGTAGCGCATATAAATGTTGCACAGGCTGCATACACCCCACCAGGGAGCTGAGATGGTTTAAGGAGTGATTTAAGGCCTAGTGATCAGGGATAACAATGTGAAGCGCTCCGGGTGTGAAAAGCGCTATATAAAAACGGGTTATTATAATTATTATTATTCATGCACAGGATGCAATACAAGCCATGTACTGTGAGTTAAGCCATCAAATATTGGCATGATACATATTGACGTAATCAACATCTTATTTTGTAGTTTTGCACTCATGTTAACTTCAACAATTGTAGACAGCCCCTTTAATGTTAAGAATGTTAAGCAGCTTACCGATGTATCTTCGGGGTAGCAGATATTTTTCTTCAATAACATCACTAGATGACTCCGTAGTATGACCCCATGAAAGGTCAAAGGTCGATATTCATTTAGCTCGTTGTTTCCGTCTAAGCTGTCCATGTCCGATATCCAGCCGGGGTAGGCACTAGGATTGGTTCTGATAATAAAGTGAAAATAATAAATGCTAATCATTATTTCAAAACTGTCTTAATTCTAATAATAATAACAAATAAAACAGTGGTTTCTTTTACATAGCGGCGGGGGATAGTGCTCATAACCATCACTCTGTGACGCTCAATACGCTTTAACATTCAGTATTTTTCCTGCAAGGTGAGGATGTTCGGCTACACTTGAATTATGAGACCTACTCCTTTCACATAGCACCATGGAAATGGTTACAAAGGTGCTGTGGTGCAATATGCAGCCAATCAAACCAGTAACACTGGGTTAAAAACCCTACTGTAGGATGTCACGGCCGAGTGGTTCAGAGCGTCGGATTCAAGTTCTGGTCGTCAAACCATCAAAGTGCAGGTTTGAATCATGGCCATAACACTTGTGTCCTTGAGCAAGATGCTTTATTATAAACGCTTCTCTTCACCCAGGGGTATTAATGGGTACCTACGAGGGTAGAGGTTGATATTGTGAATGAAAAAGCCACATCACCCGAGGCTGTATACTACCTAGGGAGCTGGGAAAGATTAAAGGAATGCCATTGGCTTAATGACCAGGGAAGTAATCAGCTCAAAATAGCATTACTTTAAAACTTGGAAGCATCTTTCAAATTTTGCCATGCCAAATCCTTGCAATTCTTCACTCTCTATGTTGTTATTTAGGATAGTTGTCATCCTTGGAACTTACATCCTTGGAACTTATTTTGGCTGCATAATTTTCAAGAAGCTAGAGAAATAAACTTTCATGAATTTTTTTTTAGAAAAACTTTGGTACAAACTTTCAAGAAGTATTTCAGAAACATTTTGGTTGACTTTTGTTGGTATTTCGGTGGGGTGTAGATTTAATTGGTCATCACCTGAGAGAGATTCGATCCCAGTCCTCTGGCGTCTCCGTCCCGCCATCCTGATGACAATGGGATAGACTGTGTGGACTTCCTGAAGCTACACGATTCAACTGGTTGACTCGGTGCAACTCTACTGAGCGTATAGAGGATGCTCTTTGCCTTTGTTCGTCACATCGAGACAACGTACTATTTCTCTAAAATCAAAAAAAAAAAAATCCCTTCAAATTAAAGGCAGTGGTCACTGTGAAAATTTGAGCTCAATCGGTCATCGAACTTGCGAGATAATAATGAAAGAAAAATTACCCTTGTCACACGAAGTTGTGTGCGTTTAGATAGTTGATTTCGAAACCTCAAGTTCTAAACTTGCGGTCTAAAAATCAAACTCGTGGAAAATACTTCTTTCTCGAAAACTATGGCACTTCAGAGGGAGCCATTTCTCACAATGTTTTATACCATCAACCTCTTCCCATTACTCGTCACCAAGAAAGGTTTTTACGCTAATAATTATTTTGAGTAATTACCAATAGTGTCCACTGCCTTTAAAGGATCAAAGCTTTTGCGAGGTGTAAAATATTTATACTTGGGGTTGGCTCAGTGAGTTCTTTCCCTGCCTTCGGCAAACTGCAAACCGCAAACCAAAAACTGAAAACCAAAAACTTACCTTATAAATCAAATTTCTGCTGACAATGTTGGCATCGGCTCCGTCTTGGGCTGATGGTCCTCTTGGTGGAATGTTTTCTGTTACTACGGGGTAAGCGTGATGTTTGGTGGTTCGGAGGATACTGATGACTGATCTGGCTCGGGTGTGAGGGTAGATGTAGGTTAGATGGGTCTCCATGATCTGATGAGCTCGTAATCTACACAAAGATAGTCGAGAGTAAAAAAGAGTATGGGATTCAGTGAACAAAAAATACACCAGGGGTGTGTTTTGCGGACATAACCAATAACTGTTTCAGTTGAACTTGCTATTCGTTGTTCACTAGCCATTGACCGAAACAATTACTGGTTTCAGCCGCAAAACGTACCCCTGTTGAACTTAGTATAATGCCATCTGTAAGTCAGCATAGACGTCTTAGACCAAGTAAAACTTCTACAAGCAAGATATAAAAATCCTTTAAAAAACTCTACACTAATTGCAGCTTGGGCGACTTTTTGATATTCAAATTTATGCGGTGTCCGTTTGTGAATGGTGTGAACACTGATTTGAATCCCATCTCAGAAAAGTGCCTTGCATATGTGGATTGAGTTTTCAGTCTTTACCTGATTGTGTGAGCTTTCCCCCTTTGGGGGTTTTCCTCCCCTATCTCAAACTAAAATTCCTTCTCGATCCCCATTCATTCTGTATTGATGCTAGTTGTGCTGTTAGAAGTGTAATAAATAAACAAATTCCTACCTTTCTGTTTTCTTGAGAGGTTCCCATCCCAGCAAAGGGACTGCTTTCAATTCAACATGGATGTCATAAAGACCATTGTTGAATAAATCACCCGACCACTTGGCAACCTGAACAATAAAATACCAAGACAATGAGTTGTTAATATTAAAGGGGTTGCATCGTCATGATCAAAGCTGGCCTGTGGCTGTCCATGGAATGATGAACTCTTACCCAGTGACTGCACTGAACATGCACTCTCCATAGACACCATATGGAGGGATGGCATGCAAGTGCAGTAACTGGGTTAAAGTTTATAACTCCGCTGGTTAAAAGCGGGATTTGAACCTAATGCCAATGTCATAAACCACAAAAATAGCTCGCTTATTTTACACATATTATTCGCCCAAATTTCATGCCATATACATTGCTTGTGACTGGTATTTAGCTGTTGTTTACTTAGCATAACAATTGAGTGGAGTCTTTGCCGGTAATCTGATTTTACTTAGCAAGGATTTTTTTGCTTAAGCAAATTTTTTTGCTTAAGCAGCTCTATGAAATTGGGCCCTGGTCTGTTTCCCGGCGCTCTACCAACTGTGCTATCTAGCCCTAATGTTGGCGGTCTCCCTGCTTTGTCAACATCTTTGTATGGGGGGTGCATGTATTAGAAGCCATTCAACTTACTTGTAACCGCCACCGAGATTGGGACTTGAAAATTTAACCCACACTCTGCTGATCAGCAACGCCAGAACTTGAGTCCAGTGTGGTTGCCAGCTTTGCCATGACACACCGAGAGAAGAAGGTGCCAAGAAGAACCAAGGCACAATTTCATAGAGCTGCTTAAGCACAAAAAGTAGCTAAGCACAACAAAATTATGCTGACTGAAATAAGGTTACCAGCCAAACTGCTTTGCTCATGTGCAATTTGTGACTGGTATCCTGCTTATTTCTGCTTAGCAGACAGTTTCTAAGCTTAATTCTTCGCTTAAGCAGCTCTATGAAATTGGGCCCTGAGATAATAAGGTGGACATCCATACTTTCCACACAGGATGATCTATGATTTGATTGGATGAATTCAAACTTACCATGAGTGTGACCATAATGGGTAGTCCGTAGCTAATCTCATTGGTTGATTCGATTAGAATGACCGTCAGGCTGATGGTCATCCGGACCACTCCACCGAGGAATGATGCCGCTCCGATCAACGCAAAGGTACCAGAGTAGATGTTGCTGATCGCTGCATAGCCTGTGTATCTAATAGAGATATCACGACCAGATAAAGTGAAATTGTTGTTAAGGATTGATCTTGATGTCGAAATGTTGAGACCAACTAAGAACTCCCTTAAACCCGCTAAAACGAAAGTGTTGTCCCAACCGATTTCCTACCAGCCGCCCAGGTAGTACTCAAAAAGCAGGACAGTTCTTTCCAGAACTTAGAAGTCTCCCGAACCGAAAGCAAGACAAGTTCTCCATAGAACATAAGTTACACAGGACGTAGATTCACAGATGGTGTTATACCGCAAACCAAATATCTTGGGATTTCTTGTTCTTCTTGTGTATGCCATGAACAGCCTCTAATTGTAGATCAAGGGGAGACACCCAAGCCAGGGCAGCATCGATTACTGAGCAGGGCCCAATTTCATAGAGCTGCTAAGCACAAAAATTTGCTTAGCACGACATTCCTTCCATGATAAAAAACATGGTGACCAACCAATTAACATTTGTTGCATATTGCTTGTTACTTGTATTAAGCTGTTGATTGCTTTTCCTGAAAATCACATGGAAAGATTGGTTGGTAATCCTGTTTTTCTCAAGGCAAAAATTTCATGCTAAGCAAATCTTTGTGCTTAGCAGCTCTATGAAATTGGGCCCAGGTGTCTGCGATGCCACCAGGAAAATGCCAAAAAGGACAGTTGGCTTAGGTCTCCTATGGTCAAAAAGGGTATTGCTAGTGGGTATGTTATAATTCTGCCCAGCCAGCAAAAATAGACAACATTTGACTGGTTTCAGACACTATAAACAGTACACTCAAACAGTCCTAATACACTCTACCCTCCCCATAGTCAAAGGGTTCATGGATGTAGAAGAGCCACACTTACTGATTTAAGACACTGCCGACAATTCTACCATACGCTGCTCCACACAGTAAGCATGGTACAAACAGACCACTAGGTACCATAGCACCGTACGTCCAGCATGCCAGCAGAAAGAATAATCCAAAGAAAATCCCAAGAGATTGCAAGCTGAACCTCCCTGTAAAATGAGAACAAAAGTCAAACTATGTGGAACAGGAAATACATGAAGATAACAGGTGTGAGTTGCCAGACGAAAATGTTGTGTTATTTTAGCCTCTTCCTGTAATGGTGATTTTGTAAAGCTGACCCTTGTGAGATTACAACAAAATCGAATTGTTTGGAAAAGGAATAACATGGAAAAAAACAGGTGAGAGTTGCTAAATGAAAAGGATGTGTTGTTGAGCCGCTTCCCTGTAATGGTCAATCTCTGCTCAGCTATTTAACCGTTTCCATACCCTGCGTTCTTTTGTACTCTGGGGAAAATTAAAACTCATTTTCCCATCCCCGATAAAACGTTTCCTACCTGCTTCATGGAAGAGTTCTTTAATAGCAACTTCTTGTGAGTTGAAGAATAGCGTTGCCATGTCGTTATAGTATCCATCTGGGCAAAAGAACGTCCGTTCTGTTCCGTTTCCTTGAGCGGCTGATAGGAAAATGGCGTCTGTAGTTCCCTAAAAAGGCAAACGCAAAAGAAACATTAAAGAGGCTAGAATTAGCTCAATGGTTTGGTTAGTGGCTTCTTTCTCTGTCTTTCACCTCTATGGAACCCGGTTTAAATCCCATCTCAGACCGGAGCCTTGTGGATTGGGTTTTCAGTCCCTGTCTTATGGCAGAGTTTTCCCCCGTTGGGGTTTTCCTCCCACATCTAAAACTGAACATTTTCTTCTCAGCAGATCCTATTATTGGTGCCATTTGTGCTGCTGATCGTGTCATAAAATTATTATAGTAATAAATTCAGTTTTGTAATGCACACATTTATAAAGAGTCCTTATAAAGTTGACAAAAATACCAGTTTCTTTTTGTTTCAAATAAAAAATGTGAATTCTCAACTTACGTTGTTTGCTGGGATTTTCTTACACTGCCCAAGTGTCATAGCAGCAATGAAAGCAACTGATGCCGTAACCATGACGATAAGTATTGCTTCTAAAACCCTAAAAATTTAAATAGATTTAACAGCCATTTAGACTCCTAAAATCATCTTACAAACTTGATTTTATTAATAAACTATTTAACATTTTACCAATTCTTCACCTTTTAAACTTTTTACTTGCACCGAGATGTTTCATTCGATAGATGGTCAGCTTAGTGTTCAGGTAGTTGAAGAGCGCCCCCAAGAGGCCACCGAAAAATCCCATGACGATGAAGACGAGCAGATCTAGCGCCGTCCAGAGATTGCAGCTCCCTTTATCATCAGCGTCGCACTAGTTCAAATAAAAACCCAAAAGTTTTCAAGAAATTCCTCTCGAAACATAAGTAAAATAATCTGATACAAATAACCAGGGCCCAATTTCAAAGAGCGGCTTAAGCAAAAATATTGCTTAACATTTTTCTGCTTTGCAGAAATTTGCAGGATACCAGTCAGAAATTGTACGTGTGACATGGTAGTTTGGCTGGTAAGCACAATTTTGCAGGGTTGAGCTCCTTTGTTGTGGTTAAGCAGCTCTATATAATCTTACCCAGCAAAAACCGTAAACCAGCCGAAATTGCATGTATTTGCTAGGCAGAGAAAGTTACTAGCCTTGCAAAGCCTTTCTATGTTATTACTCACCCTGTCAAAGAGTCCAAAGTCAATGAGGCCAGTCTGGTCCAGAGCTCCCCATTGCTGGTAATCCAATCCAGATAGCATAAAATTCAAGGTGAAGGTGGCACACATTGCACAGAAAAACTGAACAAATAAAGACATACAATAAATCATCAAGTTCGGAACTGGACTGAGAATGAGTCTCTTTGACGTTTCACGACAAAATCAAACAGCTCTTTGGAATAGTGACATGGTATTAAAGCATAGACAACCAAACCATCAGAAGAAATGAAATAAGTAAAAATGGTTAATGGCTAACAGATAGCCACAAGTTCTGTTTTAGGAAAACAAACGGCGTGTCGTGGCCAAGCGGTTCAACGGACCCAAGCTCTGGTGTTGTCAGCAGCAGAGTGTGGGTTCGATACCTGGTCATTACCTATGCCCTTTTGTAAACAAAATGGGAAGGTAGTGCATTCTGCTCTACCAGCCAGGCTCCTAGTGGATGATACCCATGCCTACATCCTTACAAACTGTGACAGGGGCAACTCTGTTTCAGCCCCGGGAGTAGGTGGCAAGGTGCCCCTGATGACACTTGATTTGGGTCGACAGCCAAAATCATTTAAGTGTAGCCCCCATCTTAAAGTGGCCATCCGCCTTTTTGACGCTAGGCAATTTCTCATAAAACAAATACTTATAGAAAGTATAAATAATAAGATAGATGCACAAAAACAGCACATTGATGGTGAAGATTAACTTACTGTCCTCCATGTGAGTGCCTGGTTCCAGAATGATGAACCTTCCTCTAAGCTGAAGAGAACACCTCCAATTGGAGCACCAAAAGCAGCTTAGAACAGAATATACAGTATAGACCTTATCGCAAATACCAATGCGCAAGCCCCAGTATTTGCGAAAAGGTCTATGGAAGTACATATATTATAAGTATGGAAATATTTCTAGCCTCATTGAATTTTTATGAATTAATTAGTGCGGAGTATATTTTTTGCCAACTGAACTTTACACAGTGACAATATTGAGAAAAAAAATTTGTGGGGGGGGGGGGAGGGCGCTGGTTGAAGTGAGGATAGTTCATAGCCCCCCCCCCCTCCCCTGACCCTAGACTTGATGTCAAGTCTGAGATCGTGGTTATTCCTCTCCATCAGCCACGAAAAACGCCCCACATTATTATAACGCCCCAATGATCATAGGCAAATGACACAGGTGGGTCTGCAAGAGGACCCATTTTACGCTGTAATGTGTTGGCTGCCTTGGAACCAAGTCTACCCTGACCCCACCCCAACCATTGAATCATGATTGCCCATAACTGAGTATTTACCTGCCACACCTGCTGCAGCCCCACCAGACACAAAGTCACGTTTATCCCTGAAATCAAAATTACATACTATTAAGACAACCATACTGCAACATTGAAACACTATAGAAGGCACTTGGTCCAAGTTCACACAATGACAATTTGAAAAAAAAAACGCAAAATTTTCCAAGTAATCGCTCCTTTATCATCAGTGATTGCTACACAGTTGTAAAACACAGGGAAACCGACTCAAAAACTGGCACAATCATTAAATTTCTCATTTGTTTAAAGGGAAGGTACACGTTTGGTAATTACTCAAAACAAATATTAACTTAAAAACTGACTTGTTTTAACAAGCATTGGAGAGCTGTTGATATGATAAAACATTGTGAGAAACGGCTCCCTCTGAAGTAGCATAGATATTGAGAAAGAGGTAATTTCTCACTAAAATAATAAAAGACTTTTATTCCTATCTGAAAGCACACCAATTCGTCCAACAAGGGTTTTTTTCTCTCATCATTTTCTCGCAACTTCGATGACCAATTTAACTCAAATTTTCACAGGCTTATTTTTTATACTTATGTTGGGATACACCAAGTAAGAAGACTGGTCTTTGACAATTACCAAACGTGTACCTTCCCTTTAATATGATAGACTAGCCTTATGTTGGGATACACCAAGTGAGAAGACTGGTCTTTGACAATTACCAAACGTGTACCTTCCCTTTAATATGATAGACTAGCCTTATGTTGGGATACACCAAGTGAGAAGACTGGTCTTTGACAATTACCAAACGTGTACCTTCCCTTTAATATGATAGACTAGCCTGAACTTCAAGGTGAGGGCTATACTCATGTAACTGATTTGGGCTAAGGACCCAAATCAACTGCCACCAGGGGCATGTTGCCACCCACTGGGGCATAAAACAGGGTTACCCCCTTCACAGCCTGTAAGGATGCACATCCTTCCCAATGTTGGGTGAATTAGGTCAATTGTAGTATCAAACACACATCACTTACCTATCTGTTCTGAAATATGGAAACTTGAAGTTGAGTTTACTGAATGTAATACTCTGGAATTGGGGGATGCCAGCACCAACTATTGCACCGCTGTGGATCATGGGACCTTCCTTGCCGACAAATAATCCTAACATAAAATAATTGATAAATATGTCTACGAATTTAAGCACTCAGAAAGTTCTCAATAACAAGTGTGTCCCAAAGAAAAACACCCAACATGTACTTTGAATTTATTGATTACTTTTGTCATGTAGGTTTTGATAGAACTTTTGAGGTTTAAAACTTAAGGGCTCTAGAACTTAAATTTCAGTACTTGGGTGTTCTAGAATTTGTGATTTTTAGAACTTGTGGTTCTAGAACTTGCCAGTTTTAGAGCCTTGAGTTTGAGAATTTGTGATTTTTAACACTTTGAAGTTAAAGTTTAACGCTTGGGACTCTAGAACTTGTGGGACTTTTACTTTTGGGGTGCAGCACTTTGGAGTCCTAGAACTAAAAAGTTTTAGAACTTGGGCCAATAAGCGCTCTTCAGAGAAGTTCCATGGGTTTTTTTGCCAGCAATTTTTTACAAGAAAGAGGTCTTTGATACAATCTTCGACAAGGTTTTCAGACTTACCACCAGCGACGCTAAATAGCACCCCGACAGCTTTGGCTACTAGTGTCTTGAGTCTCACAACGTGTGGTACCTTTATGCCATTCAGGTAGCACTTTATTTCCGGTATCCCTGATCCACCTGCAATAGGCTACAAAACAAGGTAACTAATTTCATATACCATACACAGCTTCTTGTCATTTGATTGGTGTAATACAAACCACATGTCATCTTTGATTTTGTTTTCACAATGGCAGTCGGGGCACAAATTGTTTGGAAATTAACTATAGCAATTGCTGTCATAACATTACCATGGGAGACTTTGGGACGTTAGATGGCAGCAGACTTACCAGTTAAGTTTCCATTGTTTACATATATCTGAGCATGCGTACGTACATTACCAAGAACAATGGATTCACCAGGGCCCAATTTCATAGAGCTGCTAAGAAATGTCTTCCTTGATAAAAGCAGGTTTACCAACCAAATTTCCATGTGATTTTTAGGATAAGCAAACAAAAGCTGAATATACCAGTAACAAGCACTATGCAACAAATGGAAATTTGGCTGGCAATCCTGTTTTTATCGGGGAAGAAATTTCATGCTTAGCCAATTTGTGTGCTTAGCAGCTCTATGGAATTGGGCCCTGGTTAGTCTGCGGCCACCAAGTCTCTCGAAAAAAGAAAAAAAAAAATTGTAAATATTATGAAATTCAAGCATAAACCACATGGGACACTGACTGGCTGAGATTTTAAGCTTTGGGCATGAACAAAGAAAAATTTACTGGAGCGGGAACCAACGATGGAGAACGATCACCGGATTAATGACTGGCTCTCTACTCTACCAACTGGGCTATCAAGCCCTATGTTGGTGGACTCCCTTTTAGTCAGAATCTTTGTTCAGGGTGCCAGTCAGAAACCATATAACCAGTAGCTGTCCTGTAGCCAGGAATCACACCAACATTTATGATACAACCTTAAGAAATTCAAAACAAGTTTCGGAAACAGTGTTACCTCAAATGCAACAAGTACACTTGCAATCAGCACAAAGCCAGCACTAAACCCCAGCAGGATTAGAAGAGACAGAACAAGGCAGCCATCTTTGCTGCATGTTAGAATAGCTGAGGTCACAGGGGGTCAAGGGTTAAAGGTCACGTTTATCAAGTAAAGCATGCAATAAATTAAGTAAAAACCAACTCTCAATGTTTCTATGAAAGTGGAAAAAATTTGTCATGGTGTTCTTGTATCTAGAATATACTCGAATCTTCATTGAAGATTTTTTATGAAGGCTTTTAGAAAGAATGTGCTAGGGTCAAAACATCAGGGTCCAATTTCATAGCGCTGCTTAACGGTAAGCAAATTTGTGTGCTTACTGTAGCAGAAAAATTTGCTTAAGCCTTAGCGTATTTCACATATTAGCAGAAAAATTGGGCGGCCATATTGCGTGTTTACCGTGGATTTGCATTGTGACGTCATTTATTTTTGTGCGGTAAGCACCGGAAGGTTCGTTTTCATACGGTTAGCAGCGCTATGAAATAGAAATTGCAAAGTAAGCACAAAATTGGCCGCTAAGCAGCGCTATAATATTGAGCCCAGGCCATCCACAACTTTTTGCATTTTTGAACGGTCTTAAATTCCAAACTTTATAAATAAAAACAAACATGGAAATCATTGTGTTTTTGTGCTTTCCGTTAAGGGCATGTTGTTTGGTGTAAGGATACAATCTTGAACAGTGCTGTACTTCAGTTCATTCAGCTTTTTGACAAAGAAATCGATAAAAACTGCAACCTGTGAGCAAAAAAGAAACAAGAATTAAAACAAAGTGCCTAGGTACTAGGTATAAGGTAATGTTGTACGTTTATAAAGAGAAGAGGCAGTGAACAATAAATGAGAATCCCTGGGTGGGAACAAAAAAAGGTATAAGGTATGGTACAAGGTACTAGGTACAATGTACCGTAGTAGTATAGGTATAGAGTACTAGGTACAAGGTACAAGATACAAGGTACTAGGTAAAAGGTACAAGAACATGTATTAAAATAAAGTGCCTGAAATCTGAAATAGGAATACACCCTGTGGATGGATGACACCTTGGTACAAGGTACTAGGTAGGTACTAAGTACTACAAGGTACTAGGTACAAGGTAAAGTAGGTACAAGGTACTTAAGTAAAAAGTACAAGGTACTAGGTAAAAGGTGCAAGGTACTAGGTAAAAGGTACAAGGTACTAGGTAAAAGGTACAAGGTACTAGGTAAAAGGTATAAGGTACACATACCAGTCCAGTGCTAACTCCGATAAGTCCTGTTACAATCCAGCGTATCAATCCAATATGGCGGCTTCCCCAGGACTCTCTCCCCTCCACCATGTCTTGATATGGAGCATTATGACAGATGTCATAGTCAAGACTCTAACGGGAAATAACAATCAATCAATCAATCAATCAAATGTCCTTTATAGAGCGCCAAAAGTTTGCTCTCAGGTGCTGAGGCATCAGCGTTGAACAGTTTAGTAAGCCTGCTGGCAGTGGAACAGGTGAGCGTTAAGGAGTGTCGAATGTGGTAAGTGAGCTCGCATTCGTATCAGAATATGCAATCAGGAAGTGAAATCTATAATCTTCTGAAAATCTCTGCAAAATTACCCGTTTGTTTTGAGTATACACACTTAGGGTAGTATGAAGTTGGTTCTAGAATTTTTGAGAAATTTTAAAGCTTTGCCAAGTGAAGAAAAATAGCATGTGTATAAAAACATCACATCTGTTATTTTTTGTTATACATGACTTGTGCGCCAGCCCAGAAGGTACACAGTCTATACACCGCCTGCAGAGGGCAAACTTATTCTCACTGGTATTGATTCAACCAGAGAAAATTGCATTGTATTACCTCATAGTCTTTCCTTGGTAACCACTCGACACTTCCATGTCCTGAATCGTCAACAAGCGGCTCCTAAAGGGTGAACAATTTTAAAAAACAATTAAGTTTTTGTGTTTGCCTTTTGGGATATCAAGTTTTCAAGGTATAAATTTTAATAAAGGCTACACTATACACTGTGGACATAGGGTGGGTATATAAAAAACAAAAATTGTCCCCATGGCACTCATGCTTGGAACAAACCAAAGAACATCCATAGAACATCACTTTACCTTTCTCTATAACTGCATTAACTTATAAGTAGAACCTGGAAGTAACTGGGGCGCAGTTTGTGAAAATAAATTGACACATTTTTTTTAAACCAATTACTGGGTAACCATGGTAAAGGTAGACCCAGTAACTGGGGCTCTGATCTCATTAGTCATTTTAAACTTATTAAAATGTATAATGCAAATGTCAATTTTAAATGCTACAAAAAGAAGACCCAGTAAATGGGGCTCTGTACTAATTCTTTTAAATCTGCATTTTCATGTCAAAATTTAAAACAAAATAGTACAGACACTACACTAGACAGCTAGCTAGCTCTTTTTTGTTCAGGTTTTTGAACAAACACGATGCACACTTTACTTGAGAAGTAGGTCAAGACTAGAAGAATAGATAGATCCTCCTCCCCGGATAGATGGAGACGAGAGAGTGAACACTCCCCGCCTTCTCTCCTAACTAAACCAACAAAAGTTGCCTTTTTTCAGTCGGCGCCACAGCACAAAAACAGAACTGGACATCATAACGAATGTGAAGTAAAAATTTAACTTAAATCGGTGCACTTTCACGCAGTACAAAGTCTCTGCTAGTTATTGTATTTGTATGTCGAACATATAGGATAATTTTCCGTACAGCGCCACCACTTTTTCACTAATTTTTACAAAAACTAAAAGGGATATCTCATTGAGGTAAATTAGATACTATTACTATATTATTTCATATCGAATGAAAAAGTGGTGGCGCCATACGGAAACTTTTCCCATTTATAACCTAAATTGTCCACTTAACAATGCAAGGCCTAGTAGTTAGAGTCCGTAAAAACAACACATAAAACGTTACTGTACCATCTCTTCACTCGGCGGGTTGAGACTGTCCACTCTGCCCCGTGAACTGCCGCCACAGCACGGCGAGCAACACCGACGGCAAACTCCCTCCATTCTCACCAACACCAACACAAACTACCTTGATAATACTTCTTCAGGCTTGCTACTCATGACTGCGACTTCAAAAGGTTGAGTTATATCTCAAACGTCGTTATCTTTGTCAACATTTCACCGGGCGGAACAAAGTTTTTGTTTTCCTTTCTGAGTTTTAATACCAACTAAACTGTCAAGGGATGATGGTGTATGATGTGTGTTACCAGACAAACTTTTGCAGACGATAAATCTGAAAACGCCCTCTTTTGGACAAGCAGGGAAAATGTTATAGTCGCCGATAATTTCATTGGTTAACGTGCAGTGACGTAAGCTTCCGTATCTGTGTGGATTGGTCTGAGGTGATTTGGGTGCCCATCACCTCGGACAAATCAAAATACAGATATGGAAAGGTTATACTTTCGGTCGTCTGCTAAATAATTATTTGGCAGAAATGTTGAATTTTGTCACAACAAACGATTGTATGGTTTGCTAACATTGGCCGTCGTAACAAGCGCAGTTTGCATCAACGAAAGGTCAGTGCCAATTAATCAACTATTAACAAATTGACACTGGAAATACCTGACCTGAAAACCTACAGTATTCATGGTTGGATTGTCGCCTGGCAATAGTGTTTACTTTTAGCAAAATGCTTCATTCTGTGACTTTGTAATAAATTGATGGCATTTGTACGTGAACGGTGCGCATTCTACTATAGCCTACATGTACATCACCCATAGACAGACAGAAAAGGCACTGTAGTATGGCAGTGGGAAATTATTTTGTTCTTTTTCTGCACATTAGAAATGAGTTGGTTTCAATGGAAAAATCCTTCTATTTCTCGTGTAAACCGATTAAAGGCAGTGGACACTATTGGTAATTGTCAAAGACTAGCCTTCACAGTTGGTGTATCTCAACATATGCATAAAACAACAAACCTGTGAAAATTTGAGCTAAATCTGTCATCGAAGTTGCAAGATAATAATGAAAGAAAAATAACCCTTGTCATACGAAGTTGTGTGCGTTTAGATGGTTGATTTTGAGACCTCGAGTTCTAAATCTGAGGTCTCGAAATCAAATGAGGGAGCCGTTTCTCACAATGTTTTTTACCATCAACCTCTCCCCATTACTCGTCACCAAGAAAGGTTTTATGGCAATATTTATGTTGAGTAATTACCAATAGTGTCCACTGCCTTTAAAACGACCGTTGTGACGACCGTCTAAAACGTATGCTTTGGGTATACTCTTTGTAACGCAAAACACAATGTCCACAGATTTACATTCAACTTGAAGATTTGAAGGATAATATGATGGTAGAAAGCTCTTGCTGAGGTGCTGTAACTTTTGAGATATGAGTAAAACAATTGTCACTGAAATAATGTTCGTCTCAGTGAGGAAAATTATTTTAGCATGTAAAACGTATTAACCAGATGAACTTGTACGTTTTACAATTGCTAAAACTGAGACGAACATTATTTTCGTGACATCGTTTTACTCATTTCTATAAGAAAAACTACAGCACATCAACTTTGTAAGTTAAGTGTAAATATATTTGTAGACATCGTCTTTACCCAAAGCCTTGAATGGTGTACGTGCGCAAACGCTCGACCAAGCCACTGTTTATAATAAACTTAATCTTAGCCTGAAATGCGTTGCCATGGTTTTGTTAGCTTTAGAAAGTCGAAATCGGTGCTTCATCACCACACATCAATAATAAATCAGACAGAAAGTGGCAAGCTATTTTGTCCAGCGTCATTTCATCCATCGGGCGGGCAAGCTTAGGGGGCCAATTTCACAAAGAGCTTAAGATTGATCTTAAGATGTCAATCAGTCTGAACTGCTAAGCAAAGTGTGTTGTCACAAATACAACTCATCTTAAAGGAACACGTTGCCTTGGGTCGGTCGAGTTGGTCTTTGAAAATTCGACCATTTTGTGGAGTCAAATTTTGACTCCATAAAAATAAATGGCCGACCGTGTTAGTTTGCGACGTAAAAGGAAAACCGTGCAATTTCGAGTGATAAATGTGTGGTTCATTAGATGATCCTACCTTTAAAATATATTTCTTACCATAATATGCATTTCATAACAAACGGTTTCAAACGCTTTTCAAAGACCAACTCGACCGATCCAAGGCACCGTGTTCCTTTAAGATTAATCTTAGTGCTTTGTTTAACCCAGCCTTCAGACCTGAAATCTTCAAATCTACTCACCAAAATGTCATTATGAGGGAGAGCTATGACTTATTGTCTTTCTTATTCCATTTCATTTCTTGATAGCCAATTTAAAGACACTGGACACGTTTGGTAATATTGTCAAAGACTATTCTTACTTGGTGTATCCCAACAGTATATGCATAATAATATAAAAACTGTGAAAACTTTGATTCAATATAAATTGGTCATCGAATTTACAAAAGAATAATGAAAGAAAAAACACCCTTGACGCATTACTTTGTGTGCTTTCAGATGCATACTATATTTATACAGTACTTAAAGACTTCCGCCTTTTATATATAAAAGGCGGAAGTCTTTAATTTTGAGTACATCTTTCTAAAAATTAGTCATTTTTTGCACAGCAAATATTGTTCAATTCATTTATGAACTGCGATCTTCTCTCAATTTATATTGAAGTTCTTTAATTAATAATCTTCGTATAATTGAAAGATAAAGTTACATAAAAATATGAGAAAGTAAAATCCTTACATGTTTAGTAGAGCAGTACTGTAGGCAGCAGTGTTAGTGTCTGTGTCTTTATACCTTTCTATAGACTGACGTCGAGGAATACGACATTGAAAGTTACGTTTTAATGCAGTGGACACCATTGGTAATTACTCAAAATAATTATTAGCATAAAACCTTATGTAACGAGTAATGGGGAGAGGTTGATAGTATAACACATTGGGAGAAACAGCTCCCTCTGAAGTGACGTATAGTTTGTGCGAAATAAGTAAATTTCCACGAATTTGATTTCTAGACCTCAGATTTAGAGTTTTGAGGTCTAGAAATCAAGCGTCTAAAAGCGCACAACTTTGTGTGACAAGGGTGATTTTTCGTTCATCATCATCTCGCAACTTCGACCACCAATCGAGCTTAAATTTTCACAGGTTATTGTTATTTTATGTATTTATTGAGATACACCAACTGTGAAGAATAGTCTTTGACAATACCAATAGTGCCCAGTGAAAGACTGGGTAGGCCTTATATAATTTTGTTGGAATTATACTTACATCGGCTTCTTTGTTTGAATAGAGGAGGTTTTCTGAGAGGTGGAGGCATTGACACTAATTAAATTGTGCATCAATTGAGAACTTTGGAGGTAAAATCAAATCTGCCTAATAAAACTTACTCCGTAATGTAATATTTTGCTGTGAAAATCAAACTCAGATAATTTTTAACAAAAGCTGTAATACACGTTTGCACGGTAATTTTATTATCTGTGAATTCTAAATAGTTGGACAACTACCATTCAATAGGACTTTGGAGGAGTCAAATCTGCCCAATGAAAATTGCTCCGTAATGTAATATTTTGCTGTGAAAATCAACTTCCGAGATCTATAATTTAACAAAAGCTGTGCCTACGGGTTTATGGCACACTGGAGGCAAAATCAAACCAATACCAATTACGCCTTTCCGTAATGTAATAAATTGCTGCGAAAATCAAACTCAGATAACTTTAACAAAAGTACAGGTTTGCACAGATCTGTTTTTATTTCTAAATATTGTGCACTACAGGCCCATGGAACTTTGGAGGTCAAATCAAATCTGCCTAAATAAAACTTACTCCATAATGTAATTTTTTTGTTGTGAAAATCAAACAGATAAATAGTTTGACAAAGGTTGTGCTTGCGGTTATATTTTATCTGTGGTAATTCGATTGCAGGGCGAATTGTCTGTACATGTCACCTGGAATTATTTTATAACTTAAGCTATATAGAAGTACAACAAACTGTGCAAGTCTCGTTCGCATTGGTTAGGAGTGCGAGAGTTCATGCACGCGTTGTGCATGACATTGGACCAAAGCGACCATTTTCGAACCCACGGCTTCGGTCCAGACTCGGCTCAGGCTAGTTTGGCCCCGAGGCCGTTTTGACAATGATGCGCATGCTTTGTGTACGTGCTCAAGGCTTCAGACCAGAGAACGGAGCCTGAAGCCGAATCAAAATCCGAAAACAAGGTTTCGAAAAGGGCCTTAGTACGAGACTTGCACGGTTTATTGTAAATTCAAATTTTCAACAAATATAAACATAATTCTAGAGAAGGTGCGCACAAAACATGATGAATCACAACTAAACTTGAACAAACTGACCAGGGGCCAATTTCATAGAGCTGCTTAAGCACAAAATTTTGTTTAAGCAAAAATAAACTTGCTTAAAAAAATCAGATTACCGGCAAAGACCCCACTCAATTGTTATGCTAAGTAAACAACAGCTAAATACAAGTCACAAGCAATGCATATGGTATGAGATTTTGGCCAGTAACATGTGTAAAATAAGCGAGCTATTTTCGTGCTTAAGCAATTTTTTTGCTTAAGCAGCTCTATGAAATTGGCCCCAGCCGTCGACTTCAACAAACTCTTCCTAACTTCGGATTGATCTTTTCTATAGGACTTAGGACGAGTGAAGTTCCGTATCCAAATAGGACGCATTGAACCCCATCCTAATTAGTTAGGACAGGTCTCTCGTCCTATCTCGAGAAGATTAATCCTAGCGTTTCGTGAAATCGGCTGCAGTTATTTCGTGTATAATACAACAATTCAACATTTTGACCTTATGGATATAATTGTGACGACATTTGAAGACCCCGGTTCGATTCCCCGGCCTTGCATGTGGATTTGGGTTTTTCAGTCCATTTGACTGCGTGAGTTTTCCCCTCCCGCGTCTTAAACTGCAATTTCTTCATTGTCTTCTTTACACAAAATGTCTCTGTGCTGAGTTTCCATAAGAATTTGTGTGTACACGTACAGTATAAACCTATCACGTCCTCCATACCTCAAAAAGGCTTATAGACCTGTCGCCATCTTGGTCATGTTCCCTGTTATCAATAACAATAGCATTCGTTACGCAAACATGGTACCAGACTGTTATTTTGTCCAGTCTCAGTTTGGTTACAATGAGTTGGAATGGAGTAAAAATCAAGATGGCCACACCGTGATAATAATGTCTATATAGGATGCCTTGACGGCCAAACAATCAGATTTCAGATTCAGTTTCTTTCAAAAACCAAGAGACTGCGAGCTTAGGAATATCCACACCGTGATTAAAGGTCTATTGTATAGTATTGAACAATACGCTATGCTCTATGTTACAACAGTGGCGGATATGTGCACGTCACTCCTACTGTCTTCTACAAGAATACTCGTGAGATTTCCCAAGTGATTGCAAGTTATGGTGAGATTTCCCTGTGGGAAAGTGATTGCAAGTATAGGTTTTAATTCTGACCATTATATGCCTCTATCGCCACTAACCCGCCCGACCTTCAATAATTATTTACCCTCAAAACACAATAGTCATCCATACTGAAATCTGTATGTCTTCTTTTTAAAATCAGATCTGAAAATTGCAGATTACATCTACTTAATTCATTCCAATCACGATAATGGACCACGCCAATAATGTAACACAGGAGAGTCTACACGATGCTTTGGTTAGAGGTAGGTGCATAGGGCTAATGTAAGCATAGTGCTGATATAATTATAATATGAAGGAACAAACCAAAATGTGACAATACATTTAAGTTACAATTTATGTGAAAATTCAGCTTATAAAGTGTCTACCTCTGAGAAAATAGTCACAAACTGTCGCAGTATGTTCACCACAACAACAACCGTATATACGTTTAGCGAGAGCATCTCTGGTCATATTGCTCGTCCCCAGCGCCTTGTTTTAACCAAAGGCGCTGGGATGAGCAAACGTATCATGCACTGTCATTGGTTTAATAATGCGCAGTCCCATCATGCATCACACTCACACTGCACCATATTTCTATGTACTGTACGCATGACGTACTTCCTGAACAAGAATCTGTGCAAGCGATTAGCCCAAACCAGCGGTCCTGGATAGACTGGCCCCTGGGACCGAGCGAACTTAGGCCACAGCATTCACAAACGGACAACAACACTCAGAAATCTGAGAGACGATCATGCATAAATCGTTTCTCAGATTCAAATGTTTTTGAAGTGTTATCCAAGCCATAATATTTGACAATACCAATAGTGCCCAGTGAAAGACTGGGTAGGCCTTATATAATTTTGTTGGAATTATACTTACATCGGCTTCTTTGTTTGAATAGAGGAGGTTTTCTGAGAGGTGGAGGCATTGACACTAATTAAATTGTGCATCAATTGAGAACTTTGGAGGTAAAATCAAATCTGCCTAATAAAACTTACTCCGTAATGTAATATTTTGCTGTGAAAATCAAACTCAGATAATTTTTAACAAAAGCTGTAATACACGTTTGCACGGTAATTTTATTATCTGTGAATTCTAAATAGTTGGACAACTACCATTCAATAGGACTTTGGAGGAGTCAAATCTGCCCAATGAAAATTGCTCCGTAATGTAATATTTTGCTGTGAAAATCAACTTCCGAGATCTATAATTTAACAAAAGCTGTGCCTACGGGTTTATGGCACACTGGAGGCAAAATCAAACCAATACCAATTACGCCTTTCCGTAATGTAATAAATTGCTGCGAAAATCAAACTCAGATAACTTTAACAAAAGTACAGGTTTGCACAGATCTGTTTTTATTTCTAAATATTGTGCACTACAGGCCCATGGAACTTTGGAGGTCAAATCAAATCTGCCTAAATAAAACTTACTCCATAATGTAATTTTTTTGTTGTGAAAATCAAACAGATAAATAGTTTGACAAAGGTTGTGCTTGCGGTTATATTTTATCTGTGGTAATTCGATTGCAGGGCGAATTGTCTGTACATGTCACCTGGAATTATTTTATAACTTAAGCTATATAGAAGTACAACAAACTGTGCAAGTCTCGTTCGCATTGGTTAGGAGTGCGAGAGTTCATGCACGCGTTGTGCATGACATTGGACCAAAGCGACCATTTTCGAACCCACGGCTTCGGTCCAGACTCGGCTCAGGCTAGTTTGGCCCCGAGGCCGTTTTGACAATGATGCGCATGCTTTGTGTACGTGCTCAAGGCTTCAGACCAGAGAACGGAGCCTGAAGCCGAATCAAAATCCGAAAACAAGGTTTCGAAAAGGGCCTTAGTACGAGACTTGCACGGTTTATTGTAAATTCAAATTTTCAACAAATATAAACATAATTCTAGAGAAGGTGCGCACAAAACATGATGAATCACAACTAAACTTGAACAAACTGACCAGGGGCCAATTTCATAGAGCTGCTTAAGCACAAAATTTTGTTTAAGCAAAAATAAACTTGCTTAAAAAAATCAGATTACCGGCAAAGACCCCACTCAATTGTTATGCTAAGTAAACAACAGCTAAATACAAGTCACAAGCAATGCATATGGTATGAGATTTTGGCCAGTAACATGTGTAAAATAAGCGAGCTATTTTCGTGCTTAAGCAATTTTTTTGCTTAAGCAGCTCTATGAAATTGGCCCCAGCCGTCGACTTCAACAAACTCTTCCTAACTTCGGATTGATCTTTTCTATAGGACTTAGGACGAGTGAAGTTCCGTATCCAAATAGGACGCATTGAACCCCATCCTAATTAGTTAGGACAGGTCTCTCGTCCTATCTCGAGAAGATTAATCCTAGCGTTTCGTGAAATCGGCTGCAGTTATTTCGTGTATAATACAACAATTCAACATTTTGACCTTATGGATATAATTGTGACGACATTTGAAGACCCCGGTTCGATTCCCCGGCCTTGCATGTGGATTTGGGTTTTTCAGTCCATTTGACTGCGTGAGTTTTCCCCTCCCGCGTCTTAAACTGCAATTTCTTCATTGTCTTCTTTACACAAAATGTCTCTGTGCTGAGTTTCCATAAGAATTTGTGTGTACACGTACAGTATAAACCTATCACGTCCTCCATACCTCAAAAAGGCTTATAGACCTGTCGCCATCTTGGTCATGTTCCCTGTTATCAATAACAATAGCATTCGTTACGCAAACATGGTACCAGACTGTTATTTTGTCCAGTCTCAGTTTGGTTACAATGAGTTGGAATGGAGTAAAAATCAAGATGGCCACACCGTGATAATAATGTCTATATAGGATGCCTTGACGGCCAAACAATCAGATTTCAGATTCAGTTTCTTTCAAAAACCAAGAGACTGCGAGCTTAGGAATATCCACACCGTGATTAAAGGTCTATTGTATAGTATTGAACAATACGCTATGCTCTATGTTACAACAGTGGCGGATATGTGCACGTCACTCCTACTGTCTTCTACAAGAATACTCGTGAGATTTCCCAAGTGATTGCAAGTTATGGTGAGATTTCCCTGTGGGAAAGTGATTGCAAGTATAGGTTTTAATTCTGACCATTATATGCCTCTATCGCCACTAACCCGCCCGACCTTCAATAATTATTTACCCTCAAAACACAATAGTCATCCATACTGAAATCTGTATGTCTTCTTTTTAAAATCAGATCTGAAAATTGCAGATTACATCTACTTAATTCATTCCAATCACGATAATGGACCACGCCAATAATGTAACACAGGAGAGTCTACACGATGCTTTGGTTAGAGGTAGGTGCATAGGGCTAATGTAAGCATAGTGCTGATATAATTATAATATGAAGGAACAAACCAAAATGTGACAATACATTTAAGTTACAATTTATGTGAAAATTCAGCTTATAAAGTGTCTACCTCTGAGAAAATAGTCACAAACTGTCGCAGTATGTTCACCACAACAACAACCGTATATACGTTTAGCGAGAGCATCTCTGGTCATATTGCTCGTCCCCAGCGCCTTGTTTTAACCAAAGGCGCTGGGATGAGCAAACGTATCATGCACTGTCATTGGTTTAATAATGCGCAGTCCCATCATGCATCACACTCACACTGCACCATATTTCTATGTACTGTACGCATGACGTACTTCCTGAACAAGAATCTGTGCAAGCGATTAGCCCAAACCAGCGGTCCTGGATAGACTGGCCCCTGGGACCGAGCGAACTTAGGCCACAGCATTCACAAACGGACAACAACACTCAGAAATCTGAGAGACGATCATGCATAAATCGTTTCTCAGATTCAAATGTTTTTGAAGTGTTATCCAAGCCATAATATTTGACAATACCAATAGTGCCCAGTGAAAGACTGGGTAGGCCTTATATAATTTTGTTGGAATTATACTTACATCGGCTTCTTTGTTTGAATAGAGGAGGTTTTCTGAGAGGTGGAGGCATTGACACTAATTAAATTGTGCATCAATTGAGAACTTTGGAGGTAAAATCAAATCTGCCTAATAAAACTTACTCCGTAATGTAATATTTTGCTGTGAAAATCAAACTCAGATAATTTTTAACAAAAGCTGTAATACACGTTTGCACGGTAATTTTATTATCTGTGAATTCTAAATAGTTGGACAACTACCATTCAATAGGACTTTGGAGGAGTCAAATCTGCCCAATGAAAATTGCTCCGTAATGTAATATTTTGCTGTGAAAATCAACTTCCGAGATCTATAATTTAACAAAAGCTGTGCCTACGGGTTTATGGCACACTGGAGGCAAAATCAAACCAATACCAATTACGCCTTTCCGTAATGTAATAAATTGCTGCGAAAATCAAACTCAGATAACTTTAACAAAAGTACAGGTTTGCACAGATCTGTTTTTATTTCTAAATATTGTGCACTACAGGCCCATGGAACTTTGGAGGTCAAATCAAATCTGCCTAAATAAAACTTACTCCATAATGTAATTTTTTTGTTGTGAAAATCAAACAGATAAATAGTTTGACAAAGGTTGTGCTTGCGGTTATATTTTATCTGTGGTAATTCGATTGCAGGGCGAATTGTCTGTACATGTCACCTGGAATTATTTTATAACTTAAGCTATATAGAAGTACAACAAACTGTGCAAGTCTCGTTCGCATTGGTTAGGAGTGCGAGAGTTCATGCACGCGTTGTGCATGACATTGGACCAAAGCGACCATTTTCGAACCCACGGCTTCGGTCCAGACTCGGCTCAGGCTAGTTTGGCCCCGAGGCCGTTTTGACAATGATGCGCATGCTTTGTGTACGTGCTCAAGGCTTCAGACCAGAGAACGGAGCCTGAAGCCGAATCAAAATCCGAAAACAAGGTTTCGAAAAGGGCCTTAGTACGAGACTTGCACGGTTTATTGTAAATTCAAATTTTCAACAAATATAAACATAATTCTAGAGAAGGTGCGCACAAAACATGATGAATCACAACTAAACTTGAACAAACTGACCAGGGGCCAATTTCATAGAGCTGCTTAAGCACAAAATTTTGTTTAAGCAAAAATAAACTTGCTTAAAAAAATCAGATTACCGGCAAAGACCCCACTCAATTGTTATGCTAAGTAAACAACAGCTAAATACAAGTCACAAGCAATGCATATGGTATGAGATTTTGGCCAGTAACATGTGTAAAATAAGCGAGCTATTTTCGTGCTTAAGCAATTTTTTTGCTTAAGCAGCTCTATGAAATTGGCCCCAGCCGTCGACTTCAACAAACTCTTCCTAACTTCGGATTGATCTTTTCTATAGGACTTAGGACGAGTGAAGTTCCGTATCCAAATAGGACGCATTGAACCCCATCCTAATTAGTTAGGACAGGTCTCTCGTCCTATCTCGAGAAGATTAATCCTAGCGTTTCGTGAAATCGGCTGCAGTTATTTCGTGTATAATACAACAATTCAACATTTTGACCTTATGGATATAATTGTGACGACATTTGAAGACCCCGGTTCGATTCCCCGGCCTTGCATGTGGATTTGGGTTTTTCAGTCCATTTGACTGCGTGAGTTTTCCCCTCCCGCGTCTTAAACTGCAATTTCTTCATTGTCTTCTTTACACAAAATGTCTCTGTGCTGAGTTTCCATAAGAATTTGTGTGTACACGTACAGTATAAACCTATCACGTCCTCCATACCTCAAAAAGGCTTATAGACCTGTCGCCATCTTGGTCATGTTCCCTGTTATCAATAACAATAGCATTCGTTACGCAAACATGGTACCAGACTGTTATTTTGTCCAGTCTCAGTTTGGTTACAATGAGTTGGAATGGAGTAAAAATCAAGATGGCCACACCGTGATAATAATGTCTATATAGGATGCCTTGACGGCCAAACAATCAGATTTCAGATTCAGTTTCTTTCAAAAACCAAGAGACTGCGAGCTTAGGAATATCCACACCGTGATTAAAGGTCTATTGTATAGTATTGAATAATACGCTATGCTCTATGTTACAACAGTGGCGGATATGTGCACGTCACTCCTACTGTCTTCTACAAGAATACTCGTGAGATTTCCCAAGTGATTGCAAGTTATGGTGAGATTTCCCTGTGGGAAAGTGATTGCAAGTATAGGTTTTAATTCTGACCATTATATGCCTCTATCGCCACTAACCCGCCCGACCTTCAATAATTATTTACCCTCAAAACACAATAGTCATCCATACTGAAATCTGTATGTCTTCTTTTTAAAATCAGATCTGAAAATTGCAGATTACATCTACTTAATTCATTCCAATCACGATAATGGACCACGCCAATAATGTAACACAGGAGAGTCTACACGATGCTTTGGTTAGAGGTAGGTGCATAGGGCTAATGTAAGCATAGTGCTGATATAATTATAATATGAAGGAACAAACCAAAATGTGACAATACATTTAAGTTACAATTTATGTGAAAATTCAGCTTATAAAGTGTCTACCTCTGAGAAAATAGTCACAAACTGTCGCAGTATGTTCACCACAACAACAACCGTATATACGTTTAGCGAGAGCATCTCTGGTCATATTGCTCGTCCCCAGCGCCTTGTTTTAACCAAAGGCGCTGGGATGAGCAAACGTATCATGCACTGTCATTGGTTTAATAATGCGCAGTCCCATCATGCATCACACTCACACTGCACCATATTTCTATGTACTGTACGCATGACGTACTTCCTGAACAAGAATCTGTGCAAGCGATTAGCCCAAACCAGCGGTCCTGGATAGACTGGCCCCTGGGACCGAGCGAACTTAGGCCACAGCATTCACAAACGGACAACAACACTCAGAAATCTGAGAGACGATCATGCATAAATCGTTTCTCAGATTCAAATGTTTTTGAAGTGTTATCCAAGCCATAATATTTGACAATACCAATAGTGCCCAGTGAAAGACTGGGTAGGCCTTATATAATTTTGTTGGAATTATACTTACATCGGCTTCTTTGTTTGAATAGAGGAGGTTTTCTGAGAGGTGGAGGCATTGACACTAATTAAATTGTGCATCAATTGAGAACTTTGGAGGTAAAATCAAATCTGCCTAATAAAACTTACTCCGTAATGTAATATTTTGCTGTGAAAATCAAACTCAGATAATTTTTAACAAAAGCTGTAATACACGTTTGCACGGTAATTTTATTATCTGTGAATTCTAAATAGTTGGACAACTACCATTCAATAGGACTTTGGAGGAGTCAAATCTGCCCAATGAAAATTGCTCCGTAATGTAATATTTTGCTGTGAAAATCAACTTCCGAGATCTATAATTTAACAAAAGCTGTGCCTACGGGTTTATGGCACACTGGAGGCAAAATCAAACCAATACCAATTACGCCTTTCCGTAATGTAATAAATTGCTGCGAAAATCAAACTCAGATAACTTTAACAAAAGTACAGGTTTGCACAGATCTGTTTTTATTTCTAAATATTGTGCACTACAGGCCCATGGAACTTTGGAGGTCAAATCAAATCTGCCTAAATAAAACTTACTCCATAATGTAATTTTTTTGTTGTGAAAATCAAACAGATAAATAGTTTGACAAAGGTTGTGCTTGCGGTTATATTTTATCTGTGGTAATTCGATTGCAGGGCGAATTGTCTGTACATGTCACCTGGAATTATTTTATAACTTAAGCTATATAGAAGTACAACAAACTGTGCAAGTCTCGTTCGCATTGGTTAGGAGTGCGAGAGTTCATGCACGCGTTGTGCATGACATTGGACCAAAGCGACCATTTTCGAACCCACGGC
The DNA here is from genome assembly GCF_902459465.1 of Asterias rubens. NCBI lineage: Eukaryota > Metazoa > Echinodermata > Asteroidea > Forcipulatida > Asteriidae > Asterias > Asterias rubens. Next base: position 11,342,229 of record NC_047079.1, read on the forward strand.
TTCGGTCCAGACTCGGCTCAGGCTAGTTTGGCCCCGAGGCCGTTTTGACAATGATGCGCATGCTTTGTGTACGTGCTCAAGGCTTCAGACCAGAGAACGGAGCCTGAAGCCGAATCAAAATCCGAAAACAAGGTTTCGAAAAGGGCCTTAGTACGAGACTTGCACGGTTTATTGTAAATTCAAATTTTCAACAAATATAAACATAATTCTAGAGAAGGTGCGCACAAAACATGATGAATCACAACTAAACTTGAACAAACTGACCAGGGGCCAATTTCATAGAGCTGCTTAAGCACAAAATTTTGTTTAAGCAAAAATAAACTTGCTTAAAAAAATCAGATTACCGGCAAAGACCCCACTCAATTGTTATGCTAAGTAAACAACAGCTAAATACAAGTCACAAGCAATGCATATGGTATGAGATTTTGGCCAGTAACATGTGTAAAATAAGCGAGCTATTTTCGTGCTTAAGCAATTTTTTTGCTTAAGCAGCTCTATGAAATTGGCCCCAGCCGTCGACTTCAACAAACTCTTCCTAACTTCGGATTGATCTTTTCTATAGGACTTAGGACGAGTGAAGTTCCGTATCCAAATAGGACGCATTGAACCCCATCCTAATTAGTTAGGACAGGTCTCTCGTCCTATCTCGAGAAGATTAATCCTAGCGTTTCGTGAAATCGGCTGCAGTTATTTCGTGTATAATACAACAATTCAACATTTTGACCTTATGGATATAATTGTGACGACATTTGAAGACCCCGGTTCGATTCCCCGGCCTTGCATGTGGATTTGGGTTTTTCAGTCCATTTGACTGCGTGAGTTTTCCCCTCCCGCGTCTTAAACTGCAATTTCTTCATTGTCTTCTTTACACAAAATGTCTCTGTGCTGAGTTTCCATAAGAATTTGTGTGTACACGTACAGTATAAACCTATCACGTCCTCCATACCTCAAAAAGGCTTATAGACCTGTCGCCATCTTGGTCATGTTCCCTGTTATCAATAACAATAGCATTCGTTACGCAAACATGGTACCAGACTGTTATTTTGTCCAGTCTCAGTTTGGTTACAATGAGTTGGAATGGAGTAAAAATCAAGATGGCCACACCGTGATAATAATGTCTATATAGGATGCCTTGACGGCCAAACAATCAGATTTCAGATTCAGTTTCTTTCAAAAACCAAGAGACTGCGAGCTTAGGAATATCCACACCGTGATTAAAGGTCTATTGTATAGTATTGAATAATACGCTATGCTCTATGTTACAACAGTGGCGGATATGTGCACGTCACTCCTACTGTCTTCTACAAGAATACTCGTGAGATTTCCCAAGTGATTGCAAGTTATGGTGAGATTTCCCTGTGGGAAAGTGATTGCAAGTATAGGTTTTAATTCTGACCATTATATGCCTCTATCGCCACTAACCCGCCCGACCTTCAATAATTATTTACCCTCAAAACACAATAGTCATCCATACTGAAATCTGTATGTCTTCTTTTTAAAATCAGATCTGAAAATTGCAGATTACATCTACTTAATTCATTCCAATCACGATAATGGACCACGCCAATAATGTAACACAGGAGAGTCTACACGATGCTTTGGTTAGAGGTAGGTGCATAGGGCTAATGTAAGCATAGTGCTGATATAATTATAATATGAAGGAACAAACCAAAATGTGACAATACATTTAAGTTACAATTTATGTGAAAATTCAGCTTATAAAGTGTCTACCTCTGAGAAAATAGTCACAAACTGTCGCAGTATGTTCACCACAACAACAACCGTATATACGTTTAGCGAGAGCATCTCTGGTCATATTGCTCGTCCCCAGCGCCTTGTTTTAACCAAAGGCGCTGGGATGAGCAAACGTATCATGCACTGTCATTGGTTTAATAATGCGCAGTCCCATCATGCATCACACTCACACTGCACCATATTTCTATGTACTGTACGCATGACGTACTTCCTGAACAAGAATCTGTGCAAGCGATTAGCCCAAACCAGCGGTCCTGGATAGACTGGCCCCTGGGACCGAGCGAACTTAGGCCACAGCATTCACAAACGGACAACAACACTCAGAAATCTGAGAGACGATCATGCATAAATCGTTTCTCAGATTCAAATGTTTTTGAAGTGTTATCCAAGCCATAATATTTTTTTAGGGAACCCTTTCTCATAATGTTTACTTTTTACGGCTGCAGTGGTTCTCATCAAGTAAGTTTCATTCGGTCATAAATCTTTGGAGTTTTACCGATCTATGAGTCAACCTTTAACGGTTGGCAAAACACGAACATACCCGACGTTTTAGCGCGTCCCGAAAGTCAGCTTTAATCGTGTACAAAAACGGATTGAATGCACTGTTAAAATGTGACAAAAACACAAAGAAATTTATCACATCTTGGTGAATGTTGTACAGGCGAAAATAAATCAGAGTATCGGCAAAGAATATGGGCACCCAGCTTGCAAAGAAAAACAACATGAGAAAAGCAAAGAACAGAGCCGTGCGCCATTCGCGTTTCATGCGTCGAAACTCGTTGTCGTGCTGGTCCTCCTGCGAACTTTGGTTATCCCGCGTGACGGCATTCGTCGACGGCTGTTGCATGCGTTGTGCCGTGCGAATTTGATCCTCATTGGCGGCAGCCGACGACTGTTGGATGCGGAGACGATTGCCGATGTCGTGAACTACCCTCATCTGTTTGAGCTGTAGACAAAAAAAAACATTTAAGTGCGAGTTTGCCAATTAATATCCACACTTTTTGAAAGGCATTTGTTTTAAATGTTTCACCATTGTATTGAAAGAGTTATAACGCTAGTAGCCTATTGGTCAACCCTTACCTGTTTCCGTATGATGAAGTAAATCTGGATGTACACAAAACACATCAGGAAAAATGGCGCCAAGATGGCCGCGAAGAAGAGAAATGTCATGTACTGTAGGCTGACAACTTCTAGAAAGAAGCATTGAGGCTGGGAAGGGGGTCCGTTGTGCCAACCAGCCAGCATGGGAACTATGAACAAGAAAGCAACAAACCAGGCTAGGAGTGCGCCCGCTACGGCGCGTGACTTTGTGACAATCACGCAGTAACGTAACGGCCTGCTTATGGAGTAATACCTGTCCAATGTCATTGCCAAAAGAGCAAACACCGACGCCATATCGATCATAACTAATATAGAAAGTAGAAAGAGACAAGCTGGGAAAGATCGAGGGATTCCTTGTAGGGCGATCAGGATGATTGGAATAGCAATGGCTCCCATGCAGAAATCACTCACAGCGAGCGAAATCAGGTAAATGTTGGAGAGCGTGTTGCGTAATCGGGGCTCCAGTAAGTACGTTATGATAACGATGAAATTTCCTGATAAAGCAAACAGAGCAAAGATGATCTCTATGACGTAGTAGGTTGTCTCGGATATGGTAACAGTGACGTCATCGTTTACGGATGAAGAATTTGCGGAGTTTAACGAAGACATGGTGCAATCAAAACGGCATCCAGTTTGGAGTCTTCCTTTGTTTTTGAAGATGCAAACAGTAGTGATGTCAAGAGCAAGTTCTTTATCAGCTTTTAACAATCAAATACTAGACGAACTTCGAGATATTTCGGAACGTGCAGCTGGTGATCAAGAACGAGTAACTGTTGGGGCAAAAAGAGATTTTAGAACTCGGATATTTTGTTCGATGCCATAAAATGGCAGGACAACAACATGATTGGTTAAAGTCTATTCTTGCATAGTATTCTGTTATAGATATTTTGTTAAATGACCTATAAAGCAAAACCGCTTGAGACTTCTCTGTGATTGTGATTTATATGCGTTGTAGAACAGGAATGTTTCATTATTATTATTATCCAAAGGCACTGGCCCCTCTTGCCCTACCCCCCCCCCCCCCACCACCCACAAAAAGAAGAAGATATATACTTTTATAATAATAATTGAATAAAACTACAAATGAAGTAAACTAGATTGTCAGGTGACTCCATTGCTAAAAGCTCTCCAATGTCATGTCAAGGGGGCCTGTTCAAAACAGTACACAAGAAAAAAATCCCTTAAAATCCTCAGACCCACTTGTTTTTTAAATGTTTGTACTGCCTTCCAGGTTTTAGTTACTGTTCGGTTTAAGTTTACTCAATATTGTAATTTGTTTGCTTAGATCTGCTTCTGGCTGGTCCAGAATTTAGGGATGGTTCATTTCCAGACTTTTTAGTGTGTTTTTATAATTGTATTGCTGTTTTTTAATTTCTTAGGTTTGTTAATGATTAATTCTTAGATTGTTCTTTTTAGCCTTTTTTTCTTTGTTCTATCTATGTGAAGCGCCTTGAGCGTCTTTTAGGCGGACTTTGGCGCTATATAAGTTTTCGTTATTATTATTTTTATTATTAAGACCCACCGGGGACCAGACGGTTGTAGTAAATAGGGCAAACCAAGTGGGACCTTGGTGGGGCTCGGCGGAGCTCTAGCCCCCACAGACTGGCGGGAACAAAGAAGGGTCTGACTTTCGTTTAGCCATGAGTTCTATCGAGGCAGATAGGCATTAGCTGAGCAGAATTTGGTTTCGGCTGAGCTGTAAAACCATCTTGAAGTTCCGTAAAATAGCAACGGATTTTTTTTTTTAATTATAATTATTCAAGAAAATTATCAAAATAGTTAATTTATTTCGATGAAACTTCCCTAGGAGACTCACTCTTGCTTATTTCTTTTCGAATCCTGTATAGGCATATTGACAGGGTCGATCAAATCCTGGATCTATTCACATTGCGATTAATCAAGAAACGTATCAAAATATTTATTTCATTTCGATGGAACCGCCCTATCAATAGGAAACTCATGAACTATGAGCTAGTTCTTTTCGATGTGTGTATTGGCACACTTAATTCAAATAAAGAATACTCACAAAATTAACAGCAGCTTTAACCTCCTCTACAGTCTCCTGATTTCTCGTTGTTTTAAGTATAACCCCACGTTAACTTGGCGAGATTTCACTTCTAAGATGACCAAAGTCCACCAGTTGCAACGCCGCAACCTGTGCGCTACGTTATTGTCAACGTCTATAGGTTGGGCGAAAGTCGGGTGAATGAAAAAGACTTGCGTTGCTCTACAACTATATTATGTTGATTCCTATCAAATAGGCCTGACGAGTTTTTAATTCTAAGATGACCAACGTCCACCAATTGCTATGCCGAAACCTGTGCGCTACGTTGTTTTCAACGTCTGTATAGGTTGGGCGTAAGTAGGCCGAATGAAAAAGACTTGCGTTGCATGCTCTACAGCTATAATTATGTTGATTCCTATAGGCCTATACTACTAGCCGTATACGTATTAATGTGATTACAGTGGTGCGTGTTTCGTGCTTAATAATAAAACTAAGAAACTGTTTAGTTATAGAGGACAGAGGACAAGATTGAAGAGCTGAAACAACTAATGACACTTTTAAGGACAGTAATACTATTAATCTTCTCTACAACAAATACTTTCGACATCAAAGTCAAGAAGAACTATATTCTTTACTGGCAAAGGAGCACGAACCTTTACACTCGTTAAAATGCCAGTGGAGAATTTTACTATTGATTCTGTTCTGAGGACCTGATACTTCCCTAAGCTAAAACCTCTTGTCGAGCTGGCCGGGATTTTGAGTCAGAAAACATATATGTTTCAATTTTATTAGGGAAACAATACACTGGTTTTTTTTTTCCTGACATAAAAAAAAATTAATGGGGCGTTTCGATGGTGATTGTGTATTGAGGGCTAATTGTTGTCTAACAGTTTTTTTTTTAAACCTCATTTCATGTCTAAGATCATGGTTATTTCTCTTCAGGGGGAAATCGCGATCTCTGGTCAATGTTCGAGAATATTCCACAAGAGGGCGCTATTTTAGGCACTCTGCTGTCGGGTAGAGTAAAATGCACGGTCACAGACTTTGAACCAAGTCTATTTTATTTTTATTTTTTATTTTATTTATTTATTTATTTTTTTTTTTTGGGGGGGGGCATTGCGAAGTGTATTATGGACACAGGCCTGATAATAACGTAAGAGGCTGGAGATAGGTCACAATGTCTCAAAGGCATTGGACACCTTTTGGTAAACTGTCAAGACCAGTATCCTTATGGGTGTATCCCAACATAATAACAACAAATCTGTAAACATTTTGGACTCAACATTGGTCAACGAAGTTGCAAGAGAACTTGATGAAAGCAAACACACATGGTCGTTGCACAAAATGTGTGAGCGTTCAGATACAATCATAACAAAGGCTTCGGGCCTGAGGCCTTTTAATAGTTTGAGTGAGAAATTCCCTCTTTCCCAAAAACTACTTTACTTCAGAGGGAGCCGTTCCTCACAATGTTTTATATTTGCTGTCGGGTAGAATAAACTGCACGGTCACAGACTTGAACCAAGTCTATAATATTTGTTTCTTTTTTGGGGGTGGGGGGGGAGGGGAGTGGACATTGCGAAGTGTTTATGGAACCGTCCTGATAAATCGTAAGAGGCTGGAGAAAGACTCTGCTAGGGTCGAAACGTCAGGCCATTAACTATTTGTTTGCAATGTTTTATACTACCAACGGCTCTCCATATTGCTCGTTACCAAAGTAATTATCAGTATCCAGCGCCTTTAAAGGGCAAAGTCTACTGATAAAATAAATAAATGTAAAGGTCAAGCGGCAATTCAACACAATTCTACAAATTGAACCCAGTGTGGAAGAATAAATTGTTTAATAATAATATTGTATACAATTGATTCATGTACAATGGGTGGGGTCACATTTTGTAAAGGGTCCTATTTTGTACATGAGTGTAACAGCACTCTGCACATACCTGGTGATGTTAGTATAGATCATTTGAAACATTTTAAATAATTTGTCATTCATTCAAGGCCGTTCAGATATGTTTGTTGAGATCTATGAATGTATTGCTGGTTCATCTTCGACTGTATAGCGGCTGATTTGCGACTGGTGAACCATGGCAAAATGTCGTCAAAAAAACGATTGTTGCAGTTGGAAGCTGATCGTAGTCTTCGCCTCGTTCAGTAACTGCCTTCTCATAGTTGGAGTAAACCACTGCACGGGAATACTCTTTGCGAGTTTCCAGAACGAGTTTAGGAGCACCACAGCGGAGACTGCGGTAATCTCTAGTATTATGACGTCGTTGTCATTCTTCGGATGTGAGAACTTTTTCAAATCAAAATTTCTTTTATTTTCTGTATTGTACAGTTTTGTCAGTGTTTAGTTGCAACACAAATCTGTGCATGTCCATTGTTTCGTCATCATTTCTTTTCTAACATGGCGGCGAGATGACGTCAGTGCAAAAGGTAAGGGCCCTCTTCGAATCATCAACGGCTTCGGCTTTGAATTGGATTCGGCTTCATGCTCCGTTCATTCGTCTGAAGCCCTATGCACGTACGCAAAGCACGCACATTGGTCAGAACGAACAACCTTTGGGCAAAGCTAGCCTGAGCCGAATCTAGAGTGGTTTTGAAAAGGGCCTAAAAGGCGCCCCTACGCTAGACTTGATTCAAGTCCCATTCTCGTGTGGGTGAGAGGTCCCTAAGCTATTACCTCAGCTTACTATGAAACAACCCGTAGCATACAGTACAGTGCGCGCTCGCCGTCAAAATGTGCATGCGGAATAGGTTTTGGAACGCAGAGCATCACAATACAGTAGTTTCCTGGGCATCACAAACCAGTAGTTTCCTGGGGATGATGGCACGGGATTGGGACTTGAGTCAAGTCTACCCCTACGCAAGAGGTCTCATTGTAGTACGTTCTCGTGATTACACACATCGATGTAAGGATAACACCAAATAATAGTTTCGCATACACCTTTCTATCAAAATAATTTGAGAATGACTTGAATGAGTATTTTGTGGTTTTTGTTTTCTTCATAGCTACCATTGGTGGTGCTTTGGGGAACGCTCTGGGCTGCCGTATCACCGCAATGATTGGTGGACTCTGCACCCTAATTGGCATGATAGGGGGCGCCCTTACCAGCAATATTTACTCGTTTTACGTCACAAGTGTTGTCATAGGTGAGTAAAAGCAAAGTGGTCATTGATATCTGTAATAATGATGTTTCAATGCAGAGCTTCATTTTGTCGTTCAAAAGATGACATAATTTAGAACAGAATATAGAACGCCGCCAATAGTCTGCCACATAAAGGTTATTTTGAAAGCAGGCAATTAAAAAATTACCAGGCGTTTCTTTACGACAAATAAAAATATTTCGTATTTTGACGTGTTTATGTAACTAATTTGGGTATTCACAATACTGTATAAATCACGATGGGGTTCCCTGTACAAAACAACCTGTCTAAGACAAACTGTGGGTGGCGCCCTGTGAAAACTTCCTCAAGATATAGACACTTTAATATAATGGTTTCCCTTAAGTATAAGTCCAGACCGAAACTAAGAAAATAAAAATCTACAGTCTAAATAATCTGTTTGTCATTTTCAGGACTTGGCACTGGGATTCTCTTCACGCCCTCTATTGTCGTCCTTGCTCAATACTTTAATAAAGGTTACGCTCTTGCCTGTGGGTTTAGAAGCTGTGGCGTAGGAGTAGGAATGATTGTATACGGCCCATTGGTGCAAACTCTATTGGATACTTACGGTTGGAGAGGTACCATTATTATCATGGGTGCTATTTTAGCTAATACGATTGCAGCTGGGGCGATCTTTCGCCCCGTAAAACCTCACCACAAAGTCCAGGAACAACAAGAGATGACCAAGCTAAACAGCAGAACGGTTGAAAAGTCTCCAAAGTCAAAGAAAAATTGTCTTGCTACAGCTATTGTGAAGTTATTTCGGCTGAATTTGTTACGTTCGAGTTACCGCTTTTGCGTAGTTTGTTTCGCACACTGCACCTACGTCACTGCGTATTACTGCTTCTCAATTTACCTCGTCTCGTTTGCTACGTCATTGGGTATCCTAAACACAGATGCAGCATTCCTGTTTAGTATTTCGGGTATCACCAGCATTGTTGGGCGTCTGCTATGTGGAGTTATATGCGGAAAGTTATCTGCCCAAATGATCTACCAACTTACTATGCTCGTCTGTGGAGGTTCGATTCTCATAACTCTACTTGGTACATACACGTACTTTGTGCTATCAGCGGCCATTTTGGGATTCGCACTTGGGTTTTATCAGACCATTGTTTTGGTAGTAGTGCGTGACTTTGTAGGAGTGGATAACTTTGGATCCGCAGTTGGGATGTATTCTCTATTGAGCGGTGTAGCTGGCTTGCTTGGTCCTATACTGGCAGGTAAGTAATACAGACAAAGGCATACACTCTGGTGAAATTTCAACCACTTACTGCAAACACTGATTGTATCTGGCCCTTTTTGAAACGACTGGATTTGGCTTTAGATTCTGCTCAGGCTAGCTTGGCCCCGCGGTTGTTTTGACAATATTGCGCATGCTTTGCATTTAAGCCTGAAGCCGAACCCAAAACCGTAGCCGTGGTTTCGAAAAAGGCATATTATAAATCGCTGTTCTTGTTCCCTTCATTTTTCACAGGCGCCCTCTACGATGTGAATGGGAGCTACTTCGTCCTTTTTGCTATCTTCGGTGGATTATTTTTCCTGGGATTCCTACCGACTCTCTTGTTTCCTTATCTAAAGAGGATTGAGCCAGGAATTGCCGATAACATCGTGGACAAATAAAATCTCATTTCAAACACAGACCACTTGTCTATATTAAAACCATTGACTGTGTGTGGGTCAATGCTATTAGACACTCTACATCAAAAGACAATAATGGCTTTGGACTATTCGATATCCGTGTTCCACAGTCTGCACTATGTGTGTCTTTAGAGCTAAATAGACCTGATAACGATAGGAGTAAACAAATGTTGCAGCCCATGTAATAAAAAATGACTACCACGGAGGAATCATTAAAGTGTGTGTGTGTGGGGGGGGGGGGGAAATTCACACCATAAAATCCAACCTCTTTCATCCAACAATCCATAAAAACCAAGTAGAAGAAGTGGAGATGGGCAGGTCACCTACAAGGAGGTATGACAAATAGGTGGGCATCAAAACAACCAATGGGAGACTTTTGGGACGCTTGGTGGCAGCAGACTTACCAGGTAAAATCTATTGTTCTCGGTAAAGTGCGCATGCTCAGAACTACGTAAACAATGGAAGTTTACCTGTTAAGTCTGCTGCCACCTAGCGTTCCAAAGTCTCCCGGAAACCGGACAAGAAAAAGAGGGTGACAAAACAGAAGATAAAATAAGTACTTAAGAGGCATTGTATGCTTGGCAACAGACAGCTCATGATAGAGTGAAATGGAGAATTTGTGAAGAGGCTTTCCTCCTGCAGTGGAGGGAAAGAGGCTAGACAGAACTGACCACTCCAATCTCGTTTAATTGCACATAGCGCGTGCGCACTAACATTTTAGTTGGCAAGAGTAGGGGACATCGTGCTTTTTTGTAAGCGGCATATGGTAGACTTGATTCACGTCCCGTTCTCGTGCGAGAGGTCCCTAAATAATAGTGCATGCCAACCCGAAAGGTTGGGGGACTGGCCGCGCAAAAGTTAATATTGACGTTAAGCGACGAGACTGACAATAAAAGGACTCTCACGGGGGGCTTGAGTCAAGTCTAGGCTAATGGCGGCATGACGCAGGCGCGACTGTGCGTCTGCTGAGTGCATGTAACTCTAAGTAGACTTGATTCAAGTCCCATGCTCGTGTGAGAGGTCCCTAAGCATATCACTCCCAACTTACTATTAAACAACACGTAGCATATACAGTACAGTGCGCGCTCGCCGTCAAAATGTGGTCGTTTGCAAACCAATAGGGTCAGTACGCATGCGTGAAAGTAATTAACATAATGGAAAGGGTCTATAATAGACCATTTTCGTCCCCACTCGAAAAACAACGTTCCGAGAACTATTCATTCCTACCTTCGGAGAGTAACTATAAATATAAGAAGGAGACTTGCGGGTATAACCATGGTGAAATATCTCTTTTGAGGGAGTGTTGACTCCGAAAAGAACCGGTGTGGTCTCGATGTTTCGAACAGTGTACTCTGCTCGTCTTCTCTACCTTCGGAGTTCATCTTAAAGGCAGTGGACACTATTGGTAATTGTCAAAGACTAGCCGTCACAGTTGGTGTATCTCAACATATGCATAAAATAAACTATTCTGTGAAAATTTGAGCTCAATCGGTCATCAAAGTTGTGAGATAATAATGAAAGAAGAAAACACCCTTGTCACAAGAAGTTGTGTGCGTTTTATAGACCTCAAGTTCTAAACTTGAGGTCTCGAAATCAAATTCGTGGAAAATTACTTCTTTCTCCAAAACTATGGCACTTCAGAGGGAGCGGTTTCTCACAATGTTTTATACCACCAACCTCTCCCCATTACTTGTCACCAAGAAAGCTTTTATGCGAATAATTATTTTGAGTAATTACCAATAGTGTCCACTGCCTTTAAATATTTTATTTTTGTAGCCCGTTATATCAAGAGTGGCTTTTATCCTTGACTTGTGCAAACTTTGATATTTTTCAACAAAATAATTACAACAAATCGATTACCTACCCACATATCTAGTCATTATTCAGATTTCTATATACACGTCCGATTTCAATTATATCAATTGATGCGAGAAGAGATCCCAGAGAGGCCACAATGTGAAAAGCTGTTGTAATTATATTGGTACCCGCTGAGTTGTTCTGTATATGCCTCTCTTAAAGTCATTGGACACTTTCGGTAAACAGTAATGTCCAAGGCCCACACTTCGTGTATCACAACTTCTATAAATAACAAACCTGTGAAAATTTAGGCTCAATCGGTCATCGGAGTCGGGAGAAGATAACGGGAAAACCCACCCTTGTTTCAGCACGTTTCGCCGTGTCATGACATGGGTTTACAATAAATCCGTAATTGATATTGGATTAATATTTCAAGATACGTCTTTCACCATTACCTTCTGAAAACCCTGTAAGTTATTTCTAAATATGTGAGCTTTTAATTTGTTTTCTGTACCGAAAGTGTCAAATGGCTTTAAAGGCAGTGTACACGTTTGGTAATTGTCAAAGACCAGTGTTCTCACTTGGTGTATCCCATCATTAGCATAAAACAACGAGCCTGTGAAAGTTTAGGCTCAATCGGTCATCGAAGTTGCGAGAAAATGATGGGGGGGAAAAACACCCTTGTTTGGACGAATTTGTGTGCTTTCAGATAAAGAATGAAAGACTTTAATATTTTAGTGAGAAATTAACTCTTCTTCTCAATGGGAGTCGTTCCCAACAACGTTTTATACTATCAACAGCTCTCCAATGCTTTGTACCAAGCCATTTTTAAAGTTAATATTTGTTTTGAGTAATTACCAAACGTGTACCTTCCCTTTAGTATTCATGCATGCCTTCATTACTCTTTGAGGCTATAAAGCGCATGTCCGCCACCACATGAGGTTTAGAATTGTGACGTACGCATGCTTAAGAGAGGCGTACACCAAGTGAGTGCCAAAATGATTATGCAATTACTTTATACAAATAATGAATGTTTTTGAGTGCAATGGTGCGAATATTATTTTCATGAATTGAAAGATGTTCTATTCAAATTGACTGCTTCTCGGAAGTGGTGGCCACGGACTGCCGCTGCATGGCCGGGCCACAGTTTTGTCTCTTATTTTACAATATTGTCAATTACAACGAGAAGGGAAAAAACATCTTCGTAACGGGCCACTTCTAGACCCGCAAAATTGAGCTACTAACAAGTCTCCTGGACACTTTGTGCCAATCAGTTCTTACAGAAGTTTGAGGGACATAACCAACAGCCTAAAACTTCAGGTCAAAACGCCATTGTTTTTCATATTATACCTTGCACAATTATACACACTCCAAAACCAATACAAAATCGTCCAATCATGTTTCATGGGTCTTTTTTTATTTTTGCACAGTGCATTTTTTAATGCCTTCCTGGCAGGCTGGCTACTACCTACACGGCTCAAAATGTAACATTAATTATTTTGTGTCAAAATTTCCATGTAAATTTATGAGTATATTAATATAACAGCTCAGCAAGTTTTGAGATGGGCCTACTGTATTAATTATTTTATTATATTCATCACAAATCAGACGAAACAATCGCCATAAGATTGAATGTTTTTACACATCGTGCCTATATACATGAAGTCCATGCTCCGTGGCTCTTTTGTGAAAACGCAATGTCAAAGGTCACAATAATGGTCGACACAGAAGCCCCTTTCTCACCGTTATACAAGCCTGAATAATTAGAATTTATGACCAAGTCCGTAGGCCTATTAAACATCTTTCATTTTCTCAACACATAATTGTGCAGTAATACAAAATATAGTATGTCTGCATCTATCTCTTTCTGATTTAAATATTTTTATTTTGACCTACCCGCACAAAGTAACTATTATTCAAATCTGCGTAGTTCACCTTTGAACTTGCTGGTACATACGCGGTGTATACGACTAAGATTTTAAGGTACAACAAATTATACCAATATATTGTGACTGTAAGCAGAGACGAGCAGAGACCAGCATTGAAGTGTCGAGGTGAGTTTTAGTTTTTGAGAGAATAAATTTATTTATATCTGCTTGTGTTTACTATGTTTAAAGGGAAGGTACACGTTTGGTAATTTCATAAAATAACAAGTCTGTGAAAATTTGAGCTAAATTTGTCACCGAAGTTGCAAGAAAATGATGAGAGAAAAAAACACCCTTGTTGGACGAATTTGTGTGCTTTCAGATAGGAATAAAATACTTCTGGCTAGAAGTCTTGTATTATTTTAGTGAGAAATTACCTCTTTCTCAAAATCCATGCTACTTCAGAGAAAGTCGTTTCTCACAATGTTTTATACTATCAACAGCTCTCTAATGCTCGTTAACAAGTCAGTTTTTAAGTAAATATTTGTTTTGAGTCATTACCAAACATGTACCTTCTCTTTGAAGGCACTGGACACTATTGGTATTACTCAAAATATTGTTAATAGCATAAAGCTTACTTGGCTGCAAGCAATGGAGAGCAGTTGATAGTATAAAACATTGAGAGAAACGGCTCCCTCTGAAGTACGTAAAATATAACATCTGAAAGCACACAGTCGAGTGTGGATACCAAGCCACTATCAATGCACTATCATGCCCAACTGGCTCTCATCAAAAAAAAATTACAATAGACTGTGGAGACCAAGTTCACAGCACACAAGCAACTATTGTGCACTCTCCCGCCCAATTAATGGCTCTTTCCACAAAATACCACATGGGATTGTGGAGACTAGTGCACAGTACACAGGCCACTATTAGTGCACTCTCATGCCAACTGGCTCTTTCCACAAAATACCACAGTAGACTGTGGAGACTAAGTTCACAGTACAAAGCCACTATTAGTGCACTATCCTGCCCAATTACTGGCTCTTTCCACAAAATACCACATGAGATTGTGGAGACTAGTTCACAGTACACAAGCCACTGTCAGTGCACTCTCCTGCCCAACTGGCTCTTTCCACAAACTACCACATGAGATTGTGGAGACTAGTTCACAGTGCACAAGCCACTATCAGTGCACTCTCCTGCCCAACATGGATCTTTCCACAAAATACCACGGGAAGCTATCATACACATAGTGCTATGAAAAGACATTGGGGTTTCCTGATATATAATACCTCTGATAAAAAACGGGTCAGAATTTACCCGGATTCCATATCCAATGGGGCCTGACTAGTTGCCGGATCAAAATGACTCAGACAATATTGGGTTGACTAAGGGGATTTAAAGTCGGTTTCTGAGTCAGATTGACCCTTTCCGGGTCGATCATTTTGACACCATTCTCGGTTCAACCTGACCCAGAAATGGGTCAATCTGACGCGAGGTCTGTCAGTGTATAGTTTTAGTGAACAGTGCTACAGCCTATAGCCAGTGCCGTGTGTATTTATTGAAAACTACTTTGGATTTTGTCCTTTTTTTCTTCCAGACTTGATGATATTTGTTCCACCTAGAACGGGTAGAGTGCTTCATTGACTTAAAACATGGACCAGGCATCAAATCCTTCAAGACGGTTCGCCACACCATCACTAGCCGTTTATATCTACGCGTTTATCGTGGGAGCTCAGCAAGGAGCGTTGGGTTCAGCATCACTTCAAGCAATTGAGTTTTTGGTCTCATTTGAGCTGGGGTATGAAGGCAAGAATAAAACATCGGGTGGGCCATGCTCCGGCGAGCAAGCCAACACCACCGGGAGTGACGAGGCCAACGCGTTAATTCAAGAACAGACATCTTCTGTTGCCTTCGTTGGGGCCATGCTAGGTGGCCTACCAGCGCTGTTAGTTGTTATTGTGCTTTCGACGTGGAGTGATGGCGCCCGTAGTTACAGACAGCTACGATTTGTGGCCGTTTTACCATGCATTGGAATGACCCTTTATATGGCCGTATATGTTGTCGTTTTGGCGTTAAGACTATCGCCGTGGTTAACTCTTCTAGCATCCACTTTTATGGCGCTGGGAGGAGGGGTCTATCTCCAATTTGCGATGATGACAAAGTATTTAATTTATGTAAATGCGGAAAGAGAGCGAGCAGTGTACATTATTTATCTGCAAATTTTGAGCTTCTCTGCGCAGGGTTTTTCACAGCTTGGCACCGGATATTTAATAGAGGGCGCTGGCTTCATAACTCCTTTCGTCATCCTCTTTTTCATTTGTCTTGGAACTACTGTCTTTGTTGCTATTTATCCACCGATAATAGAGGTAAGAACTTGGTAGTATTTAGTAATTTGAGTTTATGTGACAAGCTGGGCCCAGTTTCACAAATCCTGTTAACAAATAAACTTGCTAAGCACAGCGGAATCTCCATAGTAGTTAGTCGTCAGTCGAGGCTGAATTTTAAAAAGCCTCCCAAGTCGTTTTCAAACAGTATAATTTATGAAGATTCAAGGCGCTCGCGGCGGCGGCCCCCTGGCCACATGTCACACACGAAAAAAGACCAGCGCGTGATATCTGGGGTCGTGCATCTGGGGGTGCCGCGTGCGCCCTGACGAAATGCTAACTAATAACAGGAATATTAGTTGCCAGCCAACACTTCATAATTTTAGTTTACTACACCGTTGCGACTGGTACCTCATTTAATAGCAAAGAACATCTCTAGGCAATATTTTCTGCTAAACGGCTTTCATGAAATTGGGCCCGGGTCAGATAAAACACACCCTATGAATTTAGGTGACGTGTCTGGTACACGGGGGGGGGGGGGGGCTATTAAAGTCTAGTTGGTCACAAACATTGCGCCTCTGCTGCTCGTGCTTGTAACATTGGATTTGCCGGGTGCAAGGGCTGAAAGAAGTTGGGTCAGAAGAGGGCGCTTTCACTCAGACAAAAAAAGAATTGCTTAGCACAAACAAAGTTTTGCTTAGCAAATATAGGTTACAGCCAGAATACGCCATATTGCTGTATAAACAGGTACTCCCGTCATTTCATGCTTAGCAAAAAAAATTGCTTAGCGATATTTACTGAAATCGACCCTTGGTCTCTTTATCCACGCAGGCAAAGCCCACCACAGACGATCAACCCAAACGAGGAGGCGTGCTCACAATGTGTAGGGATATTCTGGCAGTGTTCAGGGATCCTGATACTGGAGAATGCAACACCATTCTTGCGTTGTACTGTGTAAGCCTTCTCATTTACATGATGTTGACCATCTACTTCTTAATCTTGGTGCAAATCTATGTGTTGGGAACGCCCTTCTGTTGGTCACCATCTCTAATTGGTTACTTTGGTGTAGCGAAACTAGTGTCATGTGCCACAGGTAAGTAAATAAATGTAAAACTCGAAACCTTTTTTTTTATTTATCAAGACTAGTCGAAACGTTGAGAACTCACTGAGGTAGTGCAAGTAATAACGATCCTTAGTAATAGTCCAAGCCGACTTTCTACCTTAGCCTATAACTCATACTAAAAAAAAGAAAGATAATGTTGTAATTGAGATTAAATCATTTTAAAGCAAAGGTGGGTGTGTGAGGAACTACGTGCGCAGTCAAGGTGCCGGCAACTATAGGGCAAGCTTGAGCGGCGACCACTTTTCAACCACTAGTCAATGTTCCATGGTGATGATCTATGCATGATATACATAACTTGGTACCATGAAAAATCGCCAAATTTCTTTTTTGTTTTATGCATGAATTTTCAAGAGGTCATGCACTAGACTTGTGGACAAGTCGTTAATGGTCCCACGCGGTAAGATAGTCGAGGCTATGGCGAGATCACTGCTCTCGCGCGAACTGTTGGTTGCCGACTTCTACTCCCATGGGACCGTAGTCGTGACAGCAGTTGCAGAATACCGCCGCGGGAATCGCGGGGAGAGTCGGAACACTTTCACCGCGACAGACATTGAACGACTTGCCACAAGTCTAGTCATGCACCTACATCATGAACTGCTTCTAGAAACAAATTCGGTCGGTGAATTTTTCGTCAGAATTTTTTTCCGAACCCTTGTTCACAGCAATAAGGCATGAACTGAGGTAAGAGAAAGGTCTCGATGCCATGTACCCCTTGCATTTGGCGGTCATCTTATGTGCATGGGCGCGAAAGGCTAGCATAAGCCAAGAGTCATACACACAGCGCGTACACTTTTCCAGGGTCGACCCCAATCTGCCCGCGGTACGTTCGAAAAGCTTTGAAGTCGTTCTTGGGGCTCACCCCAGTCAGCCCCAAGTGCCCTGCTTGTGGAACGCGTCACTTGGGGGCTGGCTCGAGGTGCGCGCATGACATCCACGTCACCACGAGAGGGCGAGCGATCGTTCGATTAGCTCTTGTCGGGGCACACCCGAATGGGCACCCAAAGATGGTGGTCAGTGACGTCATGTCAATCCCTCTACAGTACATATTGTATTTGCGTTGACTTTATGCTCTTTGTTTCAGGTCTGTTGGTTGGAGCCAAGGTCCTGAAGAGATATTTTGACGACGACATGATAATCCAGATCGGTATCTTGTCGATGCTGCTCAGCACTGTTATACCGATCTATGCTCGAACGGATGCCGGATTATTTCTAAGTAAGTTCAATGTGCGCGTTCGATTTAAGCTTCTACCCCGCGCGGTGCTCACTCAGTCGGGTGAGCCCCTGACAAGAGCTCAACAAACGATCACTCACCCTCTCGTGGTGACGTCTGCACCTCAGGCTCGCCCCCACCAAGTGACCCACTCCACAAGCAGGGCACTTGGGGCTGACCCGGGTGAGCCCCTGGAATGACGACAAAGCTCCGAACGTACCGGGGTAGTCTGGGGGTAGACCCGGGGAAGCTAATCGAACGCACCCAAAAAAGTTACTTTGACCCGCACAAGTACCAATTTACTCCGCTCCCGGGTAAATAGTTCTAAGCAATTATGACCAAGCCACAATATTTCGAGTCACTGAATTTCAGAATTAAACTTTTGTAAAACTGCTTTCAGTATTAAAAGAATTGAAAAACATTGTGAAATGTAGACCAGACATTAAAGTAGATTAAACATTCGAATGAGGTTTAATAATCTTAATAATCATTGTTTCCCTCCAGTTGTTCTTTTTGGCTGTTTTCGTATTTTACCGGGTGCAGTCATTACAGCCAGTGTGTCCAAACATGCAAAGAAACAACATTTCGGTAAGTGTTCAAGTTTTATAATACCGTTTCAGAATAGCAAAATTCACAATTTTACACATGCATATTCGGCTAATTATCACAAACAATTGGAAAAAAACAAGGTACAAAAATCAGAGTTTTAATTGCATCCAGATTGTTGCTACCGACTCCCTTTCTTACGTTACAAATATTATTGGTTCAAGAATATTAACGTGATAGTGTGTGAAAGAGGGAGGGGGGGGGTGGTCAGGGAGACTTTATGGTAGACTTTGGAGGGCGCCCCACTATAGCTGGTAGTTTTGGACTAACGATATTAATTTTGTTTTTATACCCATACACCGATGTGTGTATAAAGCACTGTATACAATGTACATGTACTGTGAAACAAATATCACAGGCATGTTACTCGGGTAGGAATCGAACCCATGACCCTTGCAATTCTAGAGCAGTGTCTTACCAACTAGACTACCGAGTTTTGAATCCTATGTTTTGGCAGCGGGTACCACAACAATTATAAGAAATGTTAAGGGGTAAAGAACATTAATTTTGGTTTTTACCCATACACCGATGTGTGTTAGCACTGTACACTCAGTACTTTCCCCGAATCCTGTGAACATATCGTGTATACAAGAAAAGAGGCAGTCGCCCATTGCAGGGTAGCCCGCCATCACCTAATAGGAGGGTTAGGGTTGAACTATATGCACAATGTATGCTACTTAATTTTGACAGACATTCGAATATAATTAACTTCTCCACCTTCAAAGCAACTTTGGTAAACCATATCTGTGTGGAAATTATTCTATTTTTTAGGGAGCTTGTTTGGCGTGACTATGGCCATAGAAAGTCTGGCAAGTTCATTAGCTCCCATTATATTCGGCTCTATCTACACACTGACTGTTGCTGATGATCCGCAGTTTGTTTTTAAACTAATGGCTGGCCTCGCGGTGATACCATCCACTCTCATCATGTAAGTAGAATGGAACCCTTGCATTGGCAACCATCTTGGATAAAATTTGTATGCTGTTCTACATTTAAGATGGTGGTCAATGACGTCATGCGCAATTCATCTTTTAAACATCGTCATATAAATCCCCTGGCGTGAGAAAGCACCTCTTTTCCATCACTTTGGGAGTCAGTTCTGTATAAACATTTCAACTCTCAAGATGACACACGTAGTGTGCAAGGAGTCTACATGTACGCCAGAGAAACCAAAGGTGAAGGGTCCCAAACAAACAGATATTATAATGAACTTCACCATTATCTCAAATTATTTTATTTTCTAGGTGCATACAATGCTGGAATATGACTTCGGGTGTGGCCAACTACACCGAGTACAAAGAGGGCGCCCTACTAGCTAGCTCGGGTCTGAAGAAATGAGGGCACCCGGCGTGGCGCTAGAGTCATCACCGACAAAGTCGAGAAATGTACCAGGATTCAAGTTTCAGGGACCTTTTGGGGCCCCCCGGGATTTTCGGACTGCAAGGAGATTCCAAGATTGATAACTATCTTCAGAGCTAGAGAAGTGAATCAGAGAAAAGGTTTTCCAATCAGCGGCAGGCAGGCACAAACAAAAGGATAATTACTTGTCACCAAGAAAGGTTTTATGCGAATAATTATTTTGAGTAATTACCAATAGTGTCCACCATGCCTTTAAATATTTTATTTTTTGTAGCCCCTTATATCAAGAGTGGCTTTTATCCTTGACTTGTGCAAACTTTGATATTTTCTAACAAAATATACACATCAAATAGAATAACCTACCCGCATATCTAGTCATTATTCAGATTTCTATACACGTCCGATTTCAATTATATCAATTGATGCGAGAAGAGATCCCAGAGAGGCCACAAGGAGAAAAAGCTGTTGTAATTATATTGGTACCCGCTGAGTTGTTCTGTATATGCCTCTCTGAAAGTCATTGGACACTTTCAGTAAACAGTATTGTCCAAGGCCCACACTTCGTGTATCACAACTTCTATAAATAACAAACCTGTGAAAATTTAGGCTCAATCGGTCATCGGAGTCGGGAGAAGATAACGGGAAAACCCGTTTTGAGATGGGCCTACTGTATTCATTATTTTATTATGTTGATCACAAATCAGACGAAACAATCGCCATAAGATTGAATGTTTTTACACATCGTGCCTATATACATGAAGTCCATGCTCCGTGGCTCTTTTGTGAAAACGCAATGTCAAAGGTCACAATAATGGTCGACACAGAAGCTTTTTTCTCACCGTTATACACGTCTGAATAATTAGAATTTATGACAAAGTCCGTAGGCCTATTAAACATCTTTCAGTAATAAAAAATAAAGTATGTCTGAATCTATCTCTTTCTGATTTAAATATTTTCATTTTGACCTACCCGCACAAAGTAACTCTTATTCAAATCTGCGTAGATCACCTTTTAACTTGCTGGTACATACGCGGTGTATACGACTAAGATTTTAAGGTACAACAAATTATACCAATATATTGTGACTGTAAGCAGAGACGAGCAGAGACCTGCATTGAAGTGTCGAGGTGAGTTTTAGTTTTTGAGAGAATAAATTTATTTATATCTGCTTGTGTTTACTATGTTTAAAGGGAAGGTACACGTTTGGTAATTTCATAAAATAACAAGTCTGTGAAAATTTGAGCTAAATTGGTCACCGAAGTTGCAAGAAAATGATGAGAGAAAAAACACCCTTGTTGGACGAATTTGTGTGCTTTCAGATAGGAATAAAATACTTCTGGCTAGAAGTCTTGTTTTATTTTAGTGGGAAATTACCTCTTTCTCAAAATCCATGCTACTTCAGAGAAAGTCGTTTCTCACAATGTTTTATACTATCAACAGCTCTCCAATGCTCGTTACCAAGTCAGTTTTTAAGTAAATATTTGTTTTGAGTCATTACCAAACATGTACCTTCTCTTTGAAGGCACTGGACACTATTGGTATTTACTCAAAATAATTTGTAATAGCATCAAGCTTACTTGGCTGCAAGCAATGGAGAGCAGTTGATAGTAAAAACATTGAGAGAAACGGCTCCCTCTGAAGTACGTAAAATTAAACATCTGAAAGCACACAGTCGAGTGTGGATACCAAGCCACTATCAATGCACTATCATGCCCAACTGGCTCTCATAAAAAAAAACTACAGTAGACTGTGGAGATCAAGTTCACAGCACACAAGCAACTATTAGTGCACTCTCCCGCCCAATTAATGGCTCTTTCCACAAAATACCACATGGGATTGTGGAGACTAGTGCACAGTACACAGGCCACTATTAGTGCACTCTCATGCCAACTGGCCCTTTCCACAAAATACCACAGTAGACTGTGGAGACTAAGTTCACAGTACAAAGCCACTATTAGTGCACTATCCTGCCCAATTACTGGCTCTTTCCACAAAATACCACATGAGATTGTGAAGACTAGTTCACAGTATACAAGCCACTGTCAGTGCACTCTCCTGCCCAACTGGCTCTTTCCACAAGCTACCACATGAGATTGTGGAGACTAGTTCACAGTACAAAAGCCACTACCAGTGCACTCTCCTGCCCAACATGGATCTTTCCACAAAATACCACGGGAAGCTATCATACACATAGTGCTATGAAAAGACATTGGGGTTTCCTGATATATAATACCTCTGATAAAAAACGGGTCAGAATTTACCCGGATTCCGTATCCAATGGGGCCTGACTAGTTGCCGGATCAAAATGACTCGGACAATATTGGGTTGACTAAGGGGATTTAAAGTCGGTTTCTGAGTCAGATTGACCCTTTCCGGGTCGATCATTTTGACACCATTCTCGGTTCAACCTGACCCAGAAATGGGTCAATCTGACCCGAGGGTTGTCAGTGTATAGTTTTAGTGAACAGTGCTACAGCCTATAGCCAGTGCCGTGTGTATTTATTGAAAACTACTTTGGATTTTGTCCTTTTTTTCTTCCAGACTTGATGGTATTTGTTCCACCTAGAACGGGTAGAGTGCTTCATTGACTTAAAACATGGACCAGGCATCAAATCCTTCAAGACGGTTCGCCACACCATCACTAGCCGTTTATATCTACGCGTTTATCGTGGGAGCTCAGCAAGGAGCGTTTGGTTCAGCATCACTTCAAGCAATTGAGTTTTTGGTCTCATTTGAGCTGGGGTATGAAGGCAAGAATAAAACATCGGGTGGGCCATGCTCCGGCGAGCAAGCCAACACCACCGGGAGTGACGAGGCCAACGCGTTAATTCAAGAACAGACATCTTCTGTTGCCTTCGTTGGGGGCATGCTAGGTGGCCTACCAGCGCTGTTAGTTGTTATTGTGCTTTCGACGTGGAGTGATGGCGCCCGTAGTTACAGACAGCTACGATTTGTGGCCGTTTTACCATGCATTGGAATGACCCTTTATATGGCCGTATATGTTGTCGTTTTGGCGTTAAGACTATCGCCGTGGTTAACTCTTCTAGCATCCACTTTTATGGCGCTGGGAGGAGGGGTCTATCTCCAATTTGCGATGATGACAAAGTATTTAATTTATGTAAATGCGGAAAGAGAGCGAGCAGTGTACATTATTTATCTGCAAATTTTGAGCTTCTCTGCGCAGGGATTTTCACAGCTTGGCACCGGATATTTAATAGAGGGCGCTGGCTTAATAACTCCTTTCGTCATCCTCTTTTTCATTTGTCTTGGAACTACTGTCTTTGTTGCTATTTATCCACCGATAATAGAGGTAAGAACTTGGTAGTATTTAGTAATTTGAGTTTATGTGACAAGCTGGGCCCAGTTTCACAAATCCTGTTAACAAATAAACTTGCTAAGCACAGCGGAATCTCCATAGTAGTTAGTCGTCAGTCGAGGCTGAATTTTAAAAAGCCTCCCAAGTCGTTTTCAAACAGTATAATTTATGAAGATTCAAGGCGCTCGCGGCGGCGGCCCCCTGGCCACATGTCACACACGAAAAAAGACCAGCGCGTGATATCTGGGGTCGTGCATCTGGGGGTGCCGCGTGCGCCCTGACGAAATGCTAACTAATAACAGGAATATTAGTTGCCAGCCAACACTTCATAATTTTAGTTTACTACACCGTTGCGACTGGTACCTCATTTAATAGCAAAGAACATCTCTAGGCAATATTTTCTGCTAAACGGCTTTCATGAAATTGGGCCCGGGTCAGATAAAACACACCCTATGAATTTAGGTGACGTGTCTGGTACACGGGGGGGGGGGGGGGCTATTAAAGTCTAGTTGGTCACAAACATTGCGCCTCTGCTGCTCGTGCTTGTAACATTGGATTTGCCGGGTGCAAGGGCTGAAAGAAGTTGGGTCAGAAGAGGGCGCTTTCACTCAGACACAAAAAAAATTGCTTAGCACAAACAAAGTTTTGCTTAGCAAATATAGGTTACAGCCAGAATACGCCATATTGCTGTATAAACAGGTACTCCCGTCATTTCATGCTTAGCAAAAATAATTGCTTAGCGATATTTACTGAAATCGACCCTTGGTCTCTTTATCCACGCAGGCAAAGCCCACCACAGACGATCAACCCAAACGAGGAGGCGTGCTCACAATGTGTAGGGATATTCTGGCAGTGTTCAGGGATCCTGATACTGGAGAATGCAACACCATTCTTGCGTTGTACTGTGTAAGCCTTCTCATTTACACGATGTTGACCATCTACTTCTTAATCTTGGTGCAAATCTATGTGTTGGGAACGCCCTTCTGTTGGTCACCATCTCTAATTGGTTACTTTGGTGTAGCGAAACTAGTGTCATGTGCCACAGGTAAGTAAATAAATGTAAAACTCGAAACCTTTTTTTTATTTATCAAGACTAGTCGAAACGTTGAGAACTCACTGCGGTAGTGCAGGTAATAACGATCCTTAGTAATAGTCCAAGCCGACTTTCTACCTAAGCCTATAACTCATACTAAAAAAAGAAAGATAATGTTGTAATTGAGATTAAATCATTTTAAAGCAAAGGTGGGTGTGTGAGGAACTACGTGCGCAGTCAAGGTGCCAGCAACTATAGGGCAAGCTTGAGCGGCGACCACTTTTCAACCACTAGTCAATATTCCATGGTGATGATCTATGCATGATACATAACTTGGTACCATGAAAAATCGCCAAATTTCTTTTTTGTTTTTTGCATGAATTTTCAAGAGGTCATGCACTAGACTTGTGGACAAGTCGTTAATGGTCCCACGCGGTAAGATAGTCGAGGCTATGGCGAGATCACTGCTCTCGCGCGAACTGTTGGTTGCCGACTTCTACTCCCATGGGACCGTAGTCGTGACAGCAGTTGTAGAATACCGCCGCGGGAATCGCGGGGAGAGTCGGAACACTTTCACCGCGACAGACATTGAACGACTTGCCACAAGTCTAGTCATGCACCTACATCATTAACTGCTTCTAGAAACAAATTCGGTCGGTGAATTTTTCGTCAGAATTTTTTTCCGAACCCTTGTTCACAGCAATAAGGCATGAACTGAGGTAAGAGAAAGGCCTCGATGCCATGTACCCCTTGCATTTGGCGGTCATCTTATGTGCATGGGCGCAAAAGGCTAGCATAAGCCAAGAGTCATACACACAGCGCGTACACTTTTCCAGGGTCGACCCCAATCTGCCCGCGGTACGTTCGAAAAGCTTTGAAGTCGTTCTTGGGGCTCACCCCAGTCAGCCCCAAGTGCCCTGCTTGTGGAACGGGTCACTTGGGGGCTGGCTCGAGGTGCGCGCATGACGTCCACGTCACCACGAGAGGGCGAGCGATCGTTCGATTAGCTCTTGTCGGGGCACACCCGAATGGGCACCCAAAGATGGTGGTCAGTGACGTCATGTCAATCCCTCTACAGTACATATTGTATTTGCGTTGACTTTATGCTCTTTGTTTCAGGTCTGTTGGTTGGAGCCACGGTCCTGAAGAGATATTTTGACGACGACATGATAATCCAGATCGGCATCTTGTCGATGCTGCTCAGCACTGTTATACCGATCTATGCTCGAACGGATGCCGGATTATTTCTAAGTAAGTTCAATGTGCGCGTTCGATTTAAGCTTCTACCCCGCGCGGTGCTCACTCAGTCGGGTGAGCCCCTGACAAGAGCTCAACAAACGATCACTCACCCTCTCGTGGTGACGTCTGCACCTCAGGCCAGCCCCCACCAAGTGACCCACTCCACAAGCAGGGCACTTGGGGCTGACCCGGGTGAGCCCCTGGAATGACGACAAAGCTCCGAACGTACCGGGGTAGTCTGGGGGTAGACCCGGGGAAGCTAATCGAACGCACCCAAAAAAGTTACTTTGACCCGCACAAGAACCAGTTTACTCCGCTCCCGGGTAAATAGTTCTAAGCAATTATGACCAAGCCACAATATTTCGAGTCCACTGAATTTCAGAATTAAACTTTTGTAAAACTGCTTTCAGTAAAGAATTTAAAAACATTGTGAAATGTAGACCAGACATTAAAGTAGATTAAACATTCGAATGAGGTTTAATAATCTTAATAATCATTGTTTCCCTCCAGTTGTTCTTTTTGGCTGTTTTCGTATTTTACCGGGTGCAGTCATTACAGCCAGTGTGTCCAAACATGCAAAGAAACAACATTTCGGTAAGTGTTCAAGTTTTATAATACCGTTTCACAATAGCAAAATTCACAATTTTACACATGCATATTCGGCTAATTATCACAAACAATTTGGAAAAAAACAAGGTACAAAAATCAGAGTTTTAATTGCATCCAGATTGTTGCTACCGACTCCCTTTCTTACGTTACAAATATTATTGGTTCAAGAATATTAACGTGATAGTGTGTGAAAGAGGGAGGGGGGGGGGGTCAGGGAGACTTTATGGTAGACTTTGGAGGGCGCCCCACTATAGCTGGTAGTTTTGGACTAACGATATTAATTTTGTTTTTATACCCATACACCGATGTGTGTATAAAGCACTGTATACAATGTACATGTACTGTGAAAAAAATATCACAGGCATGTTACTCGGGTAGGAATCGAACCCATGACCCTTGCAATTCTAGAGCAGTGTCTTACCAACTAGACTACCGAGTTTTGAATCCTATGCTTTGGCAGGGGGTACCACAACAATATAAGAAATGTTTAGGGGTAAATAACATTAATTTTGGTTTTTACCCATACACCGATGTGTGTTAGCACTGTACACTCAGTACTTTCCCCGAATCCTGTGAACATATCGTGTATACAAGAAAAGAGGCAGTCGCCCATTGCAGGGTAGCCCGCCATCACCTAATAGGAGGGTTAGGGTTGAACTATATGCCTATGTATGTTACTTAATTTTGACAGACATTCGAATATAATTAACTTCTCCACCTTCAAAGCAACTTTGGTAAACCATATCTGTGTGGAAATTATTCTATTTTTTTAGGGAGCTTGTTTGGCGTGACTATGGCCATAGAAAGTCTGGCATGTTCATTAGCTCCCATTATATTCGGCTCTATCTACACAATGACTGTTGCTGATGATCCGCAGTTTGTTTTTAAACTAATGGCTGGCCTCGCGGTGATACCATCCACTCTCATCATGTAAGTAGAATGGAACCCTTGCATTGGCAACCATCTTGGATAAAATTTGTATGCTGTTCTACATTTAAGATGGTGGTCAATGACGTCATGCGCAATTCATCTTTTAAACATCGTCATATAAATCCCCTGGCGTAAGAAAGCACCTCTTTTCCATCACTTTGGGAGTCCGTTCTGTATAAACATTTCAACTCTCAAGATGACACACGTAGTGTGCAAGGAGTCTACATATACGCCAGAGAAACCAAAGGTGAAGGGTCCCAAACAAACAGATATTATAATGAACTTCACCATTATCTCAAATTATTTTATTTTCTAGGTGCATACAATGCTGGAATATGACTTCGGGTGTGGCCAACTACACAGAGTACAAAGAGGGCGCCCTACTAGCTAGCTCGGGTCTAAAGAAATGAGGGCACCCGGCGTGGCGCTAGAGTCATCACCGACAAAGTCGAGAAATGTACATGAACATGTACCAGGATTCAAGTTTCAGGGGCCTTTTGGGGCCCCTGGATTTTCGGACTGCAAGGAGATTTCAAGATTGATTTCAGAGCTAGAGAAGTGAATCAGAGAAAAGGTTTTCCAATAGGCAAGCAGGCACAAACAAAAGGATAATTTACAAACATCATGCGGCGACACCATGTACATTGTAGATAACTCTCATTTGAGTGAGCGACTGATTTTAGAATCAACAAAGATGCTATCATCCACACCGACATTTCTCATCACTGTAATCGGTGCTAATGACGAGGGCATGACGCCCAGATATTTCATCTTCGAGAGGGCACATCCGTTATCATGCGCCTTTAGGAAACTTTAGGGCACCAATGCCAAAGAGGTCATCCATGGCATTTATTTCACGTTTATCACTCATAGCTTATCTTGTGAACCCTCTAAAATCAGACTCCACAGAAACAGTGTACAAATGTACACTGTGTACATGAAACCCAATCAACTGTTTTGTAATTTTTAACTTTCAATTTTTTATTCTTTTTATCAATCAAATCCTCTTGGATACGTCGATATTTATTTCACATTTTATAACAAAGTATGTACACAAATTGTTATTGTAGAGTAAA
This sequence comes from Asterias rubens, assembly GCF_902459465.1. Classification (NCBI taxonomy): domain Eukaryota; kingdom Metazoa; phylum Echinodermata; class Asteroidea; order Forcipulatida; family Asteriidae; genus Asterias; species Asterias rubens. The sequence continues at coordinate 11,370,383 of NC_047079.1, forward strand.
AGCAAAAAATGTAAAAGAAAAAAAACAAAATTAAAACTTATGTAAATTAAAATAAAATATAACAAAGAAGATGTTTTTAAATATCTGGTAATGGTATCGAAGTTTTCAAAGAAATTCACTATCTTTTTAAAAAGATATACCTCAACTAAAAATAAATTTGTTATCTGGCAAAATGCACACAAGGATGCAAATTGAAGTTATAACGGGGTTTTCACAAACATGATTGTAAATATTCCGGCTGGCACGGGATGCAAAGGCCATTCAGGTTTAATAGGTTTTAAAATAAAATTATAAAATACTTGCAAATCCATTTTCATGTATTTGTTCATCCCTAGATCGATATTGGTCAACTATAATCGAGCGTCCCGCCCAACTAGAGTATGGCAAGTTCCAACTACAAAAATGGCCATCCCAACTATAGTTGGGCCAGTTCCAACTCCAAAATTAACATACCCAACTCGAGTTCAGCTTTGCCCAAATGGAATTGGGCTGCTTAACTTGAGTCAGACCTTGAGTAAACTATAACGCTTTAATATGTACAATCGAGGTACTGAGTAATTGAGTTTATTATTTCACCCGATACTTGAACAAAGTGACGTGCTTGGCTTCCTCAAAACAATCCCAAGCGCCAATGTTTTTAAATCGGGAATATTTCTACTTGCTTCCAGCGTAAAAGACTACACATCTTTATAAGCAAAAGCAACATGGCAGCACTTTAAGAATATTCTTTCTGATCTTGGGTTTGTTCCATTGCAGGGTCTTCACAGGATTAAATATTGACATGGGGAGGAGATGAGACTCAGTCGAAAGTTGTTCTCTTTCCTGAAAAACCACCACCTAAAAACAAAAACAAAAGAAAATTGGGGGGAAAATGGTTAGTTTTACCATACATTTATATTCTTGGTTTATCTACTATTATTACAGCCGTGTTTTAACAAAACAAACCGGTTTTTACACTCATTTTATCAATCACACACATATGATAGGTTCTGCATAAGTTTTTGTATTCAAATTCAAGGTGCAATACTAGCCAACGGAAACCAACAAAAAGTGTGAAATTTTTATGCTTTTTTGTGAGTGTCCTTTTAGAAATGACAATATTTTCACATTTTAACAAACCCTTGAGTGAAACGGTTAACTGGGGTTTCACTAGGAACCGCACTGAAGTAGCTCAAAGCTCATTGTCTCTCAATGTCTGAAGATATTTCAGCTATTTTTTCAACATGAGACACGAAAAACAGTCTGAATTCAGATACAAGTTTAAGTCTCTGCAGATCCAAGTATATTGGAAAGAATGTAATGATTGGAAATATTAGGTTGCCGCAGAAAAGTTTGATTTAACAACGTTGCATGAACATTGCCAGTCATAAGGTATTGAAAAAGAAAACCATAAAAAGACTATCTTATATTCGTTACTGGTACATACCTCCACGTCCGCCACCACCACGACCTCCACGGAAACCACCTCCGCGTCCACCACCACCGCGACCTCCACGGAATCCACCACCACGTCCGCCACCACCGCGACCTCCACGGAATCCTCCTCCTCGGCCACCACCAAAACCACCACCACGTCCACCTGGGATAAATTAAAACAAACAAAATATAATAAATGAAATGAAAATTGAACACCTGTCGTGGGTCCTAGCGACAGGTTTATTTATAGTTAATGACTTGTTAAAAGTGGTTGAATAATCAACAAAACCCAAATTGGGATACAGACATATACTGATTAATGTTAACTTAATTTTTTAAAATCATAACTCATGCCTAGAAGATTTGGCAACACCTTTTTACAGAAACCGATTATTAATAAACTTTAAAATCTCTTGATTCTAGTGTTAGAAAAGTGGCATAAGATAGGCCTACATCTTTATAATAAACATGGATATATGTACCCTTCATAACAGTACACAAATAGAAGCAAGTTTGACAAAAAGCAGTAAGTAGTGAATGTTCATTGTAGCACACAATGTTTATATGCTATGATCAGTCACAAAGTGGCAACAAAATAGCACAAGGATGAATTGGAAAATACTTCAAACAAAAGCAGATATAACAATACAATTGAAGTCTTTGTAACATTTCATTTTACACAACAATCAAGAAGATATTCAACATACTCAACATAAAAACTGTTTGTTTTCAGCAAACTTTCTTCTGAATCAGGGAGAGTTAAAAGCTCCGTTATCTCATACAACAAATCAAAATTAATATACCTCAGTTTTGAATACAATGGTGTTTAATGATAGATTCACTTGTTTAAATTCAAGAAGCTTCCGAGGTGCATCTTGAATCATATTTTAAACCCAAAGGTCTCAGAAGTTGTCTTACCTCTTGGTGATCCGAAGCTTGTTCTAGCTCTAGCGTAGTCAATGGCTAGACTGTAACCATCGAGGTCTGATCCGTTCAGTTTCTCCATGGCAGCAGCTGCAGCACCCTCAGAGGCGTACTCTGCGTATGCAAACCTTTTGAAACGAAATAATCAAATAATTTAATATGTTGTGGAAACTACCAAGTTTTTTTTTACTTTTGTGAGAACTGTTTTAAGGTATAAACCGACAATAATTCATAGGTCAGAAGTCAAGTTGCTGTTCCAATACTAGACCAACAGCAAAGTCAGAGAAGCTCACACAACTCGCGCTTTCATAATATTATTGACAACAGTAAGTATCTACAAGGACAACCAACATCAAAATTCCGAAAATCCATCAACACCTTCTTATGATCCATTTGGGTTTCGAGTATTTTGATTGATTTTCTACTGTAGGTAGCAGCCGTCGTTTTCAATTAACTCTTCCAGAGACAAAGGACGCATTGAACCCATCTCAAGTTAGAACGAGTTACTCATCCTAACTGGAGATTGGATAAATTCTAGCATTTTTGTGAAATCAGCTGCAGGCATACCAAACTCATCATCAATGCTTTGGCAATAAGTAATACCTTCAAATTAAATGGTTGATTCAGGACATTCTAATCTACTATCTGGGGTTTTGGTTGAAGTTACTCACCCTTTAGGCGTGTTGGTGTCTCTGTCCATTGGCATTCTCACAGAGTCAGCACCAGGGAAGTGAGATTCCAATTGACCCAGTTGAGTTTCGGATGACATTCCTCGGATATACAGTGTCTTCCTGTCTTTGTCTCCTATAAATAAAAGAAAAAATAAAATAAAAAATTATCTGCATTTATATGACGCCACAATCCGCCTACAAAGTTACTCAAGTTTCTGAGTTGTGATTATAAAAATTAACTTTAAGAGAGAAGCATTTCTCCACTTGGTCTCAACAACTGATGAACATGTTGATTTGAAACATTGATCAGAGCATACTGAACGAAACGTTTTAAGTCGTAAAAGCCATTACACACTTTCAGACCAGAAAAAAAAAAAAAAAAAATTCACAGATTTACAAATAACTTGCAGGGTTTACAGAAGGTAGTGGTAAAAGACTTCTCTTGAAATATTATTCCATGAAATGCTTTACTTTTTGAGAAAACATTAAAACATATCAATTCTCGACAACGAGAATTACTGATTAACACACGTCATGACACGGCGAAACGTGCGGAAACAAGGGTGGGTTTTTCCGTTATTTTCTCCCGACTCCGATGTCCAATTGAGCCTAAATTTTCACAGGTTTGTCGTTTTATATATAAGTTGTGATACACGAAGTGTGGGCATTGGACAACACTGTTTACCAAAAGTGTCCACTGGCTTTAACAACCATTTCTATTCAGAACCAACAGTGCTCAAAAGAGAATCTGCAAACCTCTTAGTTTAAACTTTCTTAGCTTGAGAGTCTGCAGTCCCAATTAATTAGGTGAACTCCTTGTAAAAAAAAAAGAAACAAAAAAGAAAAACAAAGATATTCTTACCTCCATCACCACCAGATCGTTTCTTGCTGAGGGCGTAGTCCAGATTCAAGAAGGAGCTTTTCAGCTGCGAGCCTTGGAACTTCTCAAAAGCTTCCTTCGCTGAATCTTGTGTGTCAAAGTCGGCATAGGCATAACTGTAAAAAGAAGCACGCAGCACCATCAGTGTCAAATTCAGATATATTTTTTAACAAAATAAATTGTGGCGTTTGTTTTTTAAAAACCTTAACAGTAACCGCTCAGATTTGAGTGTTCACAGTGTGCCCTTGGGAGTTCTCAGTGACCGAACATCAGGCCAGTAATGCCATTTCATGTATTTGTCAGCTTTTCATAATATTCCAACCATCAATCGGTCAATATTTCAGCAAGTTGGACTACTTAGGGAAACATTTTTGACTGGTCCCAAAGGGTTCAAACAGTCATTTGGCCAGAGGAACAATAAGCTAAATATGCTGCAAGTGAATAGCTGGACAATGTTGGTTTGGGTTTGAGAGGGGGGGGGGATGAGCGACCCTTACTGGTAACTTACTCTGCCTTTCCAGAACCATCTCGTCTGTTTGGTCTTCTTACTTCAATAGCTTCCATGAGTAGCTTAATATCACCTTCGGAGACATCATCTGTCAATCCCTTAATGTAAAGGGTAGTTGACGGCTGGGTAGGTCCACGATCTAATTGAAATGAACAAATAACCATGATTTACTAAAGGTTTCACAAATTTCATGCATTGCAGGAATTTAATCAGGGCATCATTACAGCTAAACCCTTTTGGAAACCATGGCTCTGGCTTAGTTCAGTCAGCCATCTTGAAAAATGTGTGTTTTTTGCAGCAGCTTGAAACGAACACGACATAGCCCAAGCTGAAACAAAAGCCCAAGACCATGGTATAAAAACCTTAAGTGAGGACACTTGCCCAAACTTAAACCAGCTTTAGGTAGTTTTTAATCCTTAAAAAGTCCCAGGAATAGTCCTAATAAGGACTGTCTTTGTGCAATTAACCCCAGGCATACCAATGTGACTCAAGTTACACCAGAGGATTCACAATAGACCTTTATCACAGTGAGCCCATTTTCATTTCACTCCATTTATTTAAAACTCATTGTTAACCAAACCAAGGCCGGACAAGATAATAGTCTAGTGCCAAATTAGCGCAATGAATGTCAACATTCTTTACTTTAATGGAAACAGAGAATATGACCACGATGGTGATGGCGCGAGTAAGGTCCATTGAGCAACTTCTACTAAGATTGCAAAAAAAAGTTTGTGTTCTACGATAGCTTACCTCCACCACCTCCACCTCTCTGGTTCTTGCTCTTATCACCGACGTAATCCAAGATGACATTCCATCCATCGACCTCAGCCCCCTGCATCTCAGACATTGCTTTCTCAACCCCGGACTCGTCAGCAAACTCAAGGTAGGCATAACTGCATCAAGAGAAAAAACAACCTAATCATTATTCACGTTTCAAGTTTCATGAAATGTACATCTTCCTCTTTAAATTCAGACTTCATGGTGTGTACAAAGATATTATTAGAAGTTATTCTTTGGCTTTTGGAGACTTGGAACAACGCATTGAGGTGTACCGTCCAATATTCGACCGGCCTGCTTCATAGCTTTGCTAACTACTATAAACACAGCCATGCATTACAGATGCAAGTTTAAGTCCCGAATCTTGCCCCAAACAGGCAGTTGTTAATAATGTAGTTCATCATTTACAGTCAGCCTGAACATGCGCTTGTAATTGGCCAGGCATACCAAACTTTTATAATCAGAGACAATAGACGGATTGCATACGTCATTCACCATCATCTTTGATGAAACACGCACGCATGACAGGCCATCATCAGCTAACAATTGTGCGCAGCAGGTACATGAGCGATCGATGAAGATATGTGCAATCCATCTATAGAAAGAACATTTAAAAAATTAATGACCAATGTTTAATGACGCACCCTCCTGGTCTGCCCTCCCTGGTCGGCATGCGCACTTCCCTGCAGCCGAACTTTGTCTTCAAAGTATCCTCAGTGGTGTCGAAGCATAGTCCCTTCACAAAGAGAGTTCTGTTGTTGGAATCATTTCGGCCTCCTATAATTTCAGAAAAAACATGCCTGTTATAAAGTAAAATTTTTAAAATACAGCTTTTATACAATCTTTTTTCTTTGATATCTTGGTTTTAGAACTACACCAATGAAAAATGGTAATAAGTCTGGCATCTAATACAAATCTTAATGGCTATATCAAGGCACTTCACAACTTTCAAGTATCCTTTTTTATTCTGGGATTCCTGGTTCATTCCTCAGACTCTCTCCACCCCCTGGGGAGCAAAAGACCACAAACTGCTTCCAAAACAATACAGTCTCAACCTTTTCAGGGGTCCATTTCACTTTGCAATAACACCCATCGGAGGTGTCTTTCTAGAAGTGTCTTTCTAAAGAACACAAGTGTCATGTCAAAAAAGTACTTGGTAATATCAAGATAAAAACAACCATAGAAGATGACTTGAATAAGGTGATTGGAATTCTAGCATTAGGTCAATCCTTAAGGATTTCTTACCAGTGCTTTGAGTATTATTTCTGGGGGTCTTCTCTCCTCTATCCTTTCCACGCTCAAGACGGAGAGCATTTCCGTTCAGTTCTTGGTGATTCAATTCCATGGCCTGCTTGAAAGCTTTGTTGGAGTGGACATCTACGTAACCAAACCTGGGAGCAAAACAGTACCAAAGTATTCATCAAAATATAGTGTTGCAAGAGTGATAGACCATGTCCAAATTGGCGACTTAAGCTACGACTGTTGCCAAGAATTTACTTTGAAGCACGACGTCAAGCAATCCAGCCTTAGCTATATATTTGTAAAAAAACATTATAGACATAAGAACTTACAAAAAATTTGAAAATGACGAGCCAAACTTAACAAAAGCACATTGTAAATCAAGTTTCATATGGCATTTTTGTGTCGAGGACACCAGCAAATCAGATTTTTTGTTTTTGGCATAAGATGATCTTTGTCCAATTTGTAAGGGAGAGTGTTCAGCGATTATCAGACCAAATGCCTTCAACAAATCAGCAAAGTGACTGTCTGAATGGAACAGTAACTGTTAGTGATATGGTGAAAATGTCATCACTTAATCACAAAAAAAAAAGACCAAGCCCACATCGACCCTCTACGTAGATTTCAAATGCATCATTCCACATCTTGCTTCTTCTTACTTGTTCAATGAGTGACTTTTGGGATGCTACGTTAAAGCCATCATTCTCATGGTCACATGCTTGGAATTAAACAATGACAATTTTGATGGCAAGTCTGCTACCACCTGGCGATGTTATTAAGTCTCTCATTGCACAACAAGCCAAAGGCCATGTTTTGTTTACATGCAATGAGGACTCCGTTCGTAGTCACAGAAAAGTGGCCATTCGAGATGGTTGAGAAATTATTGCTCTAGCACAATTCAATGCGACAGCCTCAAAATAATCAAAGAAATGATTTGAGATGATCGTTTTGGTACTTACGGTTTGTTTGGGATGACTCTAGCATTGAAGACCTCAACACCTTGGGCGGAGAAGAATTCCTCAAGCTCCTCACTTGAAGTGCCATTAACGATACCACCGATAAAGATGGAAATGATCTCTGCAAAATCAATCAAATCAAAGTTCAGATTAGAAAATAGAAGCTGCTTGTTGTGTTTTCAAAAACTAAATATACACATTTATCTTCAGAAATAATACCAGCAACTAAATAGATAACATTTTGTCTACAAATGATCTCAAATAAAGGGGTTAGTTGCAAATTATTTCAAACTAATTTTTGTCAGGAAGTGCAAACACGATGTTACTCATTTACACAATATAAGTATAGTTTAACAATCAAAAGAATTAACAAGTTTAAATGATTATCACAAGCCATCAAATTATGAGAGAAAAGAGTGAGAAGCAAGATCAATGCAAAGCACACTGTCGTCCAATAAATACAATAATAGACAATGGGTATTTTGTCCTCGGAGAGCAATTGTTCTCTTACCGGATTTAACCTCCTCAGCCTGTGATTTCTTTGTCACCTTAGCTTCTCCACCAGCCTGCTTCTTCTTCTTCATGGGAGGAGCATCATCTTCTGAAATAAAAATTTAAGACAAATATTAAATCCATCTCATCATTTCAAATCCTCTGACACGAGTTAAAAGTTTGAAGGATCCAACTGATCAACCCTCAACAGGGGTCAGTAGTTACACTTGCGATAGACAAGCTAGTCAATCAAGAAATACTGTTAATAATTATTGCGTTAATATTAACTTACCTTCTTCTTCGCTATCATCTTCTTCTTCATCACTGTCTTCCTCATCATCATCTTCCTCTTCTTCTACCTCGGCCTTCTTAGCTGCTTTCTTTGCTCCTTTAACCTTTTCAACAAGAAAAAAAAAGAAGTATGAATCAAAGGATGTCCTGAAACTGTTTCATCACCCGTGGAATTTAAATTATAACCTCCAAGGAGCTTTTGGAACCAGTATCTTATGTACCAAGAAAGTTTGACACGAGGGCCAGACTTATTTAAGTTGGAGAAAATTACAGCATCTTTATTTTGGTAATTTCAAAAGAATTATTCAGTCATAAGTCTGAACAATCTCATCCTTGACTGCAACTTTACTCTAATCATGTTTCCCCCCCCCCCCAGATTGAATAGCATCTTAGACTGTATACATACCGGTGCCTTGGTTTCTTCTTCTTCCTCCTCATCACTGTCCTCTTCATCATCTTCGTCGCTATCATCTTCGTCGCTATCATCTTCGTCCATCTCTACTTGTTTAGGTTTAGCTGCTGCCTTGGCTCCCTTCTTAACTGGCACTTCCACCTCCTCTTCACTATCATCCTCCTCTTCATCACTATCTTCCTCATCATCTTCATCAGAGTCCTCTTCTGGTGCAGCAGCCTTGGTGGCTTTTGCTGGGGCTACTTCCTCCTCGCTATCGTCCTCATCACTATCCTCTTCATCACTGTCCTCTTCAACCTCAACCTGTGAAAAATGAGGGGATTTTAGTCAAGGTGTGACCGGGCATGGGGTTACTAAAAAGAAGGAATACTTCATAAAGTCCAAGGTCTGACCCACATGTTGAGCTGAATTAATAAAGTATGAAGATCTGAACATCTGACGTAACACTTCGAGGCTCGTGAATAACACCAGAGATCTGCCTTGAGACAGGCGTGTACATTCACCTTTGACCTACCCTTCTATGTCACTGCACGTTTATCAAATAATATCGTTGTTTCAAATGGAATCACTGGATATAGCAGCAGGGACCCGTCTTTATCCTTGAAGACAGGGGCCGGAGGGCCAAAGGGAGCAAGGGTCTTGACCAGACTTACCTTTGGTGGTGGGGCCTTCTTAGCCGGTGTCTTCTTAGCAGGAGTTTTCTTAGCAGGTGTCTTCTTGGTGGCTTTGACCTGTGGGACAACCTCCATCGGTTCCTCCTCCTCACTGCTCTCCTCTTCGGAGGATTCCTGTTTCAACAAAATTCAAGTGTAACTATTTAACAGCGAACTTCCACTTGGGTCAAGAATGCAACAGCATACCTAGAGTAACACAGGCTATCTTGGTGGTGCCACCACCTCCCCCCCCCCATGTTTCCCATAAACTTTGTCCTTGCCCTTTCAAAGATGAAGTTCCACCCATGCTTATGTAAAGGTCATGTCATGATCTGCCATTTCCATGCCCAAGTATCTACAGTCGATTCTTGTTTTAACGGCCACAAGCATTGTAAGGTTATTATTATTATGTCAGGCATGGACACTTTCATGGGCTACCTTTTAACAATGAATGTGCCGCTTTTAAGAACAATTCTTTGGCGCATTTCTTACCTGTTTCTTCACAGGCTTCACCTTGGCTTCTTTCTTGCCCTTCTTGACACTGCTGTTAAGGATAACAAAAACTTCAATTAACCTTTTTTATAACAATTTATTCTGATTAGTTCCAAAATAATATATTCAGATCATGAATTAAGGGCAGATCTGCCAAGATAAACATTATTTAGTCAGGGAGTTGTTGTAGAACAATCGGGGAAATATACAGAATGCCGTTTTAAATTAGAGAGATTAATCATATTTTGTTCACCAGGACATTATTTCAGTAGAATCAGTGATGATTGTCAGCTCTGATAAGGATTTGAATAACAGAACACTTCAAAGGGCACAAAGGCAATCGTCTCTGTAGCTTTGGCACTGTAACTAGTATTGATGTGGGAAACTTGTATGAAGATTTTCCTTACATAAGTTTTATCTTTGTTCAAGTAAAAACACATAACAAATAATTGTTGTCTAAAAATGTGTTGATAAGGTTAATGAGGTCAAGGAGAAAATCTTACGTTGGTGTTGCAACTTGGGCCTTTCCCTGTCAAAGACAAACAAAAAAAGAAAAGATATTCCATAAAACATTAGATTTAAAACTCAAATTATAATTTGCATAAAAAGAAAAGGCAATAATCATTGTTTATCAGAGCAACTTGAAACACATGACAACTTTACGATAACAATTGTACTTTATTCCGGTTATTTTTCATACACGTTTAAAATAAAATAATTAAAAACATTTAGGGAATGCTTACCTAGTGCATTTATTTTTTACAAAATGATATCTGTGGGGTGAAACTAAAAACAAACACTTGATTGTTGGTATGCGATAAAGTTGTTCATTTTCTTTGAAGATTTTGTTTCAACACAGATACTCATCAAATTTTAAGGTATCAACACTCATGAAACACGCAGATTGACAACAAGGAATTTAAATATGGTTCAGGGTTCGACTTCACCTAGGGCTCAGACTGACCTCAAAAGAGTCAAACACCAGATTGTTCACTGTTGCCGTAGAACAACAATCTTGTTTTTTTGTTTATTGAATTTTTTATTGTAATTAAATTTGATCTCTTGTTGGTAGTTTTATGTTTTTACTCTTTGCAGCTCGACAGCAATTCAGCCTTCGGCTGCTATGGTTTTTGTTTTAATAAATCCTTTCAAATCAAGTTAATCAAATGATTTGATAAGACAATTTGATATAATTGGTAACTCATCTTAAGACAAATCTGAGAGTTAAGTGACGTCGACCCCCGATAACTCAACATTCCGTCACAATGTACATTTGCTAATCACTTACACCACGATCAAGCTTTCCCCTGACCAAGCCATGACTACGTCGTCAGGAACACAGGGTACCAGTCGATATATGATGTCAGCAACTCACGACAGAAGCAACCACCACTGGTAACCGGTAGCACTCAAGTGTGATTCTAAGCACCTCTTTTTTATAGCCAAATAACTTCGTCATCTGAGAGGCCATTGTGAATGATACGTATTGAGATACAGATTTCACCAAAAATATTCTAAGTTTTGTGCTCTACATACAAAAAGATTGATTCTCTTGTTTTTCTGTTCAAATTTCTTCAAAATGTTGTTCCTGGGCCTGTCTAGTCGAGAACACAGTTTCTGAAAGTACTAGGTCAAAATGTTCAGCAGTGTAAAAATGTAAGTCCATGTCCATGAAACATCAATTAAAGCACGCGTCTTAAATCCAATTGATTTTACAACAGTATGAAAACACTTGTGGCCAAGTAAAAATTCAGAATTGTTTTTTTTATGTTTTATTCCGATTCTTGCACATGCAGAGCAACAAAACTAACAACATGTCTGGTGGTCTGTACCTTTTTAAGAATAAACATTTTGGAGGTGCTGATGGTTTGTGCAAAAGTAAGAAATTTGCCGCAAAATTTTCAATAAAACTACCACAAAATGGGTACAATTTTTATGCCTCTTTCACAAACAGGTTTTGCCAACCTGTGTTGTGTTTCTTTGGAATCCGAACAGGCCAACCTCGATCTCCGCACATGTAAGTGTTTATTCCCACCTCTCTTCACCCAACATTGTGGGATTTGTAATACGCCCAACACTTTTTATTCGGCTCCGGACCACTGGTTTTCCGCCGTCCATACTTCGAATATCCTCCGCACATCAGTTCGGAATATCGAGGCACTACCCGACCGAGCTCAGTTTTTTGGAAGGTACCGCACAACATCGTTTTAACTTAATTATCTACTCAAGCTACATTTATTTTTAACAATTAGTCAAAGGGAACTCTCGTACAAATAGTATCTATATGATCCAACTTTAGCAAAACAAATTAAAGAAATAATTAAGCCGAAATAAAAATAAATAAATAAAATGATTCTAGTTTTTTATCATGTTCAGGGACCTTTTTGGGAAAGAGAATCTAGGGAAGGCAAGCCTGTTCTGAAAATCAACAAAACTTTGTAAAATTTTCTCCAAACAAAAAAGAAAACTGAAAAACTTCACAATTTTAATTTCCAAAATGCAAAAATGGACAAGGCTGCTCATAAAAATTACAGGAAATTACACATTTATCCTTTTGGGGACAAAACATGGCCTAGCTTTAGATTATTGCTAAGCTGTGGCACTTCATGTGTTAATAAAGTATAATTTAATTGTTTGATTCGTCCATGATGATGTTGAAATGTACCGACCACATTTTAGGTTTTCCCGAAGAAAAGATAAAACCTAAGTTAAGTAAAATTCACTTTCTGACAAACAATGAATACTATTCTTAAAATAAATCATCAACTAGAACATCTAAAAACGAATTAAAGTTTGTATCACAAAATTATTTCAAGTTATTGAGAAAAGTTGATTAATTTTTTGGACCACGTGGAAATCTGGACGCGCACGTGGTATCATGGCATGAGTGGGCGCACCACACAACGTGTGGAGGACGACAGGACGGCCAGCCGCCTCGCCTCATTCATTCGGTGGACCCATTTATTGAAAGAATTCCTCTTTTCACATGGTCAAAATGGTCATGAAAACTGCCTTTGAAACTATCCACCATCAATACTTACCTTTGACTTCTTGGACTGCTTAACTGCCATTTTTGTTTTATGAAAATTTCTTGCTACAAAACACGTCTGAATTTTTGAGGGCCGGAGAGTTTAGTTGGCACGTCTTTGCTCAGGAGTTGTTCGAAGCGAAAAGGCCGTGGAATATCAGAGAAATTATCACGCACGTGCTAAACGGTAAAAATAGTCTGGCTAACTACCCAGTTTACCACGGTTTGAGATACAGAGTTTTATGCAGAGGCGGATACAAGATATTTAAATCCCAGCATCATCAGTATTTTATTCGCTTGACACTATTTAGGAACAAATACTTATTATTTTAAATTCAAAAAGTATTATTTGTACAATTTTAGTCAATAAAATATATTATTTAGAGACTTTAAATTCATTTATGAAATTATCATGCATACATATTATTTTTAAAAATAGTACAAAATAAAAGAGTGATTTATTTTAGTATCAGCTGTTACATGTTTACTTTTTTATTTTAAAGTGTTGTACCCACCTCTTGAGCTTTGAACAGTCGTCGGTTTTGGCCACGAGCCAAATGAACTTGCAACTACGCATGCGTTGTTTATCCCATTGCGAATGGCAACAAGGAAGAAAAGACTTCTGCAGTTTTTTACGAACGTGGATGAAAAGTTCTTTTGGGAAGAGCTAAATATTTATTCCAAGTAAACTATTCTTGTGAAAGTTGTCAAAATATAACCCAAGATGACGCTGAACCCTTTGGCTAATCCTAAAGGAGTCAAACTTCTTTGCGAACTGTGCCAAAAGCCAGCGTTTGTTCAGTGCACGAAATGTAGAGTGACATATTACTGGTGAGTGGAAAAGTAAAATAAAAAGTTTTTAACCAAATCCTTTGATGACGATTTATTGTTCTTTTTACCAAAATAACACATATATTTTTTGAAGAAAAAAAAACCAGTAAACTGGTTAGCCAGTCTCTGTAGTTTTATTTTGATTTAATTTTATTTTTATTTTTTATTTTTTTGTAATGTAATAAAACAACAACAGTCAACACTTCAAATAGTGAAATACCCTCATTTTTATTTCTCAATACAATTACATTTTAATCAATGAGTTGCCAACTTCCGTCTTCAATTTCTGTGTTCATTCTTTCCAATTATTTATATTTTAGTGGTGTGGAGCACCAGCAGGCAGACTGGGTCGGAATCCACGAAAAGATTTGCCAGCTCCTCATTCCCCTCCGGACTCCACATCTATCTTTTCTCTCGTCTGAAGAACAACGCAAGAAGAGGGAGCAGGACCTAGTTCATAGACAGGTTGGACCCAAAGTCTTTCAAAGACAGGAGTTGCGATAATCATACTAACCCTCTATCCTCCCGACCGCTAGTTGGTTACGGGAGGATGTAGGGTTACGATTATCACGACTATACCTAAAAATTTGACCCAGTTACTGGGGCATTGTACTCCTTTTTGCAAAATTTGTCATAAAATCGGTCTTACTACTACCTATCCCGTATCTGAGTACTAGCAAAAGTACTAGTTAGCTATATGACAAATTTTGAAAAAGGAGTTCAGCGCCCCAGCAACTGGGTCTAACCTAAAGTAGCATTGAATTTGAAATATACACATCTGTAAGAAAAGATACTAAATCTTCTCCGATCATACCGTCAACAGGATTCAGGAAAAGAAACGTCAATATGGCTTTAATTTCAACACCTTTTATTTATTTACATTTTATTTTTAAATTAACGTAAGAGCTGCATGAGCTAAAGGAGGGTTTCAATTGGTTTGAGGTAATACATTTCAATAAAGAAAATTGTTTAGTTTTTTCCATGCGAAAACTACTGTCTTGTATGCAGTAACAAAAGATTCTCTGTGGATGTAAATTCAGCTGGTTTTTTTTATTACTCACCAGAGGAACATGATTGACCTGACCAGGACCACAGGTCAGAAACTTCTCTTCGAGGGTAAACATGAGCAAGCTGTCCCGGCAGCCATGCAGTCTCTGCGCTTCAGTATTGACATCCATGGATTGGATAGCATCGAACTGGTACCCTCATATCTCATCCTAGCCGAGGCAAGCATTGGTAAGCACAATTCCAAAATTTACTTGCAGTGGACCAATCATCTGGTGGAACTCACTCCCCGGCAACATCATCGACTCCCTGTCAGTTGAGGTTTTCAGGGGAGTGGTGACTGCTCACCTATATAAGCAGCAACGAGTCTTATTTACTTGCACCTTGTACAAACGCACCCCTGCACCGCTCATGGACAAGTTGTCCCTCGGCTTTACGTCCTGTCTTATGGACCCTACCGAGTATACAAGTAGAGGTAGAAGTAGAAGTAAATGTTGGAGTTCTCAAGGCAGTCTTCAGACGGCATTGGTCTCGGCCTTGCTATGTTATGACTCTCAACCTTAGAGACTGAGGACTCGGCCTCGAAGGGTGGGACTTGGCTACAACAATCCTGGAACCAACCACAGCAATGTGGATGTCATTAAGCACACACTGCTTTGCAGTATTTTCTGCTTAACAGCCTTATGAAATTGGGTCCCTGTTGATCAACTTTGGGAGGTCGCCTAAGAGTTATTTACATATGAGGTCCATGTCATCTTCACCCACAAACTAGTTACTTGGGGGTGTCGTGGCCGAGCGGATAAGAGCATGGAGCTCAAGTTCTGGTGGTTCATCGGAATGTGGGTTCAAATCCCGGTCGGGACACTTGTGTCCTTGAGCAAGACACTTATCCATTGCTTCTCACCACCCAGGGGTAAAATGGGTACCTGTGAGGGCAAAGACGTTTTTATGTGAATGATCAGCTTGGAGCGCGGTAACTGGCAGCACCTATGGGCTGTGTTAAAGTGCTATATCAAAGTCGAATATTATTATTATTACTTCCTATCTTGTACAAAGTTGTAAATCTTACTTCATTTTGGTAACAGCTGAACAGGAATAAATTCCTTTTGATTTTGCATCAAGGTTTACACAAGCTATCCCAAGGCGAGGAGTACCTCGCTCAAGCCCAGTGGACAGTCCTCAAGACACCAGACTGCAGCTCGGCAATCAAGTCTAAGCTTGCACGTAATCTGGGTTTGCTGTATGCAGCGCAGGGCAATTATGAGGAGTCTCTGAGACACTTAGCCGATGATGTAAGTGTTAATAGTAATAATAGTTATACAATATTAATGCAGGCCTGTATGCTTCGTTTTTTTAAAGGGCAAGGGCACCAAGGCATTTTCTCCTTGCTAAAGGCAAAAGGGCACCCTATGAGGAAATTGTTAATGTCTATTAGAGCCTTTCAAGGGCACCAAGGCAATGACCAGGGGGCATGGAGGCAATCGCCTGCGTTGCCTTCGTGAAGTATCAAGCCTGCTAGCGATAACACACAGTTATCATTTAGCAGGCCTGGAATTTCATCTTTGAGAGGGTAAGGCCAGTTTTGTTTTTAGAAGGGCACTTCCATTGGAAAATCTCAAAGTCTAAGGTAAACTTCTTAAAGGGGCACCAAGGCCAAGGTAAAAAGAGGCCATGCCCTAATAGTAGACCACAGGCCTGATATAGAACTTCATCTTTACCTGATGGGCATCACAAAGGCTCAATATTTTTATGACGGGGACGCAGAGCTATATTTGAAATATGAGACTCACAGCATATAAAGCACCTTGTTAGTGTTGCAGTTTTGAATCATTCATTTGCTTACAGTAAGTGCCACAAGGTTAGCCAATTGCCTTTTCCTTTGCTCCTTCTAGCAGTGCTATGCAATGGAAAATTGCGCAGTATGCATACAACTATGAAACTGGTCCCTTGTGTTTCAACATTACAACTATGAACCTTGTATTACATTTTCTTGTTTTTTATTTCTCCATCAGATCTTCCATGCCTCTGAAGAATTTGGGACCGATGATATTCGAACATCCGGCGGATATTTCCACATGGCTAACGTCTTCTTCCGTCAGAACCACATGGACGTTGCAGACTCGCTGTACACGAGAGTGACTGCCATTTGGCACAGTCATCTCTTGAGGATTGTGACGGCTAGAACGAGAAAGAATGATACCCAGAGTGGAATGTCATCAGCTGTTGTGGAGTTGGAAGAACGCGTAGTTGAATCTCTAGGTAAAACAAAGTTTTTGGGTTTTTTTTTTACGCAATGGAAGAGATTTTTAATGCTAGGTAGCAGCAGACTTTTGGGTGTATTTCCATTGTTTCAAAGCCTTGATGTGGGCTTTAGGCTTGAGCTTTGACTTTGGCTATGGCTCTGGGCCCAATTTCATATAGCTGTTTTAGCAGAAAATACTGACTAGAATACTTGAGCAAGGTACCAGCCACAGTTAGTACAGTTGATGGTATTTTGGCTGGTAACCTTATTCTGGTAAGCATGATTTTGTTGTGCTTAGCAACTTTTTGTGCTTAGCTGATCTATGAAATTCGGACCTGGATTGGGATCTGGCTTGGGCTCCATCATTTTTGAAAGTGACATTTTCGTTACAAGCCTTCAAACAGGCGTAATGCCCTTGATCTTTGAGCCAAATCCTAAGCCTTGGTTTTGAAAACCACCATCACTCTCGGCATGCGCACATTTTCAGGAACAATGGATCTACCCGGTTGATCTGCTGCAATCTAGTGTTCGCAAAAGTATCCCAGGTCGTTGAACTCTCTAAAAAACAGAAATTACAGTTTGGCAGTTGTGCAATAAAAGTAATAGTTTTAAATTATTTTTTTATCTTTTTTTAGATGAGGCTCAAGAAGCAGAAGCCAAGCAAGTGTTACATTCAATCCATGACATCAGAGAGCAGGTGACCAATCAGGATGCAGCTGCCATGGCAACCGTTGGCCACGCCCTTGCTATGCTGTATTACCTATTGGACGACATTCACAAGGTAATGGTTTATTCAAGGCATTCCTCCACCCCATACCTTAATCTACTCCCCATCAACTCTAAAATAATTCCCTTTGCAATTTTCATTCCGACATTACCTGTCAAACCTTATTATCAGTATCTCTCTTCAATCCATGCTTGTATACTACAATCATATAAGTTTTGGGATTAGTTATTATAAAGGAAAGTGACTTGGTAAATGTTGAATAATTTGTACAAACTGAAAATTGACAAGAGAAATATACATGTAAATGCAATAGATGGAAATTTGCATCAGGGATAAAGCAAAGAATTGTACACCAATGTGTGAAAGCACTGTGTACTCAGTAATTTCCCGAGCTCGGTGAAAAAAAAATCACAGGCATATACAGTGTAGATGGTTTCATATTCAGTTAAAGAATGATTAGTAGAAAAGTTAAAGTTTTCTTCATTGTCTTTAAATTTTAGGCAACAGAGCTGGGGCAGAAGGCACAAACCTCAAGCGACTCAAGAGAGCACAAAGACGATGAACTTGCTGCTTGCATTATCGAGTTCAACAGTGCCCTTTATCAGCTACCGAATAAAATGAACCTCATGCCAGCAGAATATAGCTAGTGCGATGTTGTCCGCCCCAACCCCCTGAATTAGTTTTGTTCCCCACCCCAAACGAAGACCGCAAGAAATAAAAATGCATTATTGCAATAATGTCGACAGGTTTTTCAGGCATTAGTGGGGGATGATAAATAGCCCACCCTATAAAAATAATGGAAGAGACCTTCCTACTTCTTTCTATAAAAATGCAACTTGAAGTGTGACTAAATAATGTATTCCGTCCAATAATGCAGACAGGTTTTGCAGGCATAAGTGGAGAAGATAAACAGCCCCCCCCCCCTATACAAATAATGGAAGAGTCCTTCCTTCTATGTACATTGTCAAAGTGCCTATCCCAGACCTCTCACCTGTCTGTCCCACTGGCCAATAAAATGAAACTTATAACTCCATTATTTTTATTTTTTGAAACACTTCACCATACAACTGTTTTTCTAAACTGGAAATTCTGAATATGCACAAAATATATTTGACCATTTCATATTAATTTTATTCTCTCAGACCTGGTGTTGATAATTTATTTACAAAATCAATTTAAACTTAACAATTAGTGTTGTGTTACCTTTTTAATGTGCCTATTGTTTTTATTGTATAGATTGTAAATAACCATTTTTTACTTCTATAATACTATTTTGTGTTCAGATTGATCTATTTATGGAATAATATGTTTCATTCAAGTTATGTTAATGGGACAATAAATAAAGATCAATAATTAAAAAGTATATTAAAAACTAATTATTTTTGCCACGAAATTTGAAGATTG
The DNA here is from genome assembly GCF_902459465.1 of Asterias rubens. Taxonomy (NCBI): domain Eukaryota; kingdom Metazoa; phylum Echinodermata; class Asteroidea; order Forcipulatida; family Asteriidae; genus Asterias; species Asterias rubens. Next base: position 11,389,331 of record NC_047079.1, read on the forward strand.
TTTGAAACAATAAAGTAATGATTCTTTCATTTGTAAAATACTGATATCGTTTCACTTGTGTATTGCTGTTGACCTGTGGAAACAAAAATAAACATAGGCTTAATTTCAAGTCTGTTTTGGCCGCACAAAAGGGCATTAGTTTTGCATCTCTGCGAACGCCATGCCAACAGCCGATCGAAGTTAGAAATGTTCACAAGCCGCAAGAGGGCGCTATTTCAGAAGCAAGCGCGTGCACCTTTTTTTCGGGCCAAAAGAAAAACGCGATCACGTCTTGACTCCCAAGTCGTCGCGGGCGCTTGTCCTTGACCTTTTATCTTTGTGGGCAAGGAGGTGGAAGCAGTGCGATTAAAACCCTTTCAATTCGTACCTTGATAAACACTGGTTGTAATTCCAAATTGATTGGAAACCGTTATACATGTTCTAGTGACTAGGGCTCTTTTCGAAACCACGGCTCCTGCTTCATCAGATTCCGCCGAGGCACTCACTCCGTTTCCAGGTGGGATGAAAGCGCAAGGCCAAGGCCCGGCTGTAAGTGCTTTACGACTTCAAGCTGATGATCACATTAAGTCATACTGCTGTAAATATCCACTAGACTTGAATTACAATTTTGTTTACATGCAATTATGCATGAGCAATAGGCATTCTATAAAAAAAACATGTCAATTTTCTTTGTGACCTACAAACGTACGGCCACTATAATGGTCTACGTTCCCCATCACAGCAACCATTAAACCCTGAAGCATAACCGATTTGGAACCGCTTCCCCCTTGACGCTGTTCGGCATGCATCAACTAAAAGCTTCTTAAATTTCGTCTCCCATAATAATCCGAAGGTTGCAACTCCAACAAAGATTACTTTCAAGACTAGACTAAATAGACTAAAATGGATAATAATATGTTTTCAAAGTTCGGTTCGTCGTATTTTTACTGTACATTATTGCATGCATCGACTAAAAGCTTCTTTATAGGTTTCGTCTCCCGTAAGAAAACAATAATCTGAAGGTTACTTTTAAACAATGACAACAAAGATTACCTTCAAATTTTATATTATAGACTTGAACTACTAGACATACAAATTCACATAATTATATTGGATTAATTGCAGTAAATTATATACAGGCATTATAATCTTATAGTCAAACTTTCAATTATTGTCAAAAAGACAAGAGTCGGTTTTACTAAGATGGTCCCAACTTATGGACTAGCTCATTGAAGGTATTAAAAACTTGAGGCTATTCTAAGTAAGAGACGAGCATGAGCAAGAACCAGGACTCGTCTTAACTCGTCGAGATAGGAGTCTGTTTTATCTCTTTATGAAATTCAACTCCAGATATACACATACTTTTGAAATTTTGAGCTCAATCGGTCGCCATTTGCAGATGAGACGCGGACAAAGTTTCGCACAGACGTGAACAAAGTTTTTACTCGAGTTTTTACCCAGAACTTAATATAGCAATACATTACAAGTTTTAAACGAAATGTTTGTATCGTAAAAATTCACAATCATGGTTTACACAACTCTTTTACTTTTGAACACACATACTCGACGCCCATGTTAAAGACACTGGACACGTTTGGTAATTGCTCTTTATCAAGTAAGCGTTTATGCTAAAAATTGTTTTGAGCATTAACAAAAGTGTCCACTGCCTTTAACGAGCGTTGCAAGTAACCATACGTTTCAACGCCTTACGAAAGTCAGATTTCATCGTGTAAAGAAACGGATTGAACGCACTGTTAAAATGCGACAAAAACACACAGAAGTTTATCACATTCTGGGGAATGTTGTACACACCAAAATATATGAGGGCATCAATGAGAAAGATTGGAACCCAACTTGCAAAGAAAAACAACATGAGAAACGCAAAGAACAGAGCCGTACGCCATTCGCGTTTAATGCGTCGAAATTCGGTAGCTTTCTGGTCCTGCGAACTTTGATTCTCTCTAGTGACGTCATTAGTCGACGGCTGTTGCGTGCGTTGAGTACGGCTCTCCCTGTCTGGGTTCGACGACAGTTGCGTGCTGCGGAGACGGTTGCCTATGTCATGAACTGCCCTCATTTGTTTAAGCTATAGGTAAAACCAGAGAGAATGCTAGTTTCAAATCGATATCACTTTAATTAATGATTAATTGATTGATTTCCTTTGTCAGTACTTGATTGATGAAGGGCCACTAATTGGTAAAGAGTATTTAATTCACTGGCTATTATATAACCAAAGCAATCATTGAAAGTGTATGGGCTGTTGAACCATAATATACCAAGGACGGTGTATATAAACCACAGAAGCACTTTAAAACAATGACATTAAAGGCAGTGGACAGTATTGGTAATTACTCGAAATAATTATTAGCATAAAACCTTACTTGGTCTTGAGTAATAATGGGGAGACGTTGGTAATAAAAATGTGAGAAACGGCTCCCTCTGAAGTGGAGTTGTCTTCGAGAAAGAAATTATTTTCCACGAATTTGATTTCGAGACCTCAGATTTAGAGGTTTAGGTCTCGAAATCAAGCACTGAAAGCACGCAACTTCGTGTGATAAGGGTGTTTTTTCTTTCATTATTATCTCGCAACTTCGTTGACCGATTGAGCTCAAATTTTCACAGGTTTGTTATTTTATGTTGCAGATACAGCAGCAAGTCAGAAGACTGGACTTCGACAATTACCAATAGTGTCCAGTGTCTTTAACAACGACTAGTGGATGAGCTTTCGTATGCGACAACTATATACATACGGGTTCTTTACAGATGCAATGAAGGGGACAAGATGACCAAGGACATTCAATAAAATACAATAAAATAACCAATGAATGAAATTAACAACAACGCAATGGAGCAGGTTATCAACAAACTTTTTTTTCATGCTGACTCACCTGTTTTCTTATGATGAGGTAGATTTGGGTGTACACAAAACACATCAGGAAAAATGGCGCCAAGATGGCCGCGAAGAAGAGAAATGTCATGTACTGTAGGCTGACAACTTCTAGAAAGAAGCATTGAGGCTGGGAAGGGGGTCCGTTGTGCCAACCAGCCAGCATGGGGACTATGAACAAGAAAGCAACAAACCAGGCTAGGAGTGCGCCCGCTACGGCGCGTGACTTTGTGACAACCACGCAGTAACGTAACGGCCTGCTTATGGAGTAATACCTGTCCAATGTCATTGCCAAAAGAGCAAACACCGACGCCACATCGATCATAACTAATATAGAAAGTAGAAAGAGACAAGCTGGGAAAGATCGAGGGATTCCTTGTAGGGCGATCAGGATGATTGGAATAGCAATGGCTCCCATGCAGAAATCACTCACAGCGAGCGAAATCAGGTAAATATTGGAGAGCGTGTTGCGTAAACGGGGCTCCAGTAAGTAAATTATGATCACGGTTAAATTGCCGAATATTGCAAAGACAGCGAATACAATCTCGATGACGTAGTAAGATATCTCAGTTGTATCAGAGTCAGTGACGTCATCAACTGCAGGAGTTGAGTTTGGCAGTGTCGACATGGTGACGATGAGTAGAGCAAGGTGCCGAAACGTCGAAACCAATTAAGAACTCAATCCGCGATGACGATGAGTAGAGCAAGGTGCCGAAACGTCGAAACCAATTAAGAACTCAATCCGCGATGACGATGAGTAGAGCAAGGTGTCGAAACGTCGAAACCAATTAAGAACTCAATCCACAGTATGGTGAATTGTTAATAACGCCGAAACATTAAAAGCTAAAAACCCCGGCTGATTTGCTTTACTTTCCGCCCACAGATAGTTAAAAAGGCAGAACAGCTCTTTTCAGAATTGAGAAGTCTCCCGAATTCCGAAAATCTCCTCCGCGGTATAGTAGATCTAAAACAACAGTTCTCTAAAGAACAAAATCTATCCTGGCAAGTTGAGATACACACAATGGTGTTACCGCTAGCCCAATATTTATTGATACCTCACCATGAAATGCCTACAAATCCCATAATTATTGAAATGGTTATAATTAAAAGTCAAAGTACATGTACGCCTGCCAGACCGTCATCAGGTTTTCGTATAGAGAGACACGTTTTGCACACAAAGTTGTTCTTCAATGAATGACGATTTAGTCTTTGGTGGGTTTTTTTCTGCGAGATATTTTTGGTCTTGTCAATAAACAATTCGACTTCAAGTTAATGAATCACTGTTTATTTTTTTAAGCACGAGCCGTTCATGACAACTAGTGATGTATTTACAGTAGTCCCTTGTGACATCTTAATTAAAATCAGTCTGCAGAGTTGAGTTGCTAGAGAAAGGAATTAGAGGAACAAAGATGTTATAATTATTTTGACATTAATATATTTGTTTCTGGGCTAACTACTGTTGATAACTACTCACACTTTGATGAATACATATTTTTTGTTGAATTTCAAGGCTTGAGAACAAGGCCATCGTATTGTACATTCAAGTGAGTTTAAATACTAATATTGCGGGGGAAAACAGTACCACAGGGTAAGTAACACACAGTCGATATAGCATTTGATTCCATAATGCTAAGACTATTCATATTAATAGTACGAAACAGCTAAACAAATTATATTTTCAACAGTAATTATTTTCATACAATTTCTGATGATTTTGTCGCTACATAATTTTGTTTTCGATTGATTGATTGATTGGTTTGTATGAGAAGGCAAATTTAAAAAAACGTCTGAACTTAACATAATAATTATACGCCTATATACATATACAAGCATTTGTAAAGCGCCTTTACGTCAAGATCAAAGCGCTGATAAGAGCAAAACTAATGAAACTTTCTTTCTTGAAATCGACAAGTCTTATCGTCAAGATTACTCCAGCTCAATTCTTTAAACTCGAGACGAGATAACTGAGGGAGAAACCAATTGGAAAACCTTTTTAATCTAAAACTATGACATGAATAATACGATACTCACAATTGATCTTTCAGAAGACAAGTCGACGTGAAATCTTCAAAAGTGTTGTTTTATGGAACACACGCGAGAGGAGTATTTACGTTGAACTGAACCTAGCGCTGAACTGGTGTACCAATTAGACGCGTATAGTCTCCTTGCTCATTAGAATGTGAACCGGAACGAAATCACTGCGCGTATTATTATTATTAGCCCATTCCAACAAAAGACTCGTTTTTTTTTTACTGTTTGCACAGTTCTAGGCCTATTGTTACAGTCATGCTTAAATCTATTTTTTTATCCAGGGGCAAAGTGTCCACAGAAAGCATCTTCTAAAGGGTCTTGAGAATTCTCTGATGGAAGTGAACTCAATTTGGTCAGCAAGGCCATGCACTGTCTTGCAAATTAGTTCGCGCCCGCTTAAAAATGAGGTTTTTGTTCACTAATTAGGTGTTCCAACAGCCCGGAACACCTCTTACTTGGACTTCATCTTTTGCGGCATGCTGGGCGTGTGCGTCATCAGATCACGAGATTACGAGCCAAAATAAAAACGTTGAAAAATAAACCAGCTTGAAGTCTTTCTTCTTTTGCTCTATTCTTAAAACTTCAAGGACTGACCTTATGTGGAACTCAATTAAGAAGAAACCATAAGAAGAAAAAAACCCCATTAAATTTATTACAAAGATTGGGGCATCACATGGATAGGACATAACACGACTCAGCTTGCTAAGTATGCTTTCGACAAAATTCACATCAAAAGTTACGTTCGTTTAGCTTCCCTGGGTCGACCCCCGGGGAAATAACCACGGAAAAAATGTTATTATAAAAGCGCCTTTACAAAAAAAGCTCTCAGCGCAATCTGATGATTCCCCCAAGGGTTAAGAATTCTGTGTGCCTTCGCTCTCAGCAGACATGGACATCAATGGGCGACATGGACATCAATGGGCGACATGGACATCAATTATTGAAAGACGTGCGGCCCCTTGTGCCCCTGCCCCCCCCCCCAAAAAAAAAAAAAATTACGTCTGATTGTGTGAGCAAGAACAGCAACTTCAAGCAATCTTGTGCGGGGAACTCACAATTTACCAGACCACCAGTATTAATAATGGCTTTATTTTTCACATTTATTCAATCTAGCAAGTGTTTACAAAGTCCTCCTTCGATCTTTCGAGGGGCGAGGGGAAAAGACAGTGTTCTTATCCATGAACCGACCCTCCGGCCCTCCGGCCGGACCGCCCTCCACCGGCAAGTCCGTCAAGATCGCAAAAGGATTTGCAATGCTAGGCATTTTATAATAAATATACTACCAACTTTTGCCCCCCCCCCCATCCCAAGTCACACACCCGGAGGTGCTAGCCCCTCCCCCACCATATCTCAGTCGTGGGGGGGGGGGGGGAGGGGGGAGCCACACATTACACAACATCACACTGCTTAGAAGCCATTATAGTTTACCAGTGAACAGGGCACCAGTGCACCATGTAGTTTTGTAACGAGCGATTAAGTATTTACTATCATGCAGTTGGTGATTAAAAACTATACCCTCTGATATTTCCAATTTCTCTAAAAACGAGATGTACTTTTGGAAATAAATGTGTATCAATTGTTCGACCCTCAAATTTCTAGTAAAAGAATGGTAAAAATTAACTAAATTAACTAAAATATTATTACTACTATTTGACATCATATACACGTTTTGGAAAACACAAAACATAGGCGATTCAATACAAAAGTTGTATAACGTAAACGAATGCACACAAATTATAAAGTTTTACGTTGAAAGTGCCGGTGATTTATCGTTTATGAGCAATTTTTAAGTAATTTTGAACAAGAATGGCGTCTTTGTGTTTTGGTAAAAGCTTTCAGCTTGCTTCTAGACAGGCTGCTCTTCTATCATTTCAGGTAAGTTTATGTAATTTCTTACATTTTTGTTTTGCCGGTCCAATAATATATAATAAGATTAAGAATAATCACGTAGGCCACCTTGGAAGGAAAACTGGTTTGAATAATAATGGAGTAATTGTTTGAAAACAAAGTTATTACCAATTAGTAATATCTTTATAAAAGGATAATTTTCCGCACGTCGCCACCAATTTATCCGCCCTTAATTAACTCCAAAACCACTTTGGAGAGAAGAAGGGTTATCGCATATATGATTGATACTATTAAAACTATAATATATATACATCCAGAAAAAAAGACAGTTTGTAAACATGTTTTTATTTGCGAACATGACAATTTGACATGCATGAATTTTTAGTTGTAAAATGATGAAGTACCTGACAGTAATAATGTTTTGTTTTTGGTGGTGTGCCCTATTTTATGAATAACAGTCGGTCCTACTACTTGCCGTCAACTCATTTTCGCGCCGTCAACTCATTAAATTTACATGAAAAATCTATAATATAAAAAGGGGGCACGGAAGTGTTAAGTCTGGGCTAAACTACATATTTCTCATGGTTTTCGGTACAAATTCATTCACAAAATGACTTTGTGTTGATAAAAAAAAAGTACCAATCATTGACATTTTGGGCCAAGACTAATCATTGTGAAAAAGCAAGATGGCGGTCGACAGTTTTTCGGCTTCCAGAATTTTTTTTCACGAGAAAAAAACTCATTTTTTTCCCAGAAATATGACCTAAAACTTACGCGAATGCTCTTTGAGCTGATACTTTACAGTTCTATGCTTCTTTTGTGGATTTTTAATGTATATTGGAGGAGTTGACGGCGAGTTGACGGCGCAAGTGAGTTGACGGCGAGTTGACGGCAAGTAGTAGGACCCATAACAGTTAACAAAATAACACTCTTCTTCTGGATGCTGGCACAGGCTAGGTACTATACTAACTATAACTTAATAAAGAAACTTATTTAAAAAGCTGGGGATCGTATTTATTCCCTGTTTTATGTGTACTTGATTTGCCCACAATACACTTATAATACAATTTAGACCCAGTAACTGGGCTGGGATGGGGCGCTGTACTCTTCTCGGTCGTAGTGCCCGTTACTGGGTCTATATCTAGAATACAATTAATTTCATTGATTTCATCTTTTTTTAGGCAACACGCTCAGCTCAAGTTGCAGCAGCCACCAAAGCAGAAGAACGGCTAAAGAAATTCAGTATTTACAGATGGGTAAGTTAGTATTTACAGCTGAGAGATGGGTACCACTACTCCTAGAACTATGAGGTTCCTTCCGCTATCGTCTCCCTGAACTCATAGTTCTAGGAGTACCGCATTTTCAAGTCCCTAAAAACAGTCACTTTGCATGTTCAAATGCTCATGTGGCAGGAGATTCTGTGGATTTGATTCTGTCACACCCTTCTCCCTCGGAGGTCGGTAACTATTTACATCAAAAAAGAAGCAACACATTTTAGCGCAAAGTTCACTCCCTAAAAAAGTAGTGGCCTATAACTGTATTTAGAGGAGTATTTTTATTGCAAGACAAATTTAAATTAATAAAAATATTGGTTTCTTTTCCCCAGGACCCCGATAAGGCTGGCGACAAGCCAAGAATGCAAACATATGAAGTAGATCTTAACACGTGAGTATAATTTCTTAAGACAAATACAGTTTGTTGTTTATGTTACCTAATTATATTGCCAGTTAATTGGTTTTTCTTAGTTTTAAAGTTCACCTTATTTTAGCTTTTATCTGATATCATTAAGATGGTCCAAAAACTATAGTTGGGACAGGATATTTGAGATCCTCCAATCTTCAGTCAGGATTGTTCTAACTGTAGTTGGGATCTTCTCAACAGTTGGGATTGACCCAGCTATGGTTGAGATCAGGCAAACTACAGTTTAGATGGAGCCAACTTATTAAGTTGGTATTGGCCCAATTATAGATGGTCCACCTAACAGTAGTTTGGGGGAATATTGCAAAGTAATCATGTTTGTTTTGACTTGTCACTCTTTCTTTAGGTGTGGCCCCATGATATTAGATGCACTGATCAAGATCAAGAACGAGATTGACCCCACATTGACCTTTCGGAGGTCGTGTCGGGAGGGCATCTGTGGGTCGTGCTCCATGAATATCAACGGAACCAACACACTGGCTTGTATATGGTAAGTCGAAATCTGGACGTATATTCTCAAATCTGGTTCTTTCCAGGGCCCAATGTCATAGACCTGCTAAGCACAAAAATATGCTTAGCATGAAATTTCTTCCTTGATAAAAATAGGTTTACCAACCAAATATCTATTTGTTTCATATTGCTTGTTACTGGTATTCGTTGTTTGCTTGAAATTCCAGCATCGCTGTCAACTTGTAGACATTGTGAATGCTTATTCTCGATAATTATAAAATGTGAAGAAAAAAAAATGTTTTATTGTTATGATTTCAGTCGAGTGGATTCCAATCTGAAGAAGGCCATCAAGATCTACCCACTTCCCCACATGTACATCATTAAGGATCTGGTCCCGGTAAGTCCAAGTTCATTAACACCTAACAACAATAAAAAATGCAATTATTCTTTATCCCGATGCAAAAATCCATCTATTAAATCGTTGCAGTACCCACTGCTAACATGTAGGTTTCAAACTGCCTCTAGCTACCGGGCAATCTCGGTGGTCAAGTTGGTAAGACACTCCTCTGCAAATGCGAAGGTCCTGGGTTCGAATCCCACCAGAGTAATATGCCTATGGTTTCCTTTACAAAACTCAGAAAGCCTGACACTTCACTTGCCATTGCCTTGGTGCCCTTGAAATGCTCCAGTAGAAATTAAAAATTTCCTCAAACGGTGCCCTTTGTCAAAGAGAAAATGCATTGGTGCCCTTGCCCTTTCAAAAACGAAGCATACAGGCCTGACATACCATTGCTTTATACTCTAGACTCTTCTGACTTAAAACTGTTTTGTTTTTTGGTGACAGGACATGAGTAACTTCTATGCTCAATACACATCAGTGGAGCCGTATTTGAAACGCAAGGAGAAAGTGGAGTATGGCAAAGAGCAGTATATACAATCCATCGAGGACAGAGCTAAACTGGTGAGCAGGAACGCTCCAAACTTTTTATTTAACTGTATATAGAAGACGGGGGACCAACCAGAAACCATTCAAGTGAGCCAGCTGTGTTAGATGCAACAACTGTGTGCCCAATTAACTGTGTAGATACATTCACCACAAGATAATCACACTGCAGGCTGGCATAGTTTACAGAAAATGGTCAGACAGTAGGAGGGTTGACTGTTTATTGATAGATGCAGTCACTACATGAAATCATATTGCTGGTTGGCAGCGTTTATCGCTCATTTAAAGCCACATGTTGGTGGTCAGACAGTAAGAGGGTTGACTGTGTACTGTAGTAGATGGCATTCACTGCATGATATCATATTGCAAGCTGGCATAGTTTATCATCCAAAACCACAGTGGTGATATTGAATGGTCAGACAGTAGGAGGGTTGACTGTGTATTGATAGATACATTCACAACATAAAATCGCATTGCTGGTTGGCATAGTTTATCATCCAAAACCACAGTGGGTGATATTTAATCAGTAGGAGGGTTGACTGTTTACTGTGTTGGTGCCTTCTCCACAAGATGATATTTAGTGGTCAAATAGTAAGAGGGTTGATTGTGTACTTAAGTAGATGCATACACTGCATGATATCATATTGCAAGCTGGCATAGTTTTTCATCCCAAACCACAGCTGGTGATATTGATTGGTCAAACAGTAGGAGGGTTAAGTGTAGTGTTAATGCATTCTGGTCAGAGTTTTTTGTAGTTTTGTTTCTTCTCATCTTTCACCAGGACGGACTCTACGAGTGTATCCTCTGTGCTTGCTGTAGTACCTCCTGCCCAAGCTACTGGTGGCATTCTGATAAGTACCTCGGCCCAGCTGTCCTCATGCAAGCTTATCGCTGGATGATTGACAGCCGAGATCACTACCAGACAGAGCGTCTCGCTAGGATGCAAGATTCGTACTCCGTCTATAAATGCCACACCATCATGAACTGCACTAAAACGTGCCCAAAGGTAAAGCCCGGTTTATATATTAATAATAATAAGCATTTATATAGCGCCATCTATCTAGAACACTATTCCGATGGCGCTGGAGAGGAAAAGAAAAAATCAAATAAGTTGATACAAAGGAATAAAGAGAACGCGAATACGAAGCGAATTTTCGCACCACAGGGCTGTTTTCGCAGTGAATGTTTGTTTCCATTCACTGACAAAACAACCCTATTCCAAACAAAACAAAATGAGTCGGGCCAAAATACTGCTTAGCAAATTTCTATGCTAAGCAAAAATTGGAATGGGCAACAGTCACAACAATGAGTCAATGAGTTAAAGTAACAGACTTCAGTTTTGTAAGTGATTCTAATCATTCCAAATACCTAGTCAGCAGATTGAAAACGTAAATTTGCGGGGCCTTGAGATTCAACTTTCTTTCTATTTGATTTCAGGGATTGAATCCAGGCAAGGCAATCGCCGAGATCAAGAAGATGTTGTCTACATTTAAGAAGAAGGACTTACAGCCTGCTAGCGCTTAGAGACGTCGCTCCGTTCGCTCCCAGACCCGACTTCAACCCGCCTCATAAGCCATTTTGAAATTATGTCGGACACCGTACTGCAGCACTATTAGGTTTGGGTAAATTTGTCTGTAGACACCCAAACTAAAATGATGTCTTTTGTAGCGCCGGAATTCACAAAAGTGCTCGTGGCTCTTGCTTCAATCAAGAAGTTCCCTCTCGGTTGTCCTCCAGCAGTGCAAAAGCTTTTATAATTTCCACCATATCTCGAAAAGGCTTATAATAGACTCTGCCCCCCCTGTCATACAGTAATACAGGATCCTCGACAATCGCAGGGTCTATTCCCTTGGTTATCATAGACCCTTTACAAATCCCTGGCTTTGGCTTTAGATTCGGCTTATGTTGGCATAGTCTCTAATGTATGTATTATAAAACACCTCTTTAAGTTACTTTTTGGAGTTGAACAAAGAATTGACTAGAGTGGGATTCGAACCAACGACCTCCGGATTAACGTGCCGGCGCTCTACCAACTGAGCTATCTAGCCCTATATTTGCGGTGTCCCTATTAATTTTGTCAATATCTTTGTTGGTGGGGTGCCATAATTTGTTCTATAAATTACTTACAGATACATAACCAAGAAATGTTTAGCAGAAGAGAATGTTACATTATTACGTACACTCTGCTAGTAACAAACATTAAAACATGTAGATACAGAAAAATAGAATTCCTTAATAAATGCAAGAAGAAGTGTTTAAAAGCAGTACGAGTTGGTTGTTTTGATGAGAATTGAGTTTAACCAATTTAAGCTTGTAGCTGTGAATAAAATAGGAAATACATTGTTATTGCATATCTTCAGTGTGCTTTAATGGACCACAATGGATTTTTGAATAGGGAAATGTTTATCAGGGCCAATTATTAAAGCCTGTAAGCAAATAAATGTACTGTAAACAGCTTCATTAAAATGGGCCCAGGCCTTAAAACAGGTAAAAGGTGTGTATAACATAAGTAGGATTGGAAAAATGAGTGCTCACGGATTTGCACTTAACTTACATTGTGTACATGTTATAAAGATTGTCGTCGTCGTTATGGAAAACTTTCCTTGAAATGGTTTTGCCGACAAACTTCAGTTTTTGAAAAATTAGTTTTAATTTCGCGGGTCTGAGACCCAATGTGTGAAACCCAATGGTTTAAAACAGCGATGGATTTTTTTCACTAATTTCTTGTGACTCTGATGACCAATTGAGCTTGAACTTTCAGAGGTTTGTTATTTTATGAACATGTTCGGTCTCTCACAAAAATGCAGATACTTGGTCTTTGACAATATTTTCACCAATGTTACCCACATGCTTTCGATTTGGTAGGTAATTTAGTTGACAGCTGGACAGAGTCAAATATTCCAGTTAAATTTAATAATTCTATACTCTGTTTTTGGAAAGAATTCACACTGTTTTTGGAAAGAATTCACACATCCTATGTGTGCAGATTACAGTACGATAGACTACATTATCTCAGTCGACTTGGTTTTCAAAAAAATGTTCAACGTTTTATTGTGTAAACTTTAGGTTGGTTCAAATTATTTTGCAATATTTGAAAGGAATGCTGTGTACATGATGTATACAGTATTACGGATAATAAAACAGACAATTGAAACATCAACTGTTTTTTAACTGGTCACATTTATTACAGGATTTCGGGAAATATATTTGTTGGCTTTTATTTTACATTATTGCATTTACAACACGGCAACATGCTATGGATATTAAGTAACGCTATGCTGTCATTAAAATTACAAGCTTTCTTGAAAATTTATTTCACAAACTGCTGCTTTAAACTAAAGTATCTCTTGTGTTATGATAATTATATTAAGTTGAAATATCCACAAGTTGATCTTTAAATAATATATAAAAAAAATTGGGGGGGGGGGGGGGAGAAACAAGTTTTTATATAGTCATGTATGATGTATTGGTTGACATCATAGAGCTATACAGCTCTATGGTTGACATGAGTACTTGAGCAGACTGTTGTTTTATTTTACTGCTAAATGTATAAGTACGCCTTCTTTTCAGACTGCTGTTTCATGTATTGGCTATGCATACATTGCTGAAAGGCTTATTCTTCAATGTTGTCCCTACAGCCAACGACCATTGCCGTAGCTGAAATTGTTTCCTTTGGACACAGCCAGAGATTAAATCGGATCAAGTTATTATTTGGTGAGGGTTGATAATTTCAAATTTCCAAACTTGACGATATGGGCCTAATTTCATGGCTCTACTGACCATAGGCAAAGAACTGCCGCTTACGGCAGCGGGAAATTCCGTGGATTATGTCAAGCGTATTTCACAGGTTAGCAGGGAATGTTTGCTTGTGCGTGTGTGTACTCCACATTACTAGGCATTCTTCGCTTACGCAGCTAGCACATATTTGACGCTTGCACAGTGATCGCAAGTGCAGAATTTCGGCAGAACTGAAGCCTTATCTGAGAAAAAGTGCAGTGCGTCGCCCCATTTCCTAAACACAGTATATTAAAGACTCTGGACACCTTTGGTAATGGTCAAAAGCCAGTCTTCTCACGTGGTGTATCTCAACATATGCACAAAATAACAAACCTATGAAAATTTGAGCTCAAGCGGACATCGAAGTTGCGAGATAATAATGAAAGAAAAAACACTCTTGTCACGCGAAGTTGTGTGCGTTTAGATGGTTGATTTTGAGACCTCAAGTTCTAATTCTGAGATCTCAAAATCAAATTCAAGTGATAATTAAAGCTGCACATTCCAAAATTGTGTTTAATCAAAAAACTGCTTTTATTTTGCTAAATTTTTTTTAAAAAACTAAACTAGCACCATAACGCGACATTAAATTTGTTCCAAATTGGAACAAATCATATAAAAAGAACAAACTCACATATAGAATTAATAAAGCAATTTGCATTTTAAAATTGTCTTGCATTCATTTCACTGGCACATCTTTCTATACATTTGTACACACAAATTTACAAGAAAATATTGAGGCTTATTAATATTTACATTTAGGTTCCCTAAAATAATTTTTTTTTTTATTTGACAAATGAGACCCAATAATGGCTAGAGAAAGCGTGTCAAGTGACTGAAAACGTTAATATCAATAAGTTTCTCAGCTTTGTTTGCAACTTGACCAACATTTTGAACGGGAGTCTGCCATTCTCATGTAAAGTCTCTATCTATATTTCAGGAGTCACTCGCTGTTTCATGTTTTGACCCATTTCACCTGACGTCATCATCAGAAAAATCATGAGTGCGCCATACTGGTGGGCAATTTCACTGTGCGTTTTTATATATAACTCTATGCTGTGCGTTATGCAGTGAAGTGCACATTTTAGGCGACGCAGCGCTAAACTTGCCCACTAACATGGTGAGCGTGGCATCAGTCGCCGCGTGTGACGCGCGTGCAAGGGGTCAAATGGTTGACATGGTTGAAATGAGTACTTGGGCAGACTGCTGTTTCATACCTAGCTCCTAGGTTTAAGAACTTTTAAGGGCATACTGCTGTTTCATGTATGTCTGTCTCTATCTACATTTCAGGAGGCATCGCTGTTTGATGTATTGGTTGACATGAGTACTTGAGCAGACTGCTGTTTCATTTACAGCTCCAAGGTTTAAGGACTTTTCTGGAATTTTCCAAACTTACCGCTGTTTCATGTATGTCTCTACTTACATTTCAGGGAGTCACTCGCTGTTTCATGTGTCAGTTCACATGAATACATGAGCAGACTGCTGTTTCATTTACAGTTCCTATGTTTACATACCGCTGTTTAATGTATGTCTCTACCTATATTTAAGGGAGTCACTCACTGTTTCATGTATGGTTGACATGAGCACTTGCGCATACTGCTGTTTTATTTTACTGCTCATTCTTTTTGAGCCAGACTGCTGTTTCATGTATCATCTTCAGCCACAAGTTCCAACCTTAGGATGCTATCTGAGGTATCCATCATAACTTGTTGTTTTAATTCCTCATAGCATCCCTTGGCGTAGTTGATCTGTTGAGAAACCTGTACAAAAAACACAAAGACAAATCTTCTTAGATTTCTATCCTATTTTAATTTTTTATTCCACAGATATGCTTTTTGTAACTTAACCCATCAGGCCCAACTGTGTGTTTACTTGGCCATAAGAAATTTTAGTAGCACATATTTGAAACATTAATTGTCATAAATATATCTTTCTGATGTAATTACACAACGCTCAAAATAAATTTACATACTTAATAAATTTATTATTCACATCTCAAAAGGAAGAAATGTTGAACAGACTTTAGCAGCCCACAGGGCAAGTTGGAAAGCTGTATTTACTGGCACAAAGCAGTTTTTACTAGACAGTCTACGCCGAGCTAAAATGGTCAACATTGACAGCTCCCATTTCCTACCTTTTTGGCGATTCTCTCATTATCACAGCCAACTTTTGGTCTTTCTTTTGAGTCGTAGCGCGATGCAGAAACCCCTGCTTCTGTGTTAGCCATCTTAGTCAGCTCGGTGTAATGTTTCCCACCTAAAATATATCAAATATAAATTATCATAAAAACAAATTGTAAAGCACCAAATCTGCCTGAAAATGCAATTCAAAAGCAAGGCCCAGAGAAAACCCTTGAAGAAAAGCCGATCACATTTCAAGGTCACCTAGTTTTGGCATGGTTGGCTTGAGCGTAAAGCGCTCGCCTCTCACCAAGGTGACCTTGGTTCGATACACGGCCGGGGCCATATGTGAGTTGAGTTGTGCGTTGGTTCTCTGCTGTGCCACAAGGGTTTTCCAGACCATCCGGTTTTTCCTTCCTTGGAAAAAATCAAACACTTTTGATCTTTGGCTGTGCTCCGTGGTCATAATGGGTTGATGTGGCTGGCAGCCAAAGGGGCCCTTGCATGCCTGCTTCTTGAACCCGTTGTAGCCGCGTCCTACGCAATTCAGCTCTTAGCTGCGAGTAAGGATGATTAGCCCCCCAAATTACTATGAATTATTTTCTTGTGGATTGTAAAACAATGTTCGAATCATGTGCTACCAAAGTGGTCCTGTAGCATGCACTGCAGTTGGTTGCCTCCAAGTTGCCTGTAAAAACTGCCTCGTGTGACAAGGCCCCTAAAACTATAATGGTTTTCCCTAGACCTAATCAAGACTCACCATGCTGTATGTGTCTTGCGTGGAAAAGCTCAGAATGATTCACTTGCAGGACGGGGGAGAGTGGGTTATTCACAGGTAAGAAGTACGTACATTCACTTGTAATCAAGGCCTCCATGCCCTCAGTCGGACTAGAACGGAGGGTCTCCATCGAGAAAAATCTAGGGCAAACAAAGTTGAAAAATGGGATTTGAAGCACTGTACGGCGAGGCATCAAAGTATATTTGACTTGCGGTAACACCAAGTGTATATCAACATGCTGGGAAGATTAAGCTGACAATACTTACATGTATAATAACAAAGGAAAAGTGTTTTTGTAAGTTGTTATGTGACATGTGCACATATCTGGTTACGGCCAACATTAGAAAACTGAAAAAAGGGATATGTAGCCGAGTGAGAGCAGTTTGTCCATTTCTTGAAAGTATGAATAGTCTGAGCATCATTGATGTGATTTGAAAAAAAATAAAATTGTTTTAGTTTTTTACCTTTATTGCACAAACATAACAATACATCGTGGTAAAAAAAGAGAAACGCTGAAGAGGCATGCAGGCCCACTAAATGAGGACTTGGAAAAGTGTTCAATTCTTTTGGCCCTATTTGTGTGGTTCGTAATAGGGAATGTGAGCATCTCCCAGAAACTTGAACAGGAAATCAAAGACAAACATGTTTTATTCCTAGCGAGACTCTGTCTAACTGGTTACCTTTCTTTGTTATTTGACGCCTCAGACAGCTTGGGTATATACTCCTGCCCTCTAGCATTGTACGGTGAGTACCGGGGAAGCATACCAGCTGGATTGATACAGCAACGAGTCAGACGGACTCTCTGTGGTACCAGGTGACTCTCACTGACCGTAGAGCTACGGATAGCGGCCATGGTGCCTGACGCTAGGTCCATTACACCCACGACTGGTTTGGCTACCGTGCCTATAACTCCTTTACCAAACCCCTTCACAAGCCCCTACAATATCAACAACAAAAATCAACTAAAATGTTCTGAATGTAACTGTATTGTGTACAATCCTTTAATTAACTTCATGATTAAAAAAAAATAACAATACCTATTAAAAGTCAGATAAGCTGAGTCTTCTTTGCAGAAAATTCTGTTATTATTATCATTTTAGGATGTGTAAGTTCTATAAATTGTTTGTATATTTGTGCACAGAATCAAACAGGATTTGCTTCTTTTTTTTTATATAAGGAGCAAAAGTGAACAATAGCCCAACAGACATTGACATGGTCAATGAACGGAATGAAATTTGCATCAGACTGAAGGATCTTAAAAGAAGAACTCTGATGGGCATATCAAATGGTTCAAGAATCTCTATGTAGAACAATGAGCAAACCAACATTTTTCCTCAAACACTTTTATGGGGGGGAGGGGTATTGAAATGGTTTGTACGCTTGTGAAAATAATGATAACTGTGACGTATCATGTATGTGATCAACATTGGAACATAATCATATGAAATGGCGCAATATGAATGAACTCCTAAAAACAAATTTTGACAGAAGCTTTCATCAGTCACCCCTATTACCTACCTCTACTCCGTCTTCACTTATTCCCTGGTACGTCTGAGTGAAGATGCTCGTCAGACCTCCGACCACTCCGAACGTCAACCCTTTGAGACCAGCCTTAAGGTGACTGCTACTACTACCATCGTGAGACTCTCGGATACTACTTCTTATCTCTTCATGCTGGTTATCCATGATCACTGTGCCAAGCGTGTTGGATAAGGAACCAGTCACCTGTATAGAATCATTGAAATAGTTTAGTTTAACCACGAAAAAAGGCCGTGCTTACCATACAGAATGATGAGATACAGAATACCAGCCAAAACTACATTAAGTTTACATCGTTGTGACTGGTGCCCCACTCAATTCTTGCTTAGAAAAGAAATTTGTTAAGCAGTATTTTCTGCTTAAAGGCAGTGGACACTATTGGTAATTACTCAAAATAATTATTAGCACAAAACCTTACTTGGTAATGAGTAATGGGGAGAGGTTGATAGTATAAAACACTGTGAGAAACGGCTCCCTCTGAAGTGAAGTAGTTTTCAAGAAAGAAGTAATTTTTCACGGACTTGATTTCGAGACCTCAGATTTAGAATTTGAGGTCTCAAAATCAAGCATCTGAAAGCACACAACTTTGTGTGACCATGGTGTGACAAGGGTGTTTTTTCTTCCACTATTATCTCACAACTTCGACGATCGATTGAGCTAAAATTTTCACAGGTTTGTTATTTTATGCATATGTTGAGATACACCAAGTGAGAAGACTGGTCTTTGTCAATTACCAATAGTGTCCTGTGTCTTTAAAAGACACAGAATACCAGCCAAAACTACATCGAGTTTACATCGTTGTGACTCGTGACCCACTCCATTCTTGCTTAGCAAAGAAATTTGTTAAGCAGTATTTTCTGCTTAACAGGCTTATGAAATTTGGCCCTGGTTGTAAGTTTTCATCGTCTCTGCTTACCTTAGCTGCAGTATTGGACATTCCATGAGTCACATTCTTTACCATTCCCGTTACGTTCCCCTCCAAGATCAACTCCTTTAATCCGTCTCGTAGATCTTGAATCAAACCGATTGGATTCCCAAGAAAATCAACAGACCCCAAGATCTTCACAGCTTGGCTTTTCAACTCCTGGAAAAGTAAAAATTAAAACACATTTAATCAGGGGAGGTTTGCTGAAACACCGTGTGAAAACCTCTGTGGAGTAGTGCTGGTTCTAAAAAGAACTGGGCCCAATTTCATGGCTCTGCTTACCGCCGAATTCTGCGCTTACGATCACGATTCCCCGCTTAAGTGCAAGCGCTGAGTTTCTGCGCTAGCCTTGTAAGCGCAGAATACTTAGTAATGTGAAGTACGCACGCGCAGAAGCCAAAATTCGCCGCTAACCCATTAAATACGCATGCCGTAAGCACAGAGTTCCCTGCTTCCGTTAGCGCCGATTCTGTGCTTACGGTAAGCACAGCCATGAAATTTGTCCCTGGTGGTTGACGACTAAACGTTTGGATCAATATGCATTCTTTTTCAATCAGTAAATCTGGCCTTGCTTGGCCTGCAGTTCTAGTCAAAGAGAAACAGGCTTTTCGCGGGAATTTCTTTACTAAATGCTGCAGGCTTTGCCTAGTCGTGGTTTTCCTCCTGGTTTTTTATTGCACTCCAATTGTTGTTTTTTTTCCTGTCATTCTCTGAGCGCTTTGCAACCTTAGGTAAAGGCGCTATATTAATGGTGTTATTATTACTATTTATTTTTATGCTCTGATCGCTTTCAGGAGAAACGTTGATTTGTCAACAATCGGTTCTGTTCAGAACCCACACTACTCAAAGGAGATTTTCCACACTGCGTTAGAGCAAACCTAACCCAATTATAATGCCACCATTTAATACAATTTGTTTTTGTTGATTTGTATAAATTTAATTGCCTCACCACATATATTCTTGCTATTGAAATATGTATGATTGAAAAAAAAAAAATTGATTATAACAAGAATTTGTCTGAAAACACGATTTACAATAAAGTGTGCCCTCTACAGTCTGCCAAGCAGAGGCTATTTGTACAATGAGAGAGCTAGCAGCAAGTCTAATACTCATTTGCATACCTCAGTGTAATGCTTGATGACAGCATCCAATAAGAACTCTTGTGTCTCAAAGGGGTGGAGTCTTGTGAAAGGATCGAGGGAGACTGGGGCGTCTTCAAACTGAATCAAGAAGAGTCGTTGCTGGGTCTTCAGAGCTTTGAGGTCAGGTGGTAGCTTGGAGGATGTGAGCACGCTCAGTTTGAACTCGGTTGCGTTTAGTTTGAGCGTCTCGAAGAAGAAGCGTTTGGCTTTCTGTTCGACTGATACAGGTCTGCAAACAGGTCAAGAATATGTAAATTAAGAAATAAAATAATGTGTTTAAATGACATCGAAGCTATGATTTTGAACAAATTAAACATATTCTGAGATGAGTAGAAAATTAAAAATCAGAAATATATTGAACTGTTTAGATGATGTAAGAGCTATGATTTTGAAAAACTTTAAATATTCTAAAATGGGTAGAGAGTTTGGGAGCACAGACTAGGATGAAGCCCCCCGTAACTTTCGAGTGATACATTTCAGAGGATTTACAGACTCTCTACCTCACCATGAATAGCGGACTAGGGCAGTGAGCCTGGGTCTCCCCATGGTCTAGAGGATGAAGCCCCCTCAACCTCCTGGGTGATACATTTCAGAGGATTTACAGACTCTCTACCTCACCATGAATAGCGGACTAGGGCAGTGAGCCTGGGTCTCCCCATGGTCTAGAGGATGAAGCCCCCTCAACCTCCTGGGTGATACATTTCAGAGGATTTACAGACTCTCTACCTCACCATGAATAGCGGACTAGGGCAGTGAGCCTGGGTCTCCCCATGGTCTAGAGGATGAAGCCCCCTCAACCTCCTGGGTGTTACATTTCAGAGGATTTACAGACTCTCTACCTCACCATGAATAGCGGACTAGGGCAGTGAGCCTGGGTCTCCCCATGGTCTAGAGGATGAAGCCCCCTGAACCTCCTGGGTGTTACATTCTAGAGGACTTACAGCCTCTCTACATCACCATGAATAAGGGACTAGGGTAGTGAGCCTGGGTCTCCCCATGGTCTAGAGGATGAAGCCCCCTGAACCTCCTGGGTGTTACATTTCAGAGGATTTACTGACTCTCTACCTCACCATGAATAGCGGACTAGGGTAGTGAGCCTGGGTCTCCCCATGGTCTAGAGGATGAAGCCCCCTCAACCTCCTGGGTGTTACATTTCAGAGGATTTACAGACTCTCTACCTCACCATGAATAGCGGACTAGGGTAGTGAGCCTGGGTCTCCCCATGGTCTAGAGGATGAAGCCCCCTCAACCTCCTGGGTGTTACATTTCAGAGGATTTACAGACTCTCTACCTCACCATGAATAGCGGACTAGGGCAGTGAGCCTGGGTCTCCCCATGGTCTAGAGGATGAAGCCCCCTGAACCTCCTGGGTGTTACATTTCAGAGGATTTACAGACTCTCTACCTCACCATGAATAGCGGACTAGGGCAGTGAGCCTGGGTCTCCCCATGGTCTAGAGGATGAAGCCCCCTCAACCTCCTGGGTGTTACATTTCAGAGGATTTACAGACTCTCTACCTCACCATGAATAGCGGACTAGGGCAGTGAGCCTGGGTCTCCCCATGGTCTAGAGGATGAAGCCCCCTGAACCTCCTGGGTGTTACATTTCAGGGGATTTGCAGACTCTCTACCTCACCATGAATAGCAGACTAGGGTAGTGAGCCTGGGTCTCCCCATGGTCTAGAGGATGAAGCCCCCTCAACCTCCTGGGTGTTACATTTCAGAGGATTTACAGACTCTCTACCTCACCATGAATAGCGGACTAGGGCAGTGAGCCTGGGTCTCCCCATGGTCTAGAGGATGAAGCCCCCTGAACCTCCTGGGTGTTACATTTCAGAGGATTTACAGACTCTCTACCTCACCATGAATAGCGGACTAGGGCAGTGAGCCTGGGTCTCCCCATGGTCTAGAGGATGAAGCCCCCTGAACCTCCTGGGTGTTACATTTCAGAGGATTTACTGACTCTCTACCTCACCATGAATAGCGGACTAGGGTAGTGAGCCTGGGTCTCCCCATGGTCTAGAGGATGAAGCCCCCTGAACCTCCTGGGTGTTACATTTCAGGGGATTTGCAGACTCTCTACCTCACCATGAATAGAGGACTAGGGTAGTGAGCCTGGGTCTCCCCATGGTCTAGAGGATGAAGCCCCCTGAACCTCCTGGGTGTTACATTTCAGGGGATTTGCAGACTCTCTACCTCACCATGAATAGCGGACTAGGGTAGTGAGCCTGGGTCTCCCCATGGTCTAGAGGATGAAGCCCCCTCAACCTCCTGGGTGTTACATTTCAGAGGATTTACAGACTCTCTACCTCACCATGAATAGCGGACTAGGGCAGTGAGCCTGGGTCTCCCCATGGTCTAGAGGATGAAGCCCCCTCAACCTCCTGGGTGTTACATTTCAGAGGATTTACAGACTCTCTACCTCACCATGAATAGCGGACTAGGGCAGTGAGCCTGGGTTCCCCCTTGGTCTAGAGGATGAAGCCCCCTGAACCTCCTGGGTGTTACATTTCAGGGGATTTACAGATTCTCTACCTCACCATGAATAGCGGACTAGGGTAGTGGGCCGGGGTCTCCCCATGGTCTAGAGGATGAAGCCCCCTCAACCTCCTGGGTGTTACATTTCAGGGGATTTACAGACTCTCTACCTCACCATGAATAAAGAACTAGGGCAGTGAGCCTGGGTCTCCCCATGGTCTAGAGGGTGAAGCCCCCTCAACCTCCTGGGTGTTACATTTCAGGGGATTTACAGACTCTCTACCTCACCATGAATAGCGGACTAGGGTAGTGGGCCTGGGTCTTCACTTGCCACTTCCTAAACACAAACATAGGCGAAAATCCCTTTCTGATTGGCCAAATAATTGAATTCTTCTGAGAATAATGGGATTGAGTACCTGAGTGAGTTGTAGTAACTTTCATCCATCTTCTCAATCTCGCTGTCGAGTTGAGCGAAGCCGGCAAACTGAAGGAACTTCAGCAGAACCAACTCCTCAAGATTTAACGTCATCTTGCACAGGTTGACGAAAAACAACTGCGATTATAGAAACGAATGCAACAGTTAAATCATCCAAAGCTGGTGTAACGTGTCGTCAAGCATTTTTTTGGCCTCTGTATTTATACAGTAACATAGCCACCCATGGCAAAAAGACCGATCCAGGTTTAAATTTAAACCCTTCCGAGAAATAGTCCTTTTTTGTTTTTTAAAATATTTAATTGCTTGGTCTGTAATAACTGCTGATTTTTTTCTTCAGAAAAACACAACAGTACACAACAAATTAGGTAAAAACATCCATCAAGAAATAAAGAAGGATTTGAAACTTTGTATGGTGGGAACATATAGGTGAGGTTTGTGATAACACCAAGTGTAAATCTCTTTTGAGTGTAGAGATAGTATAAAAACAATTTACCACAAAAAAATCAATAAGAACTTTAAAAAAAGATTACAAATCTAGAGTTGCCTTAAAGCCATTGGACCCTTTCGGTACAGAAAAAAAAAAAAAAGTTCACAGATTTACAAATAACTTACAGGGTTTACAGAAGGTAGTGGTGAAATACTTCTCTTGAAATATTATTCCATGAAATGCTTTACTTTTTGAGAAAACAGTAAAACAATATCGATTCTCGTTAACGAGAATTACGGATTTATTTTAAACACATGTCATGACACGGCGAAACGCGCGGATACAAGGGTGGGTTTTCCCGTTATTTTCTCCTGACTCCGACGACCGATTAAGCCCAAATTTTCACAGGTTTGTTATTTGATATAGAAGTTGTGATACACGAAGTGTGGGCCTTGGACAATACTGTTTACCGAAAGGGTCCAATGGCTTTAAGTTTGGTTTGAAAAAAAAAAAACTAAGTTAGCTGATTTACACAAACATTTTGTAATTTTTTTAAGTTACAGTAGTTAGAAAATTAGACTGGTACCTTGTATATATCCACCATTTCATGAGATGAGGGTAGCTTGGTTATAGCCATGCATAAAGCTGGGGTACTAGAGCTGCTTGGCTTCTCCTCTGAATTTGATGGTGTAACAAACAGTACGACAGGCTTTTGGACACCAATGATCTGGTTATCAACCTAGGTGCAGGGAAGCAATTAGTAACTGGTTAGTTATAGACGATGAGACCTGTGACATCACATGTTTCCAAAAGAGCCACAGAGCCTGGACTTTCTACAGGCACGATTTGTACACAGCCCAATGGAAGAAAACATAAAATCAAATATTTTATGGAGATTGCACTGTCAAATTTTTAATAAACTTTTGATATGATGAAAGGGGACACATCTCAAAACTTGCACAGCTTTTACTTTGATATCTGAAAGCACACAACTTTGTGTGACAAGGGTGTTTTTTCTTCCATTATTATCTCGCAACTTCAACGACCAATGGGAGACTTTCTGGGACGATAGAGGGCAGCAGACTTACCGGGTAAATCCATTGTTCTCAGAATTATGCGCATGTTCAGAACTACGTAAACAATGGGAATTTACCCGGTATGTCTGCTGCCGCCTAGCGTTGGAAAGTCTCCTATTGAGTTCAAATTTTCACAGGTTTGTTATTTTATGCATATGTTGAGACGCACAAAGTGAGAAGACGAGTCTTTGACAATTACCAATAGTGTCCAGCATCTTTAAGAATGGATTAAACAAGTGTTGATTGAACAAGTGATTATTTTTACCTGAATTTTCTTGATTTCTACTTTAAGTGACATTTCTTGTCTGGTGTCCAAGTACTGTACTTCAAAACCAGATAGAGATATATACAACACTTCTTCAGGAACGCTGTTGACGAAAGACAAACCTACTCCCTCACTCAGAAAGAAAATCACCTGCAAAGACATGGAAGTTCAAGAAAGATAAGATACATCAACAAATTGAGTTGTCAACCACCGGCTCTTTTTTTAGAAGCAACACTACTCAAATGGTGTTACCCCAAAACCTCTCTGTTAGCGTTAAATGCCAACAAATTGCAAAATCTTCTAAAAAATCTGCAGTGAATTTTTATCAATAGATTTTAAATATGGAGTGATGTGGCTATGAAGTCCAGTGCACTTGGCTTTGGGTCTGGTCATGGAACTTGTGTCCTTGAGCAAGACACTTCACCATAACTGCTTTGTTCTTTGTCATTAAATAAGCAAGTGCTTAAAGACACCCAAATATAAAGCTCTACAACCATCTAAAATCAACAACTCCTACAAAATAATACACTTGATTTGCTAGTATTAAGAGAAACCATCAAATTGCACTGTTGATTTATTTTATTATAAACAAAAAATCTTAAAACAACTGCGATACTTACATCGACTTCTTTGATATTGGGTGTGTCACCCTGTGTGTCAGGGGTTCTGACCACCGGTCTGGCATTCCTCCCAGACTTGCCCTCTTTACTATCTTTAACATGGACCCATTCATCCTTTAGGCCACGCCCACCTCCAGTGGGTGTTAATTGCTGTGGACATAAATATGAATATTAATGAGTTAATTTGCATATACCACATATACAGCTTATCAAAATACTACTAATTTTTAGAATTAAGATAGATATAAATAAGACAATACATAAATCCAAGCCTCCATATTCAAGTAAACACTAGGCCTAACCAGCTGAACCTTTGAAAACAAATCTGCATATAATTTACATAATGCGGTAGTGATTGTTATAATTTTACAAAATATAGCACAACTAAAACCTAAAGATAGTTTATCACTTATTATATGTAAACCAGAACTTATCACTACATGTAGGTCTAAACTAATGCAAAGCACCTCTCATTAAAAAATAAATAAATACACCCACAATGCACTGCACCTCATTATATATTCACAAACGCAATTCATGTCATATCTTGTGTTTAAAATAAAAACACAGCGCAAAACTTTGACAAACCGAAATGCATTTATCTTGTTTATAGATATGGATCAATTACTTCCATTTGCATTAGATTAAAAATTTTGAGAAATTTACCACCATAAATAGAAATAAAAATAATTTTTTTTGTATATATACCACCCATCCACTCCTGTACAAATGGGTGGTGTGATGCTTGCATGTATGGGTAACTCACTGGGTATTCATTACCCAACCAGCACCCATGGGAAGGTCTGAGACAAAGGTGTTTAAAACCCTCCAGAAGGGGATCCCTGTAACCCAAGGGAGCGGAGGAACGGAAACTAGGCCCTTGTGAGGCGCAATGTGGCATAAGATACTTGAACACCCCCATCGTGGGGTTGCGATAGTTGATGCTTAAGCGTCTGTACATTGGTTGGGAGCCTGTCACTGTCAGCAACTTTGAGTTCAATGTGCAAGGTGGTACATTAGTGCCATAACCCAATTCAGACTACACTCATACCACCTTTTTAGTGAAAAAGATAAAATTGAAAACTCGAAAAAATTATTTTCTTCTGATTCATTTTTATCATAAAACATCAATCTTAAAGAATAAAATATCACAAAGCATCAAAATATATAAGGGCACCAAGGCATTTCTCCTAGGTATAGGGCACCCTATGAGGAAATTGTAAATTTTTACAGGAGCATCTAAAGGGCACCAAGGCAATGACCATGGGGTGGTATGGAGGCAATCGCCTTTGTTGCCTCCGTGGCTTGCTACATTATAATGAAATCGTAGGTCACACAGAATAAAAGATCATAAAACATCGATCTTAAAGCATTGATCATAAAGAATAAAATATCACAACGCATCAACACAAGGAATACATTTATGGCACATGAGGGAAAACCAATATAAACTATTTACCGAGACATCTTTCTCTTTTCTGTATGAAATCAATTAACACACAGTATAAAATAGAACAAGCATCATCACAATTACATGTGTTATACAATATACATGTATAGGAAGAGAGGGGATGCAATTAAATTATGAGATGGTAGGAAAAATAAAATATAAAAAATAACATGCGCCATCAAATAATTCACACAACACATCAAAAAGGCAACTTTAAATAGCAGAATCTGGGTGACAAATGTAATAAATCAATGCAATAGCAAAATAAATGTCACAAAATGCATTAAAAATATGACAGTAGAAAAAAAATACAAATTCCAAATAGATCATAGCAAAATTACCAGAGGGTAGAAGGCATTGTTTTACAGCAAGTACCAAGTAATACCAAGTACCAATTAATTGAATTGAATTGAAGTCTACTTTCCAAATCCTTTTTACGCACTCGTTAGCCGTAAAATGAGGTGCATGCTGGTCTACATGACAAAATTTGACATCATATTGACTAGCATGCACCTAATTTTTTGGCTAGTGTGCGTAAAATGCTTTCGCAAAGTAATCCACGAGAGATTATTGGGGACCCTTGGTGGCAGCAGACAAAATCAATCCATTCTTTACGCATTTTCAGAAATACGTAAACCTTGTGTCTGCTGCCACCTAGTGTTCAAAAGTCTCCTGTTTGAACCTAAGTCTAGATCCCTGACTCCTTACCTGTGACCATGTATCAGTAACCTGTAAGACTCTAGTTGGACCATCAGCCAGCACCTTGGTGTTCAGACTACCACTACCCGGTAGGTTCTTCTGGGAGTGGATTGCTTGTTCCACCGGTACTCTGTCCGCCGGTTTCACATCGGCAGGTCCGAGTACGACCTCACAACCTAGAAAAAAACATTCAAGAAAAAGAAAAAAAAGTTTCATTATTTAAACCCAAACCCAACTTTCCCACTAATACCCTCCACAGCGACTCCACATTGGACTAAGATTGGTTTGCCTGGCCCAGTAATAAGTAATTGTTATTTGGGCCTACAGTCCCCAATCCACCACTATCCTCCACTCTATGGTTACTCAACTGAACACCCACATGTTTGGACTGTGATAAGATTGGTATGCCTGACCCAGTAATAAGTAATTGTTATTTGGGCCTACAGTCCCCAATCCACCACTATCGTCCACTCTATGGTTACTCAACTGAACACCCACATGTTTGGACTGTGATAAGATTGGTTTGCCTGACCCAGTAATAAGTAATTGTTATTTGGGCCTACAGTCCCCAATCCACCACTATCCTCCACTCTATGGTTACTCAACTGAACACCCACATGTTTGGACTGTGATAAGATTGGTTTGCCTGGCCCATAGATAAGCAGTTATTATTTGGGCCTACAGTCCCCAATCCACCACTATCCTCCACTCTATGGTTACTCAACTGAACACCCACATGTTTGGACTGTGATAAGATTGGTTTGCCTGGCCCATAGATAAGCAGTTATTATTTGGGCATACAGTCCTTCACATTCTCCACAATCTCAAAACTTCCAGAATCGGACTGGGAAGGTTTTAGGAAAAATACAGGAATTTTTATTCTAAAGTCGTGCGTAAATTTGTATTTTATCTCAAAATAAGTTACATACCTTCTCTTAAACCCATGATTCCACCATTGGCCTGCACTGCAAGACCACCAAGATGACAAAGCAAACGACCCTACACGGATAAAGAAATAGATACAATTGCTGATAAATCCATTCATTTCAGGTAATGAAACCAAGGACGCCTCATCAGTGAACTTAATGACTGTAACTGAGAAGCCTGAGGAAATAATAATAATAATTGTGGCTTCTTATATAGCGCACATGTCCGTCACTCAGTGACGCTCCTGGCGCTGTAACATACAGTATTTCCTGCAAGATGTGGGACTACGTTTGAATTATGAGACCTAATTCTGATAGCACCATGTAATGTTTTTACAAGGTGCTGTGGCGCAATTTGCTGCCGATCAGACCAGGAACACCAGGGAGAACCCCTTCTCTTTTCGATAAGTGCACTGGGTTCTTTTACATGCGTTACATAACACATGGGCTTAACGTCCCATCCGAAGGACAAACAATGGTGTCTTGCTTAAGAATACAAGTGTCCCGGCTGGGGATTCAAACCCACACTATGCTGATCAGAAACACCAGAGTTTGAATTCGGTGCTCTACCGCTCGGCCACAAATCTGTAGACAGATATGCTTGCTATGTGAACCAGAAACACCAGGGTTAACCCGACTCTTTCATGGTAAGTGTTCTGGTTTTTGTAACTATCCTATCTGAATTATAAAACAATTATAGCAAAGTATCTTGCTCACGGACATGAGCATCAAGACAAGCCAGGCTGGGATTCAAACTCACACTCTGTGGACGATAGAATTTGAACAAGGTGCACTCTGGCACACAACTTCTCTAATTAGGTTTCAACAACTGACGTTTTGCAGCAGGAATTTCCACATAGATATCCCCCCAAAAACATCATAATGAAATTCCAAACTCACCTCGTGGGGAAACCACGTCTGCGTTCCTTTCCTTCGCTCGTCAGACTTCCTCATCACTAACGGCATGAAGGAATTCGGATGTGCGGCGAGATCGGCGATATCCAGGACCAGAGGATTCTGAACAATAGGGGGCGCTCTGTTGGGATCACGCGGTGGCACGAGGGCTTGGTTTTGCAGCGTACCCATTTTGGTCACGTACCAGAGCTGACTGCGCTTACCAGGCTCCTTCATTGGAAATAAACAACGATAGAATTAGGTCGTATCCTAATTGACGTCTACAGCTACGGCTAAGGCTTAAGGTGGTGCTAAGGACGTCTATACTTCAACGCATGATGATGCGTAAATCTAGCCGTAGCCAGAGCTGTATCCGCCAATTCGGACATGGCCTTAGCTACATTCATTTTCAATAGTCATCTCCTAAATTAGCATTTTAAGTTGCAGAGTTTCAAACTGTCGTATCTCACTTAAAGCCATTGGACACTTTCGGTAAACAGTATTGTCCAAAGGTTTTGAGAAAGACATAAAATCAGGAAAAATTCTGAATTTTATTCTGATACCTTCTTCCTTAGGATGACAGCTTTGGTTTTTGGATCGAGATCAAAGACGAGGTTCAACGACGTGTGATCATCTTTTCTGCACGTCAGACTACTCGATAACGTTGATGATGAACTGAAAAAAGACATCAAAGGAAAAGAATTACAAATATGCAAAGGAAGAATAGTGGATTCAAAATTGAGAAGAATTTATTTTCTGAGAGAAAACAATTAATGTAGCTGTTGCAAACTGCTTACCAACCCAAAGGTATGGTATGCAAAAATCTGTTTAATATTGAATGGTCAGAAAGTAGGAGGGTTGACTGTGTACTTACCCAGTAAACGTATGAGTCATACAGAGGTAGATGAAGTTCTCATAATACAACATGGCGCCATCGCCGAGGACATCAAGCTTGAAAGTAGCTCCTGAGCCTCCCTTCACTTCACAGTAAAGCTCCCTAGGTAAGACCAACTCATCCCATGTATAAGGAACTAGGAGGAAAAGACAAAAAGGACCAAACAATTAACCCTGAGGAACATCCTTACTTCACTTTACAGTATAGCTCCCTAGGTAGGACCAACTCATCCCATGTATAAGGAACTAGAAGCAATGAACCCTGAGGAACATCCTTACTTCACCAGGGAACCCTAATGCTAAAACATGTACAAACTGAAGATGTGTTTTCCCCTTTCCATTGAAAATAGCAACAATTCATCCTGGCATGCCTGGTAGACACTTCCATGAATGAGAAAGTGGACCAAGTATAGTACACCAGGGAACCCCAATGCTAAACCATGTACATACCTGAAGCCTTGGGCCTGATAACTGTTCTGAGGTTGATATCTGCCACTTTATGCTGGTAATAGATCAGGTTCACCTAAAAGCAAATATGACAATATTAAAAAATATTACGAAATGAAGAATGAAAACTATGGGGCTTGAGGCATTGCATGGTGAGGTATCAATATATATTTGGATTGCGGTAACACCATGTGTGTGTCTACTTACCTGGTAGAGTTTGTTCTTAGAGAACTGACTTGCTTTATATTTTACTACAGGGGGAGTAGATTTTCAGATTTCGGGAGATTTCTCAGTTCTGAAAAGAACTGTCCTGCTTTTTAACTAATACCTGGACGGAAGGTAGAAAATTGGCTGGGACTACTACTTTAGCTTATAGGATTGTTATTAACTTCAAAACTGCGCAGTGAGTTCTTAACTAGCCTCAACATTTCGACTAGCTTGCTCTAGAATGAAAAAGCGTTGAAGCTTGAACAGTTTATATGTTGGTTTTGGCGGGAAAAGCTTGAAGAAATTTTCTATGGATTTACCTCAGACATGTTGTCTATTCTGTAAGGTGGAGGCATGTGAGTTGCATCAGAGAAGACAACAAAGAAAGTGGCTCCAACCAGGCTGACGCCGACATGCATGATGTTTGAAAGATTCCCCGCACTCCTGTTGAATAAAAAAACAAAATGGCCGCCAAAATGAGTGACAAGAATTTTATACTACCATGTGGAACTGTCTAAGGTTTGAGGTAAAACAAATAAAAATAAACCTTACAAATTGTAACACAAAATGCACTATAACACCCCTTACAAAAATTCTGCCTTTTCATTGGTTTAGAGCGCTTCGCATGATATGTCGTAGTTTTACTAGAAACCCAGCAGCCGTGTGACAGTCGTTTGCCATGGAGCAATAGTCAAAAGACTATTACATGGCGCGCGCAGTACCCAGACGTATTTCTTACCCACCTAGAACCAAACCAGTGCGTCTGTGTATCTGAAATGCGGTACTAGGATGATAAATAGGATGATAAATAGGATGATAAATAGGATGATAAATAGTCATATTGATGTTAAATGAGTAAAGGTTGTTCAATTTCGCAAACCAAGACCAGGATTTCAACCCACACCCTAATTACTCAACCACCAGAACTCAAGTCCGACACTCAAAACCACTCAGCTACAACAATAAACTTACCTCATATTGATGTTAAATGAGTATGGCTGATCGATACGCATTCCCCCAGACCACCTACAGCTTTCATCGCTCGCAATACGAGCACACAGCAATTTATCGAGATCGTCTCTCGGCCAATGAAAGATCACGCTGGAGCCTGACATCACCGACAAATGCTCACTAGGATTTCTCGATCCCTACAGCAAAATTTTAAAATAAAAATAATTTGATTCATGTTTAATCAATCAATAACATGTATTTCCATACAAATATCAAAACAAACAATCAAGTAGCAAAATAATGATTTTTGAGTACCCACTGATACAATTTGTGCAGCATTTTGCTCTGCTGCACAAGGGAAACCATTCACGAATACATACCTCTTTTCAAAAAAAGGAAAACAGTTTTAAATGTTTTGGAATACCCTGGGTGAAAAAATGTAAAACATAAATCAATATAATCTTGGCTTTAATAGGAAATCATTAGAATGAGGGCGCTGTTTTAGTTCATGACATCATTTGCAAGGAATCAATTGTTGTCTTTGAGATTTCATTCTTACAATTCCTTGGACGAGATGACGTTGTGCAAATGCCAGCTTACAGCTGGACCGATTCTCCAGCTGGAATCGAGGTACAAAGGTCACAACTTGGGTATCATGGTAACGACCTCGGCCGGGTCGGATGTCAATACCGATGTGGTACACCCTACAGTGTGTCAAACAAAGAAGATTTTGTTAATAAACCACAATTTTTTTTTTTATATGATCAATTTTGTGACTGCTCATTCAAAACTTTTAACAGACAAATATTTCATCTACTTACATATGAGGTCGTCCACCTTGTTGGTAAACTCGCAGCGATCGGACGCCTGAACCTCCCTCTAGTGATATCCGTTGACAGTAATGCGGTAATGCATTCAAACCTATGACTCCCCGCCCAAGTCGCATTGTACACCTGAAGACAAAATCAATTTGAAAACTCAGACTCCAAAAGTTTATATCTCACCAAGAACAAAATGCCCACCAAGGTCAATTAAAGGAACAATACAGAATTGGTTTTTGCCAACAAAATAGATGCAGGCATTGTAAGCGCTCTATGTAATCCACCATATACATATCCTGACAAACCTGTGGAAGTTTGAGATCGATCAGCCATCTGGGTCACAAGAAAATAATGAAAAACCGATGCATTGCATCGATGTCAAAACGAAAATGAATAAAACGCTCACTGAGCGATAAACTCCAAACGCGAAATTAGATTATTTATTTCTCATCAAATATGACATTTCAGACAGAAATATTTCAAGGGATGTTTTCTACTATCATCATCATTAGACCATGTAAGTTTTATGTAAATCTGTGATGTTCACGCTTTGCTGATCAAAAACACCAGAGCTTGAATCTGGTGCTCTTAGCCGCTCTGCAACAACACCTCACAAAGATGGCAGACACTTACATTTCAGCCTTTTCCCTGTCAGCGTATGAGAAGACCAAGGGGGCTACACTCCTAGCCTGTTCGTGGACTTCAAATTGCCCAGCGGCATCAAAGTCTGCTCCTTCCTGTTTGAATATGAGTGGCAACCCCGACTTGTTGATCAACCAGTATCGAGCGCAAATCAAAATCTGTGATGGATGAGGAGACAAAGTCAAACATCTGATCAACAGTTATCTTTAAAAAGTACAGTCAACAGTTAGCTGTTATCAGAAAAAAAACCTGCTCAACATTTTTCTGCTAAGCAGAAATGAGCAGGAAACCAGTCACAAATTGTACACAAGACATGGCAGTTTGTTTTTTCTAGCCATATAAGTTCACTGTTTAAGGAAACCAACTGGGCCTAATATCATAAAGATGTTAAGCAGAAAAAGAGCTTGGCAAGCTAAGCAAAAACAGAGTGGGACACCAGCCACAATAATGCAAACTTATTGTAAACTTGGCTGGTAACCTGTTTCTTCTATGCTTAGCAAGTTTTGGTCCTTACCTTGAGGCATCTTCCAGCTCGACATTCCACCCTGGCTTTAAGGAGGAGACGTCGCTTCTTAGGATGACTGTCTCTTAGAAGGATGTAGCCGTGGGCGTCTTTGGTGAGACGGGGCGGGAGGGATAAGGGCGTGTGACAATCTTGGAAGTTTTCCATCGTGAAGCTGATGTCATTGGATTGAGTCAGATCAGCCTGTAACGTTAATCAAGAATTAAAAATCAGTAAATACAATAGGTACCCATATTCCTCCTAGGTGCAGAGAATCAACTATGGTCCATTGGCAGTGTCTTGAGACTTGGCCACTTAGCAAACAGAACAAATGTTAACACCTCCATAGGTAACATTGTTCCTCCTAGGTGCAGAGAATCAATTATGGTACAAGACACCATGGACAATGCACTGACACTCAGCAGCTAAACTGTTCACTCCTGGATGCTGAGAAGCAATTATGGTCAAAGGTTTATATAATCAAAATTTCATTCTTTTCTTGAATGTACTTAATATCCATGGCTGCCCAAGCATGACCACAGTGTCCATAGACCTTATGCATTGATGTTATCCAGCCGCCATCTTAAAACGGTAAAACGATGAAGAAACTATCAAAACGCACAAATTTCTACGCGCGGCGCACAGGGTTGGGCAACGAACGGTTGCTTTTTTACCTCTAGGTGAGGGCGCCCTACACAATCATAGATGCTGTAGCACTCCTGGCTGCAGAGAAACAATCATGGAACAAATACATTTTTCAAAAAAAAACTTCACAAACATTACTCACATCATATATTGGTTGATCCTTCCCGGGTCTGATGTGACCTACAGCTCCAGTCCTGTGCATTTTGTATTTGAGATCGAACGGAAGTAGATTAGTCAGTACCATCGGTGGGAGCAACGTGATGGTATGGCCAGCTTTTAGTTCCTGCTCGTCGCTTTCCGCCTTTCTGGACAATTCTAGATAAGATGGCGACCGCTTGGCGTTGGAATCTTGAGGGAAGGCTTCATGGCGAATGTAGGCGCAAAATCTGAAGAGGAGGTCGTAATAATAATAATAATAAGAGACATTTATATAGCGCTCCTACACGAGGTACCACAGCGCTTTACAAGAAACTATACAATAAGCAAATCAATAATGGCACTGATAATGGGAAAACAGTCAAAGCAATCAGTCATTAAGCAGGAAAGTTTTGAGATGTTTCTTGAAAACTGCGAGTGACTTCCAGAACAAATTTGATGAGGAAGACGGTTCCAAAGGCGCGGAGCATGTGCGTACAAAGCACGATCCCCAGCAGCGGAATGCACCTTTGGAACTGCCAAGAGTGTACTGTCTGGACCAGAGCGAAGGCCGGGTCTTCCGGGATGATAAATCTTGATGAGACTGGTGAGGTATGTAGGAGCGGTATGGTGAAGACATGTGTATACAATGGTGAGATGAAAATTATACAGAATAGTAAAATTAATAAAGAATAGCAATAATAATGGGACATAGCCGACTCGAGGAGTTACGAGCCCAAGAAAAATGTTTATCCTTCTTTTTCATGCTGAGATAAGATAAAATAAAATAGGCATAATGAGTGCTATTCACCAAAGTGCTTACAGAAAATCTGACAAAACTATATAAACTATAGTTGAGTAAACTTCAGTTGATTAAACAGAGCAGTTGCTTTTATATTTTATATCTTCATACCGTCGGGTAGAGTTTGGGCCGCAACACGTTGTTATCAAACTGCCTCTAGCCACTGGGCTAGCTCGTGGGTCTAGTGGCAAGACATCTGCTCTAGCAGTGCAAAGGTCCTGGGTACGAATCCCACCCAAGTAAACTAGCAGTAGTTTTTTGTTCACATAACTGGGGACAGTACCGAGTACACAGTGCGTAATACACATCAATGTAAGGGTAAAAACAATTCATACTATTTTTTTCACAAATCACCAATGTAGACTGTCTGATTTGCTAGGTAAATGTCTTCAACAAAGGGGTCACTAAAGTTGATAATTCTACTTTTTGGAAACTCAACACATACCTAAAAATACCGTCATCGTCCGAACTTCCAAATCTGCATTTCTTGGGCTGCGTATCCGTAGCTTTAGGGAGGTAGACCGACTGCCAATGGATTGGTCTCTCACAGAACTCCATCCCCCAACCATGAGGGCGCATGTACATCAACCAATCAGTGTGAGATAACGGTACGGGCTGGCTGGCATTGGCTGACAGGAGGGGTAGGTTGACTGAAACTGGAATACATGGAATTAATACTAATACTAATAATAATTGTGGCTTCTTACATAGCGCACATGTCCGTCACTCCCCAGTGACGCTCCTGGCGCTGTAACATACATACATACATGCCAGATGTGGGACTATACAATTGAATTATGAGACCTAATTCTGATAGAACCATGTAATGCTTTAGAAGGTGCTGTGGCGCAATTTGCTGCTGATCGGACCAGGAACACCGGGGCGAACCCCTTCTCTATTCGATAAGTGCACTTGGTTCTTTTACATGCGTTACACAACACATGGGACAAAAGGCTTTACGTCCCATCCGAAGGACGAAGCAATGGTTAAGTGTCTTGCTTAAGGACACAAGTGTCACGGTTGGGGATTCGAACTCACACTCTGCTGATCAGAAGCACCAGAGCTTGAATTTGGTGCTCTTTACCGCTCGGCCACGACACTTCCACTGGTCTGAGGATGAAGCCCCCTGAACCTCCTGGGTATTACATTTCAGAGGATTTACAGACTCTCTACCTCACCATGAATAAAGAACTAGGGCAGTGAGCCTGGGTCTCCCCATGGTCTAGAGGATGAAGCCCCCTCAACCTCCTGGGTGTTACATTTCAGAGGATTTACAGACTCTCTACCTCACCATGAATAAAGAACTAGGGTAGTGGGTTTGGGTCTCCCCATGGTCTAGAGGATGAAGCCCCCTCAACCTCCTGGGTGTTACATTTCAGAGGATTTACAGACTCTCTACCTCACCATGAATAAAGAACTAGGGCAGTGAGCCTGGGTCTCCCCATGGTCTAGAGGATGAAGCCCCCTGAACCTCCTGGGTGTTACATTTCAGAGGATTTACAGACTCTCTACCTCACCATGAATAGCGGACTAGGGTAGTGAGCCTGGGTCTCCCCATGGTCTAGAGGATGAAGCCCCCTGAACCTCCTGGGTGTTACATTTCAGAGGATTTACAGACTCTCTACATCACCACAAATAAAGAACCAGTGTAGTGGGCCTGGATCCCGATCCCCCTCCCCCCCCCCCCCCATGGTCTAGAGGATGAAGCCCCTTGAACCTCCTGGGTGTTACATTTCAGGGCATTTACAGACTCTCTACCTCACCATGAATAGCGGACTAGGGTAGTGAGCCTGGGTCTCCCCATGGTCTAGAGGATGAAGCCCCCTCAACCTCCTGGGTGTTACATTTCAGAGGATTTACAGACTCTCTACATCACCACAAATAAAGAACCAGTGTAGTGGGCCTGGATCCCGATCCCCCTCCCCCCCCATGGTCTAGAGGATGAAGCCCCCTGAACCTCCTGGGTGTTGCATTTCAGATGATTTACAGAGTCTGTAAATACAGGAGTAGGGTAGTGGGCCTTGGTCTAAATTATCTCTCATAAACTTGTCAACAACAAAAATGAAAGTCTTAACTTCAAAATATAAGAAAATTGTTTGAGACGATAACAAATATTTACCATCAGCAGTTGTGGCTGGGTTGATCAACTTGATGTCCATCGGCACGCTCAGGTGACTGACCACGGTCAATGCTGATTGGACAGTTACTAACTTACGAGCACTGCCCTCTAGTGTTACATGGAAGAGAACTCGCGCTATCCGCTGACTCGTAAACTGTAATTAGATAAAGAAATTTAAGTTAAATGATCTCGGTTAGCAGAATAAACATAGGGATTTCATATGACGCAAGTATTTGTGACTTTTTTACAAGAGGAGGTTTTGCTTACGATGCTAGTCATGTGAGTGTGTTCTGGTTTGGCGAGACGGAAGAAAGTTCCAACTTTGTCGACAGAGACCGGCGACATTCTTTCCCATCCCTCTACTCTCACAAGAAGCTGGTGAACTCGTAACTCGTGAGTATTCTGCAACAAGAATCGAGGAAATAAACAAAATGAGTAGCTGGTGTGGTTTGGAGACGTGCCAGTCAATCGCGGATTATCTCAACTGGTGCTAATCTCACCCTTGGGATTGTATTCATTAAAATGTTGCTGGTAAAGGGTGCTTTTGTTCATTGGTTCCAGTGCCTGTTGTCCATGTTTGTCCCCTTCTATTCTAGCATGACTCTTAGTTTACACTTCTCACAGAACTTTCCAGGCGAGTCAGCATGTCCCCTGTCTATAGAACTTTATCATGGTGTGGTCATCTTGGTTTTACTCCATTCCAACTCATTGTAAGCAAACTGAGGCTGGACAAAATAATAGTCTGGTGCCACGGGCAATGAATAGTAGCATTCATGACTTTGATTGGAAACAGGGAACATGACCAAGATGGTGACAGCATGATAAAGCTCTTTTGAGCTCGTCCGGCACATGCGAAGTGCATACAAGCTTTTAAAGATTTCAAATCTTGTTTAGGGGCCATATCTTTTCATGTTCACAGAGCACAAAAGGTAGCTAAGCACAACGAAAGTATGCTCAACAGGATAGGTTTACCAGCCAACATAGCATGTCACATGTATCATCTGTGAATGGTATCCTGATTGTTTGTGCTTAGAAGAAATTCTGCAAGCACTTTTTTCTGCTTAAGCAGCTCTATGAAATTGGTCCATGGATATATACTAAATGATAATACACCACTTTTGACCAGGGCCAATTTCATAAAGCTGTTAAGCAGAAAATTCTGCTTTACAAATTTCTTTGCTAAGCAAGAAATGACCTCGATACCAGTTGCAGCAATGGTGTTCTAGGCTGGTAACCTAGTTTTGCTCAGCCAAAGATTTTCATGCTAAGCAAGTTTTTGTGCCAATCTAGAGTGCATGAAACTCTCAGAGGTAATTATTATTTAATATCTAACTCACCCTGTGGCGTTGTTTTCCCTTCTCTTCAAATACAAAGGCGATTTCATCACCGGGGGCGACCTCAGTCCATGAGCTTGAACCTCCGACGGACACCAATGGGGAAGCTAATTTCTCTGTCGGACTGTTGGCAACCCTGAAACAATAACCAAAACTCTCATCAAAATCTGTTTCTAAGTTCTTGTGGTTCTGAAAAAAGAACAGGGACCAATTTCATAAATCCTGTAACCAGAAAATACTAGTTTGCAAATTTCTTGGCTAAGCAAGAAATGACCGGGGTACCAGTCACAGCAATGGTAACTGTATGGTGTTCTGGCTGGTACTCTACTTTTGCTTAGCAAAGGTTTTTTGTGCTAAGCAAGTTTTTGTGCTTACAAGCTTTGGAAACTGAAACACTTGTTGTCCTACCTATTTGGGTTTGTGGTAAGAGTTGAGAACCAAAGACGACACCCGCTTAGATTCTTCAGAGCAAACGGAACAAACGGAGACCTGTGTCGGACGGTAAATCTAGAAAACAAAAATACAAATTGATAGACGTTATTTTATACCCTAAACGTTAGTGGGCTTGCGGTCTAGAACACAGACTCAACTAGAGGTAAAACCATTGGCATGTGGGTTTGCATCGCAATCACGACAATAGTGTCCCTGAGCAAGACGCTCAACTATTATTGCTTCTCTTCCACCCAATTGGGTAAATGGGTACCTGCGGGGGCAGAAATGGTTCTCGTGATTGATTGTGCTTGGTGCGCTACATACTTGGTGCGCATATTACTCCTAAGGAACTGAGATGATATAAAGAATGCTAACAAGTGGCCCAGTGACAAGGGTTACATGATTTGAGTGTCAACATTTTGGAAATGTGGCAAATTCAAATGTCACTTATTGTTCGCATCAACAACGATTTCTCTAAACTATTTTTTTGTTCACTCGCTGGTCTGATGAGTCTACATCAATTTCTTTTCAATCGCCTGCAAGTTTGTTGAACTCGCCCGCATGTTTGTAATGCACATAATTTTGGGGGCGTCGACTCACCCTTCTTGTTTTCCCGTCTTGTTGTAATAATCCTCCGTCCAGTTCTTCTTGGTGTTAGTGTAGAGAT
Organism: Asterias rubens; assembly: GCF_902459465.1. Taxonomy (NCBI): domain Eukaryota; kingdom Metazoa; phylum Echinodermata; class Asteroidea; order Forcipulatida; family Asteriidae; genus Asterias; species Asterias rubens. The sequence continues at coordinate 11,429,313 of NC_047079.1, forward strand.
CTATCAAAGCACTAGTCAGGTTCAGATCTAACCGCTCATTCACTGCAGGTTAAGAATCAATTGAGAAGTTAGTTGACAAGGTTAGGTGCTAGACCATCACTAGTGTAAATGTAAATTTTCCAAAAGGAGAAGTTCTGATGACTATATTTTGTTATGACTTTTTTTTTACTAGAGTCCCCTAAGTGGCTTCCAAAATACTCCACTCTACGTTAACTCAACATCCAAATGTTTGGACTCTGATAAGATTGGTATGTCTGTTCCAATGATACTTAGATGTTTGGGCATGCAGTAAATAATCCTACAAAGTTGGACTACTTTCTGAACTTTGTGAAGCGTTTTTATCATAGAGTTGTATATAAGAACTAGAGGGCGCACTGGCGATGCTTCTTGCACAAACGCGACGAGACCTCACAAACACACGCTGTGCGATGCCTGATTTGTCAACTTAGAAAATGGCCGCCTGCGCGCATGACGGGTCGCGTATATAGGCCAGTGCGCCCTCTAGTTCTCATATATAACTCTATGGTTTTTATGTAACTTTGCTGAAATAACAATTCAAAATTTACCTTTACACTGCACAAAGAGTTTCTCAGCATACTCAACAGTCTTGTCTTGCTGGATCCACTCCACATTAAATCTAGCAGACAAAGACAAAGAATCATTAACATTACATACATAGGCTTTCGGTTTCCAGATTGTGAAAATGTGGAGAGGACAAGCGGTCTAGTGCATCGGACTCAAGTTCTGGTGATGGCAGAAAGTCGTTTCACATCCGGGTCATTGCATTTGTATCATTAAGCAATACACAGGCATGCAACTCTTCAGCCTAAAAAAACGCAGAAAATTACAACAAGCTTTTATTTTCCTACTGATCTCCAAGACCAGACTGAAGCTAGCCGCAAATTAGGCCATTGCAGCATCTGTTCCCGCCGCATCCCCCTTATACAACAAGCAATAAAAACACTACGCAACAAGACTGTGCAAAACAAAGTTTAGAAGGTATGCTGAACAGTATGAGGAGTACTTGAGTCTGTGTCTGGACTGTGTCATGCTTTTGTGTGTAAACTTCCGCAGAGCATCCAACACACTTTTTTTACTTCATGAAGCATGATTTTATTTTATGCAGAAGAGTTGCATGCCTGAACACATGGAGAGGTATAGGGAGGATAAGGGATGGGAGCGAGGGGTGGGGCGGATGCAAACTTACTTCCAAGGTTCAATGAACGGCTCCCAGCCAGACAGACTCCTGCTGTAATAATCACCCATGAGGGTCAATGAGGCAGAGAGAAGGCGTTGGTCAACTGGGTTGGTCAACTGGGTTGGGGTTGGGGGAGGGGAGTAGGTGTAGGGAGGGATGAGAGTGAGTGGTGGGGCGGATGCAAACTTACTTCCAAGGTTCAATGAACGGCTCCCAGCCAGACAGACTCCTGCTGTAATAATCACCCATGAGGGTCAATGAGGCAGAGAGAAGGCGTTGGTCAACTGGGTTGGGGTTGGGGGAGGGGAGTAGGTATAGGGAGGGATGGGAGTGAGTGGTGGGGCGGATGCAAACTTACTTCCAAGGTTCAATGAACGGCTCCCAGCCAGACAGACTCCTGTTGTATTAATCACCCATGAGGGTCAATGAGGCAGAGAGAAGGCGTTGGTCAACTGGGTTGGGGTTGGGGGAGGGGAGTAGGTATAGGGAGGGATGGGAGTGAGTGGTGGGGCGGATGCAAACTTACTTCCAAGGTTCAATGAACGGCTCCCAACCAGACAGACTCCTGCTGTAATAATCACCCATGAGGGTCAATGAGGCAGAGAGAAGGCGTTGGTCAACTGGGTTGGGGTTGGGGGAGGGGAGTAGGTATAGGGAGGGATGAGAGTGAGTGGTGGGGTGGATGCAAACTTACTTCCAAGGTTCAATGAACGGCTCCCAACCAGACAGACTCCTGCTGTAATAATCACCCATGAGGGTCAATGAGGCAGAGAGAAGGCGTTGGTCAACTGGGTTGGTCAACTGGGGAGGGGAGTAGGTATAGGGAGGGATGAGAGTGAGTGGTGGGGTGGATGCAAACTTACTTCCAAGGTTCAATGAACGGCTCCCAACCAGACAGACTCCTGCTGTAATAATCACCCATGAGGGTCAATGAGGCAGAGAGAAGGTGTTGGTCAACTGGGTTGGGGTTGGGGGAGGGGAGTAGGTATAGGGAGGGATGAGAGTGAGTGGTGGGGTGGATGCAAACTTACTTCCAAGGTTCAATGAACGGCTCCCAACCAGACAGACTCCTGCTGTAATAATCACCCATGAGGGTCAATGAGGCAGAGAGAAGGCGTTGGTCAACTGGGTTGGTCAACTGGGGAGGGGAGTAGGTATAGGGAGGGATGAGAGTGAGTGGTGGGGCGGATGCAAACTTACTTCCAAGGTTCAATGAACGGCTCCCAGCCAGACAGACTCCTGTTGTAGTAATCGCCCAGCAGAGTCCCTGAAGCCGTTCCTTGGATGTTCGGCAGAAGTTTCTGGAAGACGTGAAGGTTTTGCAGCATGACCTCAATGAGTGGGACATCGGAATCTTTGCAATCGTCAATAAGACAGATACTGACGGACCCAGCACGAACCTACAGAATGAATACAAAGGTAACCAGTTAACAATGGAAACGAGTTTGTCCAAGCCAATCAGAATGTTAGAAAAAAAAAAATAGGTTGGATAGGTTGGCAGGAAGCTGTGCTCTGAAGATAATCAGAGCATACTGATTGGAACATTGAGTTGTAACTAAGGAAATAAGCCTTTTGTTTCTAAAATCAAGTTATAAAATCATAGTTGTCCGACAGGCACCCTCAAACAAAGATATTGACAAAATAGGAAGACCGCCAGCGTCAGGGCAAATAGCTCAGTTGGTCGAGCACCGACATGTTAAGCTGGAGGTCACAGGTTGAAATCCCACTCTTGTCAATTTTGTTCACGTTCAACCCAAAATTATTTTAAATTTGCCCAGACAGTTACTCTAGTGGTTTATCACTTGGCTGGTCACTTCCCAGCTTGTATCGTAGACTTGGGTGTGATCCCTGGCTATAATATCGCAGTTACAGGTTGAATGGCTTCTGACTGGCACCCCCAAACAAATATATTGACTAATAGGGACACCGCCAACATATGGCTAGATAGCTCAGTTGGTAGAGCGCCTTGTGATTTAATACTTGACATTATATAATTATTTTAACTGAATAGACTAAATAATAAAAATAATAATAGTGGCTACTTCTATAGCGCTCATATCCTTCACTCAGTAACGCCCAAGGCGCTTCAACATTCAGTATTTTCCTGCAAGGTTTGTGGGACTACCTTTGAAGTATGAGACCTACTCCTTTTTACCTAGCACCATGTAATGGTTTACAAGGTGCTGTGGCACAAATATGCTACCAATCAAACCAGAGACGCCGGGGCGAACACCTTCTCTGCAAGATAAATACACTGGGTTACACGACACACAGATTCATGATTTCTTTCCATTTCCATAATTCCAAGATCGTTCACTCTTACCTCAACTCCGGCAATCTCTAACGCCCCTTCCCCGTCCTCCTCATCGTCTTGATGTCTCGGTATGAGGGCACTATGCATCGGTTTAGCGTTCTCCAGAAGCCACGTCGCTGCCTGGTCCAGCTGCCCATTGCTACTCGTCAGCGCAATCTTACAGTCCTCACGAGTAAAGCCAAGCTCTTGTAACTTGGACACTGTGACAAGATGAAGAGAGAATTAAGTTCCAATTTGGCAGCCTCAGGTATTTTCTCACTCAAAGACTTTGCAGGCCTGAAGCCTTTTATAAAGGAAATGGAAGCACAAACATTTGTACAACAATTGTGATTTTTCTTTCATTTTTCTCTTGCAACTTCGATGACCAATTGAGTCAAAATTTTCACATATTTGTTATTTTGTGCATATGTTGAGATACACCAAGTGAGAAGACTGGTCTTTGACAATTACCAATAGTGCCCCGTGTCTTTAAGATGATATTTGATGAATTTGCGATATTTGTTTACCTTGTTTAGATTTAGAAGTGCTTGAGGCAAGAGACTTTGTGCTCAGGTCCTCTTTCTGTTCGTTCTCCGTCTGAAGCATCTGGGCTGGCAGTGAGTTCATAATGGCCAGGAAGAGTCTAGCGTCGTGATACGAAACGCGGATGTTCAATGCCTGGATGTGAACCTTGAACAAAGAGGAAAAACAAATCACTGTATCTAACAGCAGCGATCGTTCTCACATTCTTCAGCGAAATTGTTGAACAATAACCGTAACTTCATCAAACTGCTCCAAATGAAATGTCCTTTACCCGTACCCTTCCTGTAACTTCACCGTAGATCCATAATCGTGATAATTAGGCGTCACCCTGATCCGAAATTGACACCAGATAGACACACAATAAAGGAAATGTTCAAATTGGGCTCTAATCCTAAAAACATTAAGCAATTTGTGAAGGCATCTTAAGCCATCATACGACCACCAGTGGAGTATCTTAGGCTCAGGCATGCAACTTTGTGAGCGGTAGCAAATTCTTTGGCATGCCAACAAATTGCCGAAAGACCTTGCGAATGTTATATAATAAAAATTACAACTTTGAACATTTCTATTGCACCATGTCTGTCAATGATGACACTCCTGGCGCAAAAAAACAAGAACTGGTAATACACAAGTCAACCAAAAGTCTGAAGACTATGTTTCTGAAATAGATATATTTTGAGATGAGTTTTGAATTGGGAACAAGTATCTGCTTTTCTGAGTTGAAGTGGGGGGCCATCTTCGCGAGAAATTCAATAATTAAATATTCCTATAGCCATGTGGTGTAAATTTCAGGACAGAATGACGCGAGAGGTAAATATTCTTACCTCTAAGGTCCGATGTGCCTCCATAACATCCATTAATCCGCTCATCCGACCCTGGGATGAGATACTCATGGGATTAGCTTTAAGCTCAGCGTTGACTGTAACAGGATCAACGATGGATAAGGCTGTTGTACCTTCGTTGCTAAGGCAACAAGAGAAGACTTCCAATCCTTCTAGACTACAAGACAATGGGTTCTCCTTGTTCTCCATCTTGTAGGTCAGTACGGCACATGTTGCCTAAGAAAGCGTAAAGAAGAATATTTTGACTACGTGTACATGAGTTATATTAAACGGCCATTTACAACTAGTAGGGTTGTAGCTTTTAACACACAGCCTGCAAGGTTTTAAACAGCCATTTAAGGCCAGAGTCACAATTCTTTTTTTTTTCCCCATTCACAAATGGAGTGGGATATTGAACCAATGACCTGATCAAAAGCCCTACTCTGGGGCAATAGACCGATCCAGTAAGCCCCGCCCCATTACGTATTGACCAATCACAACCCATTCCAGAACCAAAAGTTCGACAAATTAAGGTCCGACATGCGTGCGCAAATGCTTGGCGCGCGCGGCAGAGTTGTCCAGAAAGGGCATTGGATAGGCTCAGCGGAGCCTAATGGATTGGTCTATTAAAACTGGCAGGTTCGTGGCTTTTAACACATGGCCTGCAATGTTTAAAACAGCCATCCAAGGCAAAGTCACTACTCTTTTATTTCTATTCATAAAAGCCCTTTTGGTTAAAAAGCAGGATTTGAACCAACGACCTCCGGATCAGCATGCCGGCGTTAATATTTGACCTGTAAGACATACCTTAAGGATAACAGAGTTTGAGTCACTGCACGCTGTATCCTCCATCAACACAAACTCAGTCTCTGTAATGTTCAGACGAATCTCCAGCGGATTATCACTCTAAAATTAAAATAAAAAATTCCACGTCATCTAAACATTTTACCGATAAATATCTCAGCAATTATTACGGAAAAATTATTAGTGACTGACGCGACTGAACAGAGAAATAGGATTGACCAAAAGGACCCGACTTACCCCGAGTGAGAATGGACCTGACCGACGGGACCATTTTGACAAATTAGACAAACCAGACAGTTTGTAAATTGACCTTTGACCATAAGCTCTTTGTTGTGAGAGAATGAGTGCTTCTTGCCCGCGTGACCAAATAATGCAGACATAGCTGTTGTTTATGTAAAACAAATCTGTTAACAAGTTTTCTTCATAGGTTTTACCCAACCTCGCTACCATTGGCAGCGCCCCGTATCACGCTAGCTCTGCGTACGTCTCTAACCCCTGGGAGGGAAACTGCGATCCGTGTCTTTGATTGGCTATCATATACGCGCAAAATATGAAACGCTGTGCGTCTCCAAAAAGCTCTATACGCCGAAACGCGTGCGTGTAAAGAAGTACCTATTCATCACGCAACACTGAACGCCTAGGCAAAATTGTGACTTTCATTACACACAACGCATCCAGCGTGTGCGCGACTATCGCGCAACACAGAACGGATCAACCACAGGACTAATTGTAATATCCCATATATTTGGATATTTTGGAGTTACACTTCCAGGGGGTTATGATTGAGCAAGGCATGCTGGGAAAAAATGGCGCGGCGAGATCGATCACCCCTGGGAACGAGGTTGGGTTTTACCTTTTCTGCTGCCTGAGCTCGTTTGGTGAATATTCCCGAAGCGACATTGACCGGTGTTCCTGATCGTTTGTCTCTAGAGGCCGTCGTAGAGGATGGTGCTGATGACTGATTGGAGGAGCCGTTGGAAGACGCACCATGTGCTTTGCCCGTACTATCTGCTAGTTCAATGAAACATTACAATCGAAATTTGTGTTTCCTCTCATGATGTTCAAGCTCAAAATTTTTAAAAGTTGCAATTATAAAAAGGAACTTTGGAATTTAATTCAAGCCGCCATCTCAGAAATAAACATCTCAGAAATGTGGAAACAAACAATAGAAACACAAACTAGGTACATCCGGTACACAGGCATGATATTTTGCCTTTGGACAAAAACAAGGCAAACTTTTTTGATGAAAAGGACTAAAGGATTTTACAAATATTTCCAGTCTATTAAAAAAAAGGTTTTGCCGTTATTTTCCCAAGGGAAAAAACTTGGAAATCGGACTTAAGTAGGAAGAGTATGCCGTTCAGCCGCAATGTTGCATTTACTCCAAACAAATCACAACTGAGCTCAAGTGTCATGACCAGAACTTGAACCCGAACTCTCCTGCTGACAACACCAGAGCTTGGGTCCAGTGAACTAGAACGCTCGGACATGACATGCCAGGTTTGGTTTTAAGATTGCAGATTCTACAAACTGAACTGAACCCAACTTCATACAGCTACATGTACTTAAGTGTGACAAGTACAAATTATGACTGGCATCCTGCTTATTTCTGCTTAGCAGAAAGTTTATAAGCATAATTATGAGCTTAAGCAGCTCTATGAATTTGGGCCCAGGAGGGACCCAAGAAATTAAGAAAAACTAACCTGAGTGGACAGATTTGGCATCGTACTCCAGCAGGAAATCCTTGGCAGCTAGTAAGAGGTCCATGACGCACATTACCCTCATGTTATTCAGTAAGACTGTCGCCCTCGTGTGGTCAAGCTGAGATGCGTAGTGTAGCTCTAACTGTAAGGGGTTGGGGTTGCGGCTATGGTGACGTGTTGGGGTTAGAACCTCCCAGAATACATTGCTTGGGGGTTTGCCGCTGGTGTCTGATAAACAAGTATATATCAAGTCAGCAATTTTCCAGAAAGGTTTATGGAAATACCATAACATGAATTTGTCTTTGAATTGTGATGGTTCTCAAAAGAACCTGTGGTGTAACAAATCAACGCTTCTATCAGTATGCTTTAAAATGTCTTGAGGAGAACCAGTTTGCGAAATAGTCTAAGTATGCCTTATGAACAGAGATATTGTAAAGCACTTGGATTAACCTAGTAGGAAATGTTATAAATCTAACTTCACAAACTGGTTTGGCTTCTTTCATTAAATGTTTGTCTAAGTTGATTTTTGTGTTTTTTTAACGATTAAAATCATTTAAAGCCATTGGACACTTTCGGAACAGAAAAAATTGTAAAGTCCACAGATTTACAAATTACTTACAGGGTTTAGAGAAGGTAATGGTGAAAGACTTCTCTTGAAATATTATTCCATGAAATGCTTTACTTTTTGAGAAAACGTTCAAACATACCAATTCTCGATATCGAGAATTACGGATTTATTTTAAACACATGTCATGACACGGCGAAACGTACAGAAACAAGGGTGGGTTTTCCCGTTATTTTCTCCCGACTCCGATGACTGATTGAGCCTAAATTTTCACAGGTTTATTTTATATATAAGTTGTGATACACGAAGTGTGGGCCTTGGACAATACTGTTTACCGAAAGTGTAGGATTTGAAACGTTGCATGGTGAATATGCGATATATATAAAGGTTTGCGGTAACATCATGTAATGATAATCTCTAAATGAGTTGGGGGGGTTCTGAAAAGAACCATTGGTTTCAACTCACTGTTTCGATCAGTATGCTCTGATCATTTAAAATCATCTACTAAAAACAGAAAGATTGATGAAAGGTAAACTAGAGATATTAGATAGGTACCCTGATCCTTCCATCTTGTGTCTGATGCTCGGATGGCATGGGATACCAGATCGATTGTCTTGGTCGTATCAGAGAAACTCTCGAATGAGAAGCGAGATTCGATGAAGTCAAACTTCCCGAGGGAGTGTTGGGGAGTGTTGCCTTGCTGGTGGGAGAGTAGTAACTCTAGAGTTACGTTGACAAGCTGGACGTGGAGCGAGACGGAGGTCCACACGTGGCCACTTAGTATCGTCTGAAACAGGAAACCCAAAATAAGTAGGATTTGGAACTTAGCATAGTGGGACTATAATCAAGCAAGCCTTATACCTCACGTAGGCAATAAAGGCGATTGCCTCCATGCCCCATGGTCACTGCCTCACTGCCCTTGAAATGAAATTTTCAACTTTCTCATAGTTGCCCTTTACCAAGGAGAAATCGCCTTGGTGCCCTTGTCCTTTCAAAATCGAAGCATACAGGTCTCATCAAGTGAGGTTTGCGGTAGCACCATGTGTAAAAAATGTTTGAGTAGTGTCTGGTTCTAAAAAGAACTGGTGGTTGATAACTTAAAGGAACACGTTGCCTTGGATCGGTCGAGTTGGCCTTTGAAAAGCGTTCTGTAACCGTTTGTCATAAAATATATTCTACTTTTAAAACACCTTTCTAACCATATGCATTTCATAACAAACGGTTTCAAACGCTTTTCATAGACCAACTCGTCCGATCCAAGGCAACGTGTTCCTTTAACTCAAGCAGCATCCAGCATCAGAGTCCAGCATCCTCCTGAAGACAATCAGAGCATACTGATCAAATCGCTTTAACAACCGGTTCTTTTCAGAACCAACACAACTCAAAAGCGATTTACTCATGGTGCTACTGTAAACTTCACCCGAAAACCCAAGTAACAACCTCATTTCTTATCCCGTAAGCAGATTTTGGTTTAAAGACACTGGACACTATTGGTAATTGTCAAAGACCAGTCTTCTCACTTGGTGTATCTCAACATATGCATAAAATAACAAACCTGTGAAAATTTGAGCTCAATTGGTCGTCGCAGTTGCGAGATAATAATGAAAGAAAAAAAAAACACCCTTGTCACACGAAGTTGTGTGCGTTTAGATGGTTGATTTCGAGACCTCAATTTCTAAATCTGAGGTCTCGAAATCAAATTCGTGGAAAATTATTTCTTTCTCGAAAACTGTGTCACTTCAGAGGGAGCCGTTTCTCACAATGTCTTTTACCATCAACCTCTTTTCTGCTAATAATTATTTTGAGTAATAACCAAAAGTGTCCACTGCCTTTAAGAATGATTTCTACTGAAACTCTCATGAGTTTTGTTGCAAAACTTTATGACTGATTTTTTTTACCTGGTTGACTGGGTTTTGTGTTCTCTGCATCGACTGGAATTCTTCCAGTTTCTCCCCCAGGTTGTGATCCAGCATGCCACGTATCAACTGGTACTGAGCAACGTCCAGGGAACAATGGACGGATGATAGCATTCCAGATACACTAAAATCAGGTGCTGATAAAACAAAGAAGAAACACAAATGTCTTAAATCGCTGCAAGTACTCGCTGCTAAAACATAGGATTTGAACTGCCTCTGACTACAGGGCAAACTCGTGTGGTCTAGTTGGTAAGACACTGCTCTAGAATCGCAAAGGTCAAGGGTGCAAATCCCACCCGAGTAATATGCCTGTGATTTTGTTCACAGAACTCAAGTATATAGTGCTGACACACATTAGTGCAAGGGTAAAACCACAATTAATAAGCACAAGAGTCATTCTTATTGTCGGAGCTTTAGTGAGTAGGGTTAACATCAGGCATACGTACCAATCTGAACAACCTTTGTAATTCACCGCTCAGTCACTGAACCAAAAGTCAGACATCTCAAAAAACGGTGTAAAATTCATTGAATCAAAATAAGGAATATATTTTACCGGCTCTGCTGATATCCGCATCCAGGTTTCTGTCCACTTGGAGTTTTAGCATGCAGGTATTCTTCAATAGACGACCACCCTGTATAAGGAAACATATACAAAGCCGTAAGTCTTTCAACAACGGTGGGCAGTGCCGGGAGGACCTGCCCAGAACTAAAAAATTTCGCCAAGCAATCTCAGCAAAACACACTATTCTGCCCAGTAAAGATTTCCCCCAGATTGCCCTTCAGCAATGATGGCCCCATATTTAAACATGAATAATTTTGTTGAACTGCTAGCCCTTGGTGGACTAAATTTGGATTTAGAGCCCACCACTAGAATTGGTCTAGATACAACACTGACAGCCATTCCAGTTGGCTTAGTCGTTTCTTTCCCTGCCGTTCACCTCTGTGGACCCTAGTTCGAATCCCACTTCAGATCGGCTCGGCCCTACTTTAATAACGGACCGGGTCTTCACTTAACTCTCGTGGGGGACGGAGCTCCGCTGGCCCCCACGAACCACCTCTCCGACGAGTGCCTCGGAGCCTTGTGTGTGGGTGGAGTTTTAGTCTCTACCTGGGCCCAACTTCATGGCTCTGCTTACCGCCGAGTTCAGCGCTTACGATCACAATTCCCGCTTACGTGCAAGCGCCAAATTTCTGCGCTAGCCTTGTAAGCGTACAATGCCTAGTAACGCGGAGTACCCACGCACAGAAGCCAAAGTTCGCCACTAACCCGTGAAATACGCTTGCCATAAGCACAGAATTCCCTGCTTCCGTAAGCGCCGATTCTGTGCTTACGGTAAGCAGAGCTACGAAATTGGGCCAAGATTGCGTGGGTTTGCCCTCAGTTTGGGGATTTCCTCACATATAAAACTGACCTTTCTTCATTTTCATTCACACACAAGTATTTTATATTTGTTTAAGAAATGGATGCCCTACCTTGCGGCAGATGACGAATGAAGGGAAGATCATAGCTGTGTCGTCCCTAGCGTTGAAGTTAACGTGTTCGACTCTCTCTGCTGAGAATAAATCCATATCGGACAGATCCAGATGCATACAGTCCAAGAGACAAACATGGTTGACTGATTCCTTGCTGAACTGCACATCATCGGACGCCTGGGTGATCAAAACCAAATCAACATTTAGCAAACTGTCCTTAAAATCAAAACCGTTTTAGATTGAAGGCCTGCACACTATTGGTAATTACTCATAAAAAGTTACTTGGTAACGAGTAATGAAAAGTTGTTGATAGTATAAACAATTGTGAGAAACCGCTCCCTTTGAAGTAACTTCTCACTAAAATATTTGTATCTGACCTCAGACACCTCAAAGCATACAAATTTGAGCAACATTGGCGTTTTTCTTTAACTATTTTCTTGCAACTTCGATGACCAATTAAGCTCAAATTTTCACAGGTTTGTTATTTTGTGCAGGTGTTGGGATACACCAAGTGGAAAGACTGGTCTTTGACAGTTACCAAAGGTGTCCAATGCTCTTAAAAGAAAAGTTTTTTTAGACTGTATACTCCGCAGGGAGCTTAGATAGTTCTTAGAGGACTCACCACTTTGGAAGGTAATCTGGCAATCGTCCCTTCAGACCCAGCCATCAAGAATTCATTCTTCAGAGTTAGGTTTCCCAGGTTGACTACAAGGACATCTTTGGATTTGGAGCTGATTGGAGCGATACAGACTGGTGAGCCAGCTTCGATATCGAGGGAGATGCGGGACGCTCGTTTAGGATCCTCTTTAACCTGCAGTCAAACAAAATATTGCAGACAACACTTTGGTACAGAATTGTATTTGAGCTCTCAACCCTGGAGTCAAAATCTGAGATCTTCACTATTAACTTTATGCACAAGTACTTTTATAAAAAACATTCAATCTTGGCAGCCAGAGGCTGAATTGCGTTTAAAATACAGAGCATATGTAGATATATATTTATATTTTGTTTTTAAATTACAGAAAAACATTAAGAAATAATTAACACTAAATCAGAAATATTGGGTCTGTGTCCCAGTTCTGATTTCAGATGGTCGAGTGCCAGTCCAAGTCTGAAACAATGACCATCAGGGCCAAGTTTCATGACTCTGCTTACTGCCAAACTCCGTGCTTACAATTACCATTCTCCGCTTAATGTGCAAGCCTCAAAGTGGTGTAAGCACAGTTGTGTATAAAGCAAAGAATGCTTAGTTACGAGCATTTTCATTAACCCATGACATACGCTTGTCTTTCCTTGCTTGAGTAAGCGCCGAATCTTTGCTTACTGTAAGCAGAGCCATGAAATTGGGCCCATGACTCGAGGCCGAGTCCAAGTCATCAAAAATGTGACCCAAGTCGGACTCAGTCACGTATAAGTGATGAGTCATACAACACTGACAAGTACCACCCAAAATATTTGGTTTCCTTTTACATAAACACATATCTCATATCTGGCAAGAATCTGCTTCTTGAAAAAAACAGCGAGTGAGACTTTTAATGGTTAACGAAACAGCGCCCTCTATAGACGATGTGACCTATGTTTACATTCAAACCGCCCTCTGTTGACAAAACACTTTATACGTCATGTTTCGCCGGGCACTGAATTGCGTAGTATAGTAAGATTGCGTACACTTTCTAGCTGGCTGCCAAAACACAAAGGTTTGCCCGGCGGTATGCGCGCGAATCATGTTATGGTTTTCATGTAACGTCAGAGGTCACATTGTCTATACTCACCTCAACCCCATCGGATGCTGCCCTCATTGTTCCAAGCACCTCCTGGAGTTGATTGAAGTGCTGCGCGAAGGCGATGGTCTCCATCTGGAAGCGGTTTGTGTGAATATAGCGCACTGACGACATCCTGAGCTTAATTCTCAAGTCAAAAGTACGATCAAGGTTAGGGTCTGGCTGACCATATCTGAAACAAATCAAAGGAAATTTGTTGGGTAACCCTTACACGGATGTGTATACATGTATAAAGCACTGTTTACTCAGTAATTTCCTGAGTTCTGTGAAAAAAAACTCAAAGGCACATTAATCGGATGGAATTCGAACACACAACCTTTGCCAATGTAGAGCAGATGTCTCATGCTTCTCTTCACCATGGGGTATAAATGGGTACCTGTGAGGGTAGAGGTTGGTATTGTGTATGAAAAACCCTTTGGAGCGCTGTGATAACAAGTTGTATACTCCACAGGGAGCTGAGAAGATTAAAGAAATGTTACTGGCCTAATGGGTAGGGCACTAATATAAAGCGCATTGAGGCGGTTGTGGTGAAATGCGCTATATAAGAATTTGTTATTTTTATTATATTATTATTATTCTTATCATCGACTTACTTAAAGATGCTGAAGCTCAGAGCTTCCTGCCCTTTCGTGCTAAACCTCTCCCGGTACAACTTCCCGTGAGGAGTCAAGTCTAGAAGAGAAATACTCCCAAGACGTCCGCTGACGTCAATGTTACCATCCATGAGAAGGAGATGAGCCGAGACCTCTGAGACGTTGGCTTTGGCGAGCTCGTAGTCAGGTTTGTTGAGGAGGAGGGACAGGGAGCCAACTTGGATCACCATCTCGGTGTTGACTTCATCTTGGATCTTCATCTCTGTTGGCAAAAATAAACAAATCATCAAAACGTTGTTTACTCCAATCGTTACCAGTGTCAAAGCTGTGGCTTGTCGTTGTTGAGTGGATAAAAGCACCAGACTCAAGCTCTCTGGTGTTTCTGATCAGCAGATGGTGAGATCGAGTCCTGGTCGTGACACTTGTGTCCTTAAGCAAGATAATTAACCATTATTTCTTCGTCCTTCCGATGGGACGTAAAGCCATTGGTCCTTTGTGTTGATAAATGCACGTAAAGAACCCAGTCCACCTCTCGAAAGGAGTTCGCCCCGATGTTCCTGGTCTGATCAGCGGCATTTTGCACCACAGCACCTTGTAAACTATTACATTGTGTTATGTAAAAGGAGTAGGTATCATAATTGCAAACGTAGCCCCACATACCTTGCAGGAAAAGACTGAATGTTAAAGCGCCCTGAGCGTCACTGAGTGATGGATATAAGCGCTATATAAGATGCCAATATTATTATTATTATTATTATTATTATTGTTATTATTTACAAATCATTAGTTACTCCGATCATATCAGAAACCAAGCTTGTCAAATTTTATAAGCAGCTATATGAAATCGGCCGCCTGGTCCTTTCGATACAAGTTTCTTTTTAAGAATCTTACCGGCAGTTGCTGAGAGTGTCTCCGCATCAGTTCTTGAAGATGCAGCTTTAGAAGCAGCCTTCTTCTTGAGTCTCCACAAAGCCTTCTCCTCTGGGCTCGCTCGGCTCTTCGGAGCCGGTCCTCCGATGCCAAGGAAGTCTAGAAGAACAACCCAAGTCTGAAGGTTGATCGTGGTGTCCAGAGAGTTGAAGGTTACATCAACAAACCTGTTCACCTAAACATGTAAAAGTCGTACAATCTCAATTTTGAAGTCATCAAAACAGTCAGAAACATAATAATAATTAATAAGGGAATCAATGTGTGGTGAAGAGGTTTTCAACTAGTGGTTTAATCCCAACGAGGCCTGGTTCTTGATAATTTTACCGAGGAGAAGTCGAGGTAAATTATCAAGAACCAGGCCTCGGCGGAATTAAACCACTAGTTGAAAACCGATTCAACACACTTTGATTCCCATTCATAAACACCTTTTCGATCAAAAAACATCAACAAGGTAAAATAAATGCAAAAATTATAATTG
Source organism: Asterias rubens (assembly GCF_902459465.1). Taxonomy (NCBI): domain Eukaryota; kingdom Metazoa; phylum Echinodermata; class Asteroidea; order Forcipulatida; family Asteriidae; genus Asterias; species Asterias rubens. Next base: position 11,444,411 of record NC_047079.1, read on the forward strand.
TTCAATGATTTCTTTCAACACAACACCCCTCCAGCTATGAAATGGTAAGGCCCAGTCAAGGCCCTCGGGTAAACAACTCCTTATAAGGGAATGCTGTGCGCGTTGCGCGTATCGCGTGATGTTGCACAACAGTTTAGCGGTTGCTCTCGACCAATAGGAATGAAGAAACTGTCTTATAAGCACAGGTGCAAGCTCGCGTGTCACGCCCATGTTTCAACACTTTTTACTGGTGTTATATCATCCGTTCAAACAACCCCAAGTGATGCCCTCTCGACCAATCAGAATGGATAAACTGTTTTAGGTATTGATGAATAATAGTCAACTATCTAAGACAAAACTTATTTCGAGAGAATAACAACAAAGATTGCAAGTTCAAAGCTTAGATTATATAGAAAAAGAGTACACTGAATTTTACAGATTTACATTATCGTGTTGGCAAAAATAAGTGGTAAAATCTAAGTTGTAGCTCGACTATGTACAGGAAGAGAGTTCCATAGAGTGGGTGCAGCTTTAGAAAATGCACGATCGTCATAGGTGTGGTTGTTTTAGGGACAGTTAAAAGAAGTTGGTTGGTAGAGCGAAGATTGCAAGTTAGCGTATGTGGTGAGAGAATTATTACTAATTTTACCCAAACTGGAATTTTCTTGAAACATGGGTGCTTTGCAATGACATTGTTTTACTCACTGATGTGGTTTAACCCTTTAAATAACCATAGCAGCTAACTTAGCGAATCCCACCCGAGTAATAAGCCTGTGATTTCTTTGACAGAGCTCAAGAAAGTATACAGTGCTAATACACATCCGTGTAAGGGTAGAACAAAAATAAATATAAGAAAAATAATTCTTACCCTTTTGTATTTTGTAGTATACTCCGGGCATTCTCTGTCCACCAACATAACCTTGATTCTCATGAGGGTATTCTTGCCGACTGACGACGCGTCCGAGACATCTCCCTCTGGTATATTCTCCAGACTCTCATTCAGAGAAGGGGGTGGCGTAGATGGGACAATGGGTACGCCCTTCGCCCCTGGCTGCCCGAACCGAGGGGTGTGGTAAGAAGAGTAATTGGGTACAGGGGGGCTGTCTAAGGCGGAAGGTAGCGACCCCGGTCGAATTGGGATAGGGGACATCAGCGTGCTGATCGAGGGGCAAGAACTTGAATGAAACATTTTGGGTGTGGGGGTCATGATGGGGGGTCCGCCGGTCGACACCATGAGGTATCGGTGTTTTGAGAACGGAGGTTGTAGGAGGTCCTCCATGATTAGAGACTGCAACGTGACGTCGATCGACGACGTATGCGGGGTCGTATTCACAAACTCCACGCTGAAGTTCTGGAACGTTAGGTTGACCAGTCCCTGGTCCCCGTCGCACGTGTTACCACACATCTCCACCGAGAACTCGGGAAGGTGAAAGTCAACTTTGACCTTCGTGTGCGACTCTTTCGTTTCATTCTCAAAATTGTCCACGTCGGATTTGTCGGTTTTGTTCAAATCAGAGTCGGTGGGTTGGTTAGTGTCCGCTGGGTCAACCTGCCACATAAACAGCCCTCCAGTCGGGGTGCCAGACGTGCTGGGAGTTCTCTTAGACTCGGCGTCTTTGTTCTCCTTATACGTTAGATTATCCATAGTCTGGAGAATCTGCTCGTAGACATGCTTCGAGAGGATCACCTTCAAAGGAGACACCACCCGCCCAGAAACCAAGGTTGTCGGTGACGGCTCTTCGGGTAGTAAGAAACTCTCATCCGACCCTAGAGTATCCATGCTGTAGTCACTCGGCATCGTTAGGGGTTCCACCGGTAACTGATTAATAGTTAACTCTAACGAGGTATCATGCAGGATCGGAGTTCCTTTGTATGAGTTCGGCCCGCTGTTCAACGAATCGCGACTGTCCGTGCTTACGAAGCTCCCCGCTCTCGACTTGGAGTCTAAATGGTTGAAGGACGACACCTTGATGTCTCGCATTCCTAAGTAGAGTTTAGTCGTTGCTGGCATGACGACACTGTTGTCAGTCGCTACGAACGAGCGGTTTTCTCCGGGACTACCGATCGTATTCTCACCAATCACAGCAGTGTTTGTGATGGAGATTTTCCCGAGGTGCGCAACGAGGACTTCGGAGCTAAGCGCGGACCTTGGGATGATTATGATTGGCGTTTCCATCGTCATGTTGAACTTGACATCCATCGCTGGCGGTTTCTCCTCCAGAACGCTGCCGTCTGAAGCATCTACACCCCCACGGACTGGGGTCTCAATCCTTGTACTGTACATCATCGGAGACGCAACTGAAGCTGCCAAGTCGGACTTCTGTCGGACAAAGTCCATCGCGACCACGGCGGCCGCTTTTTGGATTGAATCGGCGAGCGAGGCCGCTGAGCTTTGGAATTCATCCACGCAGAGCGTGATGTCGTGAAGGAAACGCGGAACGTGCGTGTAGCAAAGGGACGCAAGGTGAAGGGTCAAGTCAAACCCGTCACTCGTTTGCACGTTCCTGACATCAAAACCTGGTGTTTGAGTTCTAGAGTCCAACGGCGACATACACACACCTTCTGTTTTCTTCAACGTGAACGAGAAAGCTTTAGATTCTTCTAAACCAAAGTCATCCACGCAAGTTCTTTCCATCGCTGTGCGGTACAGATCACCAATTTCCGATGACATAGGAGGTACCAAAGCGCTGGTTGATAAATCATCAGTGGCTTGGGGGTCTCTACCGACACTGAAGACCTTCTTATGTCTGCTGCCCTCTGGAGTTACATCTAGGAGCTGTAGACCTCCGAGGGAACCCTCCAGATGAAAATCTCCACCTGAAAAAAAAAGTATAAATGAGTATGTGAGTATACCGGGAATCAAACAAAATGGCCAGGGCGGAAACTTTATACAGGGTAGGTTTAAACATTATAAACTTTGAAGAAAAAAAACAACAAAAACTGGCAGATAAAACTTGTTCTCTTACCTAGCGTCGCCCAAACATGAGCCGCAGTGACTGTCGCCGTGGCAACCTTCCGTCCAATCACATGCTTGTTTTGATCCGTTTCACCCCGCACTAAGACCACATTGAGACGATGAAAGTCTGCAGTGACTTCCGTCTTGGTGCTGGATATGCTCTCAAGCTGTAAATCAATACGACAAAAATATTTTCATGGAGACACTTAAATTGTTTTTCAGTATTGACTGGGAACCGTGCCCAATTTACTGGTAGGCAAATTTTCAAGCTAACTGTAGCAAACAAATTTGATTTAAGCACAACATATTTCACTAGTTAGCAAGAAAATTGGGCAGCGACTTGCACGCTCTCAATGGATTTCCATTGTTTCGCAAATTATTTCCATACAGTGGAAAGGTTAGCATGCCTTTTCGTGTGCTTACGGTTAGCAGCGCTATGAAATGAAACGTGTGCAGTAAGCACTAAATTGGGCCCCAGGTCAGTGCAGATATATGATGTGAGAATTGCATTAGGTATAAAGAATTAAGATGTGTGATAATTTTTTTCTCAATTGAACTATATAATGTATGCTAAAGCCATAAGCTGTAGCCAGAAGCAGATGTCAAATGTCATATCCATACTAGAGCTTTGGTTGTAGCTATCGCTAGCCATAATAAGCCAACAGCCACAGCCATTGTCAATGACAATCAATCTAGGAGATTCATATTATAAAGCGCCACCTAGAGTTTGCAAAGAAGAAGCCATTTTTGCAGTGCATAATGGGGGGGGGGGAAGTTACCTCAAATGTAGAGATGTCTCCTTGCATCGTTGTTTGCGACGTCGGTTCCTTCGTATCTTCAGGGAAGGCTCGATGGAAGAATGAGAGAAGCTCAACGATAGTTTCTTGGTTCGCTTCAAGAAAATGTGAGATATTCCAACAATTAGACATCTCATTTCAAATGTCCAAAAGACGAAAGAAGAATGGAATATTCTTGGATAACCCCGTCAACAAAGAAGGTCCAATTTCATGAAGCTTGTTACTTGCTTAGCTGACAATAGCAGGGCACCAGCCATGAGCCATGTATGTAACAAATTATTTCAACTGGGAACCGGTTTCTGCTCAGCAAAACTTTCAAGTACAAACAAAAGATGGCCAAAAGGACTCTTAGGATGTCCTCGATTCATGATTGCAAGGCCAAATTTTATAAAGCTGTTCAGCAGAAAATTCTGCTAAGCAAATTTATTTACTAGGAAGAAATAAGTGGGATACCAGTGGAAGCAATGATAAACTATTTTACGCTAAGCAAGATGTTGTTGTGCTCAGCAAGTTTTTGTGATACAGGCTTTATGATAATGGGCCCTGGTGTTTACGCACTAATATGTGCTGAGGAGGGTTAGGGAGACATTTATGAGTTTTTCTACAGAAGTATACCTATAACATCCAAGTTGTTGAACTGTACGGATGCAATCTGAAGAGCTTCTCGGCTGCTATTAGAGTTTGACGGACAGTCGGGACTAATGAGTTCAACCTGTACCGTTATGAGGGCTTCTGTCACCTCATCCCCCACCGTGTCTGTCTCGGTGTGTCTCTTACTGTCTGCCACTAGCTGCTCCTGAAGCTTAGAGCTACCTGAGGTCTTATCAATTGAAGTCCCTAAAATGAAAATAAAATTGTTTTTTTAAGGGGCGGCGTCTTTATGCTCAAATCGGTCAGGGGCCAATTTCATAGAGCTGCTTAATTGTGTGCTTAAGCAGCTCTATGAAATTGGGCCCGGTGTGGCGGTTTCAGACTTCCGCCGTTTTCAGTTTTCCGGGTGACCAAATACGGTAGCATTACGTCATGCGATGTCTGCGCACAGCGAGCAAAAGTAGTCCATTTTACGTGCCGTATTGAGTAATCCGTCCGTGATACTCTCCGGTTTTGTAGCTGTCATGGCGTCGTCCGTGAGTACATCAAGTGGAGATCGCGTGGATCGTCTCGGAGACTTTGGGGTAAAAACCAGGCAAATAATCCTATATTTAACCAGCGGTATTTATACTGAAGGAGCTTCAGAAAACCAGAAGAGGCTAGTACGTTGCCAATCGAAACGGTACACGTATGATCAGACCAGTAAGTACTCAATAGAATAATTAATAATCCGCCTTGGTTGGTATGTTCCGTACGGTAGTGTTACTGTTTGTTTACCTCATGTACCACCACGCAGTTTAACCCTGTGGTGTGTAGTTTGGGAACTTGTACTTTATAGAGCAATGCTCTATTTCTATGGTACTATTATGCTAGTTACTGACTGTACATGTACTCTGTAGTACTACAGTACTAGAGTAGTGTATAGGATTCGTATAGGCATTTTCTTGTAACGACATTGTATTTTTAGTTTACCAACCAAAAAGTGTATTTTGTTATTTATATGAATACCATGCATACATCGGGGAATATGATTACATGTAAGAAATGTTATTAGAGGGGGAAGGGGAAGAGCAAGTGTCAGGAGAAAGGGGAGGGAAAAAGATGAACAAAGGGGAGGGAGAAGTAGTCAGGGACTTTTACCCTTAGCCAGCAAAATTTGTCAGAATATAAGAGATAAATAAAGAGCTAGCTTGGAGAACCTGCCCAAAGACTTATCTCCATTTTTACATGGTTGTTTATGTTTATTTACAGTTTGCAGAGCAGCTTCTAAATGGCATCCCTCCCTGTGTACTGCGCCACTGCCATGTACGACAATTTCGAGGTTATTTTGGTGCACGATTTGTGTCACTTAAAGGCACTGGACACGTTGGGTAATTGTCACTTGGTGTATCCCAAGTGTTGCGGTGATTAGGAATGATTTGGCCTGGGTTTAATTCAATTTCTCCTGATAAGACAGTCATACTCTTGATGGTCACTGCATAACCAAAAGAGCCTCAGAAAAACATAAAGAAAAGATATCAGTTTTTATCAGACAAAGTTCATGAGAAGTGTTTCTGTCAGAAACTGTGTATTCTAGTTGCAGGTTATTCTTTCTGCGTTGATAATTGCTCCAGATTTTCGGCAATTATATCAAGAATGCTGCCACCACATTTTGAAATGAAATTTTTACGGGTTAGTTTTATGGTATATACATGTACTGTATTTGTATTGTATTCGTGGATTTTTCAATCTATAAAGTTATTATACATATTGTGATAGATCTCATCGAGTAATTGTTTTCTAAAAAACTTTGCTTCCTTAAGGGGTATATGTACTTTTTCCTAACAAAAAACACAATGTCCACAGATTTACATTAAACTTACACAGTTTGAAGATTATGATAGTAGAAAGCTTCCCTGAAAATACTATGTGCTGAGGTGCTGTAGTTTTTGGGAAATGAGTAAAACAATGTCATGAAAATAATTTTCGTCTCATGAGACGAAAATTATTTTAATCATTTACAAACGGATTTTCATGACATTGTTTTACTCATTTCTCAAAAACTACAGCACCTCAGCAAGTAAGATTTGAAGGGAAGCTTTCCACTATCATTATCTTCAAACCCTGTAAGTTTAATGTAAATCTGTGGACATTTTGAAAAAGTACATACATTGTATCTACAATTATAAGTCAATACTGTGTAATTACAGATGTGTTCTTATGTGTGAGTAATAAATCATAAATAAACCTGTGAAAAACATTTTTATTCTGGTTTAGTTTATTTATTTATTACCGTTTTTTATTTGATTTATTTAGTTATTTATTTATTTTTTATTTTATTCTAAATTGTATAGATACAACAAACTCGTGATTTGCCATTTGTTGGAGTGTTTTCTCTGTTTATTTCTTTAAAGGCTGGGTATTTATAAATGTTTGCTTCTGGGCCAAATTCGCATGTAGGGTAGCCGTAAAGTAACACATGCAAAACAAAACTTTATATAATTTTAAAATGAGAAATGGGCTTTGTTTTTTATACAAGCAGTGTGACCTGCTTAAAAGTGTACGCATGAATACATGTAAAGATAGGGCAAGAGAATGTGACTAAACAGAAAAGAATAGTAATAGAACAACTTGGGGGTCACTGAGAGAACAACAGAGGGCGCAAGGGTACTCGCGGCAGTATTTTTGCCTGGCTACGTCACCCGGAAAACTGAACACGCCGGAAAGCTAAAACCGTGTTAGCAACGTATCGAAATTTCCGGCTACGTCACCCGGAAAACTGAAAACGGCGGAAATCTGAAACCGCCACACCGGGTTGGTGTAGTGGTATCTTGCCTTGCCTTCCACCTCTGGGACCTCGGTTCGAATCCCACTGGGGGTAATATATGGATACGGTTTTCAGTCCCTGCATGACTGTGCGGGTTTTCCTGGGAATAATTCTCTGGGGTTTTCCTCCCACCTCTAAAACTGAAACTTCCTTCCTTCTATTCTCTCAATGTGGGGTTCTTAGTTAGTACAGTGATTAAGTTTGCTTATCTGAGAGTCATTGGCTTCACAACCAGAATTAATAAATGAAATATTTTATACCTAAGCCTAAAATTGAAACTTCCTTCCTTGTCTTCAATCCATTGGGTTCTTGGCTAATAAAGTGATTAAGTTCGATTTTTCTCAGAGTCCTTGACTTCACAACCAGAATTAAAAAAATGAAAACAGGCCCATGGCTGTACAAGGAACTATGAGTTCTCACCCAATTACTAATTGGGCAAACCCTCATTCCCTATCATGTATAGAGCATGTGCCTGTGCAATAACTGACTCAGAGTTCTCAATTCCATGTACTGCTACAGGCCTGCCATGATCACGATGACACACCTCATTGAACGTTGAACATTTGATGTTTTATCAGGGGGAAAAAATCATTATGGACTTTCAACTCTGAATTTGTCATTCTATATGTATGTACAAAAAAGTTAATGGTCTGATATGTCGACCCTAGCAGAGTCTTTCTCGAAGGCTAAATGACAACACAACAAACATTAACAAGTAAATTAGTGTAAACAAAAAATAATAGCAATTTAATTTCCCCTGATTTTTAATGGAACACCCCTTTACCTGAAATGGAACCTCCAATAGCTGACAAGGCAGATGCAAGTACTGATGGACTGGAAGAATCCATCATTCTCTCTGCAGGAGAGGCTGGACTCTGAGGAGAGGTGGGTGATTGGAGAGACCTTGGTGTGGTGCGTTCACTGTCCACTATACTGCCACTTGGTAAATGTAAACTACAAACAAGTAGACAAAATTGACAACAAATAATTGTAGACTTTCAGTTTTCTGTAAATTCATAACTTTCAAGAAACTTACCTTATAGGGATGGTTCATCATTGGTAATGGAAGAGTCCATTCATTATAGTAGGGATGGTACATGAAAGCTTACAGGAAGAGTCCATTCATTACATTAGGGGTGGTACATGACAGTACACCAGAAGAGTCCATTAATTCTAGTAGGGTTGGTACATGAAAGTTTACCGAAACAGTCCATTAATTCCATTTGGAATGGTACACGATAGTTTACCGGAAGAATCCATTCATTTCAGTAGGGTTGGTACATGATAGCTTACTGGAAGAGTCCATTAATTCTAGTACGGGTGGCTAACCTGAGGTCACGATGTGATGCTAAGAGTAGCTCAAACTCAGGTCCAAACTGCTGGAGTGCGTCGATGAGTAAGAGTCCATGAACGGTTAACGAGATTGATGTGTTGTATGGTTGCTTACCAAGGTTTGCCTTGACGCCGTAAACCTGGCATTCTGCGATACAACGACCTGAAATCAAATCAAAGCCAAGTTTGAATCATTTATATGTGACAAGCTAAATAAGCCGTTTGTCGGAATTATCATATGGGCAAACAAGAAAAGCGAGGCAACAGTGATATTTAAAAAAAAAAATGTTTGTGTAAATTTAAATGAAACAGCGCATGGTGGGAGTATTTGGTGAGGTTTGCCGTACAAAATGTGTAGATCTCTTTTGAGTAGCGTTGGTTCTGAAACCACTGTTCGTTTCAGAACCAGTGCTACTCAAAAGAGATTAACACATGGTGCTTCCGCAACCTTCACCTGAATTATTATTTTTTTCTTTTTATATATTGACTGCTCCCTTCCTGAAAAGTTTCATCAAAATCAGACAGGGGTTTAAATTTAGCATTGAAAGAAAGGACTAAAATAACATTTCAGAGAAATAGTTTGAAAACAAATTTCTTAAAGGCAGTGGACACTATTGGTAATTACTCAAAATAATTATTAGCACAAAACCTTCCTTGGTAACGAGTAATGGGGAGAGGTTGATGGTATAAAACATTGTGAGAAACGGCTCCCTCTGAAGTGCCATAGTTTTCGAGAAAGAAGTAATTTTCCACGAATTTGATATCAAGACCTCAAGTTTAGAACTTGAGGTCACGAAATCAACCATCTAAACGCACACAACTTCGTGTGACAAGGGTGTTTTTTCTTTCATTATTATCTCGCAAGTTCGACGACCCATTGAGCTCAAATTTTCACAGGTTTGTTATTTTATGCATATGTTAAGACACACTAACTGTGAGGGCTAGTCTTTGACAATTACCAATAGTGTCCACTGCTGTTAATCTGCCATCTAAAGAATAATACTTACCTCTACTCTCAACACTGAGTGACAACTGATCCACGGAGAATTGCATCTCCAGTAGTTTGGATTCTTCAAGAAGAGCTTGGGTTCGCTGTGTGAATGTTGCCTCCATCTCAGATAAACTAGGAGACCAACAAAAGCTTATATTAACCACTTCACATACATACATACATACTGTATAGGGCATTTATATAGCGCCACTACGTCAAGAACGCAGCGCATTAGATAGGGTATAGAGAATGTTTGATACACTTCTTAAATGTTCGAAGAGAGTCGGATTTCCTGATTGAGGTGGAGAGTGCATTCCAGGTGTGTGGAGCAAAATGTGAGAATGTGCGACTTGAGGCCGACTTAAGAAGCTTGATTGAGTTAGGTTCCATGAAGCGAGTAGTGTCAGATGCTGAGCGTAGACTTGAGCAGCCAGGCCGATGGAGAGATAGGCAAGAGGTAAAATAGCCAGGAGCTGTGTTGTTAAGGCATTTATACACATAAACCAAGATCTTGAAGGTTATCCTCTCCCTAATCGGCAGCCAGTGACGATCTTGTAAGTATGGTGTGGCGTGGTCATGCTTTTGGGCACGACAGACAAGACACCAGGCCCCAGTTTCGTCGAGCTGCTTTAAGCAGTTGTCTGCTTAGCAGAAATTAGCAGGATACCAGTCACAAACTGTACATTATATCACTAAAACCTAAATTGACTACTTAACACCAATGCTCATTTCTTAAAACTGATTAAGCAGAAATATTGCTTAACAGTTTTCTGCTTAGCAGAAATGAGCAGGATACCAGTCACAAATTGTACACATGACATGGTAGGTTTGCTGGTAACGTTAGTATGGTAAGCAAAGTTTTGTTGTGCTTAGCTACTTGTTTATGCTTTAGCAGCTCTATGAAATTGGGTCCAGGGCCATGTTAACACACCAATTTTCAAGAACACACAGTGGGTGAGGGACTCTCCAAACACACATTCAAACATCTGTGTATGGGTTTGGCCGTCAAACAAACATGTCTGTACCTTGTAGTGTGTGTACGATTTACATCAGTGAGGTCATAGGTCACAGGGGCTCCTGGTGCGGCTGGTGACGAAGCGCCCTCGCTTGGTCCCGTCATGAGCTTCAGGCAGATGTTCAAAGCCTGGATCTATAAAAAGAAAGTTGTGATATTTTCATTTCCAAAATTTCGTTTTTTTTTTTTTTTTTGGGGGGGGGGGGACCTTAACGTGCTAAAAATGCAATGACAAATGCTGCGATTGGGACACAGCTCTAGCGCCCTCGCATGACTCTATTGATTACCTTCTGTTCGTTGATATGTATAGCCAAGCTTGGCAGGTTCCCCGATATCATAGCGCTGGGCCATTGGGGGTCAGTGGTAAACATCAGACGTCGTTCGACTTTCACTGATATTGTGAACTTCTCAATGACTTGCATGTGGCTGGAACCCTTGGTGTGGGCGGAGCGCCAGTTATCCGTTGCCTTGCCGACGAGAACTTGAAGATCGGACATGTTCAGGTTGTACCTGTTTTAAATTAAATTTTTTCAAGAAGAGTGGACAAATTATACGAATAATCAATGTTTATGAGTGCGATGGTCAGAATAATTTTAGTGGTTAAAAGATTGAAATTGACCTTGAATGTTGTAACAAATAATTTCATGATATCTGAGTAGATTTCTGTCATTTGATTGGATGATAAACCTGTGAGAAGACTAGCCGTCAGGGATGTGGTAGGCTGTTGAAAAATCACATCCCTGCGAGGGGGGCAGAGGGAAGGGGCTGATTTGACCCCAAGAGGTCAGACCTACCTGTCATACATTCGATCTCTCATTGTACCCTCCGTAACTGCACTCCCGAAATCAACAGACTGTAGACCAGACTGAAGCTCATCAAATGATGATGTACTACCAGTCTGGTGAACGGACCCCGAGGGTTCGTTAGGCGGAGTGGATAGTGGGGTTAGAAAGTCATCATCTAGATCACCTGAAAATAAACAAAAATGTAATTTTGAGAAACTTTTAAAATGTTATGGCCGAGTGGACCAGTCTTTAGTTCTGGACCCAATTTCAAAGAGCTGCTTAAGCAGAAAAAAATGCTTAACAGATTTTTACTTAGCAGATTTGAGCAGGTTACCAGTCAAAAATTGAACACCTGATTTGGTACCTTGGCTGGTAACCTTATTCTGGTTAGTGTAAATTGGTTGTGCTCAGCTATTTTTCTGCTTAAGCAGCTCCATGAAAAATTGTGATTGTCAGAGTGTAGGTTCCGTTCCTGGTCACGGCACTTGTGTCCTTGAGCAAGACACTTGACCATAATTGTTTTGTCATTTGTCATTTGTCATCAGGCAAAGATTCAGTGTGTTCTGGGGCCCAGTTCAGTTATTGTTAAAAGAGGGGACATGCCCTGGTGTTCCTCTCAAGGTGTTGTGTTATGGTTGCTTCGTCTCATAAAATCATTTTAATAAGCTCCACTTAATTTGATAATTTGGCACTCGAAGTATCATTTTAAGACAGACATGACAAACAAATATGAATGTACTTCATTATTGTTACTATCATTATAATTATATTTGGGAAGACATGAATGAATTTTGATTTTACCGTCATCAATCAGCGAATCGTCTTGAGCTTTCTTGACCTTGGCGTAGTTTCCCTTCGCTGTGGCACTGGCAAGCTGAAGATGGCCAAAATCTAACACGACCTACAACAACAAAAATAAGTTATAATTTAAACAGATCAGCCACGACACTTCCACAACGGGAAAGTAATGGGAATTACATGCGATTAGAGGTTGTGGATTACATGGGATTAGATCTTACCAGGGTGGCGTCCTTGGAGTGGAAGCTGTCTGGAATAATAATCTGAGGAGCTGAAATATCCAGATGGATGTCCCAGCGACTCACTTGACTCTGAAAATAAACATTGCTAAAATTATTTTTTGCGACATATGGATAAAGATTTACTTACAATACTAAAACGAGAAACATAGAATTAACTGTTGCACACTGCTTACCAGCTTTACACCTATGGTTTAAATGCAAAGAAATGTGATGGCCTGGGCCAATTTCATTAAACTGTTAAGCATCAAATTCTGCTTAGCAACTTTCTTGGCTACGCAAGAATTGACCAAGGTACCAGTCGCAACAATGGAAATTGTATGTTACTCCGACTGGTAAACTGTTTTTGCTTAGGAAAAGTTTTTAATGCCAAGCAAGTTTTTGCGCTTACATGATTTATTAAATTGGGCCCAGACGTTTCTATCCTGGCAGAGTCATTCTAAAAAGCTGTAATTATTAATCGATTAATTTCAACGAACCTGCTGTTCTCCTTCCAGTAGAGTGTCCAGAGTATGCCTCAACTCCTGTTTAGTCTGGTTCTTCAGCTCTTCGTATCTTAACCTTGCAAGTCGGGTTAGCTGGAGCTCTGATGGACGGGATGCTAGACCTTTAGACTTAGCCGCGGGTGAGTTGAAGAAGTCTGAAATTCGTTGCATCGCTGACGGGTTGTAGACCATGTCTAAGGGGCGAGTGATGATCTCCAATCTAGAAAAGTAGAAAAACTTTGTCTTCAGTTATTTGCTCCCCTGGCTTTGCAATGTTTAAAGCCATTATACACTTTTGGTAAACAGTATTGTCCAAGTCCCACACTTCGTGTATCACAACTTATATATAAAATAACAAACCTGAGAAAATTTAGGCTCAATCGGTCATCGGAGTCGGGAGAAAATAACGGGAAAACCCACTCCTGTTTTCACGCGTTTCGCCGTGTCAAGACATGTGTTTAATTCCATAATTCTCGCTATCGAGAATTGATATTGTTCTAATGTTTTCTCAAAAAGTAAAGCATTTCATGGAACAATATTTCAAGAGAAGTCTTTCAACATTATCTTCTGTAAACCCTGTAAATTATTTGTAAATCTGTGAATTTTTTTTTTTTTTCTGTATCGAAAGTGTATAATGGCTCTAAAGGAGATTCGGAACAGCAAGCTTAGCTTGGGGTCAATGGACCTCTGTCATGTTGTTTCGGGCAGTCAAGTTTGCTCAGTGGTTTCTATCCCTGCCTTTCACCTCTGTGGACCCCAGTTCGAGCCCAGACAAGAGCCTTGCATGTGGATTGGGTTTTTCAGTCCCAACCTTGCTGTGTGTGTTTTTTCTATAGGGGTTTTCCTCCCACGTCTAAAACTGAAATTTCTTCATTGTCTTCTCTATAAACAGTTGATGTGACGCTTCCATTAGGATGCTATATAATTCAGATACAGAATATTTACTACATAATGGAGACTGAAGACAATGGGGTCAAAAGGTCTCCACAAACTAATTCTTAAAAGAGAGGGACATTCCACGAACATGTTTCCATTTTTTGACTTCAGCAATGACCACCAATGGCGCAAGGGGTCTATTGTTTAAGCAGCTTTCACGACATTGGACACTGGCAATTATTTGTAAAAGAGTTACCTGCAGTCTGCATTTGCGTTGGGTGGATTTGATTCATAACTCATCTCAAAGATCGTCTCTTCAGATGATTGCCTCTGATAGGCAGCGCTCTGCGCCATGTACGAGACACTGGTCTTAGATAGTATGCCAAAGTGTTGACGAGACTGGGTGCTAGACAAGTCATCCTGTAATATGAAGAAAAAATCAACGAAACTGCTCATCAAATGACTCCTATTTCACAAGGCATATCGTGGCTGAGCAGTCTAGTTCACTGGACCTAAGCTCTGGTGTTGTCAGCAGGAGAGTGTGAGGTCAATACCCAGTCATGACACTTGCGCCCTTGAGCAAGGCACTTCACAGTAATTGCTTCATAAAAAGTTGAGAGATGGTGCATTCTGCTCTAACAGTCAGGCTACAAGTGGATGTCACCCATTCCTACATCCTTAAAACAAAACTGGTGATTTGTTTGTTAAGTCCTTACAGCGTTACAAGGTCTTGCTTAATCAGAAAAAGTTTACCTGCCAAAATGTCATATAATTCAAAGCGTTGTTTCATCATAAGTATCCACAGGACAAGGGGCAACAGTGAACAAAGAAATACTGACGTAAATACGTTTATTATTTACCCGTTTCTGTTGTGGTGATACAAGCACAGGAAACAGAGAGCCCTTAGTCATGACATCACGAACGTACAACGACCCCAGCTTAGCTTTGAACAACATCGAGCTCGTCCGCAGTCGTGACTCCAAACTCATCTTCACTCCGGCGAATTCCAGCTCGATGATCGCGGCTCCGTTATCGGCTGGCCTTTTGGGCGGAGACGGGGACGGAGTGATGTGGGTGGGGCTATTGGAGCTACTGCAGAGCTTAAAGGACCCGCCTTTGAGATTGAAATTGAGGAGGGCGAAGACTTGGTCTCGTTTGAGGAGGGTGCTGTCGGCCATGGGGTCACCGATGACGTCCATCAGCTCTTGTTCATCTTAACATGGGGCAAAATTGATCGGACAAAACAATAGTTAAAGGTGTTACATTCCAACCGCAGCAGTCTTTCTTGAAGGGTAAATAGGGACTTTTCGTTTTTGACGACGGATGGTTCTGCAACGGTAAAGATGACATTTGGCGTCATCTGCGCATGCGTCGGCTTTGAGGACGGTCAATTTCTACGACAGTACTTGGGATGAATCTTCGTTGTGCTGAAAACGACAACGTTTAGCTGAACAACCGTCGCAGAACCATCTGTCGCCGAAAACGAAAAGTCCCTAATGACAACACAACACACATGACCAGGTAACTACATGTAAGTGTTAACTAAGATACCTGTTATCATGTGTTGTGTTTTCCATCAGCTCGTGTTCATCTTAACATGGGCCAAAATTGATCGGAGTAAGTTTTAGCTAAATAAGATGAGGAAAATCTGATGTATGATTTGAAGTTTTACATGGTGGGGTTACAATCAAGTGGGTTTTTTTATTTTATTTTTATTTTTTTGGGGGGGTTAGCAAAATTTCCAGATAAATAACATGAGGAAAATCTGATGCAGGGTTTAACATGTTGATGAGCTGTGGCATTGAACAGAATGTTGAGGTGTTAAAACCACCAGTTATCTTAGCACAAGAACATGGCCTGATTTTATGACTCTGCTTACCATAAACAAAGAATCAACGCTTACAGAAGCAGGGAGTCTTGTGCTATTGTCAGGAGTATTTCTCGGGTTAGCATGGAATTTGTGCTTGTGTTTTGGATCATTTTTCTTTGCATGGGGGTGTCTGAAAATATGTGTACCTATAGGAGGTGGTGACACAGATCTTGTGGCCGTTCCTGTTCCAGTTGAAGCGGTCCCATCTGATTGGTCAGTCCCGGCTGTTCCACCAGAGTACCACCCTCCCCATCCCCAAACCCATCGCTGCATTAAGCCTTCTTGCTGGGAAGGGTCCTGCTCTGGCTTCTTGAAAATCACCTGTGGGAGTAACAACACCAAAAGTAACAGCAACTTCAAATTTGCTGAAAAGACAAACTTGAAGAAGGTTTTCAAAATCCCCACAAAGATGGTGATTTTTAAAGCTTCCTTTTTTTAGATTGATCTGTAATTTATCGAAAGATTCTACTCACCTCACCAGCTGAGATTCTTTTCTCAAGTTGTCTGAACGTAAGTTCCCTGAGAAGTCTCAGCTCGTCAAACTCGAGATCTTTCTCCATCTCGTCCATACAAGCCTGGATCAACAAGAGAAGAAGCAAACAATAAAAGACGATCAGAGCATACTGATGTTGAGTTGTCAAACACCGATTCTTTTTAGAACAAGCACTCATCATCATCATCGCCTGAGGTGTTTATCC
This sequence comes from Asterias rubens, assembly GCF_902459465.1. Taxonomy (NCBI): domain Eukaryota; kingdom Metazoa; phylum Echinodermata; class Asteroidea; order Forcipulatida; family Asteriidae; genus Asterias; species Asterias rubens. The sequence continues at coordinate 11,460,629 of NC_047079.1, forward strand.
CTCATTATGTTTGGAAGGTCCACGATTTCAGCCTCCGTATCTCTACCGATCATGTCGATGAAGTTGAGTGGTCAAGGTGCTCTTTTTGGGCACGGTAGTCTCCAATATAACACGTCAGGTATGACCTGGTCTTTGGCACGACACGAAAGCAGTGACCTGCAAAGCGGACTCTGCGTTGAACCAACACTACTCCAAAGTGTCTTTCAACATTACCACGGTAGCTGTCAGCCACAGTCATAGCTGAATCAGGCTGTGTACAAATTGACGACTTTGGCTACAGCTAGCCCCAGTCATGGCTGAATCGGGCTGTGTACGAAATGACGACTTCGGCTACAGTTATGGCTAGATCAGCGCGTCTGCTTATTCTTCAACATTTGCAGACGTGCTGATCTAGCCGTAGCTGCAGCCTTAGTCGCCATTTCCGACACGGCTTCAAATTTAAGTCTTGCACCACACCGCCTGGGCAATAGTAACATACCTTAGATTCGGAGTCTGGCGTCGATCCTTCAAGAATTGTTGTGTATGCTCCGATGTATCGTTGATTCTTTTGAATTCGTTGTGAGATAAATTGAGGTGATCTTCGTTTATTCCTTTCTCGTATACCGTGTAGTGTGGATGTTATTGCAAAGTTCCACCATTCACTGCAACTGGAAGTAAAATAAATGCACCAACAATTATTAATAATATAATCAAATTTCGGCATTTCATTATTTACCATCACATCAAAACTAAAATAAAAATAAAACTTGTAAAAATATGCATTTTTTTAAAAACAAAACCTAGTTTGAGGATGGACACACGATATTAGCCCCCAGGTATTGGAAGTTGTAAACTAGTTACTGAGCAAAGCTACTACCCTAGAACAGTTCATCTCACTTTGTTAGATTTTGTTTATATACATTTTTTGACTAGAGAAGTAAGTAATATATTGGCAATTTGAATAGATTTGAAATTTGATATATTGAGTTATTACCATACTTAAGATTTATTCTTATTTATACAATCTTGTATTTGTTTTATTTCGAAATAGAAATATGATTTTTGGGGTTGAACAAAGAATTGACTGGAGTGGGATTCGAACCAACGACCTCCGGATTAACGTGCCGGCGCTCTACCAACTGAGCTATCTAGCCCTTTATTGGCGGTGTCCCTATTTTGTCAATATCTTTGTTCGGGGGTGAAATAGAAATATGAAACAAATGTTAATTTTTAATTGAATTGAAATTTGATAAATTAAGTTATTTGATGTTAATTCTCTCATGATACTTACTGCCCCTGTACAGGTACCGCCGGCTTCCACCGGCGACACAACCGAGCTCTCCCGCTTCGTTCAAACTCCCGAGCCAGAGCGATCGTCCCATGGTACTGCTCCTCCGATAGGGACAGAGGTATCTTCTGCAGATTAACGTCGCAGATGAAACGTGGCGTACTACGAGATCTAAGCGGTAAGGGACTCCCGTTACGTCTGAGCTTGGCTTCCGCACTTACTGGCTCGACGAGATAGTCGTGTTGCTGTAAAGATAATAAGATAATTGGTAAATGTTGAATTTTTTTGTGACAATGTAAGTTTGTGGGAAAGATTTATAGGAAGAAACTATAAATAAATACTAAACTTGCGGGTACAACCATGTGTACATCTCTGTTTTGGGAGTAGTGGCTCTGAAAAGAGCCGGTTTGGTCTCCACGTTTCGAACAGTATACTCTGCTCGTCTTCAGGAGAATACTAAACTAGTGGTGGTGGTGGAGCTAAAGTAGCTTTAGTATGAGGTAGATTTAATATGAAATATTGTTACACTGACCACTTTACATTTGTACACCAGTGACTGCTGTGAAAAACAAGATCAAAAGGTGAAATTTTCAGCTGTTAGACAAATATTGTTGTATAAAAACTAACACGTTCAAATGATTGTTGGCCGACCATCGCTTCAAACGATATAGAATTTCATTTTACTATGAAATAAAATAACACCCGGAGAAAAGATTTCACTAGATACTTGAACAGTATGTACTTTCAGTCCAGTAAATTGTTTTTTTAAGTATCTTGGAAATACATTTTGTCATGTCTGCAAATGCTTCAAACATCACTCTTTAATATATATTTGGTTCGCGGTATACACCATGTGTGTATCTACTTGCCAGGTGGAGTTTGTTCTTAGAGAACTGTCTTTCTTTATTCTAATACCGCGGAGTAGATTTATCGGATGTTCGGGAGACTTCTCAGTTCTGAAAAGAACTGTCCTGCTTTTTTAACTACTACTTGGGCAGAAGGTATAGAAAATTGGCTGGGAGTACTACTTTAGCTTATGGGATCATTGTTAACTGCACTACCGCGGACTCAGTTCTTGAATTGGTCTCAACAGTTCGACTAGCTTGCTCTAGTCATCGCCAGGAGACTGGAGAGATAAGAGAGAAGTGGGCTGCTTTTGTAGGGGTTCAGAGGATCCAGTGTGAGTCAATCAACGCTCTTGTTGGTTCTGTGTTACCGCAAACCAAACATATATTGATACGCCACCATGCATTTCTTCAAATCCTATATCAATCTTTAGTGCTTAGATAAAACAGAATGTTGCAGCTTATTTTGTTTTAAGGACTAAGGTTTGTTGCAAATTTGTTTTATTTACCTTTGTTGTGGTTGTGTCAGCCGAAAATTCTCTCTTCTGTAGAGCGTCCTGAATGAAAAAAGGCATGTTTGTGTGGATTATTATATTCTACTTTTAAATTATCTATCTATTTTTTATCTATCTAACCATATGCATTTCATAACAAATGGCTTCAAACGCCTTTCAAAGACCAACTCAACTGATCTAAGGCAATGTTGTTTTTTTTGTGTTTTTTTGGTTTTTTTTGTTTTTTCATTGCCTTTTCTATGGTGTTATAATTTTGTTGATTGTCTCGTTTTGGTGTTTGTCATTGTTTGTTTTTGTCGCTCTTATTGTACAATGTAATTTTGCTGTATTTTGCTTACTCTTTTTAGCTGAACGTTTATAATATGTAAAACACTGTACAGCGTTTTGAGATGTTTTATGTAAGACGCTATATTAAAAATAAATTATTATTATTATATTATTATTAACGTGTTCCTTTAAGTCTGAAGAATACCATGTCTGGTCCATTCCAAGCTCACCTTGAGGTCTTTAATGTTCATGTCACCATAAAGCTGTATATTGGTGTCCCAGTACATGGCAAAGTTCTCCAGTTGAAGAAGTTTGAATTTCGTTGCTCCCTTTTCACCCTGGACAATCTTAGCTTGCTGTTAAAAATAAAGGTTGGTAAGAATTTAAGTAAGTGAAGTGAATGTAACATTGAAAAGTAAGTAGATTATAGTCCATTAAAGAAAATACACTCAAAATTTGTAAATATTATCACAGTCAACCCTCCTACTGTCTGACCATTCAAAACATTCACTGTGGTTTGAAATATACAAATATAATATACAAAATATACAAATCGGCAATATCATGTGGCGAATGCATAACAATAGTCCAAAGTGAACCCTCTGCTGTCTGACCATGCAATATTTAATCCACTGTGGTTTTGAATGATACATGGCTGCTTGCAGTGTAATATCATATGGTGAATGCATCGGTATAGAACACAGTCAACCCTCCTACTGTCTGTTCACTCAAAATCACCAAGTGTGGTTTTGACAGTTAGACGCACTGTGCCAGCCTTCATTATGGAATCATGTGGTGAATGCATCTAAACATAACACAGTCAACCCTCCTACTATCTGACCATTCAATATCACCCAGTGTGGTTTTGACCAATAGACGCACTGTGCCAGCCTGCACTATGTTATCATGTGGTGAAATCATCAACACAGTACACATATAAACTGTTAATTGTGCACAGTTGTGCCATCATACACAGCCCATACAGTTAAAGGGTTTCACATGGTACCAATAGTAGGAGGGTTAAAAGAAGATTACGGAAATACGAACCCAGCTTTCATCGGTACTCTGCGCTGAGAGACTCTTGATTGTGATTCCAAATGCGAAGGTTTCGTTGGGGATGGTCGTAGTGTCCTCATAACGGATATGCACATCTCTGACCTTCAACTGTTACGAATTGAAAAATACAAGTATAAATCACACGGAAAACTGACTGACTTATAGATTAAATTAAGGGGTGGAGCGGGATTTGAACCTGTGACCTCCAGAGAAATCTAGCCCTAAGGGCCAGCACCACTTAGAATGTTTCAACATGTTGAATGATCATGCAGGCTTTAACTTCAAATAATTTGAGTTTATTATTTTTCATTTATATTTTTAAAGGCAGTGGACACTATTGGTAATTACTCAAAATAATTATTAGCACAAAACCTTACTTGGTAACGAGTAATGGGGAGAGGTTGGTTGTATATAAACATTGTGAGAAACTGCTCCCTCAGAAGTGGAGTAGTTTTCGAGAAAGAAGTAATTTTCCACGATTTTGATTTCGAGACCTCAGATTTAGAATTTGAGGTCACGAAATCAAGCATCTGAAAGCACACAACTCTGTGTGACAAGGGTGTTTTTTCTTTCATTGTTATCTCGCAACTTCGACGACCAATTGAGCTCAAATTTTCACAGATTTGTTATTTTATGCATATGTTGAGATACAACAAATTAAGAAGACTAGAAAATTACCAATAGTGTCCAGTGTCTTTAAATGTACAGAAAAAGTTACATTCAAGATCCATCAAATGGTTTTTTTAATAAATTTGAGATAACAATCACATAATCTCAAATTATTTTCAGTACAAGCCTGAATAAAAGCTACTTCAAAAGAAGTTACAAGCATTGGAAAAAAAAATTCTAACGAGACTGTGAAGAGTGGTACACTTGATTGTGTTTCTTACATCGCAACTTACTTTTCAGGGCTCAAAATAACCCACCGCACTAGCAGCAACTGCCGTGGTGCCCTCTGCTCTCGCTGTGGTGCCCTGTGCAATGTGTCTGTACAAATTTCCCTCATAGAGGTGCCTCTAAGGCACTTTATAAAAATTGTTCCCGGATAATTTGCGGAAAAGTTTTCCCGGAGCTAATTTGTTATCCCTCAACAAAATATTGTGCATTCTGTATAAACTCCAGGAAAAGTTTTCAGGAAAGTTCTATGGGCCATTTGTTAATGTTGGTTAAACTGCATGCACTTAGATTGGCTATCTACTTGGAGCCAACAGTTGTTCCCAAACGGTTTCGGGAAAACCCTTCCACAAGTTATCCGGGAAAAGTTTTGATAAGGTGCCTTACCGGGGGGGATCTTGCTATGCCCTTTCAACAGCAAAGTTCAAGGTCCGACTTTTAACCAAGTGGTGCTTTTGGTTGTACTTTTTAAGCCAGGATTCTAATAGCGACCACTTACCTGAATATTCTCCAAGACGTTATAGAACAGAGACGTGGAGTAAGCGTACCAAGATGAACCGCTCTCCGGTGCAGCTTTCTCAAATTTAGCCTGGAAGAAACAAACAGGGCATTTACTGAATTTGTTTACTAGGTAAATACATATATAACTGTGAATTCTGTAAGATCTTCAAATTCATGTTTTTTTATTCTAAAAGTCACTCACGGTAAGGGGCAAAAAAAAAAAAAAATATTAAATGTGAAAATGAAGGTAGAGATCGATATTCCTCTTAAAGGCAGTGGACACTATTGGTAATTACTCAAAATAATTATTGCCATTAAACCTTACTTGGTGACGAGTAATGGGGAGCTGTTGATAGTATAAAACATTGTGGGAAACGGCTCCCTCTGAAGTGCCATATTTTTCGAGAAATAAGTAATTTTCCACGAATTTGATTTCGAGACCTCAGATTTAGAACTTGAGGTTTCGAAATCAACCATCTAAATGCACACAACTTCGTGTGACAAGGGTTATTTTTCTTTCATTATTATCTCGCACCTTCGATGACCGATTGAGCTCAAATTTTCACAGGTTTGTTATTTTATGCATATGTTGAGATACACCAACTGTGAAGGCTAGTCTTTGACAATTACCAATAGTGTCCACTGTCTTTAAAACAATCTAGGTTGTAGGATGGAGGGAAACATGCACCAGGCAAGGTTGAATGTTCTAATTAGAGATTGCTTAGAGCTGGTTACCTGTAAATTGCCTCATCAAGGCACTGAACACCATTGGTAAATACTCAAAATAATTGTTAGCTTAAAAACTTACTTGGTAGCGAGCAATGGAGAGTTGTTGATAGCCCTCTGAAGTAACGTAGTTTTTGAGAAAGAAGCTATTTCTCAGTAAAAAATTTGAATGCGTAAGGTCTCGAAATCAAGCATCTGAAAGCAAACAACTTCGTGTGACAAGGGTGACAAGGGTGTTTTTTCTTCCATTATTCTCTCGCAACTTCGATGACCAATTGAGTTCAATCGTTCACAAGTTTGATATATTTTGTGCACATGTTCAGATACACCAAGTAAGAATTACTAAAGGTGTCCAGTGCCTTTTAAGACAACACTTTGTAAACAACTTTTTGGGGACTTACTTTCCACTGTGACTCTAGAGCTTCAAGTTGTTGTTTCGTGCTCTGCTGCTTAGCCTGGTTTTCCTTCTCTTCATCATATGACGCTTTGACCGCTGGGCCGGCCACAAGGTACAGGCTATCAATGGAGATCACGCATGGCTCACTCTTAATATGACGGACAGGGATTTGCAAAACGATCTTGCCGATAAATCCTGGGTTGAAAAATCAAAAATCAAAGATTAAATCAGCAGAATTTTTAAATTTGCACAGAGGCACGACCTAAAACTCCCAGTGCAAGTCTCAAATTTTGAAACAGACTTCGAAACAGATCTAGATTTTTCAGATGGTTTCAATACCATCCACTGTTATTTTGAATACCCCCAATATGGTATGATGTGTTGAATTCATCTACAGTCAACCCTCCTACTGTCTGACCATTCAATACCATCATCCAATCTGGGATTTAACGATATATTCATAACTATGCCAACCTGCAGCGTGATATCACCTGGTGACTGCATCTACACAATAGACCTTTATGCATAGACATCATCCAGCCGCCATCTTAGAGGTAGAACAGTGACAAAACAATTGAAACGCACAGATTTATATGTGCGGCGCACAGGATTGGCCAATGACCAACATCCTTTTGACCTCTAGGTGAGGGCGCCCTACTGAAATGACGTCATATGCATCTAAGGTCTATACAGAGTCAACCCTCCTACAGTCTGAAACACTTTTGCTCATCAGAATAGGGTGACCAGAAAGTCAACCCTCCAACTATCTGACCATTCACTACCATTTCTAATCAAGAATCTCGGCAGGAGTGACGGGAAACAGTTAATCTTAATCAATTATTTTAAGGAAGCTTTTCTTACCAGCCTTGACTTCTATTGGTAGATCTAGATTTTTCAGAGCGTCTTTTCTCAGGGGGAGATTCTCAAGCTCCACAGCACCTGTCAATTACAAACCAAAAATTGTTTAACAGAAAATTTCTCACAATTTTAATGATAATGTGAAAACTTGTCTTGGATCCAATACACTGATCTATTAGGCTCCGCCTACGGCGGAAGTGTGAGCAAGAACACATAAGCCTCTCCATTGCCATTCTGCACAACTCTGCCGCACGCGCCAAGCATACGCGCACGCATGTCAGACTTTATAGAGTCAGGCTGTTGGCTGTGCAAAGATACTGACAACATAGGGAGACCACCAACATACGGCTAGATAGATCAAGTGGTAGAGGCGGCACATTTAACTATGGAGGTGGTTGGTTCAAATCCTGCTCTAATCACATTTTTCTTTATTCAATCCAAAATGTAAATACTTACCACTGAGTAATCCAATAGACAGTTGGTCCGTGTTTAAATTCTCCACATATTCTCCCACATAGGTATTTAATACCCATGCTGCCAATCCTTCCAACATGTTGCTTGTTCAGTGCTTCTGTCGTTGATCAGTTCATGTTTTGGATAATGATCCAATCTTTATTAGCAAGTCTCATAGCGGCAACCTGTATCAACAATACCAACAAATTCAAACAAAGTTTAGGAACATTGCATAATTTGAAAAATATTAAATTATGTATTACAATTGTATTAAATTCAAATTATACGTGTTAAACCAGATTGCCGTTTGCCGCTCACGAGAGAATCTCGTAACCCTCCGGCCATGCGGTCGTCGAGAGGAGGGTTACGCTATCGCACCTATTCACTTTATAACAAAATACCGCCTCACAGCAAAAATGAAAAAGATTAGAGTAGATTAGATTGATTTGTTGTCCACATTGAAAAACATAGAAACTTGACATCCACTGGCCATTACAAGTATACACAATCAATATCAAAAACTATATAAATTACAAAATAAGTTAAGTTAGATATACAAAGCAACAAAACAAAAGACCTAGTTGCGATAATGTAACCCTCCTGCCGACGGCGGAGCCGCAGGCCGTCGGCAGGAGGGTTACATTATCGCAACTACAAAAGACCCACACACTAAAAGTAAAACAAATGCACCAGCCAAAACAACGCCAACCAGTCACATAGGACATCAAGACAACAACAGGCTGGAAACAAGCCATTTTTAAATAAATTAAATAAAATCACTGAAAATATGCATATATATATAGGTTTTTTTTAAAGTTTAATTAATGAATAAATATTATTAATAATCCTACCCAAGCCAAACTCCCAAGGCCAAGTCTTAGCTATTGCTTATTTTCAAATTATACATGAATTTTCATGAGGCAAGTGAGAATTATTCATGCATACTCAGTATTTATGGAAGTCAACAAATTATCCATTCCAAAAACACTAGTTTTTTCAATTTATGGTCGAGTTGACTCATTGATCCTTCGAAGGATCGATCCCGGGGCGGGGGAGATCCCCACGGCGCAATGTCGACGGTCGGTCCTCATCGCACCGCCGGGGTCGTGCCACGAAGGGTTTCCGGACGACCTCGCCTTGTTTTATTAAGGTCATAACATTGAGGTTATGATCACTATGACCTTTTAATAATTGTATCCATCATTTACCTTCGTTAAAACTAAAGAAACACAAGTTTTCCTCCATAAAACAGCTCTGTTTCTGTAGATAACGGTGATAACGATAATCCTTTTTCCAAATTATGACGAAAGAAGGCTGCCATCTTTTGCCTCATACAAAACATTATTTTTTCGGTATAAAAAGTTGTATCAATCAAATTAAAATAGATATAATTTAAATATTATATAAAAACATTGTAGTAAATTTAGCAATTTTAATAAACATTATATATTCAATATTTTTATTTTAACATAAAAACAATTTTCTTAAAAAATATACATTTCCAATCACTTGTGTTATGCCAGTTACTGTTTCGTGTATCATCACAAAAAAGATCGATTATTTGATCCTTGACGCGTAAAAATATGTATTCATAGTTTGTTTTAAAATTGTATTCAGCACGATCCGTTTACTGCTTTAACCATGTTTAGTAACAAATGAAATAACTAGGAGAATTAGCTTCTTTAAAGCTATAAACCTTTAGAAATTTCCACTCGCCTGGGCCCCTCTTACCATGCTCTTACCTGTCCCATCAGCAAACAGCAAACAGCAAACAGCCGTAGTAATATAGGTTCTTATCTCTGATTGATCACTTATTAAAAAACACGTAGACGAATAGGGTACCATACACAAAGATTACATTGCTCCTAGCGTATTTTGTTTTCCCAGGACAGAAGAGGGCAAAATGGGCGTGTTTTCTGTCAGAATCAGTCTTCGCGCGTGCGCATTTTGCAAAACTCTTTGGGTCGGTGACACATGTTGATGTCATTGGTCACATTCATATCTCAATGGTCGTCTCACTAAAAATGGAATACAATTACATGAACTTTTTGGTTGGACCATGGAGGAAGGATTTCCTTCCTATGGTTGGTTTGATCAGCAGCCAGCAGAGCATGCATATAGTAGAGAGGAATTTGGGAAGAACAGTGGGAAGGACGGGGAAGTTGCTCTCAGATGCTCTCAGATGGCTGGGGACCCAAACTGTTTACCCTACTAACTAGACCCAGTGACAGGGCGCTAGATTCCTTTTTTTTCGATATGTTGACATTATCGGTTCTTTTTTGAAATTTTGACATTATCGGTCATGACCGATAATTTCAATATTTTGAAAAAAAAGAATCTAGTCCCGAATGTCAAATTTTCGAAAAAAAGGAATCTAGCGCCCCAGTCACTGTCTATGTTTAACCCATGATTTATGAGAAAATTACCCGAGTCCCCGACGCCAAGTGTGTAAGTTTCCAAGAAACACACTTCTTATGAGGCATGGACAATTTGGAAAAATTAAGTCAGTCGCGGCGCGCGATAATCAATCAATCAATCAATCAACAATATTTCTTTCCATAGAAACGTATATGCGTAAAAAATTTGTTTTGCACAAAACTGAAATTGTATGGAGGGGAAGGCATGACCATGGTCGGCATGACCCATTAGCAATAGCTTAGGCAAGAGATGTACTTGATGACTAAGTGGCTTTTTGATTGAGCAAAGGGAAGGGTTGGGCACCATGGTTGTAGAGACTAGAGTGGATTGTCGTGCGTGTTTTGTTTTCCTAATTTGGGTGGGTGGGTTGGGTTTCTAATCATGTGGCTAATTGAAAAAGGCAATGATGATTGGCTCACTGAATTTCAAGTCACCCGCTCTCGCCCTGTGTGCAGCCTGCTTGTGCTGCTGACGGGTGACCACCGGCCACGCGCACGGCGGCGTGCAAAAGTCTGTAAAACACGCCCACTTATGCTAAGTGCCTCGTCTGTCCTGGGAAAAAAATACGCTTGCTGCTATGGCCACTCAAAATGCTGAAAATTCCCAGTGCCAAAAAAAAGTGACAGCAGAAATCTCCGGAGTGTGTACGCTTCTTAGCTTGAATAACTCTTTTGTCCTTCACTAAACTTTGTGGACACAACATTGGAAGATAGGTGAGTAAGTTTAGTCTTTGAACTTTTAATGCGATAGGGTTAAATTTTGAGTAATAAAATGATTTTCTTTTAATAAATTAAAAATTCACGTAAATGCAGTCACTGCACTGCAACCCACATTTCCATCCTCATCACTCACTCTGGACCCTCCATCAGCTGATTGACATTGACAATAATACCGCTGTGTTTTTACCCTCACCCATGTTCAAAAGGCATTGTATTAGGCATTATATGTGACGAAGGTGCAAAGAAGTCAGAACACTTCTTTTAATTTAATTGAATTTCCGATGAGATTTTATGGACCGGTCCAATAGCAATAAAGCTTTTATTATTAATTATTAATTTAAAATTTTAATAAATTCTGAAATAAATAGGTGTGACTCAGAACTGTGTGAGTGTGACTGTGTGATTCAATCAATTAAATGTATTGACAATTTTTTGCTGATTTAAGAGTAGTTGCGATAAAATAACCCTCCCGCCGACGGTTACGTTATTGCAACTACTCACTAGCTTGAGAGTTGAGTAAACAAATTTCAGTTTGTTGAGTGCATTGTGTCATATAGTCCATGGTCTACTCGATCCTACCTAGCTTGGCTAGACCCAGTTACTGGGTCTACCTATATAGGCTACAGTTTGGTTTTAGGTTTTAGACTATTTTATTCAGGTTTTTAAGCCTAAAAAAAGGTTTTTAGTTTATTGCACAAGTTTATTATTTATACTTCTACTTCTTTGTGATACTCAGCAATGTCCGTAAGCATGGCAAGTCAGGATATAGACACTTTTTGTATTAAAATTGATGGTCAAATTTTCCACAGAATGTTGAGCTTGCAGTATTGAGCATGAATTACATTTATTTATTAATACAGTGGACACATTGGTAATTGTCAAGGGCAAAGACCAGTCTTCTCACTTGGTGTATCTCAACATATACATAAAATAAACAAACCTGTGAAAATTTGAGCTCAATTGGTCGTCGAAGTTGCGAGATAACAATGAAAGAAAGAGAAAAAAAACATTGTCACACGAAGTTGTGTGCTTTTAAGTTTTAGATGGTTGATTTCAAGACCTCAAATTCTAAATCTGAGATATCGACATCAAATTTGTGGAAAATTACTTCTTTCTCGAAAACTACGTCACTTCAGAGGGAGCTGTTTCTCACAATGTTTTACACTATCAACCTCTCCCCATTACTCATATTCAAGAAAGGTTTTATGATAAAAATTATTTTGAGCAATTACCAATAGTGTCCACTGCCTTTAATTATTTTATTTTATTTTATTTTATATAATTCCAGGCCTGGAATTTAATACACGCAAGCAACGGAGGCATCCTTTGCCCCTGTGTTGGCCTTTGTGCCCTTAAAAGGTTTCCCATTGACTTTAAGATTTTCCAATGGAAGTGCCCTTTGTTAATTTGGTATTTTTTTCAAAATAAGAATGGCTTTGCCCTTTTAACATGTTCGAAAATGAAATGAGAGGATGGAGGGTTACGACTATCGCAATTACATTCTGCCACGCATATTTTTTGGTGATTCCATTGTTCTCAGCTCATGACCTCACTAGTCACATACAGTTGAGTTAATAAGATATGTAGAAGAAACATTTATTTACAGAATTCCATTAGAAAGTTGTATTTTTAAAAATACATACAACTACGGGTGCGTTCAATTAGCTTCGATCTGTGTCGATCTTGCGGTGCTCATTCGGGTGAGCCCCTGACAACGAGCTAATTGAACGATCACTCGCCTTCTCGTGGTGACGTCATGCACCTTGGTCCAGCCCAAGTGACCCGTTCCACAAGCAGGGCACTAATAGGGCTGACCTGTGTGAGCCCCTTGAATGACGTCAAAGCTATTCAAACGTACCGGGGGCAGATCGGGGTCGCCCCAGGAAGCCCATCGAACACACCCACTATTTAATTATCTATCCTCATAAGCCTTTGGTTTATTTCAATGTACTTCCAGGTCGTCTGATATCCGAAGGATGCAATGGGTACAGGATCATCCAAGTCGAAACAAAAAGGCAAAGTAGTTGTTGCCGCAGAGGTTGTTGTTGAAGGTCAATCTCAACCCATCAAGGTCAAAGGTCAAGTCAATCTGAGTGAAAATGCAGGTCAACAAAAAGGACCGGCTATGGTCAAGCAGGTCGCTCCTAACACGTACAGTCTTCAGATGGGAAGTCAAAGCATTGGGGTGAGTTTTTTCCCCCTCTTCTTTTCTAAAAGATTCAAGCCATTGGCAAGGAATATTTTTAGTCAATCAATCATGGTTTTCTTTTTTAGAAGTACTTTCTTTCCAATTCTCTAGTTATCTAGAAACATTCTATAAAAATTGAGCAAATCTGTTGACTATACCATTTCGCCCTTTACATTCGAATTTGCCTCGTAAACCTCCGGTTCCGCCGTAGGGGGGAGGGTGACGTTATCACAACTAAAAGGGATTGTACAGTCAATTCAATTCAATTCAATATTTAATTTTTCATGCCATCACGCAAATTTTCATCGTTGGTTATTGGAAGATCATTCCAATCCTCTAGTTACCAAGAAACGTACCAAAAAGGGATAGCATGCTACTGGTTTTGGAATAGTTCCTTATTCATTAAAAACGGAAGTGCCCTTGAAAATGGCCTTGCCTTCTTACAGATAAAATTCCAGGCCTAGGGTTCTTGAGATATACGCTGGTGAAAATATTGAACCTTCCCTCACTACAAAGTGAAATCCTCATCCCTTACCCACCTCGGACTAAAATCTTAAAACCAAAAACTTGCTGACAAACCTGTCCAGAATTTCAATTTGTTTTTTCTCCTATGTTTATATAGGGTACACAACTTTTGAAAATTCATTCTCTTTGGATCAGTATGGGGTGCTAAATAAATATGATATTATTATTATATTTATGCTTTGAATTCCACAGTCATTTGATGTTCCTAATGGCAGCGGTGACTTTGCGACGTATTTAGCCAACGCTGCCAAGATGACGGTGACTAATATTGAGACAGTTGCTGGTGAGGACGACGGCAGTAATGGAGAACGTATCAACCAGTCGTTTCAGATACAGCTTAGCCATCAGGTACCAGACCGTCATTAAACAGTAGTCATCTTGAATTCTATATACATGTACTGTTTTATTAGAACGCACTAGACACATTTGGAAATTACTCTAAATATGAGTTAGAATACAAATTTACTTGGTAATGAGCAACGGAGAGCTGTTGATAAGTATAAAACATTGTGAGAAATGACTCCCTCTGAAGTAATGTAGTTTTGAGAAAGAGGTAATTTCTCACTCAAATATTTGAATCTGTGAAAGACTTCAGGCCTAGAGCCTTTCTCAGGCATCTGAAAGCACACAAATTTGTGTAAATTCTCTCGCAACTACGATGACCAATTGAGTCCAATTTGTTACTTTACGCATATGTTGAGATACACCAAGTGAGAATACTGGTCTTTGACAATTACCAAAGGTGTCCAGTGCCTTGAATCATTAAACTGAAATTGTGTGCAATGCTTTTCCCATGCAGGATACCAGTCAATCCAGAGGGCAGTACAGTGATGATGAGGATTGGGAAGAGGTTATTCAAGACCTTAATGCTAAGGAGAACCAACCAACCTCCAACAAAGACGAAGACCCTAAGGAAAGAAAAGTAAGAAAGTAAGAAAGATTTGCAAAAGAAATTACTACGCGCAAAGTGATTTTGCTTACTAAGATTTGGTTATCAGCCAAAATGCCATGTCATCTGTACCATCTACAACTGGTTTTGTGTTTGAGTTTCTGCTTAGCATACATTTTTGAAGTAATAACCTGTATAAAAATTGGTCCCTTGACTTGCCTGAGTGCCATGCCTCTCTTAACCTGGTCTTAATCTTTGTAGCATTTTATCCTCTTCAAAGAAAAAGCTGCATTCAACAATCGAAACAGTCTTACTTGACCGGTTCAATATTTTTGTAACTTTTGTGTGAGCATAATTGTGAGAGCCCACTGTTATGGCGCTGGTTACCAAAGAATTCTGCACTTATTTTGCCCTGTCAAACGCGTATTTGTATGGGTCGTAGCAGGGCTGAAGCACAAAATCCCAAAGTAAACCATGCCATGATTTGGAGTTCTTCTCATTTGGACTATTTTTCTGTATTTTTTCTAAAAATGAAATCTTGTTTGAACACTCTCAAAAACTTTTCAGGCTCGTTTGAAAGAAGTCCTTCAAGCGAAAAGAATCGCGCTGTCACAACAGGAGTACGAACAGATGATCGCAAATCACAAGCAGGAAGTCGAACTCATGGCAGTCCTGAGGGATAAAGAACGAGAACGACAAAAGTACACGATGGAGTCTAAAGTTGAGCAGCGAAGGCAACGACGTCTCGCTAAAGAAAGAGAGAAGAAGGAGAGACAGAAGCTCTTGGAGGAAAAGGTACAACAATGTAGGTTCTCTAGAATTGGTTCAGGTATCGCCTTGAATCTGATTAAGATGTTTCTCCAGTGCCTTCAGAATGACGGCAAGTGTTCCAAACACCACAGGGACTACTTTCACTTTCACCTGCCACATCTTACAAAGTTCCCTGGCTAAGTCTTGGTACCCTTCGGAGCTATCCTTATGTTTTGTTTGTACTTGTGTTAAGATGATCTTCCCATCAAGGGAACTCGACTAAACTCCCACAATGGGACATACACGCCAAGCTGGCAACAGCCAATCTCTCAAAAAAAAACATTGGTTTCACAACTATGATTTTGAATTGCACAAATCAAGTAAGTAGACGACAATACTTATTATAGTTATTGTGAAATCAGTGGTTAGCTTGGTAGGATTCAAACCCGCAAACTTGTGATTGCAATTCCTGCAGTCAAACCACTGGACCACGTGAGATATTACCCAGCACAGCTGTATCAGTTGCTTGACATAATCTTCCTTGTCTATTATTATTTGCTATAACTATCAGGCCTCAAATTTCCCGATTTTTAGGGCAAGGCCACTTTGGCCTTGAATTTGTCAAATTTTGAAAGGGCACCAAGGCCATGGGGTAGGGCACCAAGGCCAACTTAAAATTTCAAAAAGGGCATCAAGGCCATAAAAAATAAAGATCATGAAACAATTTCTGTTCAGGTCCATGAAGGCTATTTTAATGAACCATTTCATTACTTTTGCTTTCCTGTAACAAAAAAACATCAAGTATTTTTAAATGTATTTAATTTTATTGATTAATGGGAAGTAAAAGTAAGCATCCATTTTTTGTTGCGATGGCCAGACGTAAACAATGAACTGTCACTTAACTGTGTGCAGCGGAGATTTTGTTGCGACGGCCGGACGTAAACAATGAGCTGTCACTTGACTGTGTGCAGAGCGGAGATTTATTCAACGGACATACATGTACATGTACATGTACCTTTCATGTACATGTACATGATGCGTGATTTACGTAACATGGCCCACGTGCACAAACATGTACGAGTACCAGTGAACAAGCACAACACCAGTGGAATAGGCGGACGCCCAACCTCGAATAGAACCGAAATTGTGATTAGCTGGTACCCATCATGGACAACCTTGCGTGGGTACGCATGTTGCAAGATGAGTACCAGTGCGATTGTTCTCAAATGGTCGTTGCAAGTACATCCGGCCCGTGTATAAACTTCGAGTACACAATGTCTATGATGGATGCACGTCTGTCGTTCGTTCTGCATCGTGCACACACACATGCACTGCATGGATATGCTGCCGTCCGTTTAAATTCCGTGTGATGAGCATTCAACCGACCGCGCTCTGTGTGCGTGTATTAATATAGAATGTACATGTAAGTGTTTGATTTTATGTGCACACAGACGGATGGTGGTGGTGTATCAAAACATAAATTTTGATCTCAAAAAGGGCACGGCGGTCATCGGAGAAAAAGGGCACGGCCTTTTTGGCCGCGAAAATGTCAGATTTTCTCGGGGCACCACGGCCAGTAAGCAGGGCACCGGCGGCCATGGCCGTCGTGGCCGCCGGGAAATTTGAGGCCTGTAACTATTTCTGTTTTTATGAAATCACACAGGCCGCTAAAATTCAGACACAAAAGGAGCCAAATGGTAACCCTAGCAACATCCCTGCAAACAAAGAGCAACTGGAAAAAGAGATTCATGACAGAAATGCTGCCTTTGAGAATGAGATGAAGAAGAAGAGGGACCAGCTATCGGAGGCAGAGTACCAGCGCCTTCTTGCGCAACACAAGTCGGAGATGGATAAGTTGAGACAGAAGTTAGATAGAGAGACTGACAGACAGAAGCAGTCCTTTGAGGATAAGCTGGAGGAGAGGAAACGGCGGAAGATGTTGGACGGCGGCTCGTCTGGGAAGGTAAGAAAGGTCTTAAGAATGTCTCAATAAAGAGGGGCACTAAGGACAACTTCAGTTTTATGATGCACTCGTATTCTTGGTGCATCGTGGCCGAGCATGTGCACTGAGCTTCAGGGTTTCTGATCAGCAGAGTGTGGGTTCGAGTCCTGGAAGTGGCACTTGTGTCCTCAAACAAGATACTTTGTAGAGTTGTAGAGTTTTAGGTAGGATTCAAAACTTTTCCTGGTGGAAATATGATGTAATAAGGTATGCAGTAACGCCATGTAATGATAATCTCTAATTGAGTTGACGTTGTTCTGAAAAAAAACCGTTGGTTTTAACTCATGAGTTGAAACGTCCAGGGCTCAATTTCATAGAGTTGTTTAACAAGAAAATATTGCTTAACAATTTTCTATGAGCAGGACACCAGCTATACATGGTATTTTAGTTGTTAACCTTATTCTTTTGAGCAGAATGTTGTTGTGCTTAGCTGTTTTTTTCTGCTTGTAAGCAGCTCTATGAAATTGGTCTCTGTATTTATTGGGGGTTTTTCTGTTAAAATCTTGTAGGAAATGACCGTAGAAGAGATTCGGCAGCTAGAGGCTGATCTAAAACGTCGCCAGGCTCAATTTGAGGCAGAGCTTCGCGATAAGAAGTCCCAGCTATCTGATGAGGATTACAAGAAACTGATAGCGACGCATAAACAGGAGTTGAACCAGCTACAACAAACACTGGACGGACAGAAGGAGAGACAACGGCAATCTCTGCTGGACAAACTAGCGGCGAGGAAAGCCGGCAAAGATAATAAAGAGGTGGGTTTCATTTTTTGCAGTTTCACATTTTTCGGTTAAAATTTGTTTTCCTTCTTCATAAAAAATTATCAGCTTTTTTATGAACTAGATTTTACGGCAACAAAAATGCTCCCCTGTTGTTGATCCACCCTGTGTTAGAGATGTACCCAGAGCTCACGATCAAAAGGGGCATCAAGACATAGAGCAACTGGTATCCCCCACCCCCCCCATTCTATTTTGATTTTGTGATATGTATAACTGTACGCAGTTTAGGATGACCGTGTAAAAACATGAATCTTTTTTAAGTGTATTGCGTCATAATACTTGCATTTTGACATCCGCATGCTAAGCACCCTACAAACGCTCTACTTTTGGCAGTTTGGTTAGCTAACAAATCAGCGTAGTTTTTCATCACATCCTTTTCAGGGGTCAGTGACAAGTTGTACCAATTATGGCGTGCTTTCCCAAGGTAGCAAGGCTAGTTGAATATAACCTTAAAAACTTAAAATCTACCATCTTGATTTGGTTCTTCCAAGATGCAAGATGGTGACGCCATGTCAGCCGATGAGGTCAAAGAGCTCCAGTTAGCCTTAAACCAAAAAGCCATGGACTTCAAGAAGAAGCTCAAAGACTCTAAAGGGTCCCTCTCCTCGGCAGAGACGGAGAAACTCATCAAGGAGCATCGGTTGGAGATGGATCATCTTCAGGAGCAGCTGGATGCGGAGAAGGAGAGAATGAGACGGGTCTTGATGGAGAAGATGGAAGCGAGGAAAAGGAAGAAAAGAGGAAAGCAAGTAGGAGGACAATTTTTCTCAACAATTTTTGTTTTGTCCCTAGGGATTATATTTCAAAGCCTTGGCTCAATATGCTTTCTCCAGAAGACAATCAGAGCATACTGATCGAAATGTCTAGTTAAAACCAGAACAACCCCAACTCATTTAGAGATAGTCATTACATGGTCTTACTACAAACCTTTCCGTATCGTATTTCCACCATGCTAAGTCCCAAATCCTACCTTTTTTTTCCTACTTGGTGCCTAAGAGATAGAAGATGTAGCAAAACCTAAATCAATATTTTTTTTAAACGACAAATATAAACCCTAGGGACAAAAATAGTCTCACTATTATATTTTGTGTTTTTTGGAAATTAATTCAAATGAAAATGACCAAGGGTGTCCAGTGCTTTTAAGGAAAAACAATATGTTTTAAGCCTAATAATATTAATCCGACGTTCAAACCATATCGTGTTCTCCATGTAGGCGTCGAACGGCGACACACCACCTCTCACTGCCGAAGAATTAAAACAACTCCAACTGTCCATGGACATCCAAGACGCCAAATTCAGAGATGAGATGAAATTGAAGAAGTCTAAGATCTCCGATAAGGAATATCAGCTACTCATGAAGAAACACAAAGATGAGCAAGATGAGATCTCTAAGATGCTCGCGTCCGAACGAGAGAGGATGGAGAAAACGCTTCAGGACAAGCTGGCGACGAGAAAGTTTAGAATGCCGTCGGCTAGGGAGAGGGTTGTCTCCAAGAATGATGTAAGATTCAAGCCTCGAATCCACAGCAGTTGCTGTGGTGCCCTCAGCAAAGTTCCAATACAAATTTACATTTTCCTCATAGAAGTGTCCCTCATAGAAATTGCTGTACCCCTTCAAGAGCGAAGTTCAAGTCATGAAACTTTGGCATTTGTTATTCTTTTGACTATTATTAGTCGAGTTGTCAGTTTTATTTTGTCCAATTCAAATTTGTATCTTAAACTTAAAAGAAAGGTTTGCAGTGACACCATGTAAGAATTCTCTTTTGTTTGTAATGGTTGCTCTGAGAAGAGCTGGTTTCTGCTAATATCAGGGCCACCACTACTCACAAAAGAGTTTTCTTATACAGTTTCACCACAGAAACCTTACATAGTTAAGTAAACTTTGAACAAAACTATGCTTCACATGGTGTTACGGTAAACCTCTCTTAGTTATACTTCCACCTAGCAAAATTTTTAAATCATGCAAATTTATGCTTGTTAAAAAATTCTGTTGATGTCAATTCCTCAAAATATTTGCAGGAAGTTAATAAACTTCAGGAAGAGATCCTTCAACGAGAAACGACGTTCGATAACGAAGTGAAAAAGAAACGCTCAGAGTTGTCAGATGCGGACTACCAGCGCCTCTTAGCGCAACACGAGAGAGACATTGAGCGGCTGAAGGGAAGACTAGCCTTGGCGACGGAGAGACAGAAGAGGAATTTCACGGATAAGTTGGCCGAGAGGCAGAGGCGGAAGGCTCAGTGGCAGGCGGAACAGGAGGAGAGAATGAGAATTATGGCTAAACTGGTATGAATTCAAGCGGGACTAATAATTTGTCATTCACAAGTGCACCCTTTTCAGTTGGCCCAGGAGAAGCCATGTTTTCTCAAGTTGTTGTCTAATCCGTTGCACATTCAACTCTGCGCGTATAGGCAGTTTAGAACATTAATACAAATACTTTATAAAAGCATGGTATGGCATATGGCTTCATTAATAGTTGTGGTCCCCCCCCCCTTTTTGTGGGGAGATGGATCCTTTTTTCATGCTGGCCCTGACCTTTGGAATCATCAGCCCCCACTAGGAGTAGGTAGCCTTTTTGCCCTTAGTGATTTCAAATTTGCTCTCAATACCCATCTCTTCCAGGCTTAGTTTCAGATGTTGTTTTGTATTGATAGTTGTTAACATACGCTTTTTTTGGAATGTTGCTATGTTGTTATTTACAAGTATGTGTTTTGTCCTGCACCATGAGCGTCAAGACTTGATAGATACCGGCAAGGTATAAGTGTTCTTATTATTATTGTAATTGATGTGCAAAAATATTCACAAGCCTCATAAAAAAATACAGAGAAGTACAGCTTTGCTGCTTTATTAAGGCAACACCACTCCTGTAATGCCTTGCAAACTATGACTGCTCGCCGGGCTCTGTGCAACGACCCGAAACTTGTCAAACTTTTTCCTATGATACACTGCCAAAATTACCTCTCTTTGGCAGTGTCATGGCCGAACGGTAAAGAGCACTGGATTCAAGCTCTGATGTTTGATCGGCGGGTGTGAGTTCGAATCCCGGTCGTGACACTTGCTACGTAAAATTGGGGAGGTAGTGCTTTCTGCTCTACCCGCCAGGATTCGGACTGATGATACCCAAGCCCACATCCGTATGGACTGTGAAAGGGGTAACCCTGTTTCAGCCCTAGGAGTAGGTGGCAACAGCCTCTGGAAAAAAAAAATTGTAGCCCATACCTTGAGTGGCCTTCAGGCCTTGTGTGTCTGGCGACTTGCATAAAAAAAAATAAAAAAACATGTAGGTGTCTTACTGTATTGTAAACACATCCAAATTAAACACTAGACCACTGAGATTGCCCAGTATCCAAAGACAGTTCAAATCCTACGTTTTATATCTACTGAACAGGAAAGCAACGATGCAGATATAGCTCAAGATGATGTCAACAATCTTGAGGATGATATTGCGTTGTATAACCACGAAGTCAGAGAGAGCATTGAGGAGCAGAAAGGCAAAGTTTCTGAGTCGGAGTATCGCAAGATGATCGAAGAACATGAAAGGAATATGGAGATATTCAACCGGAAACTGAAAAGCGAAAGGGAACGTATGTTAAAGGTTAGTCAGAAAATTATCACCCTCATAATTAACCTGTACTTTACCTTCATCACATTGACGCCATTTTGTTTTTCCTCTGTACAAACTCTAGCAGCCTCGCTACCATGGGCAGAGTCCTACATCAAGCCCTCTCGTTACCAACCCCTGTAGGGAAGTGCTGACAAACAATGCTGATTGGCTCCCAATGCAAACTACTTTGCGCACATGTTTGTTGGGAAGCGCCCCAAAGGCAAATCGGTTGGAACATTCTAATTAGATCGGACAAGTGTTCAAGTCCATACTCATGGACCATTCTGTTGGCCCGCTGGGAATATATGCAAATGGACTATTGGCTGTACTTATGTATTAGTCTAGGATTGCTCCCATACTTCTGCACAGGGCTGCATTCAAGTAATTTTGGAGGTCCAATGGATTGCGAGCAAGTTCCCATTGAAACATCCTTTTGTGCCTAGAACATGCCTGACTTTTGAGACGGCCCCTTTAAAAAAAAATTATCGCTTTTGACTCTGTTGTCAGCATGCGAGTGTTTTACGCTTTCATCTTATGTGAATTGACTCATGTTTTTTGATGTTGTTATCTTAAAGGTACTTGAAGCCAAGAAACGAGCCAGAGGTCAGAAGGTCGAGTCAGGTCAAGAGGATGAAGGCACCTCAGATGAGGAGGTAAGGTCATCCTTTAGAATGGAATGCAAGATTTTGTGACTCTTAAAATGTCATACTTTGAAGTTTTGACGCAGCTCTGATTTTTTTTTTTTTTTTCAAAGTCGATCACCCTTGTTAGACCAGAGCAGCCAGAAACAGCTTGTACATAAATACTCATAGCGGCCAGAAACGCCTGTTATATTTTACCTACTTGGGGTGTCATGTCCAAGTGGTTAAGAGCATCGGATTCAAGTTCTGGTCAAGTCATCAGAGTGTGGGTTTGAATCCTGGTCATGACACTTGTGTCCTTGAGCAATTTGCTATAATCGCTTCTCTTCACCCAGGGGTATAAATGGGTACCTGCGATAGGGTTAGAGGTTGATATTGAAAAAGCCCTTGGAGTGCTACAGTTGCCAAGGTTCTATACTCCACAGGAAGCTATTAAGAAAGATTAAAGGAAAGTTATTGGCCCAATGACCAGGGCACTAATGTAAAGCGCATTGATGTGATTATTGTAAAAAGCACTATATTACATTATTATAAGAACTAGTTATTATTATTATTATTACTTTCACTCAACCAAACAGGTCAAAGAACGGTCTTGACTCAACCAAAAAAATCTAAGAAAGGTTATGTCCCGAAAAGACTTTCAGCTACTTTCCCTGGAAACGTCGTAAAGTTATAGCCCTCCATACGTTTTGAGGGAATTTTTCAACAATTTTGTTTTCTGTCTCTGCATCAGTTGGACATTGATGCCCAACCTGTTTCCATGGTAACATTAGAGGTCACCCAGCTGTGGACGACACCGACCCAATCAACGTCTCTGGTTGTCGTTCCTCTTAAAGATGAATATCCAGTCAAGAGGAAGAGGGAGTTGTACACCGACCCCAGCATCTTCAGGAACCTGGACGCTCACGCTATCAAGGTGAATATATTCTCAGTCAAATCATTTTAGGTTGAGCAAAGAGTGGGAACTAGAGTGGGAACCTGTTGCCTCCGGATGAGCACGCAGACGCTCTACCACTTGCCATGGTTTCCGTTGCCCCTGGTCTTGGCCTTGGTGCCCCTTCAAAAGTTTCCCATTTGTTTTCCAATTGAAGTACCCTATCAAGGTTAATGTATTCTCAGTCAAATCATTTGAGGATTCAAACAAAGAAAAATTGACTTGAGTGAGAACCTGTTGCCTCCGGATGAGCGTGCCGGCGCTCTACCACTGGCCATGGCGTCTGTTGCCCCTGGTCTTGGCCTTGGTGCCCCTTCAAAAGTTTCCCATAGATCCAAAGGTTTTCTAATTGAAGTACCCTATCAAGGTTAGTAATATTCTCGGTCAAATCAATTTAATTTGAACAAAGAAAAATTGAGCAAGATTTGAAGGTGTGACCTTCTCGATTAATGTGCCGCAGCTCTTCCAACTGAGCCATCTAGCCCTATTGACCCCTTGCACGCGCGTCACACGCGGCGACTGATGCCACGCTCACCATGTTGGTTTCCCTATTTGTCAGTAGCCAGGGTTCACACCCAAGCAAGGGGATCACCGTGTGTGATCCCTGGCTACATTGAAGTTACAGATTGAATGGCTTCTAAGTGTGTAATGAAATAAATAAATACAATTAAACTTGTCTCCTTCTTCGCTTTCAGCTTGCGCAGACAGTCAGCCTCGTCACCCAACCAACGTTCTCCTCCTTGGTCAACGAACTGGTCAGCATAGGTCAAACGGAACTAGAGAAAGTCCGTCTGGTCTTCCGTTGGATTACGGCACAAAACTGCGAGGAGATGGACCTGAATGACATCATTGATGACACACCTCTTGGGGTTCTAAAAGGGTTGTATCATAAGAAGATCACATTCTCGACGCTGTTCATGCGGATGTGTAGGTTAGTAGAGCAATAATACTTGGTTCTTATATCGTGCTTTATTACACCCCTATGGGCTTATCAAAGCGCTCAGTATTATATGCAAAGTATGTTGAACTACGCTTCGAAGTATGAGACCTAGTGTGGATTTCACAAAGAGTTAGGACTAGTCCTAACTTAGGACTAGTCCCAGGAGATATTAAAAACGTATGGGTAGTCCTAAGTTAGGACGAGTAACTCGTCCCAAGTCCAGATGAGACTAGTCTTAACTCTTTGTGAAATCCACCCCTATTCCTTTGTAGCACCATGTAATGGTTTACAAGGTGCTGTCGATCAGACCAGGAATACCGGGGCGAGCCCCTTCTCATTTTCAATAACTGCACTGGGTTGTTTTACGTGCGTTACACAACAAACGGGACTAACAGCTTTACGTCCCATCCGAAGGACGAAGCACCGTGGTTAAGTGTCTTGCTTAACGACACAAGTGTCACGACTGAGACTTGAACCAAGGTAGAAACACAAGAGCTTGAGTCTGGTGCTCTTAACTGCTAGGCCAGTGTACACAAAGACTGATTCAGAGAATTCCCGTCGGGCAAGATGCAACACTGCTCACACAAGAAATGTTTCATTTTGTAAACAATCATTGTTTTCTTATCTGTAGATTCTTCGGTCTTCGTTGCGTTGAAATCAACGGCTGCGCCAAAAATAAAAGCTACAAGCCCGGCCAGTACATCACGCCCAGCGACGCCCCCTACCAACACACATGGAACGCAGTACGCATCGACGGCTACTGGCATTTCCTCGATTGCAACTGGGGGGTGTCTCACATCCAGGGATCGGTGGCCTTTGACCCGTTCCGCTTTGAATATGACGAGCATTACTTCCTTGCTGACCCTGACGTCATTATCCGTAGTCACTTTCCGAATGATCCGGCGTGGCAGCTACTCAAGGAGAACTTGTCTCTTCAGGATTTCAACGCGTCCGTTCCTTTGAAGCCGGATTTTTTCAAGTTTGGGTTTCGGCTTCTAACTCACACCGCAGCTGTAAGTTCACTTTGTTTTTGAAGAAAGGGGAATTTTTTGTACTTATTTATTTATTTATTTATTTGTTTACTTAATTCTTCGGACAATACAATTAAAACAAGCACAGGCCGTCCAGGGAAGGGCAAAAGAAAAGAAAAAAACCAAAACATAACACAACAGTTACAATTTTAAAGGCGCTATATCATCAAGATTTAGCACACTAGAAAGAAATTAACATGGAAAAAGACCAGTCTTTAGGTCTTTACGAAATGCAGATAGAGTAACAGATTCCCTAATGACAGAAGGAAGATTGTTCCAAATCATTGGCCCAGCTACACTGAAAGCTTTTTGACGTAGAACTTTGTTCTCTTGGGGAACATTCAAGCGAGTGATGTCAAGTGTGGACCGAAGAAATCATGAAGGAGTGTAATGTGATAGTAAAAAGGAAATATAACGAGGTGTAGTTTTGTTCAATGGTGTTATTATTATTGTTTGTTTAGCATTCACTGGATATGTACATGAACATTTGTGTTTACATTGTCTCTGCTTGCGCCTTGAACATATGTAAAGATTGATTTGGCGCATTACAAATACCTACTATTATTATTATTAATATTAAAAACAAGAAGAGCAATTTTAAAATGGATTCGTTCTCGAATTGGTAGCCAATGAAGTGGAACATATTAAACTAAGCCACTTGAGTACCATGTTGGTAAATACATCACTATATAAGACTTCAGTTTTATTATTATTATCTTCTTGTTGTTTCCTCAGGTGATTAAAACGCAAAACGGAGAGTTGGATATCAGGGTACAGTGCCCTCAAGGACTGATTCTGTCAACACGTTTATCCACAACGCAAGGAGGTAGAGAGTTCAGTAAGGCTGGCGTTCCTTACGATCAGTTTGACTTCATTCATCAGATGGCAGAGAATATAATGGCATGCTACATTCGCATCCCTGAACCAGGTAAGTTCCTTCGGCGACAGTACTAAAAAGTAATTACATTCACAATCTGGGTCTAAACGACAACAACAAAAAACGAATTCGACGACACTCTCCTGACCTCCTTGTTAAGTTCCCCAGCGGAAGCTTCAGGAGGAAAATCTACCAAGTACCAAGTACCAAGTACTCAAAAATTGCTTGCCTACAAGTTTTTTTTAGTTTGTTTATGTTAGATTGCCTAACATCACAAGGCCATGGACGGCCACTTCATGGTGAGGGCTACACTTGACTTTCACCAGGGGTTCGTTGCCAGCTACTCCGATCTGGGTCTGGAACAGACATATCCCCTTCACAGTCTGTAAGGATGTAGGCATGGGTATCATCCACTAGCAGAGCCTGGCTGGTAAAGCAGAATCTATTTCTTCCTCCCAACTTTTTACCCAGCAGTTATTTAAATGGTGTTTGAAGCTAATGCATGGTGTGGAGAATAAAAGTAACTATGAACATAAATATGAATAGTAAACTTGCGGCTACAACCATGAGTAAAATCTCTTTTGAAGGAGTTACTCCTGGGTCTGAAACAGGGTTACCCCCTTCACAGTCTGTAAGGATGAAGGCATGGGTATCATCCACTAGCGGAGCCTGGCTGGTAGAGCAGAATGCACTTTCTTCCCAACTTTTTACATAGCAGTTATGGTTAAGTGCCTTCCTCAAGGGCGCAAGTATTACTTTTTTGGAAATTCCAGAATTGTTTTTCTCTCAGTGTACGGTTTTCGGAATGAAAACATGAGTAAACAATGTAAAGACAACAAACGTTCTCATGAGATGCACTTGGATTTGTTGTTAACTCTGTTCATTGTTTTTTGTTTGTTTTCTGTTGCAGGTGATTACTACCTGACCCTGTACGCCAAGAGGCAATATATGGAAGGAGAGATCAACCTAGAGACGGAGACGGAAATCTGTCGTTACTTAGTCCAAAATGACGCCCCTTGTAATGACCAGGTTCCCCTCCCCAAAGCCCCTGCTGATCACTGGGGACCCATAGGGGTCATGAATGTGGGTTTGTTGCCCCTAACCCACCGCACTGCCGTCGTCATGAACCGAGACGCCACCGATATCGAAGTCCACTTTAAGTCAACGCCGACTCAACTTATCTTCTCTCATACCCTAACCTCATGGGGTTTAGAACCGGAGCATCTGAAAGCTTACAGCATGCAGAGGGAGTTCAGCGAACAGCTGGTGTTCTTAGTCACACCACCTAAGATCGGACGGTACGGACTTCATATTTTCGCCCAATACCCCGGCATGAACACCCCCATTCACATTTGCAGCTACCTTCTTGTTTGTGCAGCCGTCAAGCCGGTGGTCACGCCTATTCCATTACTAGATAAAGGTGAGCACTGGGGTCCTTCAATGGCAAGTGCACTTCTGGGCATGACGGCTTTCACCCACCCCGATCCCTTGATCGTAACGTCCGACTCCAACTTACAAATGGTCATGGCTCGTGTTCTGAACATAAACGCGTATCACGAGCTACTGTACTACGGTAATAAAAACCCGCTTAATTCCAACTCCCAAGTGTCCGCCCAGTTGGACAGTCAGAGCGTGACCTACTTAATATCCCTCTCAAATCCCGGTTACTATCGATTTATAATCAAAGGGAAGGAATCAGATGATCCAGAGATACCTATTACACCGCTGTTTCATTACCTCATACGAAAAGTTCTAATAAATTGATTGCATGAAGGATGGAGTTTCCTGTACATGAAATAGTTGTAGGCTTTTGCTGAGCTATAAGCCATATCTGTTGCGTAGCAACAGTTTATTTTGGTAACAAGATGGAATGGAGTGTTTGTTTATAGTTTCCACGGAAACAATGCATCTGACTCTGGATTGTCACAAACTACCAACAAATTATCTTCATTAGACTTGTACATAATGATTGCAGAAGCTAAGCTTTTCTGTTTTGAAGAATTTTATGAGATGTTTGCTTGTACTTCCCCACTGATTTGTTGGTCTTCTGTTTTCGCCTTTATTTGCTGGATACTTCCAGCTGCATTTACAGGATCTCTTCCAAACGTCTGTACTGTGAGATTATTGGGCCTTGCAGGCCTGTAAGTTTTTGAAAGAGCAAGGGCACCAAGGCATTTTCTCCTTGGTAAAAGGCACCTACTCTATGAGGAATTTTTCAATTTCTACTGGAGCATTCCAAGGGCACCAGGGCAGGGGGCATGGAGGCAATTGCCTTCATTGCCTCTGTGAAGTATCAGACCCAGTCTTGCTCTTGTGTTTGGCCACTGCTAGTCATTGAAAGAGCAGGGCACCAAGGCATTTTCTCCTTGGTAAAGGGCACCCACCCTATAAGGAATTTTTAAATTTTTTACTGGAGCATTCCAAGGGCACCAGGGCAGGGGGCATGGAGGCAATTGCCTTCATTGCCTCTGTGAAGTATCAGACCCAGTCTTGCTCTTGTGTTTGGCCACTGCTAGTCATTGAAAGAGCAAGGGCACCAAGGCATTTTCTCCTTGGTAAAGGGCACCCACCCTATAAGGAATTTTTTAATTTCTACTGGAGCATTCCAAGGGCACCAGGGCAGGGGGCATGGAGGCAATTGCCTTCATTGCCTCTGTGAAGTATCAGACCCAGTCTTGCTCTTGTGTTTAGCCACTGCTCATCAAATAAAAGAAAAATCCTCTTGTCTTGTTTTAATTCTGTGAAACATTAGATTGAAATATTTTTTCAATATATAGTAAAAGTAAGTATTCAACATAGAATCACGTTTACAAATTAATTCTACAATTTTTAAATCCATTGCCTTATGACCATGTGCCTAAAACCACCTTTTTGTAGGAGTGCTTAATAAATGTGTATTTTTTATGTAAATTTAGAGCTGAAATTAAACCATTTATTTTTCGGTGGTAAACAGGTCACAAAGAAATTAAATTATAGTAGCAATGATATTCACAAATGGTTTAGCCTTCGAAAAGGTCTCTGCAACGGTCTAACATCAGGCTATTAACCGTTTAACACATTAAAATCTAGAGCACACGCGTGATTTTGATGTGTGTTGATGAAAGAATTAAAGTTTGAAAAAGTTGACCAGGAAAACCTACAGTAGTTGATAGCCCAGAAATTACTTTTTGCCTAATTCAATCGCCACAATCGGAATAAGTTATACGAATTAACGTGTACACACGTGTACAAAACAGGACTACTGACAAATCAATGAACATGTACAAGCATATTAGTTGTACTCATAGAGCTATATAATAAGACTTGTACTGCGTCTTTATTTTTTTTTTTTTTTTTCACTACGATGAGCATAACCTTACAAAAAAGACCATTCAAATTATTACACATTATTAGTTCATTCATTTACTGGCAGAAACTCATTTGGCACTTATCTTGGCAAAAGGCATAGTAATTTTTATAAATTTAGTCTTCGTTTAGTTGTCTGCAGCATAAGAGCATCTGCTTACCAGAAACGAGTCAAAATGGGGTTTTAGTCTTTCCGTCGCTGGAGACAAATTTAATCTACTAATGATGATATATTCAAAGGAACATTACAGAATTGTTTTTGCTGGCAGTGTGAGCACCTTATGTAATCCACCATTTACATAAACGGGTCAGGAGAAAATAGTGAAAAACTGATTACACATTAATTTTGCATGACATGGATTTAAAGTTTGAGAGAGAAATATTTCAAAGAAGGTTACTATCATCATTAGGCAGTGTAAGTTTTATGTACATCTGTCATCTTAGAAGAAAAAAAGTCTTACCAATTCTGTAGTGTTCCTTTAAGCAAAATCACATAGGAGAAACTTAACTTTACTTCCTTTGAAATGTGCATAAACAATACTTGGGGAATATTTTTCTTTCCTTCTAGTTTTAAATAAAGATGTGGTTTTTGGTCCAAAGAAACCATTTCTCCTCCCCAAGTATTGCACGTAAACTAAACACACATAATGTCAGACAAGATGGCAGTTGTGTGGCTCTTAAAGTTGGTCCTAGCAGCTAAATTTGTTGGTTCAGGTGCTATTTATGCATACAATTTAAAAAAGATTAATAAAAAAAGTCATGGTTATAAGTTAAGTATAGTACAGCTCTACTAATAAAATTTAAGCCTAATACTTCAGCGATGGTATAATATCATAGTCATAAATGATGAAAAAGGATAAGAAAACAATAGTACTGGTAGAATATTGACATTTTTCTTTGTCATGAGTTAAATTATTATTAATTCTTCGGTGTTGACTTGGTTGGAAGCTGAGCCGAAGTGAGGTTCCCACACAAATGCAGCGCGCCGATGCTGTCGTTTTACGATACTGCACCCGGGCCCAATTTCATGGCACTGCTTACCGTAAGCACAGAATTTGCGCTTACGGAAGCAGGGAATTCCATGCTAACGGCAAGCGTATTTCACGGGTTAGCGGCGAATTTTGGCTTCTGCGCATGTGTACTTCACGTTACCAAGCATTCTACGCTTACAAGGCTAGCGCAGAAATTCGGCGCTTACACATAAGCGGAGAATCGTGGTTGTAAGCGCAGAATTCGGCGATAAGCAGAGTCATGAAATTTGCAGAAGGGTGCTCTGCCCATTTGCAACAAGAAACCACAGAAAAGCCCTGGGGAAATATGTGCAAGGTCACAAAAAGACCAACTGGACAGGGTTTGATAAGCCCACCCAATTACAACTTGACAAAACTTGTCAAGGCGGCACGACTATAAGCCTTTTTAAATATGGCGGACACAATGCTAAAAAACTATAAGGTTTGGGTAAATTTGTGTGTAAACACACAAACCAAACAGTACACTCCTATCTTGTCCGCCATACCTCATTGAATAATTTAACTTTTATGTATAGGTCATGTAGGTTTTACACATTAAAGTAGTAAATCATTGAGAAAGTTTCAAATCAGCCCAACGATATCGTTTAACATAAGGCATGTGTTCTTGAAAGTGATGAAAGTACTAGAATAATTTAAAACGAAATACTGTTAAAACACATTTTTTAAGTAGAGGGTGATCATGGTTTTCCTTTTCTCTAAGTTCCAACAAATCAATTTGAAAGAAAAGAGGAAGATATAAATGAAGGACGGAAAGAATTAAAAAATAAACAAAACACTTTGGTACTAAGCTACACACACAGCAATCATAAAAGGTATAAAAGCACAGAAGTAATGAGTACAGATTAAATTAATCAAAGAAAGTTCAAAATACATCATCGATACTGGGTGACCAAAAGCTGGGGCTTACACTATTACATAAGGATATTAAACAAAACTTTATTCTAATTATAAAAGGCGAAATAAAATGTATTCAAAAATAATATAAGTACTAAAAAAAAGAAACTTGTAACAAAACGTTGCATTTTTGTTAGGCATGACTATGACTACAATCTTGCATTTAATTCAAATAATGAAATACAATACTTTGTACATATTGTTCAAGAGAGAGGTTACCTGCGGGAAAAATCTGCATGAACTCTTTAAAGTTTAAAATCACTTCCACTTGCAGTGGTTCAATTCCATGTTTGTAAAGTTTGATTATTATCTCTTAAAAGTGTCGATTTACACTTACATTTGAGTGAAGACAAAACAAAATTGACAAAATGTGAAAAATATTTCTGGGTATAAAAGTTTACTTTTCTGGGTATAAAAGTTTACATTGCTAATCAATTTTATCAACGGGAAAAATACTTTTAAAAGTTTACTTTTCTGGGTATAAAAATTAGCAATGCTCATAAAAAATTGTAATAACAAGAATTTTTCTTTTTAGCAATCCTGCACCAATTGATGTCAGCAATGCTAACAAGAAATAAAAGAAAGACAACAAGAAATTAAATTCTCGTGATTCTTAAAGATACTGGACACTATTGGTTATATTGTCAAAGACCAGTCTTCTCACTTTGTATATCTCAACATATGAGATATGAACTAACAAACCTGTGAAAATTTGAGCTCAATTGGTTGTTGAAGTTGCGACAGGATAATGGAAGATAAAATGCCCTTTTGCACAAGTTGTGTGCTTTCAGATTCCATGATTTTGAGACCTCAAAGTCAAATTCAGGTCTGACATAAAATTCAAATATTTTAGTGGAAAATTACTTCTTTAATTATCCCTGGAAAACTATGTAACTTCAGAGGGAGCTGTTTCTCTCAAAGTTTTATACTATCAACAGCTGTCCATTACTTGTTTACAAGTGAGGTTTTATGCTAATAATTATTTTGAGTAATTACCAATAGTGTCAGTCCCTTTTTGCACTCCTCTATTCCACGTGATCTGTCCCCGAGAGACTTTGAATAATAATATAACAGGATGTGTTTATCTGTTGTCGGATGAAGTCCTCCTGATGTAATTTCTAGTCTCTCCTCCTTCCTATTCTAGTTCCAACTTACACAGTTTGTGTTTGTATGGATTTCAGCTCTGCTTCCTCCCATCGTACTAGAGAATGAAAGATTTGGGAAGATTTATTTTGTTGTTGCAAGAACTGAAGTGATTACAGTTAGGAAATAGAATTAGCTGTTGCAAACAACTTACCAACCAAATGGACCGAGTGTATAAATGCAAAAAAATAGTTAATGGCCTGACGTTTCGACCCTAGCAGAGTCTTTCTCGAAGGCTAAATGACAACACAACAAACATGAACAGGTAACTAAGTGAAACATAAGCAGTGAAGTGGAAATACATGAATGGGGTTAGAAAGCATACATAAAACAGCAGGGGGTAAACAATGAATAGGGGGACAAAAAAGGGGGGGGGTGAAGGGAAGGGACTGGCTTGACCACAAGCAAGAATATGGAAACACAAAGGACAACATCAAGGGTGGTGAGGTTGGGTAAAAAGTAATTTATTAGTGAATGTGATTACAGTTAGTAACACATTCCCAGACTTAACAATGACCCTCATGCATTGATGACATCATTACGACGCCATCTTAGAGGTAAAAGAAAAAGAAAAAAATGATGAAACAAATGAAAAGCACAATCTATGTATGCACAGGATAGGTCAATGAGCAATCTTCTTTTAACCTCTACCTGAGGGCACCCTGCTAAAAATCCGTTTTTAAAACTTTTCCTGAAAATGGCAATAGAAGGAGCATTCCTGATATTGATGAGGGATAGAGTTCCACAGTTTTGGGACCAGCTACAGAAAAGGATCTGTTGATAACTGCCATCATATAGCCAGGGATGGCCACCTGGGAAGTGGCAGCCAAAGGGTTCACTTGTTTTGTTGTCAGATATCTAACAATAAACTACAAAGGAAACTGACCTGGTAAATTGGGCCACGGCTTCTGACTGGCAGGACTAAACAAAGATGTTGAGAAAATAGGGAGACCACCAACACTGGCTTGCGATAGTTCCCCTACCTCACTTCAGAGGTCATTGGCTCAAATCCCGCTCTAGTTAATTTTCTTTTATTTAACCCCCAAATCAAAGATAAACATCTTAAGACTAAATATTTTTAAAACAATCATTATAAAGACACTTAATCAGTCTCATAATTCAAATTATTTAATACCTTGTCTTAACATGTTTCTGTTTGTCAAGCGCCTTGAGTACCTTATTGGTGTACGTGCGCTCAAGACTATACATGTATATTATTATGTTTACTTACATTTAATTGGTGCATATGCCACTGGCAAGACTTGTTGATGTTCTGCAGACCGTTTACAGGCCGTCTTAAATAGTATTATGGTTAAGACCACATTGGTCACAATTAGAAGTACAATAACAATAACGGCAGCAACGAAGGCCGTCTCATACCCAAACTGCTGCACTGGCTTCCCAGTAAGCTCTGCACAACAACAAAAACAGGTATTGGCTTTATATGTATACACATGTACATCAGAGTTAACTGTGAATATCCAGGACCAAAGGCCATGTAAAATTAATGGGAGGTCAAAGGTGATCTCTGGCGTAATTCATGAGCCTGGAAGTAAATTGTTCAGGCTATTTATTATTCAATTTAGTTCACTTCAAGCTTGTGGTATACAGACTTGTGGACAAGTCGTTATAATCGTCTGCCGTGCTGAGATAGTCGAGTTGTGGCGGTGCTCTCATGAGATCACTGCTCTTGCGCGAACGGCTGGTCGCTGACTTCTACTCCCGTAGTTGAGAGAGCAGTAGTCTCGCGGGGCCATGGCCAGCAGTCTCGCGAGAATACCGCAGGAATCTCGGGAGATTGAGAATAGAGTCAGAACGCTATCACCGCAACAGACATTTAACGACTTGTCCACAAGTCTAAGGTGGTGGCAGACTTGCCAGGTGAATCTGTTGTCCCTGATATATGCACATCAGAGCTATGTGAACAATATAAGTTTACTCGGTAGGCCTATATGCTTATTGCAGTCTTCTTTGAGACAGTCGGGCTGCCACTTTAGCTGTTTGAAATATTGCAGCTTTCCCATTGGTTCATCTGGTTAGTTTTGCCATACAGGCATGTCCCACGCTACTGATACTAATATCCATAGCTTACTTTGGGTGCGTGCGATTAGCTTCCCTGGGTCGACCCCAGTCTGCCCCCGGTAAGTTCGAACAGCTTTATCGTCATTCCAGGGGCTCACCCGGTTCAGCCCCAAGTGCCCTGCTTGTGGAACGGGTCACTTGAGGCTGGCCTGAGGTGCATGACGTCACCAGAGAGGGTGAGTGATCATTCGCTTAGCTCTTGTCAGCAACTCGCCCGAATGAGCACCGAGGGGTCAACACAGGGAAGCTAATCGAACGCACCCAAACAGCACTGACACAGACGACAATTGAGCATTTATGTACTTGTATATATTTCTTTGCATGTTAAATTCATTTTCTTCAAGCAGCAGGCTATTCCAAAAGAAAAGTAACAGTTGAAAAAAATTTAAGAAAGAGTCAATTTAAAGCCATTATACACTTTCGGTAAACAGTATTGTCCAAGTCCCACACTTCGTGTATCACAACTTATATATAAAACAACAAACCTGTGAAAATTTAGGCTCAATCGGTCATCGGAGTCGGGAGAAAAAAAACCGGGAAAACCCACTCTTGTTTCCACGCGTTTCTCCGTGTCATGACATGTGTTTCAAATAAATCCGTCATTCTCGCTAACGAGAATTTATATTGTTTTACCGTTTTCTCAAAAAGTAGAGCATTTCATGGACTAATATTTCAAGAGAAGTCTTTCACCATTACCTTCTGTAAACCCTGTAAATTATTTGTTAATCTGTGAACTTTTTTGTTTTTTCCGTACCGAAAGGGTCCAATGGCTTTAAGGGAAAAAAATGAGAAAATTTAAGAAAGAGTAAATTTAATATTACCAGGTGTTTTAGTTGTAGTTTGGGTGTCATGTTTTCCTTGGGAATTGGATGGTGTTGTTATCTCATCTTTGTAAGAACAAAAAGTGCAAAGTATTAGTTGCAACTAATAGCCTAAACTAGGAGCAAGTCACACAAATAACATACAGCATTGTTTAAGAGAATCTTTCACGTGAGCAACTGTTACTGCTACTTAGTGTGCTAACTGTCTTCGAATTAAGAAAAGGTACATTTTTGGAATGGTCAGATATATTATTGCTGTTAACTTGGCTCAATTTCTAGGCTTAAGGCAACCTGTATAAAAAAAGTTAAGTTCAGAATTTCACAGTAAAAAAATCATGTAATTTGGCTCTATAGCATTATTTTACATCAAAGGTGAAGTGTTATGTTTGTGAAGCTTCTATGCAATCTGGCATGCTAACTGTCTTTGAAATCAGTACAATATTGCAAATGGTAACAATACTATTACTTTTTCTGCGGCTTTTACAATAAGTCATGTCTTTGAATCAAGGTATGGTACAGCATCGAATACTATCTACTGCCACCGTCAACAGTTACTCTCTTTGAATCAAGATAATGTACAACTAACAAAATAACTGATTTCTACTTAAGTTCTTCACAGTTTGGTTATTTATTATTGACACTTGTTTTTATTGACAACAACCTTGAAGGGAGATTTTAAGAATACATTTTCTTACCGAGTCTAGGCTGTGTTCCTTGAGTCGGGGGAGATGTTGTAGTGGATGAAACTGTATTTCTGTCTGACGGACCAAAGTCATCGTTCAGACATACCACATCAGACGTTCGACTCCCTGGTCTGGTCTCACAAACCCTGTGTGGCTCGCAGGATTTGGTGCTGTTACCTTCAAGTTTGAAGTAACCTTGCGGACACTGTTGACAGGTATATGTCACCACATCGTTTGCTACAAGTAAAAAAAAAACATAACGTCAACATTCGAAACTCACATCGAACCAAATCTCTGGGCCCAATTTCATAGAGCTGCTAAGCAACAAATTTGCTTAACATGAAATTTCTTCCTTGATAAAAGCAGGATTACCAACCACATTTCCATTTGTTGCATATCGCTGGTTACTTATAATCAGCTGTTGTTTGCTCATCCTGAAAATCATATGGTTGGTAATTCTGTTTTTATCGAGGCAGAAATTTCATGCTAAGCAAATTTTTGTGCTTAGCAGCTCTATGAAATTGGGCCCAGGTGATTCTGTTTAGTAGAGTGTGGGTTCGAATCCCGGTCGCGATATTTGTGTCCCTGAGCAAGACACTTAATTGCTTCTCTCTACCCAGGGGTAAATGGGTACCTGTGAGGTCAGAGATGGTTCTTGTGATTGATTTAGCTTAGTGTGCTATGTTGGCAGCACAGGCTGTATACTCCCCAGGGAGCTAAGATGATTTTAGGAATGAATTAAAGCCAAGTGACCAGGGGTACTATTGGTGGAAGCGTTTTGAGTGCCCATCGGGTGTATCAAGCGCCTTATAAACACCAACTATTATTATTTATTTTTATTTTTACCTTGACTTCGTCTCAGTAAAATTATCAAGAACCAGGCCTCGTTGGGTTTGAACCACTAGTTGAAAACCTCTTCACCACACATTGATTCCCTTATTTCTGCTGCTCTTTAAAAAGTCAGGCGGCCCACCTCCCTACTTTCAATCACCATCCCGCTCAGGGTTTTTTGGGGGCCAATATCATCACCTCACTGTGAAGATTTAACCAATGAGCATCTCTCTGCAAATGTAAAGAAAACCTTGAAAGAAAACGTTAGAACTTACAAACTTGTCTTATTGGTTCTTCTCCTGCTCTACAGCCTGGAATTCTTCGACACTCACTTGGGATGTTGTCGTCACCCGAGTCATTGGGATTAAACCATCCCTCAATGCATTGACAAGTTATGTCTGCGTTGGGCGTGCAATCAGAGGTCTGTGGGTATAAAGAATTGTAGTAATAAAAAGTTAAGAAAGAAAATTCAGAAGAAGAATTTTAGCCATTTATTAGGCACACTTAAAGACACTGCACACTATTGGTAATTGTCAAAGACCAGTGTTCTCACTTGGTGTATCTCAACATATGCATAAAATAACAAACCTGTGAAAATTTGAGCTCAATCGGTCATCGAAGTTGCGAGATAATAATGAAAGAAAAAACACCCTTGATACACGAAGACATGTGCTTTCAGATGCTTGATTTCGGGACCTCAAATTCTAAATCTGAGGTCTCGAAATCAAATTCATGGAAAAATACTTCTTTCTCGAAAACTACATTACTTCAGAGGGAGCCGTTTCTCACAATGTTTTATACTATCAGAGTCTCCCCATTGCTCATTACCAAGTAAGGTTTTATGCTAACTATTATTTTGAGTAATTACCAATAGTGTCCACTGCCTTTAAAGACACTAAAACCTTTGGTAACTGTCAAAGACCAGTCTTGTCATTGTGTGTTTTTCAACATATGCACAAAATAAACCTGTGAAAATTTGAATTCAATTGGTCGCCATAGTTGCGAGAGAATAATGGAAGAAAAAATACCCTTGTCGCTTGAAGTTGTGAGTTTTCAGATGCTTGATTTCAAGACCTCAATTGAGGTCTCAAAATCGAATCAAATATTTTATTGAGAAATTACTTCTTTCTCAAAAACCATGATACTTCAGATGGAGCAGTTGCTCACAATGTTTTACATATTACAGCAGCTCTCCATTGCTTTTTATGCTAACAATTATTTTGAACCCACTTTCCCGTTTGAAGAATAAAGTAATTATGGTTTCTTGAGCGTCTTGCTCACGACAGTGTCTTTGTGTTCAAAACTAACTTGAGTCCATCGCACTAGACTGCTCGACCCCATGACACACCTTAAAGGCACTGGATACTATTGGTAATTTCTCAAAATAATTTTTAGCATAAAACTTACTTGTTAGCGATCAATGGAGAGATGTTGATGGTATAAAACATTGTGAGAAACTGCTCCCTCTTAAGTAACGCCGTTTTCAAAATATTTTAATTTGATTTTGAGACCTCAGAATTTGATTTTGAGGTATTGAATTGAGGTATGACAATTACAAAAGGTGTCCAGTGTCTTTAAAGGGAAGGTATACGTTTGGTAATTGTCAAAGACCAGTCTTCTCACTTGGTGTATCCCAACATAAGCATTAAATAACAAGGCTGTTACTATCAACAGCACTCCAATGCTCGTTACCATGTCAGTTTTTAAGTTAATATTTGTTTCGAGTACATGTTATTACCAAACGTGTACCTTCCCTTTAAGGCAAAGATTCTCCTTTGCTGCTTTGCAGGTAAAACTGGTACAAAATTGGTAGGCTACTCGTTCAAAAACAGAACAAACAAGGTTTGAAAAACTTAGTGTATTTTCTATCTATGAATGAGGACTCAGACAATCACCTTTTCTTGGTTCGCTTTGCACATTTCTGTGCATTTATATGGAACAGTCGAGTTGTTTGGCCTATCCATGTACTCGAATCCATAGTCGACTCTTTGGCATCTGAGAACAAATGAAAACATGCAGAATTTTTTGGGGGGATCTGTAACTTTATGCCATAATATCAAAGAAATAAAATGTATTGGGGTTAAATGTTACTTCTTTTCTTTTTGCTGTTTCTTCTTCTTCTTCTTTCTAGTGCAGCCTTCATAATTGAAGACTGCCAGACACACCTGGGCGAACCCATTCTCTTTGCGATAAGTGTGTACTGGGGTCTTTTAGATGCGTTGATAGTTGATTTAACACACAGGACCTAGAGCTTTACGCCCTATCCGAAGGACGAAGCAGTGGTTAACTGTCTTGCTTAAGAACACAATTGTCATGACTCCCGAACCCACACTCCCTTGAACAGGGTCAGTGCTTGAGTTCGGTGGCGGTGCTCTTAACCGCTCGGACTCGACACCAAAAGTTTCCTCTTTGTTTTTTTCCTTCAGGAGCAAAAGTAACTTCACAATAAAGCTTACTTGGTAATCTGCTGGGGTTCAATGTCAAATGGCACTGCTGAACATGTGCAGAAGGATCTAACGTATTGTCCCGGGTTGCATAGACCGCAGCAACAAATTCCATTTGCATCGTCATGCTTGTATCGCTTATCTGGATCAAACTTATCACGAAGAACAGACATTTGGCCCTTCAGTAATTTAAAAAAACAAAACCAAAGCAGCGATTAAGTTTTCAAATAAATTTTAAATTGCACACCAGGACAATTCAACCATTTTGTACCGTCCTTTGCCATCACAAAACAGGCTAGAATTACTTAGGGCACAATTTTTACATAGCTCAGTGGAAGTTAACACTATTAAAGGCAGTGGACACTATTGGTAATTACTCAAAATAATTATTATCATAAAACCTTCCTTGATTACGAGTAATGGGGAGAGGTTGAGTGTATAAAACATTGTCAGAAACAGCTCCCTCTGAAGTGACGTAGTTTTCGAGAAAGAAGTAATTTTCCACGAATTTGATTTCGAGACCTCAGATTTAAAAATTGAGGTCTCGAAATCAAGCATCTTTACTTTACACTCTTGGATAAAATCTTTTACTACTGTACAGGCAGTACAATTGAGTTTCACTTACGTCTGGGCCAAGTATGTACCTCGATGCAGTCGTGCTCCTCTCTCCTTTCTGGGCGGCTTCGCTGTAGCTGTCAGTGTCAGCGTTGATACACTGTAAAATTTGAACCAAAACATTGGGAGACAATTCAACAAATTTTAAATTAAATAAATTGGATAATTCAACTTCCAAAGTTGGGATTTTGGGGATAATTTGTATTATACTATAATTTAAAGTATAATATCACTTACCATGTTAGATACTAGTTTGTGTTCTAAATAGTGAGTGATAAGATAGAGTTCAAGTTGTAATTATTATAACACTATTTTTAGTGGGCCTAATATTACTAATATAGTAACACACAGTGAATTATATTAAGTTTAATACAGGAGTGTATTTTGAGCTATTTTAGGGGATAAATTGATGGTGAGGTGCGGACAATATTTGCCAGAAGTTACAATAGACTTATTTCTATCTCATAACTGTAAGCTCATGATGATGATGATATAAATTTCCAGTTCCTACCATTACAAACATTACCATCACCGAACACACGAACAAGGCCAGGGACAAATCCATGGTCACGACGCGTACGTTGCTGCACAGCTCTGCAGATCTGTAGAAATGGATACGGTACACAAATTTCTCTGAAGTTTTTTCTCGGCCGGTATCGTGTAGGAAATACTACGGTAGGAAATACGACATAATCTTGCTAAACTAAACTTCTAAGTTCTATAATACTAACAGTAACATGGAGATAGTTCTACAGTAGAAATTGATGCGTAGACTGTTCGTACGGGAATTCCCCTTTTCCATGTTTACAGTTGCACAATCACTGCAAAAAAACAGTGTCAAACTCGTCCGCTGATTGCTCGTCCTATTATAGCTGCGCCCCTGCTCTATGAGCGGCCAAAAGGACAAAAATTAATAAAATACAACAAAAAAAAACTGACCAAAATTAATACATTTGTAAACTAAAAGACAAACAAAAAAAATCAAAGATAAGATTTTGAAAAGAAAGACAAACTCCAAAATCAAAGTACAAAACGCAACAGCAATTAAACAATTTGTTTACTAAAAAAACACAACACTATTGGAATGTCAAAGACCAGTCTTCTCACTTGGTGTATCTCAACTTATGCATAAAATAACAAACCTGTGAAAATTGAGCTTAAAGTCGTCGATGTTGCGAGATAATAATGAAAGAAAAAACACCCTTATCGCACGAAGTTGTGTGCTTTCACATGCTTGATTTCGAGACCTCAAATTGTAAATCAGAGGGCTCAAAAATCAAATTCGTGGGAAATTACTTCTTTCTCAAAAACTACGTTACTTCAGATGGAGCCGTTTCTCACAATACTTTCTACTTTTAAAATGTCTTAATCATAATTATGCATTTTATAACAAATGAATACAAACGCTTTTCAAAGGCCAACTCGACCGATCCAAGGCAACGTGTTCCTTAATAAGGTTTGTCTTTTTAATAAACAAATAATTGGTATTGCGTTTTTGTACTTTGTTTTTT
Source organism: Asterias rubens (assembly GCF_902459465.1). Taxonomy (NCBI): domain Eukaryota; kingdom Metazoa; phylum Echinodermata; class Asteroidea; order Forcipulatida; family Asteriidae; genus Asterias; species Asterias rubens. The sequence continues at coordinate 11,502,102 of NC_047079.1, forward strand.
GAGTTTGTTTTTATTTTTAAAATCTTATCTTTGATTTTTCGTGTTGTCTTTTAGTTTACAAATTTAATAACTTTAGCCAGTTTGGCCGCCCATACTGCTCCGGCGAGTAGATGGACGAATCCAATGTTTTGTGGTGAGTCATGGTCATGGTGGTGGTGGTGGTACGTCACATACGTGTGTGTGTGTGTTTCGTGTGTACGTGATCGCTCGTTGAATGTTGTATTTGTAGCGCTCACTGTTCTTTCTGCCTGATTTGGACGAAAATCTCTCAAGATTTCGTTAAAACCGAATGACAGACAACGCGTGTAATTCCTCCGGGATGGCAAAGTATCATACACTATTTGTTTTGTATCTGGTAAGTGACTAAATCGTTATTTGATGATGTAAAAATAAATATCATTCACTCGGAAACTGAACAAAATGAAGCCAAGATTCAAGCAGGGCAAACTGCACTAAACAATAAACATGTTCGGCGCAGTCTTTTAAAGATGGACTTTTTAGAAATTCAAGCAAGCTGCAATTTTTCTCGGCGCAAACTTTAGTTCGTTTCATTTGCGCAAGGGTAGCTCGTGCTCAAACTTTGAATATCGCGAAGTGAATAGAACTCATGGTAGAACTTTAAAAAGTAGCATATTAATTATTTATAGATTGAGGAACACGTTGCCTTGGATCGGACGAGTTGGTCTATTAAAAGCGTTTGAAATAAATATAGTTAGAAAGATGTTTCAAAAGTAGAACATAATGATCCAAACAACAAGTATCACTCAAAATTGCACGGTTTTCCTTTTTTATTTTACGTCACGAACTAGTAATACTAGTAGTAATACTAGTTAGTAGTATTAACAATAACATGGTCTGCCATAAAAATTTGACTCCCATAAATAAATGGCCGACCATGATTGTTAGTCGACGAGGTAAAAAGAAAACCATGCAATTTCGAGGCATATTTGTGTAGCTCGTTTTATTCTATGGAAAAGTTTCCGTATGGCGCCATCACTTTTTCATTCGATACGAAATAATAGTATCTAATTTACCTCAATGAGATATCCCTTTTTGTAAAAATTAGTGAAAAATGGTGGCGCCACACGTAAAGTTATCCTCTTCTACTTTTACAACATCTTTCTACCCATGCATTTTATAACTAACGGTTACAGAACGCTTTTCAAAGGCCAACTCGACCGATCCAAGGCAACGTGTTCCTTTGATATTATGCTGGGTTTGCTGATCGATAAATTATCACTAAACACTACACTCTCATTCTGCCTCCTTTATTGACATCAGCTTTTTTTTTTTGGGGGGGGGGCTGCTTCTGTAGTGAATTTCTTTATTCAGAAACACCTGGCCTGCCATGGCCACATTCACTACACTTCCAAAATGATATTCATCATAATAAAAAAAAATCAATGGTTTCTACTTTCGTGTTTTGCTAATATTATTTATAAAATTAAAACGTTGGTTATTATCGTTGTTGAGCGATGAATGACCGTTCATGCGTTAGACTATGTCATGCATGTGGTCACATCGTCATGCATGTGGTCACATCTTTGGTTGGCCATGTTCGATTGGCCGCCCATGTGTGATAATTGAACCCTCCATCCTGATGGTCGTTGACCGGATTGCTACGATTCTTGTAATGAAGGATAGAGGGTTACAATTATCGTAGCCCCATTAATAGTGCCAAATACGCTGGACTCCCTCTCTCTCCAGCATATTTGGCACTATTAATTATGGGGCTCAATTATCGCAACAATAGGTTTTCCATTGACGCATTAGGCCTATTGGATGTGGATGTAATAGTCAGGCCTGGGCAACAAAGGCGATTGCCTCCATACCCTCTGGGAATTGCCTTGGTGCCCTTGAAATGCTCCAGAAGAAATTTACAATTTCCTCATAACATGCCCTTCACCAAGGAGAAAATGCCATGGCGCCCTTGCCCTTTTCAAAACAAGCATACAATACAGGCCTGAACAGTCGTTGGGTTGCATCAACAAGTTCTAAAAAGATAATATCGTACTAAGCAGGGCTCAAGTGGGCCATATTTTTGACCACGTGAGGGCACTCTCCCTCACTTCCGGGGGGTATATTCATTCATACCCAAAACAGTTATTCAAAAAATCCATCACGAACAATAAGACATTTGAAGGAGCCGATACAACCCACCTATAAAGCAACTTAAAACTACGGCGCAACAAAAGTGACAGAACGCCTATTGAAACTGTGCACGACAAATCGCGTATACCCCCGGAAGTGATAGACATACTAGGCCTGATACTTCACGGAGGCAACGAAGGCGATTGCCTCCGTGCCCCCTGGTCATTGCCTTGGTGCCCTTGAAATGCTCCAGTACAAATTTGCAATTTCATCATAGGGTGCCCTTTACCAAGAAGAAAATGCCTTGGTGCCCTTGCCCTTTCAAAAACGAAGCATACAGCCCTGCATACTATTGAGCGCATCCTTACGGGGCCAAAAATACGGCGCATTTTGAGGGAAAGTCCACAAGACCACTGGGCTTGTTGCTCAAAATGTTTACTGGACCAGAACTGTTTTAACAAGACCAGAAAAACAATCTTCCTGATTCAGTTTATTTAAAAAAAAAAAAAAAACACACATTTTTCTCCCAAAATACTTGATAGAAATTAATGGTATTTTATCAGACTCAAAATGAACATTTGTAAATAATTTGTTTTTGGTTCAAGATATTAAACGGTCACAGTAAGAATTTATTGTTATTTAGTATTTAATAATAAAAAAAAACAAGACTGGAAGACTTGTCTAGACATGAGCTTACCGGCTCAACACTTAGGAGATAGGGGCGCCGCTTGTGGAGTGATGTCATTGAACCGTGATGTTTTAATTTTTTTTCTTGTAGGGGATGCTGCTAATAGTTTTTGTTCCATCAGTAAGTGACAGCACTCAACCTTCAAGTTCTATTTTGGGACCAAATGTAAGTCTTTGTTATCTTTGTCTTTGGATAATTTTCCGTATGGCGCCACCACATTTTCACTCTTTTTTACAAAAAGGGATATCTCATTGTATTGAGGTAAATTAAATACTATTTTATTTCATATCGAATGAAAAACTGGTGGCGCCATACGGAAACTTTTCCTTGTCTTTTAGTTGAGATAATCATATCGCTCGATCCTTGTGGAAGTGTCTTGGCCGAGCGGTTTAGAGCACCACATTCAAACTCTGGTATTTCTGATCAGCAGAGTGTGGGTTCGAATACCCAACCGTGACACTTGTATCCTTTATACACTGTTATAAGCAAGACACATACCATTGCTTCATCCTTCGGATGGGACATAAAGCCATTGGTCCCATGTGTTGTGGAAACGCATGTAAAAGAAACCAGTGCACTTATCGAAAACAGAAGCGGTTCGCCTCAGTGTTCCTGGCTGTGGCTGTTGTATGCACCGTAGCACCTTATAAACCCTTATAAGGTGCTATATAATTGGGTCTCAGAATTCATAACTTTCAATGACCTCTCTTTCTGTATGTTGGTAGATATGTTCGCTATAAAATAAGAGTTTGATATCATTACTGAGAGATAACCATCCAAGAGGAACGAGGGTTACAAACAACGCTACTAAAGTTTCTTTAAAACTTAGTGACTACATGTTTCTCTTTTTGGACCAGCTTGCAAAATGATGAGAACCCTCTAGCTAAGCCCTCTAGCACATTTGTTGACATTCTGGGCGAACCCTAGCCACACTTAAACCCAAGTATACTTTCCGTGAATGCCAATGTGACACGAATTTTGATGTCACAGCCCTGTTTTCACTGCAAATGTTTTCGCGGGAGTTGAGTACACATGCCTACAATGTTATCTGTAAAAATTAAACTCACGGAGGCAATGAAGGCGATTGCCTCCATGCCCCTCGCTGACCCCACCATCCAGCTGCCGGGAATAGACCTCTCCCGCGGCCATTGGTGCATCTTAAACCGGTTCCGTACAGACGCATGGCCCTAGTAGTCTACACAAGTGGGGCTACCTTGCATCTCGGCTTTGTGATTGTGGTGAACCCCAGACGATGCACCACATGATAGCTGACTGCCCACTCTCTCACATTGATGGTGGCATCGAAGCCCTTCACCTCGCTGAGGACCTAGCTGTTAACTGGCTTACAGGCTTTAGAACGAGATCAGCATAGCATACGACATCATCATCAATATCGCCTTGATGCCCTTGAAATGATACAGTAGAAACTTACAATTTCCTCTTGGGGTGCCATTTACCAAGGAGAAAATGCCTTGGTGCACACCCTTGCCCTTTCAAAAACGAAGCATACCGGCTCGATAAAGGCTGTAGCTATTGGAAAATGAGCGCATCACAAAACATCATCTTCAAAGAGCTCCTCTTGAAAGCTGAATATATTTTGTTAAATGGTTTCTTCACAGGGTGTGAATTGTATTACAAGGACAGAAGTCCATGAAATCTTCTACGACCATATAGATGGACATGGCCTCCAGTGTCCTTGTACATTCTGTAGACCTGGAGATGTTCTCATCAAGAATTGCACATGTGATCCACTTAATTTGGAACTGCCCCAAATGTCAGAGTAAGTAAATTTGTGTATTTGACTCCAACAACAGACTCAATTCAAAGAATTGTCAGCTTATAAATGGCTTCAGTTTAGGGGTCATTCATAATTTCATAATAGTCAATATTACAACAACAACAAAATTTCGAAAATGTTTCGACCCACCCACCCACCCAAAATTTTGATTTTTAAATATTGATTTGCATCACAGTATATTCTATAAACTAAAGAACAAAGTAATGCCTCAACTGATGGAGATATTTTTTAGGTCAAAGGACTCCAACATAGAGTAGTTTGAGCAGCCTTCTTTATTTTTTCATGAAAAGAAAAAAAGAAGAAAACAAATGAATTTCGATTTTAAGTTATTTCTTTTGACCCACCCACCCACCCACAATTTCGAAAAAATATCAAAATATATTTAACATTGACTTTTATGAATGGCCCCTTAGTAATGGTAATTCTTGCAGGTGATTTACTCGATCTGAATTTTTATGCAATACTTGCTCACAAAAATATAGGCCTAAGCCATGTCCTATTTTTTAAATATAAAAAGTTTTAAAGGCATGGACACTGTTGGTAATTACTCAAAATAATTGTGAGCATAAAAACTTACTTGGTAACGAGCGATGGAGAGCTGTTGATAGTATAAAACATTGTGAGTAACGGCTAATTCCTCTAAAGTATTGTAGTTTTTGAGAAAGAGGTAGTTTCTCACTCAAATATTAAAAGACATCAGGCCTGAAGCCTTTTATTAGCAGACAATTTTGCGCAAAGAGGGTGTTTTTTTCTTTTATTATTCTCTTGCAACTTCAAAGACCAATTGAGCCCAAATGTTCACAGATTTGTTATTTTATGCATATATGTTGGGATACACCAAAACCAAAGGTGTCCAGTGCCCTACACCAGTGCGGTTAAGGTTTGGCTAAAATTTTCTTTGTCTTATTTTATTTTTGCTTTAAGATGTAAACATGTGCCGATAGGTCAGTTTATGAACTCTTCTAACTTCTGTAGCCGAGGTTTTAAGTGCAAGAAATGCCTACATCCTTTGGAAGTGGTAAGATAGTTAAATAAGGGAATAAAAGGGTAGCGACGAGTTCTTACACGGCCGTTTAAAGCCGTTACCCGAGCCGAATATGGCGAGGGCCTTTAGCGCAAGGTTTTAAATGGACGTTTAAGAACGAGTCACTACTCTTTTATTCCCATTCATAAATGCCCTTTTGTTAAAATCGTTATAAAAAATACAATTACAGACACTTTGACAGTTGAAAATTTGAGGTTTGAAATTATATTTTTTTTCAAAAACTGTGTGAAGAGTCTGTTGCGCGTAGGTTGTGTGTACGGCGCTTAGAAATAGATTACGCGCGCGCGCTTAAAAGTAGATTACGCGCTGTTACTAATAGCTATGAATTGCGTTTCGCGTGATAATCTTGCGCGCCTGACACGCGGAAGCCAGCCGGTTATAAACACTGGTCATTATCAACCATTTAAACACCCCCACGTGACGCGCTCTCCACCAGTAGGAGTAGAGAAACTGTCTGGGGTATTTATGAATTTGATATAATTCATCCAACTTGTGAACTATTATGTTGAGTTCTTTGTGGGAACTCATCGATCCAAAGAATGTAGACTGCTTGTATTTTTTACCTGATGATCGCTTTGCCCTCGGTCTGCCCTCAGTCTGCCCATGCAATGGCAATACCCCAGGGACAGTAGAGGTAAGCGGTAAAACCCCAGGGTATTCTTGAAACGCGCTAATGGAATAGGGACCTAGGCGTGGGCAGTGTAGAAGGGCGCTGGGTTACTGGTAAGGTAAAAAAGTCCCAGGGCCTCCCCAGGGATGGATTTCACAAAGAGTTAAGACTAGTCTTATCTCGAGTTAGGACGACTCCTCCTAACTTAGGAAAAGCCTTAACTTTTTATAATCTCCTAGGACTAGTCCTAACCTTAAGGGCCAGTCACACTGCAGCGATAACGAAAACAATCACGACGCAAAGAGAACGCATTATATAATACGCGCACACTCAATCAACCAACCGAGGTCATGCATTGTTAATGTGATAGTTTATCGTTTCCAATATCGATGCAGTGTGACTGGCCCTTAGCTCTTTGTGAAATCGACCCCTGGGATAAGAGACACAGTGCGAAAAGGGCAGAATCAAAAGTCTTAGTTCCCGCCTTCGTGCATCACCAATCCACCTCCACAGTACTTAAGCAGCAAGCAGCATCAGAGTCCAGCTTTCTCCAGAAGACGATCAGAGCATACTGATCGAAACGTCGCGTTGAAACCATCGGTTCTTTTCAGAACCACCCCAACTCATTAGAGATAGTCATTACTTGGTGTTACCACAAACCTTTCTATTTCTTAGTCCCCAGTTGTCCTTGAAGCAGTAGATAAACATCAGGACAAGTATAATGTTTGAACTAGTATACTCGACAGCAATATAAAACAAAATGATATTACTAACTTTTTTCATTTTTTATTTCTAGACACACGACTGTAGACCCCGTGGACCTGATACGGTGTGTGGCTGCGTTGATGGATACTACATGACATCACCAGATACATGTTTGCCTCTCCCAAAATGTGACGCGGAATACGAACCAACTCCAGGACGTAAGAAACTAAACAATATTTTTCCTCTGGGGTTATAGATATGAGGTGTTGAAGAACAGTCGTTGTAATAGATTTGGAAATAATATAATATGTTTTTGTTGGGAACTGACACAATCTCTATAATGACTGGTTTGTGCTCGACCTCACTAATGGCTAAATTGATCGTTGAAAAGAAGAAAAAAATATGTGCTTATCTCCTCTCGGAGCCACCACTTCTCAAAAGCCCTTTTCACTTGACTCAATGGACCCTTCCCATGAAATATGGGGAGGACACAATGGGCCAAACCACCATCCAGTGGCCGTAGCAGGAAACAGCGCCACCAACCGACTGGCGGTGCTTCATGAAACTAGTCGAAACGTAAACAAAAATTACGTGAGTATTGGCTGTGTTTCATAAAAAAATTCATTTATTAATTTTTTTCTTCAGATGGAGCTGATGGCACTGAAATCCGATGTACACGTTGCCATGTGGGTTATTTTCAGCCAAATAACAACAGCACCCGAACATGCAAGAAAATAAGACTGCACCGTGCGACAGGGTACCCCTCGCTCGGATGCAGTGTGTCTTAATGACCGAACGCCGGAACCAATTCAACAACCTACAACTGGAACGCTGGAACCAATTCAACAACCTACGATTGGTGAGTCACAATCATAATGCAAATAGTGTGGCGTCTTATGGCCTATAGCGGTTAAGAGCACCAGATTTTCTGCTCTGGTGTGTGAGTTTGATCAGCAGAGTGTGGGTTCGACTCCTGGTCGTGACGCTTGTGTCTTTAAAGCAATCGCGCAACATCGGTAAACAGTATTGTCCAAAGGCCCACACTTCGTGTATCACAACTTATATATTAAATAACAAACCTGTGAAAATTTAGGCTCAATCGGTCATCGGAGTCGGGAGAAAATAACGGGAAAACCCACCCTTGTTTGTGCATGTTTCTTCGCCGTGTCATTACATGTGTTTAAAATAAATCTGTTACTTTAATTGATAATTGTTTTGATGTTTTCTCAAAAAGTAAAGCATTTCATGGAATAATAATTTAAGGGAAGTCTTTCACCGTTACCTTTTGTAAACCCTGTAAATAATTTGTATATCTGTGAACTTTTAATTTTTGTTCTGTTCAGAAAGTGTCCAACGGCTTTAAGCGAGACGCTTTTGATTGATTTGTATAAAGTTTGGGAGGTAGTGCTTTTTGCTCTACCAGCCACGCTTCTGATTGATGATACCCAAGCCTACATCCATATGAACTGTATAGACCGTATTGAATATGACGTCATCGTTCAAATATCTGCCCTACAACATGGCGTCTTTGCGCATGTGCGTGCAGGTGCCCAAGAAATCAAACCAAGAAAGCTGTGTGCTGCGTGCTTCATTGATGTACGCGTTTGGACGCGCATACGGTTTGACCTACAGGATGGCGACTTTCATAGCAAAAAGGGTCTATAGGGGGTATTTAACCCTGTTTCAGGCCCAGGCTGGGGGGTGAACATGTGCTTCTTTTGGCTTTTTGTAAAAACGAGCCTTATATACATTAAAATAATTTATATTTTGTAAGTTGCAGGTTATGTAACAACTGAAGAACCCATTGAGCCTGATAAACCCAGTGTAACTACTACCCAAGAACCAACACCAGGATATGATGAGATTACCCCAGTCGGGAACACAACACATCCTACTACCAAAGACACAGGTATGTGTTTGCATCCTGCACCAAAGATTATATAATTTTAAGTGATAAACGTATCAAATACAATTTTGTTATTGATGTGTCAACTTTACTTCTTCTTAAGTTGTTTATTTTTCTTTCTTTGTCAAGATGGACCGGACAGAGCACCTTGCCATCCACAATGGAACTTTTGGAATTTTTTTTCGTATAACCTTCATGGTTTTCTGTGGGGCATTCTTCTTTCCAATTGGAGGACTATTTGGAAATTCGTTCGATCACGCATCCAAAGAGGTAAGGGGGTATTTCCTGTGCAATTTGGCCTCTTTTAATTGGGGGAGGGGTCCACTTCTCTTTTCTGTTTTTTATGTTTTTATGTTATGTTATGTTTTAAGTTGGTACTCAAGGTTCATATATTTTTATACCTGATGAATAAAACAATTCATTTCATTTCAACTCAATTCAATTCAATTGCACTGATCAAACATTTTACCTACTTGTTATGATTTATATTTTATTACCACATGCAATTTCCTTTGAGAAACATATCAGAATATATTTTGTTTTTTTTCCAAATAGGTTCATACAGCTTGGCTGAAGACAGGCCAGAAGAGGAAAAGAGTAAGTCTATAGACTAATCCGACACGCACCGGGCGCACAAGTGTTGAGCACTGGCGCCATTGCTGGGGTGTACATGTGCCTAGTTTTGTGCACAAAGACATGAGGAAATCATGTTTCTTTTCACTCATTATGGAAATTAAATTTTTCACTCATTATGGAAATTAAATGTTTTCCTCAACGTTTCCTAAACAGGACATCATGATACACCAATGTAAATTACTGACCACAAATATTTGCAACAAAATAGAAGGCGAATCATCTTGAAAAAGGTGCTTGTCTTAGGCGAGTTAGGGGTCAAAGACGTGGAAACTGCATAATGGTCGCTAAAATGCATTACATCGGCAAGGTATTTTGTCAGAATTTCAGTATTTTACTTTCTGCTTAATTTTACAAGTTTATCAAGAATGTAGTACGTTGTGATATAAGCAGCCATATCAAGGAAATTTCATAGATTGTCGAGGAAGACATTCAGTTCCCATAAAAAGTGAAAAGGAAAACAATTTTCTTATGTCTTTGTGCACGAAACTAGGCACAAAGACACCCCAGCGGCGCCCAGCATTTGTGCGCGACGATCCGTCTATTATGTTTTGATGTTGTTTCTCGTTGGTTTTTGGATTTTTGTAAGCGAGTTGTTCCTTAGGAAATAATTCTTTTCCGATCATGCAACATTTTTAACCTTGATATACTTTCTTGATATTAATAATATTGATAACAACGTGGAAATAAATGTTATTATTCATCAGAATTTAAATTTTTTGGGGTTATTTTTATTGTATACAGATGCTGTAGATGAAATAGTCGGACAAAGAGTGTGAAGTTACGTAGACCTGCCTCATACTTCAAGTTTTCTTGTGTACATGTCCAAAAGTGTAGTTAGCCTCAAATTTCAATCAAATGATGGTTCGAAAATTTGGCAGCATTCGTCCCAAGTTTTGATGGAAATATGAGTGTAATTTAAAGCATTACAACAAAATTTAACCATGTTTTTTTTTAAAGCAAATTAAGTTGTTTTCTGTATAAGCCTGTATATAAGCTTTCAATCACAAGCTTTTCTTTTGTACATGTATACATGTTTCTGTTGGATACTTTTAAGTATACAAACTCGTAGTATAATGCAATAAATTAATAATAAAAGTTAAGTTTAACATTTTTTAGGACATGCTGTTTTGTAAAACTGCCTTATGTATTACATACACAAACTCAACTGTACATTTATACAACATTAAGAGTACCAGTATGTATTTTTTTATAAAAAAAACATTTGTGTTTAGGTTTTGATGTAATCCATTTGTATTCGTGTGATGCTCGTAAAAGAATGGCCATACACTTACGGTACAAAGAAGGGGTTTGCCTCTGTGCTTCTGTCATGATCTGGCTCTAATGTCGCCGCCTGGCATTGTGCAATAATAAGTCAAATAAATTATTATTATTCATGATGATGCCTTATAAATGCTCGAGATATATATTATTTGTATGCAATTAATTACAAGTACTAATATCTAGGTTTTCGATATACATTTAATTTTTTGGATCTATGCAACAATTACAACTGGCATAACCTGAAAGAAGACTGGCTCCTCTTAACGGCAATGGCCAGAAAGTCTTTGTCTGAAACTCCTGATTAAGACACTGTTTGGTCGGGGACTTCAAGATCTTATTGAAAACACTGTCTGTTTCGGAGAGCGTGGCTTTTTTAAAAGGAAGGAAAGCCTTATTGTCTTTTTTACTGACAGGCTGAATCTTAGCGTCAAAGAGGCTTAATCGCTTAGCAAGGTAATAAACTTTTAAAATCTCCTTTTCATTATATGTCTCCACCATCAACAAATATTTATCATTGAATCCTAGATCTGAGACTGATTTAAGCATTTTAATGCAAATTTGTAACACAAATCAGTAAAGAAATATCAACAATGATCTCTCTTGCCAAAGATAAGTTCTTGATCCCCGTCTTTTAAATTTTTGCAAAAATCTTAATTTTTTTTACCCTGTTCTAAAAGATAATTTGTGTAAGTCTGTTCTTGAAATATATTTTTTGCTGCCGCTGCTTTGCCTTTTTATGTGGAATCTTCTCTAAATAGTTTTAAAATATCCTTTTCTATAAGTTTAACTTTAAATGTTACTTTGTAGTACTTAAAATAATATAAACTTTAAATTAATTTGTATTTGGTGGTAAGTTTGAGTTAGATATTTTCAAAACCTTTAATAGTAATTATAATACTGAAATCAACAACAGTAGTTCAATCAAAACTGCACATCGTCAAGCCATGAAAATTGACAAGAACCTTATCAAACCTACATCAAGAAAGTCCAATTGATTATAATTTCAAAATAAAAATTATGATTGAAATACAGCCATACAAATTTAGAGACATAAAGTAAAGAAAAATTGTACTGAGCATTTTTAAATTTTTATATACTGAATACTTACACTAAATGAGTGTTAAAGACAGTGCACACTATTGGTAATTGTCAAAGACTCGTCTTCACACTTGGTGTATCTCAACATATGCATAAAATAACAAACCTGTGAAAATTCAGCTCAATCGGTCGTTGAAGTTGCGAGATAATAATGAAAGAAGAAAAACCCTTGTCACACGAAGTTGTGTGCTTTCTGATGCTTGATTTCGAGACCTCAAATTCTAAACTTGAGGTCTCGAAATCAAATTCGTGGAAAATTACTTCTTTCTTGAAAACTACATCACTTCAGAGGGAGCTGTTTCTCACAATGTTTTATACCATCAACCTCTCCCCATTACTCGTAATCAAGAAAGGTTTAATAATGATAATTATTTTGAGTAATTACCAATAGTGTCCACTGCCTTTAACACAGATATTGACCAAATAGGGGAGACCGGCAACATATAGGGCTAGATAGCTCAGTATAAGTGTAACACCGGCATGTTAATCTGGAGGCTGTTGGTTCAAATCCCGCTTTCATAAACTTCAGAACTTGTTTCAGAACTTCAGAACTTGTTTCTTTGTTCAACCCAAAAATTATATTAAAGGAACACGTTGCCTTGGATCGGACGAGTTGGTCTATAAAAAGCGTTTGTAACTGGTTTTGTATAAAATGCATATGGTTGGAAAGATGTTTTAAAAGTAGAATACAATGATCCACACAAGTTTGCCTCAAAATTGCGTGGTTTTCTTTTTTCTGTGCGAACTAACATGGTCGGCCATTTATTGGAGTCAAAAATTTGACTCCCATAATTGGCCAACCGTGTTAGTCGACGAGGTAAATGGAAAACCGTGCAATTTCAAGGCATGTTTGTGTGGATCATTGTATTCTACTTTTACAACATCTTTCTACACATATGCATTTTATACAAAACGGTTACAAACGCTTTTTAAAGACCAACTCGACCAATCCAAGGCAACGTGTTCCTTTAAATGCACTCGAATCAGTTTTCCCTTTGGTGTAACACTTGATGAGTGATGCATTGCATTACACTACTAACAGAGCCGATAGCACTGCCTCACACAACCATTCATATAGAACTATTTTTATACAGCTGTGTGATCAATTTATCAAATTTTTCTACTCTACTTAACTTAGTATGTACAATAAGCTACTTGCGTGTTAGATTTTTATATTAACCATTACAATGATGGCTTGATCACAAGTTACCACTTCAATTTGAATTCCTCAGACTCTGGAGACAGTTGCTATGTCACATGATCCGATCGGGGAAGCTTAGTTACGTACGAGATGACCCGGCCGCAATTTTTTTTCTTCCTAAAACGTCATTGCAATGATTTGGTGAAAGAGGAGGCCAATTTCATGATGACGTAATCTGACGGAAAGAGCCAATCACAGGGGCAGGGGAAAAAATATTGCAATGTCGTTTGGGGGGAAAAAATTCGCCACCCGGGCCCCATAGACAATTCTGCCAGGGTCTGCTCGGTTGCTATACACAAGCTTTCCCCGAATCATGTGATATACCAACTGTCCCTTTAGTCTGAGGAATTCAAATGTAAGCGGTAACTTGTGACTAAGCAAGTCATTGTACCAGACATCATTCAAATCTAACTCGCAAATGGCTTATTAGTTATGTTGTGTATGCAACCAGTTCAGCCCATGTTCTGTATCTCTTTGATGTCACAGGGAACGTGGTCTCAACCACTATTACAACTGCTTGTGAGATTAATAAAATGCAGAATAACCTCAACTTGTGTTGGTTTTTATTATTTACAACTTTGCTCTATGATTAAACGTTCATCAATCATGACACTTTGATAGGAAACAAACAAAGTTATTGAATAAATGATGGCGTCATCATCGAAACAGCGGCGGGGAATTCCCCCATTTAAAGTGTCGCAATCGAATCTGTACCTTTTGCTTGGTAGGTACTGCGCATAATCGATACTATGGTAGTGGTACCCGGCCCATCTACTGTTTAAACGCGCTCCTATGTACTATGTGTGCGCTGGCAACCATGCAAAGAACTACATGTAGAATTCCACCTCCATGGTTGTACAAAAACCACGATCAAGAGACGACGACGAAGCTAAATTTTGTTCTCTCAAATTTCCATTAAAATAAAAGATATGGCATTCCATTTTGACAACTCATCGAGCGTATTTATAGTAAACACAGTATTTGTAGCGTATTTGGTAAGTGAATAAATTATTAATTCATCAGGAATTTGTTATTTTAATCAGGAATGTGTGATGTTTAAATATTTTTTTGGTGTTGGCCATCATGTTGGCTCCCACAGGCCACACTCTATGGATGCCCGCATAACCTAAGCAGCCACCAAAAAAAACAAAATGGGCGAAGCAGAGGCTGATTGTTGATTGTAATGGTAAACTTTATATATCTTTATTTCCTTCGTTCTAATTCTTTCTTTGGCCAAACGGTCGCGTTTAAAAGGGAAGCTTCTTCACTCATGATATACTTGTCTCGTAGTCGCATCTCTAGCCTAGTTTAAGATTCATAAAAAATACCAAAATGGTGGCAGGGTAGGGAAACTTTCCCCACAAGTGGTCATTTTATGATTATTTACAAAATGCTTACTTTTACTACAGTCTTAAAGCCGATTGATGCTAGGGCTAGGCCTAGCAATTCCTAGACCTATATGAAGTATGAGGTTTCGTTCCGCTATCTTCTCCCGTAACAACAGAGAGATGATAGATAGCGGAACGAAACAAAGTTCTAGAAGTAGCCTAGACCTAGACCAAGTTACTGGGGCGCTGTACTCCTTTTTTTCAAATTTTGACATTATCGGTCTCGCAAAACCATGGAGAATAAATAATCTCAACAAATTCTACAATACCGGGGTAACTACTACTTCACTTGTTTCGTAGGACATGTAGGATTTGCGATAGTTGTAAACAGTAACACTTAATCCATGGAGGTAGCTAGACGATCCTGTCGGGAGAATGGAGGGTTATGATTATCGCAACTTCATCTACACCACTAACTGTGTGATCGTGACCATCCCATCCTCTGTGCCTTGCAAGAGGATGAAGGGTTGCGACTATCACAACTATATGTACTACACCAATTGTGGTTGCGTTAACGTAACCCTCCTCTACCGTCGGGAGAGGAGGGTTACATTATTGCAACTAGAGAATTTCTGAATAGCAAATTCTTTGGGCTTGTGTGCGTAACTTTGAAAGGGTTCCCGCCACTCAATGGAATATAAACTAACTCTTGTAATATAAATTTTAGAATATAAATTTTCTTTTGCTCTAAATAAGTTCCACTCCAAATAATATAGATGGTTGCAGGCAGCATGCTACTTTTCGTGTGCTTTCAACCAGCATCTGGTTGCGAGGATGATAAATCAAGGGAACCAAGGTCAAACACGCCCAAGTATATTGAAGGACCAAATGTAAGTATTTAAAATCAAATCCATCGACTTTGAACCAAAAAAAGGTTCAGTGTTGTAGCCCTGGTGGGCGGTGCTGGGCTGGCCTGCCCAGGACATCAAAATCTAATTCTGACGTCTCAAAATCAAACTTAAATATTTTAGTGGAAAATTAATACTTTCTCGAAAACTACATTACTTCAGGGGGAGCCGTTTCTCACAATGTATTATACTATCAGTAGTTCTCCATTGCTTGTTACCAAGTAAGTTTTTTATGCTTAAAACAATTATTTTGAGTTATTACCAATAGTGTCCAGTGCCTTTTAAAGCCATTGGACCCTTTCGGTAAACAGTGTTGTCCAAGGCCCACACTTTGTGTACCACAACTTCTATATCAAATAACAAACCTGTGAAAATTTAGGCTCAATCGGTCATCGGAGTCGGGAGAAAACAACGGAAAAACCCACCCTTGTTTCCGTGCGTTTCGCCGTGTCATGACATGTGTTTAAAATAAATCCGTAATTCTCGTTAACGAGAATTTATATTGTTTTGCTGTTTTCTCAAAAAGTAAAGCATTTCATGGAATAATATTTCAAGAGAAGTCTTTCACCATTGCCTTCTGTAAACCCTGTAAGTTATTTGTAAATCTGTGAACTTTTATTTTTTTTTCTGAACCGAAAGGGTCCAATGGCTTTAAAGACGACACAAAATCTAAACACAAGTTTGCTTTTTATATACATTTAACCTAAAAGAGTTTAATATTGATTTCAATTTAGCCAAAGTGTCAATGGCAACAATCAACGTTTTGGTAGGTATACATTAATTCAGTTCTTTGTTGCACTTTTATAACTGCATCTGCTGTGGCATGTTGGTTCTTTGATTCATTAGTCTGATTTTATTACTACTTGTTTTAATTGCCCTGGTTTTACCTTCCCTTTCTCTATGAATAAACAAACTGAATTTTTGTTAAATCAATATTGTTTTTGGTTTTTTTCGTAACCCTAACACTTTGTGTAGCTCGTTATTTCTGTGGCATCAATCCAACCCCTCCATCTTTTGGTTTAAAATCCTTGATGCTATGTGGATGCTATGCCTGTGCATTGTGCTAAGCATGAGGTGTGTGGTAACATCATGTAATAAATATCTCTCTGTAAGCTGTGAAAAAACCAGGGCCCAATTTCATAAAGCCTGTAAGCACAAAAATGTACTTCAAGCATGAAATTTCTTCCTTGATAAAAACAAGATGACCAACCAAATTTTAATTTGTTGCATACATATTGCTTGTTACTGGCATTCAGCTGTTTGCTTATCCTGAAAAAGAAACATCGAAATTTGGTTGTAATCCTGTTTTTATAAAAAGGAAGAAGTTTCATGTTAAGCAAATTTGTGTGCGATTGCGGGGTTTGCCCCCACAATGTCAAAACACCGCACACATTTCCTACCTAAAAATCACCCCACAATCTAAGGGCAAGTTCGAACAGCGACCATTTATCAACCACTTGTCAATGTTCCATGGTAACTCAGCATTCATTACATCACGGGTTCATGGCAAAATCAACCAACGGTCGACTTACGTCCCTCGCTTGAACTTGACCTTAAACACTAAATTGTATTCCCAGTAAACCGGGTATCACTAAACATCTGACATAAACTCATTGTAGGTTTTAGAGGATGTACTTGTTTGGTAGTTAACATTGGATAACAAGTGCTTTTGAACTTTTGTTACAACTAATCATTAAAAGTATCATCACAAGTAGCACTTGAATTTTTTGTATATTGTCCACATTTCACATAAAGAGTAGACTTGTGGACAAGTTGTTTGGTCTGCCGAGGTGAGGAAGTTGAGTTGTGGTGGTGCTCTCGCGAGATCACTGCTCTCGCACGAACTGCTGGTTGCCCATTAAATGGGACCGTAGTTGTGAGAGCAGTAAATTGGACCGTAGTCGTGACAGCAGTAGTCTCGCGGGGCCAGCAGTCTCATGAGACGACCGCGGGAATCGCAGGGAGATTGTCATAAAGTCGAAGCGCTATCACCGTGGCAGACATTTAACGACTTGGCCACAAGTCTACATAAACAGGCAATGACTAGTAGGGGTACCAGGGCAATGAGTATAGTAGGGGCACCAAGGCAATGACTAGTAGGGGTACTAGGGCAATGACTATAGTAGGGGCACCAAGGCAATGACTAGTAGGGGTACCAAGGCTATGAGTATAGTAGGGGCACCAAGGCAATGACTAGTAGGGGCACTAAGGCAATGACTAGTAGGGGTACCAAGGCAATGACTAGTAGGGGCACTAAGACAATGACTAGTAGGGGTACCAGGGCAATGAGTATAGTAGGGGCACCAAGGCAATGACTAGTAGGGGTACCAAGGCCATGAGTATAGTAGGGGCACCAAGGCAATGACTAGTAGGGGTACCAAGGCAATGACTAGTAGGGGCACCAAGGCAATGACTAGTAGGGGTACCAGGGCAATGAGTATAGTAGGGGCACCAAGGCAATGACTAGTAGGGGTACCAGGGCAATGAGTATAGTAGGGGCACCAAGGCAATGACTAGTAGGGGCACTAAGACAATGACTAGGTACAAAGGCATTGACTATAGATGGGGCACCAAGGCAATGACTAGAAGGGGTACTAAGGCAATGACTAGGGGCCATGTAGGCAATGACTAGGGCAAGTAATGAACAGGGGCACCAAGGCAATGAATAGGGGTATGGAAGAAATAGCAGGGTCACCAAACCAATGACATGGAGTCAGTACTGTACATGTAGGCAAGAGCACCAAAGCAACAACAAGGGGCATAGGGGCAATTTACCCAGCAGAACCAAGGCAATGACAAGGGACACCAAGGCAATGACTAGGGACACTAAGGCAATGACAAGGGACACTAAGGCAATGACAAGGGACACCAAGGCAATGACAAGGGACACCAAGGCAATGACTAGGGACACTAAGGCAATGACAAGGGACACTAAGGCAATGACAAGGGACACCAAGGCAATGACAAGGGACACCAAGGCAATGACTAGGGACACCAAGGCAATGACTAGGGACACAAAGGCAATGAATAGGGACACAAAGGCAATGAATAGGGACATGGAAGCAATAGCAGGGTCACCAAACCAATGACATGGAGTCAGTACTGTACATGTAGGCAAGAGCACCAAAGCAACAACAAGGGGCATAGGGGCAATTTACCCAGCAGAACCAAGGCAATGACTAGGGACACCAAGGCAATGACTAGGGACACAAAGGCATTGACTAGGGACACAAAGGCATTTGTTGTCAGCCTCTAGTGTCACGTTTCTGAAGTAAGCCTGCATGTCGGCTACGTAGCTGTCTTAATACAAAATCAGCATTTGCAAAGCAAATTCTTATTTTTATCATTAGTCTAATTTGAATGAAATAGTAGACATGCCTCGAAATAACCATGGCATCAAAAGCAATTACCGTGGTGCCCTCTGCAAGCTTGCAATACAAAATTGCATTTTCAACATAGAATTTCCCCTTATACAGAGGAAAATTGATGAGCCCTTCAAGAGTGGAGTAAATGTGTTTCCTTTTGGCGTGTGCTTGATGTGAATTACATCTTGATGTATAAAAAACAAACAAATAGATGTAGTATAATAACAACAGATGAAAGATTTTTTCATTTCACCGAAGCTGTATCCCAAATGGTTACATTTTAATGTGACAACACATTTTGTGTTTGCTTTTTTTTGTGGGCAAGGGAAGGTCTTGAGGCACTCTTTTTTATGAACAATAAAAATTTTAAAAAAAATTGGTTTTTAAGTTGTTGTGCTACCATCTAAAGTTTGCATTTTGTTGTTGTGTTGTTTCACTGGAACTATGACTAAATTTTAATTTGTTTTCACTGTAAGCACAGTGCATTTTACATTCAAGTCTTATCTAATGTACTGAATATTATTGATTTTCATTTGCATTTTTTTATAGGGAGATCCTTGTGTGCAAAAGGTAGCAGGGGGAGGAGACAAAACTTATCTATATTACTCCAATGGTACTAATTTGAGATGTGACCTCTGTGATATAGGACATGTCTTAGTGTCTCACTGTACGTCAACGACATACACAGAGTAAGTGAAGTTAATAACATTCTAAGTAGTTCTTATTCAAGAAGAAGCTATAAATAAATAGTAAACTTGCGGGTACAACCATGTGTAAATCTTATTTGTGTGAGTGTTGGCTTTGAGAAGAGCCGGTTTGGTCTCAAAACCAACACTCACACACAAAAGAGATTTACACATGGTTGTACCCGCAAGTTTACATTTTTTATAGTTTCTTCTTATTTCTCCACACCATGCAAAGCTTCAAACAATACTTAGTTCTTATATAACACATTTTACTGTCATAATGCGCTTTACATTTTAGTGCCATGGTCGTTGGGCCAATAACATTCCTGTAATCTTTATTAGCTCCCTGGGGAAAAGACGATAAGGGAATGAACCGCCTAGTTATGGAGTATACAGCCCTGGGTTGCCATGGTGCTCTAAAGACTTTTTCAAAAACAAAATAAACCTCTGCTCTCGCAGTTACCCATTTATACTCTTGGGTAAAGAGAAGCAATTATAGTGAGGTGTCTTGCTCAAGGCATAAGTGTCACGACAGGGAATTGACCCCAAACCACCAGAACTTGACTTCGATGCTCTAAACCGCTCAGCTATATCTGATAATCTACTTTCTATTTAGGATGAAAAAAATAATATTTCCTGCAGAGTTTTTGTACAGTTTGATACTCGACCAAAAATATCTTGACTGCAAGACACTGGCCCTACCAGTCCGTCCCTGTTTTTTGTGGTTATGTTCGATCAAAAACTCTAGAGAACAAACTTAACTTTTCTCTTGTTTTCTTTGTTGCTACAGCGCCATGATCTAGATGGAATGGTGCTTTATAAATCCTGTTATTATTTATTATAACATGAAGTGTGGACTACAGTCCAATGTCGCAACCTACCAATACTCAGCGTGTTCCTGATTGGCAAAAAACTCATCTTGTTATATAAATATGGAAATAAAAGGATAGCGACTGTTTTGATTTGAGATTACACGGATGGCAAGGATTATTCTTTGATTATATTTATTCATGAACTGCTACATGTCTGTAACTAGGTAGCCATGTTTTAACTGTCCAAAGTCTGCCAAGAGAGGGCGCTATTACAATAACATGTAAAATCACCACATCTTCCTTTCTTTAAATAAAGAAGTTCCTAATATGAAGTTATTGTCCTGACAGTGTATATAGTTCAAAGTTCACATTCCAGTTGATACGCGTATCGCGATGCGGTAGTGTTATGAAGACGATGCGGAAAAGTTCAGTGTTCATTCTCGAAGACTGGTGTTTATAAAAACAACTAAATTTCCTCAAGAAAACTTTAAATTTAAGAACTTGAAGATAATGCTGTAAACTCATTAACGCTGTAAACTCATGAACGCTGTAAACTAATTAACGCTAAGTTTAACTGTGACTGTAAGTAAGGTTTGGCAAGTCTCGCGATTTATAGATCAAGTCTTATCGGTGGCTTAACAACTCGTCCGCTCCTGGTCATAGTAGCTGTTGGTTGAGTGATGTCGTTGTTGTTCGGCTCAACTGCTGTTGCGGTCGTGGTTGTTTCGAAATCCTGTTCTTTGGATGATGGCTCGATGAAGTCACACTGCTGTGGCGGTTGTGAAGCAACTCTCAAGTGCCGCCTATTACGACGTCTCGTGCCATTGCCTGTATCTACTTGATATGAACGGTTTGGCAATGCGGCTGTAACTACTCCGCCCTGAGACCACATATTCTTAGTCGTATCCAGCAGCCTCACGGTATCTCCTACTTGAAGTAGAGGAAGGTCACGGGATCCACCCTTTTGTTTTTCCTTTTGTGCGTCCTTTCTTTGCTTGAATGCTTTACTGTCCAGATGTTTAAAACCAAGCAAGCTGTCCACCATGGGAAGATTGGAACGAATTCTTCTGTTGTACAGCAGCTCTGCTGGGGATTTCCCGCACTCAAGTGGTGTACTGCGATAAATCTGCAAAGCTCTATAGATGTCTTGGCCACTGTTAACTGTTTTGCGGATCATGTTCTTGACAATTTTCACAGCATTTTCCACCAATCCATTTGACTGAGGATAGTGGGGACTCGATGTGGTGTGTGTGAAGTCCCAATCTGCTGAAAAGCGTTTGAATTCAGCACTGGAAAACTGGGGTCCATTGTCGGTGAACATTTCATGTGGAGTTCCCTGTCGCGAAAACACAGACTTCAAGTTGTTAATCACTGTGCCGCTGGTTGTGCTTGTCAATGTGCAAATTTCTACAAATTGTGAGAAGTAGTCTACAATGACTATATAGTTCTTACTGTTGAGTGTGAACAAATCTGCTCCTACCTTTTGCCATGGGCGGTCGGGAGTAGGGTGCGGCTGGAGTGTTTCTGCCGTCTGCTTTGGCTGGTATGTTTGACATGAGTTGCAATTTTTTACCATGTCAGCTACATCTTGGTTGATGCGAGGCCAATACATCACTTCTCTGGCTCTACGTTTACATTTCTCAATGCCGAGGTGACCTTCATGGATTTTCTCAAGCATGTTTCGGCGCATTGATGTTGGGATGATTATTTTAGTTCCCTTGAACAACATGTCGTCTGCTTGTGAAAGTTCATCACGTGCGTTCCAGTAATCGCTGATTGCAACTGGACATTTGCTCTTCACCTCGGGCCAACCTTCATTGATGATTGTGCTCAGTGTCTTGAGGGTTTCATCGCGTTTTGTCTCCAGGGCGATTTCTTTCTTCCTGTTAGAGGACACTGGCATGTTGGTCAATATAGTATTGACATAGGCTTGAATGTCATCCTCTTTGGAGCTGTCTTTATCTGCATGAGGATCGACTGCCCTTGAAAGTGTGTCAGCGGTATACATGTATTTACCCGGTGTGTAAGACACTTTCAAGTCATAGCGTTGTACTCTGATGAGCATGCGTTGTACTCTTAATGGACAATCACACAGTGGTTTAGTGAACAACGGAATGAGTGGTTTATGGTCAGTTTCCACTTCTATTTGTTGTCCGTAGATGTACTGGTGAAAGCGTTCACATGCATAGGTTATGGCCAACAGTTCCTTTTCAATTTGGGCGTATCTTGTCTCGGCCGCTGTCATGGCTCTGGATGCATACGCCACTGGTGCCCATTCATTATCATACTGTTGTAGTAGAACTGCACCGAGCCCATTCTTTGATGCATCAGCTGATAGCTTGATGGGCTTTTTGGGGTTATAGAACCTGAGCACTGGCGCTGTTGTCAGTATAACTTTCAGTTCTTGCCACGCCTTTTCCTGTGCTTCAAGCCACATCCATTGATTCTTCTGGTCAAGCAAGCTGCGTAGTGGTGCTGACTTGGTAGATAGATCTGGAATGAATTTGCCCATGTAGTTGATCATCCCCATGAATCTTTGTACATCATTCTTATTTTGGGGTTTCTGCATGTTGAGGATAGCAGAGACCTTTTTGGGATCAGGCAAGACTCCTTGGTCGCTGATGACATCTCCAATGAAGGTCAATTTTCTCACCCCAAACTCGCACTTTTCTCGGTTCAGTTTGAGATTATTACGCTCTGCTATCTCTAGTACTTGTCGGAGATTCTGGTCATGCTCTTCGCGAGTTGAACCCCAAACGATGATATCATCCATCATTGTGTTGACCCCTGGCACTTCAGAAAAGAGATCATGGATGATTTTGTGGTATACCTCTGGTGCACTGCTGATGCCAAAAGGGAAGACGAAGGAAAAGATACCTTCCAAACGGTGTGATGAACGTGCAAAGTTCTGAGCTGGCATCATCTAATTTGATTTGCCAAAATCCGCTTGAGGCATCAAGTTTACTGAAGAATTTTGCTCCTGCAAAGTGTGCTGTAATTTCAGCACGAGATGGCAATTTGTAGTGCTGTCTCTTGATTGCCCGGTTTAGATCTCGTGGGTCCAGACACACTCGGAGCTTGCCGTTTTTCTTGTCAACGACGCAGAGTGACGACACCCAATCTGTTGGTTGGTCTATCTTTGTGATCACCTGCATTTGCTCCATTTTGTCCAGCTCTTCTTTGAGCTTTCCCTGTAGAGGAAAAGGCACTTTCCTACATGCATGCTGGACAGGTATGGCATCTTCACTTGTTGTGATGTGGTGTGTTCCAGGTAGGCATCCTAACCCGGTGAACACATCTGCAAAATCTTCTACTTCGAGGGGTGTTTTAGTGATGTTTAGTACTCTTTTTATGAGGTTCATCTTCTCACAAGCTTGCAACCCTAACAATGGCTGATGATTACCTGGTGTGACTAGAAATGCAATGAAGTAGTTCTTACTTTTGTGTTGCACTTTCACCATACATTTGCCGGTGATGGGTATGTCTACTCCCGAATATCCTGTAGCCTTTACTTTTGCTGCGTGAAGCTTTGGCTGTGGTTTCATTTGTTGAAACAGCTTTTCAGGAAGGAGATTTGCTTGAGCCCCTGTATCTAGCTTGTAGTTTACTCTTATACCATGTGTATGGAGTTGAAGTTTCCATTCATCGTTGCCTGAATCACCGTCTATCACATCCACAAAGAATTCTTCCATATCTTCTGGAGTTTCAGTGACGTTGTGTACATTTTTCTGTCTGTACGGAGAGCTTTGTGCACCCTTGCAGGCTTTTGCAAAGTGATTTATTTTTCCACATTTTGTGCACGTTTTTCCATGAGCAGGGCATGCACCATACTCGTGTGTTTGGGCACATCGATAACATGTCTTGTTACCCTTATTCGAAGCATGTGGAGACTTTTTGGAGAAATTTCCTTTGCCATTCCATCTTCGCTCTTTTGCTCGTACTGCATCTACTACTGGCTTGCCGGATGGCGCTAGCTCTTTTGCTTATAGCTTTGTGGTTTCTGCTGCTCTGCATAGCTGCATGACTTTTTCCAGAGTGAGGTTATCTCCCCTTAAGAGTCTCTCTCTTAAGCTATCCTCTGGAATTCCACAAATGATGCGATCTCTGATTAGCGAATCTTTAAGCTCGCCGAATTCACAAGATTTACTGCGGGTACGGAGTTCCGTAGCATACTGATCAATGGTTTCTCCTGGTTGCTGATCTCTGGTAAAGAATCTGTGGCATTCAAATGTGATATTGCGCTTCGGCATGCAGTATTCCTCAAACTTCTTTAGCACAACATCTTGTTTCATACTATCATCTTTCGATTCAAAAATAAATGTGTTGTAGATGTCGAGGGCTGCCTCCCCTATGATATGAAGGAGAGTTGATGTCTGAGTCTTATCATCTTTCTCAGTTAATTCTGAAGCTATATTATACAATGTATATCGCTGCTTGAACCGTTTCCAATTCTCGGCAAGGTTGCCAGTCAGATCCAATGCCGGAGGTTGTGATAGATGGGGTAGATGTGCCATTTTAGTGTTCAAGATTGTCCTTTTATTGATGAGTATTATAGATCTCTGTCAGGTACATACCCCTATTATAAAGCCTGTAATAGCTAGACAACAGGAGGAGCAAAGCCCGTCCCCCAACGTATGAGATCAGTTCGACAATAAACGTTACAACGTTTTTTTTCTATGTCTTTTTATATCGGCAATTCTTGAGTTTTATGGCTGATTTATGGCTCACCTTCTATCAATCTTCAGCTATACTGTCTTGACAGGAGAAATCTTCACTTCTGACACCATGTTTTGCTTTGAGATTACACGGATGGCAAGGATTATTCTTTGATTATATTTATTCATGAACTGCTACATGTCTGTAACTAGGTAGCCATGTTTTAACTGTCCAAAGTCTGCCAAGAGAGGGCGCTATTACAATAACATGTAAAATCACCACAGCGACGAGTTCTCAAACTGCTGTATAAAACTGGCAGGGTCGTTGCCGTGCGATAAAGGCCCGAGCCTTCGGCGATTGGGCCTTTATCGCACGGCCACGACCCTTCAAGGTTTTAAACGGCGGTTAAAGAACGAGTCACTACTCTTTTATTCTCCTCAATAAATACCTTTTTGGTTGAAACGCTGTCAAACTTTTCTGTTTTCCGACGTCATCGACCTCTGTCTGGTCTTGCATTTTTATGACTGAGACAGTTTTTGAATATGCATTAGTGCGCGTAGTATGCATCTAAACGTATCCGAAAACAACCGGTTATAAACAGCTCCAGATGGTCATTTTCAACCGTTTAAACACCCCCACGTGACGCGCTGTCTGAGGTATTTATGCATACGTGTTTAACTGATAGATGTCGTCAGCTGATGCCTGATGAGGGGCAAACAATGCCACAACCAAACTTCTGTACATCTGGATTCCCATGCAAGACCTGCCCTGGCCCCTCACAGACTGTGGTAAGTTGTTTCATACCTGTAACTGATGTTTCCTTGTTGAAATTAAATATTTCTTGTAATAAACCATTGGCGAGTTAGATTTGAATAATGTCTGGTACAATGACTTGCTTAGTCACAATGTACTGCTTACATTTGAATTCCTCAGACTATAGAGACAGTTGCTAGGTCAAATGGTTCAGGGCAAGCCTTTGCATAGCAACCTCCAGATGAGCAAACCTGCATACCGTTGTGCCATACATATTCATTCAGAATTGTGTATGGGTGTTCACTGTCTCTTACTTAACTCTGCAAAAGCTTGCCCCTATTCATGTGACATAGCAACTGTCTCCATAGTCTGAGGAATTCAAATTTAAGCGGTAACGTGTGATCAAGCACGTAATTGTAGCAGACAATATTTAAATCGGCTTATTCCTGCGGGTGCGATCATGTGAAAGTCTCATTTTTTGTGAAAGTGTTGGCTCTGACAAGAACTAGTGAGCTTTGTCTGCAGGGAATTTAAGACTTTTTGGATTGATGTTTCCCTGCTGAAGTCTGATAACGGAACTATCTGAGCAGCTTCAGAAAAAAAAATGTTTGTCAGGATTTGAACCCAGGATCATCCAACTACATGTCTTATTTCTTAAAAATGTGTCATTTTCTCTCATCCCCAAATTGCCAACCATGCCAACTGCACAAACTTGACAATTCTTCATTAGCTGTTTTTTTTTTTTTTTTCCAGAAAAATCTTTGTACTGGAAGTAGAGATACGGAATGCAAATGTGCTAAAGATTATTACCTGGTTAACCATGAAGCAGATGTATGTCATCCGCTACCTCGATGTAACAAGGGATTCGAACCCCGACCTGGAGGTATGACTAAAGTTGTAAGATTTATTTTCCGAAGACAGTGGTACCTGTGACTCCTCTTTAACTGTTTCCACTGTCTCACATTGGACCTATTTGCCAATCTGTAAAAATAGCGAAACACTTTCCAGGATTAAAAAAAAAAAAACACTTAGCCTAATCACAAAAACACAAAGCACAGTGCAGTGTTGTGCAAAGCAAAATGTACAACAAATTGTAGGGATTGAAAATAATTGTTTTTGTTTTTGTTAGGGGTTTAAGATAAGAAACATTCCACCAACAAAAGGGATGTCAGTCTGAAATTATCAAGAACCAGGCGTTGGCATATTTAATAGCAAAGTGTACCTTTGGTTTTGGGAACAATTCCATTGTTTTTTAATCCTACAATAAAACTATTATGTGAAAATTTAATTTCAAAAGGTCCACAATACCTTGCAGGAAATACTGATTGTTGAAGTGCCTTGAACCTCACTTAGTGACGGATATGAGCACTATATAAGAAGCCAATATTATTATTAACGTTATTATTATTATTAGTAAAACATGATCTTAGGTATTATATAAAAAAGTGATGAGCCCAAACTTTTTGCAGCTGGTACTGAGGATGGCGCTGAGAAGATCTGCCAAAACTGTGGAGATGGCTTCTACCAGCCAAAAGACAACAGCACAGACCTCTGCAGGAAGTTCACAAACTGCATCACAACTCCTGGTACGGACGTGAGTGACAACATTTGTAAGGGGGACCCACAGTCATCAGGTTTACCAGCAACATCACCTAACGAAAATGCTGCATCAGTTCTACTTACTAAGGCTTCCATTGGTATGTTTTAAAGTGAATTGTTCATGTAATTTTTGTTGATAAGCAGATTTCAGGAGGAGAATCCATCATGTGACATCTAATCCACACAGGGAACGTGACTTTTCAACATGTGAAAGATTGTTTTGCAAGTGTTCTTTTTTAGGCCTGATATTTCACAATCAAATCATAGTTATAACCGATTGTCCTGAAACCTTAAAAAGGTCCTCGGATACGTATGATATTGTTCCAGCATAAAGTTTTCCTGGTTAACTTAAGTTGACCATGGTTGGTAAAACACTCAGCGATTGTAATTGTTTATTTCAGGGCCTAATAGTCCAACGCCAGAAGGGACCAAAGGTTCCCCTGATCAAACAGGTAAGTCTAGTTTTACTAGTTAAGTTGTTATTTCAGTTTTTATTTTTCTCAAAACAGATTTCTCCTCCCATGAATACCTCAGACCATAAACACAACCAATAAATGAACCTTTGTTTGTGCTTTTTTATCACACCATTATGTGCATGTCTGTGCATTTATTCAATGGGAGAGTTTAGGGGACTCTAGGTGGCAGCAAACTCACCAGGTAAATCCATTATTCTTGGAAATGTGAACATGCTAAGGCAGTGTACGAAACAGCGACTTTGTGGCTACAGCTACTGCTAAATCACACGCGTATGCCTTTTCTTCAATATTGGCAGACATACTGATCTAGACTTGAAGCTGTAACCGAATTGGCCATTTCTGACACAGCCTAAGAATTACGTAAACAATTGAAATTTAACCAGTCAGTCTGCTGCCACCTAGTGTTCAAAAGTCTCACCTTGAAAGATTAATCAAAGTATGAATTGTTTTTACAACCACTACAAAAGTTCTTTAAAGAAACATTGCTTCCTTGAATCAGTAAAGGCAGTGGACACTATTGGTAATTACTCAAAATAATTATCATTATAAAACCTTTTTTGATTACAAGTAATTGGGAGAGGTTGATAGTATACAAATATTGACTGCTTCGAGTGCTATGGTTAAAACTATGACTCCCGAGGTGATCCTCTGAGCGCTCTATTTTCCCGAGGCGAAGCCGAGGCAAAATAGAACGCTCCGGGGATCACCGAGGGAGTCATAGTATTAACCATTGCACGAGTAAAAGCAGTCAATACTTGTTTTATGACACCCCAAACATTTCTTAATACTCCTACTAAGTTTACTAATAATATTTATATTTATAGTTACTCTTATTCTCCACGCCATGCAAAGCTTCAAACACCATTTAAGTTGACCATGGTTGGTAAAACACTCAGCGATTGTAATTTTCTATTTCAGGGCCTACCAGTCCAACGCTAGAAGGGACCACAGATTCCCCTAATCAAACGGGTAAGTCTAGTTTTACTAGTTAAGTTGTTATTTCAGTAACATTTATTCTTCTCGTAACAGATTTCTCCTTTCGAAAGTACCTCAGACCATTAACTCAACCAATAAATGAACCTGTGTTTGTGCTTTTTTCATCACAACATTATGCGCATGTCCGCGCATTTATTTAACTGGCATGGTAGAGTTTGGGGAACTCTAGGTGGCAGCATACTCACCAGGTAAATCCATTATTCTTGGAAATGTGAGCATGCTAAGGCCATGTCCGAAACGGCGACTTCGTGGCTACGCGTGTTTAAAAAAAAAATACAGGTTTTTGCTACAAAATACAGGTTTGGGGTTTCAGAATACAGTTTTGTGATCCCAGAGGTTGGCATGTCTGGGTAGAGTTTGGGGGACTCTAGGTGGCAGCAAATTCACCAGGTAAATCCATTATTCTTGGAAATGTGAGCATGCTAAGGCCGTGTCCGAAACAGCGACTTTGTGGCTACAGCTACTGCTAAATCACACGCGTATGCCTTTTCTTCAATATTGGCAGATATACTGATCTAGACATGAAGCTGTAATCAAATGGGCCATTTCTGACACAGCCTAAGAATTACGTAAACGATTGAAAATTAACCAGTCAGTCTGCTGCCACCTAGTGTTCAAAAGTCTCACCTTGAAAGATTAATCAAAGTATGAATTGTTTTTACAACCACTACAAAAGTTCATTAAAGGAACATTGCTTCCTTGAATCAGTAAAGGCAGTGGACACTATTGGTAATTACTCAAAATAATTATCCTTATAAAACCTTTCTTGGTACGAGTAATGGGGAGAGGTTGGTAGTATACAAATATTGACTGCTTCGAGTGCTATGGTTAAAACTATGACTCCCGAGGTGATCCTTGGAGCGCTCTATTTTCCCGAGGCGAAGCCGAGGCAAAATAGAACGCTCCGGGGATCACCGAGGGAGTCAAAGTATTAACCATTGCACGAGTAAAAGCAGTCAATATTTGTTTTATAACACCCCAAACATTTCTAAATACTACTATTAAGTTTACTATTCATATTTATATTTATAGTTACTCTTATTCTCCACACCATGCAAAGCTTCAAACACCATTTAAGTTGACCATGGTTGGTAAAACACTCAGCGATTGTAATTTTCTATTTCAGGGCCTACCAGTCCAACGCTAGAAGGGACCACAGATTCCCCTAATCAAACAGGTAAGTCTAGTTTTAATAGTTAAGTTGTTATTTCAGTAACATTTATTCTTCTCGTAACAGATTTCTCCTTTCGAAAGTACCTCAGACCATTAACTCAACCAATAAATGAACCTGTGTTTGTGCTTTTTTATCACAACATTATGCGCATGTCCGCGCATTTATTTAACTGGCACGGTAGAGTTTGGGGGACTCTAGGTGGCAGCAAACTCACCAAGTAAATCCATTATTCTTGGAAATGTGAGCATGCTAAGGCCATGTCCGAAACGGCGACTTCGTGGCTACAGCTACAGCTAAATCACACGCGTATGCCTTTTCTTCAATATTGGCAGACATACTGATCTAGACATGAAGCTGTAACCGAATGGGCCATTTCTGACACAGCCTAAGAATTACGTAAACAATTGAAATTTAACCAGTCAGTCTGCTGCCTCCTAGTGTTCGAAAGTCAAAGTATGAATTGTTTTTACAACCACTTCAAAAGTTCATTAAAGAAATATTGCTTCCTTGAATCATTAAAGAAATATTGCTGTCTTGAATAATTAAACCCCAAACTTCCCCTCAGTTTTGGAGGAAAATAAAAAAAAACTTGAATAATTATAGGCAAGCGGTTCACTATAGTAGCAGACCCCCACCATTCCTCAGTTATGGAGGAAAATTATAAACCCTTGAATAATGAGGGGTAGCATGTTTGTACACTTTTAAGATACCTCAACGTTTATCATTTGATGTGTGCCTCGCCTTTTTCACTTTGTATTCTTCAATTCAAATTGCAGGTGGCTGTATAACAGACAATGTGACTCCAAAAGTTGGCTTTGTCTTGGGCATTGTCTTTGTCTTTGTCTTGGGCATTGTCTTTATGATACTTCGTGACTGTTGCAAGAAAATTAATGGTCGCTTTCCATGGACAAAAGGTGAGTATCATCTCGGCCATGCGAGATGATCACGCATGGCTACTTCACAATATTCTTATTTCTACTAAACAATATTCTCATAGCTACGTAAAAAACTGAATGTGAAGAAGATTTCATCTCCAACAATTATCGACCGGGTACCCTGTAGTCTTGGTTCAAGACGTTCCTATTGTTTATATATTTAACGATATACTGGGTGTAGACAGCACTACCACCCACAGACTATCACCAATAGAGGGCGCTTTCTCAACAGTGAATGAACTGTTATCACAGGATGATATTAGGTGGCGGTTTTTTTCCCCAGTACAAGTGTGTGCAGATAATTACCCACGTTCGTCCTGGTAAAAAAAAACGCCACGCACCGGGGTCGACCCGGGGGAGCTAAACGAACACACCCAATGATATCAAATTCGATAGGCCCTCTATCTGTAGGCCTTATTTAGCCATTTGGGCATTCCCGTAAAAAGCACAAGGAGGTTTTAGGAACCTAGACTACTGGGTAAACGGTCTGACAAACTCTTAGTTGCGCGTGAAGATCTCTGTATGAACAAAGATTGCTGCTCATTATTTGCCAAAACTGCTACATGTGACATACAGCCAGCCTACTAACCCAATGACTGGTTCCATCTATAAAGAAACATTCTAACGTTGTAATATTGTAAATTGAAAGTTGTAAATATGGACAGACAATCGGGATTTCAGAATTTTTACTAAAATACATAACTATTTGTATTTTTTCTCAGTCCACTGTCATTGCATATTTTGCATACATTTAAAGTATACACTGTGTACAAATGGCCAAGTTAATAATTAACCCTTGCAGGGTCGTGGTCGTTTGATAAAGGTTGCATGGCCACGACCCCGCCGGTTTTAAACGGCTGTTAAAGAACTCGTCACCACTCATTTATTCCCTTAGTAAGCATACCAAATGTAATTTAAAAAAACTACTATTTTTTGTATTATTATTGGTTTATTAAATATCAAACTTTGTAACAGCCAAAATGCTGAATTGTGTTTAAGTTACAATATAAAAACACGTTCAAACATCAAAGAGTAAAAACCAGCAAATATACAATAAGAGATTATAAAAATAGAGAAGATTTGAATATACAATTTTGTCAAAACTGTACCTTTATTGTTCAGAGAGAGTAAGTTTGTATTCTTGTAGTACAGTAGTATTTACTAAAGTTACTGTTTATGTACTTTATCGTCTCACATTCCAGAACACCAACCAGCACCAACTGAAGAACAACCTGAACTAGGTAGGTACTCACAATCAAATTTTGTGTTTTCAGTCTCAGTGGCATGTTGTTAGGACATATATCCTGGGGTGCGTTTTGGCGTTCGTAACCAATAGCTAGTTTGGTTGAATTGGTCATAACTATAGCTTAATAACTGGCCACTGAGCAATTTCACACAGGAGTTATTTGTTTAACAGGTCAAAATCAATACCATTAAGATTTTATGTCACTCAAATTCAGGAATGACTAAAAATTCATTGTACTGGTGCTAAAATTGACAGACCTGATTTTGAAGTGTGATGATATTACTAAAGTTTGCCCTGGAAGAGTATCAAATACAATGTCAGTTTCCCGAGTTAAGCGTGATGTTAGAG
Source organism: Asterias rubens (assembly GCF_902459465.1). Taxonomy (NCBI): domain Eukaryota; kingdom Metazoa; phylum Echinodermata; class Asteroidea; order Forcipulatida; family Asteriidae; genus Asterias; species Asterias rubens. Next base: position 11,534,443 of record NC_047079.1, read on the forward strand.
ACATGTAATTGTTTGTGTCTCACTTTCTTGAAGGACTCTCTTTCTTTTGGAAAATAAGTGGATCACTAAACTGGATTGAGCCCCTCTTACAGACACTGGACACCTTTTGTAATTGTCAAAGACCAGTCTTCTCACTTGGTGTATCTCAACATTATGCATAAAATAACAAACATGTGAACATTTGAACTCAATCGGTCGTCGAAGTTGCGAGAGAATGATGGAAGAAAAAACACCCTTGTCACACAGGTTGTGTGCTTCTCAAAAGCTGTGTTACTTCAGAGTGAGCTGTTTCTCACAATATTTTATACTATCAACAGCTTTCCATTGCGCGTTACCAAGTCAGTTTTTATGCTAGCAACTATTTTGAGTAATTACCAATAGTGTCCAGTGCCTTTAAACAGGGTACATTTTCTGATTTCAGCAGTCAGTGTGACATTAGTAAAAGTTGATTTTCCCCAATTTTACCTACATCTTTTCTGTAGAGGGAGTCACGACTGAAACTACAGCCATGAATGTGCCCTCATCGGTTGATGGTAGGAACTCAATTTATTATCGTGTGTTTATGTAAATTATACTCAAAAAATATATTGACCATTTTTATTTCACGTCCTTATTACTGACATTGACCTAGGCACAAACGACATAAGGCACACACAGTAACAATGTACATCTTTGACCATGTCAACTCAATACAAAGCAATGTTTATTTCCACATATCATCAAAAAGACAGTCAATTTGAAAATCATGGGCATATTATTAGGGTGGGATTTGAACATACGACCTATGCAATTCTAGAGCAGTGTCTTGCCAACTAGACCAGTGTGATTGCTCGGTAGCTAGAAGCAGCTCGAATCATTTTTTTTAAAAGCTTGTTTAATTAATATTTTCTATTATTGTGAATTAGTATAACTGCCTGATGGTAGGACCAGGGGACCCTTAAACACAACTAGCATTGTGCCCTGCAGGCCTGAAAATGCATGTGTAAGCAAGATGATGAAGAAATATCAGGTTTTTGGTACTAACACCCAGGAAAAGATCAGGCATTCAGAAAGTTTTCCTTGATAATTTCCCAAAATTTCATCCTATACTTTTTTATATTTTGTTTTTATTATTCCTTGCAGATGTTGCATAAGAACCAAGTGTTACTACAGATTTAACATCTAAAAAAGGTAATAGTTGATTAAAATTGATTCAATGAGTCATGCTCAATAGGAGTAGTTGTACATGTTACTCAAGAAATCTGGTTATGCTTCGAGATGGATGGCATTCATACAGGGATGCAAGAGCAATTTAGTCGGGCTGGTCGGGGCTCAGTTAGGCCGTGTCCGAAACGGCGACTTCGGCTACAGCTACGGCTAGATCGCGCGCGTCTGCCTATTCTTTAACACTGGTAGACGCGCTGATCTAGACGTAGCTGTAGCCGAAGTCGTCGTTTCGGACACGGCCTCAGATGGGTTATGCCAAGCAGGTCTATCAACATCGACAGGCCAGCCACGTCGGACTGGTCAGTTCAGTTTGGTCAGTCTGCCCGGTCAGTCCTGGCAGGTCATTTAGGTTGGCCAGCCAAGTTGGTCCAAGCAGGACAGTCAGCCTGGTCAGATGTGGCAAGACAGTCATCAGCCTGGTCGGTCCAGATAGGACAGTCCTGGCAGGTCTTTTAGGTTGGCAAGCCAAGTTGGTCCAAGCAGGATAGTCAGCCTGGTCAGTCGTGGCAAGACAGTCATCAGCCTGGTCGGTCCAGACAGGACAGTCCTGGCAGGTCATTTAGGTTGGCCAGCCAAGTTAGTCTAAGCAGGAGAGTCAGCCTGGTCAGACGTGGCAAGACGGTCATCAGCCTGGTCGGTCCAGACAGGACAGTCCTGGCAGGTCATTTAGGTTGGCCAGCCAAGTTGGTCTAAGCAGGAGAGTCAGCCTGGTCAGTAGTGGCAAGACAGTCATCAGCCTGGTCAGTCCGGACAGGACAGTCCTGGCAGGTCATTTACGTTGGCTGGCCAAGTTGCTCTAAGCAGGACAGTAGGCCTGGTCAGACGTGGCAAGACAGTCATCAGCCTGGTCAAACCGGACAGGACAGTCCTGGCAGGTCATTTACGTTGGCCGGCCAAGTTGGTCTAAGCAGGACAGTACGCCTGGTCAGACGTGGCAAGACAGTCACCAGCCTGGTCAGTCTGGACAGGACAGTCCTGGCAGGTCATTTAGGTTGGCCAGCCAAGTTGGTTTAAGCAGGACAGTCAGCCTGGTCAGATATGGCAAGACAGTCATCAGCCTGGTCGGTCCAGACAGGACAGTCCTGGCAGGTCAGTTACGTTTGCCAGCCAAGTTGGTCCAAGCAGGACAGTCAGCCTGGTCAGATGTGGCAAGACAGTCATCAGCCTGGTCGGTCCAGACAGGACAGTCCTGGCAGGTCAGTTACGTTTGCCAGCCAAGTTGGTTTAAGCAGGACAGTCAGCCTGGTCAGACGTGGCAAGACAGTCATCAGGCGTGGCTGGACAGTCCTGGCAGGTCATTTAGGTCGGCCAGCCAAGTTGGTCCAAGCAGGACAGTCGGCATGGTCAGTTGGCCTGGTCAGTCCGGACATGGCAGTCTGCCCAGTCAGATCTTTGACCGTAAAAAAGGGAAGTTGTGATGAGTAATGGTGATTTGTGGTGAGCAATGACTGTTGAGATGATAGTATAAAGTCCAAGTAGGGAAATAATGCTGAACAAGTTCAGATAAATAAGCATTGTCTTGTACACATTGAGTTTTAGCAATTACCTTTAATCTATGTGTAATTTCACAATTATTTTTTTTTTTTTTAGGGTGGCGGGATCTTCTAAGGAAAATAAAGCAGAGGGGGGGTAAAAGAAGGTGAATGAGCTGTTTTTATACGATAGTCTACGATCCTGCCATATCTCCAAGGGCCCCTGTGGGCAGTGGCCCAAGCATTTTGGCCAGGACTGTAGGCTTTTGAAATGATCTACAGACTACTCTTGCCTTGAGATAAAAAGTAACGTATTATATCATGGTTGATGAAATTGCGGACTACCCGCTTGATTTAAAAGTAAAATAAAAAATTCCTTGTACTGTTCTATCTTTAGGCATTAAAATATTGATATCACTTTTCACAGCACTTTATACAAAATTCACAACACTTTTATACAAATATCATGTACATAAATTTAGATATCATTTTGATAACATCTAGGAAATATCAATTTGTTAATTGAACATACTGTCGCAAATAATATGCAGAAGCAATTCTTAAAATAATAGTAATAATAATAACCCGTTTTTATATAGCGCTTTTCACACCCGGAGGGCATCCCAAAGTGCTTCACATTATTACCCCTGGTCACTGGGCCTTAATTCACTCCTCAAACCATCTCAGCTCCCTGGTGGCGAGTATGCAGCCTGTGCAACATTAATATGCGCTACTCGGCTAAATCAATCACAAGAACCATCTCTGCCCTCACAGGTACCCATTTACCCCTGGGTGGAGAGAAGCAATTATAGTTAAGTGTCTTGCTCAGGGACACAAGTGTCACGACCGGGATTCGAACCCACACTCTGCTGAACAGAAGCATCAGAGCTTGAGTTCGGTGCTCTTATCTGCTCTGCCACGACACTCCAGAGTGGTTTGTACTTTATATTGAACATAATACTTCACTTCATCATCAGCATCACCCCACTTAGTGGGATTCTGATTGACAGATACCATTGCTTTTCGGAAGGGAACCTTGATTCCTAAAAGAGAATGGAACAAATAAAAGAATTATTTTTGTTGTCCCAAGGTATTGCAAATTTAGGGTATAATCAATAACTACATCTGTTTATAAACACGTCTCAATGTAGGAAGAAACATATGAATAAATAGTCAAGTTGCGGGTACAACCAAGTGTAAACATTTTCATGAAGACGAGCACAGTGTACTGTTTGAAACGTTTGAGACCACGTACACCAGCTCATCTTGAAGCCGGCACTCACACACAAGAGATTTACACATGGTTGTACCCGCAAGTTTACTATTTATTTATAGTTTCTTCCTATTCGCCCACACCATGCAATGCTTCAAACAATACCTACATCTCAATGTGACTGAGAAGTAGAGGAAACAGCTGTAACATTGAAGTCAACAAAATTGCCAAAGAGTTTTTGTTTAATAATAATACGCCTCTCTTAATATTTATGCATGAGTTACCTTTTGGGTAAGTATTATGACGTCATGCATAAGTATAAAGAGAGGCGTATAATAATAACAGATTCTTATATAGCGCATTTCAAAATAACCATCTCAATGCTGTACATTAGTGCCCTGGTCATTGGGCCAACTTAATCTTTCTCAGCTCCTTTGGGAGTATACAACCTATGATGGGCAATCAAAGCGCTCCAAGGCTTTTTCACAGTATCAACCTGTACCCTCGCAGGTATCCATTTATACCCCTGGGTGAAGAGAAGTTAATATAGGGTGTGGTCGATTAGCTTCCCTGTGTCAACCACGCAGTGCCCATTCGTCTGAACCCCCTTACAAGAGCTAATCAAACTATCACTCACCCTCTCGCGGTGCTGTCATGCACCTTGGGCCAGCCCCAAGTGACCCGTTCCACAAGCAGGGCACTTGGGGCTGACCCGGGTAAGCCCCTATAATGACGTCAAAGCTATTCGAACAAACTGGGGGCAGATCGAGGTCGACCCGGGAAGCTATAAATCAAACGCATCCATAGTAAGTCACTGTGCCTTGATCTTGATTCATGTATGTATGTAATGTATATAAAGGCAGTAATTACTCAAAATAATTTATAGCAAGAAACTTTACTTGGTGACGAGTAATGCGGAGAGGTTGATAGTATAAAACATTGTGAGAAACAGCTCCCTCTGAAGTGACGTAGTGTTCGAGAAAGAAGGAATTTTCCACGAATTTGATTTTGAGACCTCAAGTTTTGAATTTGAGGTCTCGAAATCAAGCATCTGAAAACACACAACTTCGTGTGACAATGGTGTTTTTTTCTTTCATAGTTATCTCGCAACTCCGACTACCAATTGAGCTGAAATTTTCACAGGTTGGTTATTTTATGCATATGTTGAGATACACCAAGTGAGAAGACTTGTCTTTGACAATTACCAATAGTGTCCAGTGTCTTTAATGAATTGTGTGATAATTGGCTTTGGAATTCTTGTTTGAAAAGAAATAAAAAAATGCTAGAACTTATTCGCAGAAATGAAAACTTTGTTGTGTTTTTTTTTCTTGGCGCACGATGACTTTAAAGATATTTAAGACGATGTGTATATTTTGCAGAGAGCAACTAAAGGGTGAAAATTTGGTATGGGCGATATTTATATCACAAATTTCAAAAGTTATTGCACTTGTAAAAACGTTTTTCAAAATCTTTAAGAAATAAATGTTTTAGTTATTGTTAGAGTGCAGCACCAGCGGCTTAGCCATATGGGCGTGCCCCTCCCACTTAAAGCACCCCACCCCCTCCCCCTGCCCCCACCCGCTCCAATGAATGTACGTAACTAGCTGGGCCCAATTTAAAGCCTGTAAGCACAAAAAAACGTGCTAAGCACAGAATAGTATTGCTTAACAGAAAGGGGTTACCAGCCAAAATTACATTAAGTTTACATTGCTGTGACTGGTGCCCCAGTAATGTTTTCCTTTGGAGGCAACTTCTCAAGCAGATGATTTTTCTTCACAGCTTTTGACCCACGTACGCCGCTGCCCCTGTTTATAAACCATGGAGGAAGAAAACTGGAGGTCGTTGGTTCAAATCCCGCTCTAGAAAATGTCTTGTTTAACTCAATCATTTAAAAGTTAACACAGTCACTCAGTTTCCCCACGTGGTTTAACTTGAGGTTTTAAATCAAACTAGAGGCCAACCGCTTTTGTCGCGGGCCGGGCGCGCATGACCTGCAAACACCATTCTAAACAATGGACTTGGTAAAGTCTAGTCATACCTTCCAAAACACCCGGAAGTAAGTTCACAAAGTTCAAAGGACGTTGTCCCCACAACACTTGCTAAAATCGGAGTATGTTATGGTTTAAACCATAACCATGGCATTTTTATTGAGTTCAGTCAAGAAACAAGGGCTTTTTATTGTGATTTTATCACTCTTATGCAGCCTTTCACTTTCGACTTTCACTGTTCACGAATTAAAGTCTCGTTTTTGGCCCATTTCTGACCCAAACACTTTTGGCATTGCTTCAAAAAGTTTCGGAACGACGGCCAGTGCTAAATTGGAAAAGAGCGCAGGTAAAACATCGGGCATTTTTACAACAGAAGACGGTCGTCCAGTCGTCGTATTTGACGATGTTTTAGACTATAGGTTGCTTGTGGCTTGGGAGCAATATATCCACCTTGGCGGAATTTGGAGGTAAACAACTTTTATTTCTCTTTTGCTTTAATTTAATTCAAATAAATATTTGCAATTTCATTCAACAACTGATTCACTCACTTCAGTGATTGGAGTGAAAAGAAAGTTTCTGACCCTGATATGTTGGAGGTCATGCAGGTCTGCTCCAGACTAGTTAGCCCCACTTGTGTGGCCAAGGATAGCTGAAGGATTCCTTGACCACACAAGTGGGGCTACAGACTAGGTAGTACAGTAGGCCTAGTGGTGTGTTTTGGCTTGGACAGGCTTGGTTGGAGGGGGATATCCGGCTATGTTTGAAGAGCTCGGTTCGAATTAAGAGCTCGGGTCCGGTCTTCGAATCAACTCTCGCCAGAGCCTTTACTTGGAACTGTAACTAGCCAACAATGGGGGACTTTTGGGACGCTTTGAGCATGCTTGTGGTGGAAGCTAGTTGCGATGATCGTAACCCTCCATCCTCCCCTCCTATTGTCGAGAGGATGGAGGGTTACGATCATCACAACTACGTGGCAGCAGACTAACCCGGTAAATCTCCATTGCCTACGTTGTTCTGAGCATGCACAACACAAATAACCAAGCTGGTAAGTCTGCTGCCACCTAGCATCCCAGAGGCTCCCATTCACCATGGCATTAACGTAAACCGCATTGATTGAGACGCCAATTGAAGAACTTATTGTTATAATTATTATATAAACGTGTGTTGAGACGTTTTGTTAAAATGTTTTCTTGATATGTTTCAATTTCAGATTTCAGAATGGATATTCTGAGAACAGCGGTATTTCCTGGACAGCAACCTTCGATGCCGGGGTGTTCAAAAACTCGGAAACTGGCAGACGTATTTTAAGCCTTGTGAAAAGTTTACCTAAGCATCATGGGAAGGGTAGTGGTGATGGGGAGTACAAACCGTACAAAGTTGTCTGTAACATCCTCAGAAGGTAATTATAAGGTCAAATTTTTTACAAGTTTCATTTTACATAACGGCTGAATACAAATTAGGAGGTATGGGTGGTGGAAGTGGGACCTGGGGACTGATGTAGTCTTGGGCCAAACGCCCTTCACATTTTGCTTTTAGCAGATATGGACCAATTCTTACTACAGCACTATATATTTGTTCATCTCTTTGTCATAAGTCGGTTGGTCAGGTCATAGAGCAAGGACATGGTCAGGTCATTTTGTTGGTCAGGTCAGTAGGTCTGTCAGGTCATTATTTTGATCGGGCAGTAGTAGGTCTGGCAAATCAGTCAGTTGGTCAAGTTGGTTGGTCAGGTCAGTCAGAGTTCAGGTCAGTCAGAGTTCAGGTCAGTCAGGTGGTCAGATCAGTAGGATGGTCAGGTCAGTAGGCAGGCCTGATACTTTGATCGTGGAGGGTGACAAAGGTGATTAAGAAATTTCCTCATAGGGTGCCCTTTTCCAAGAAGAAAATGCCTTGGTGCTCCTACCCTTTATTTACAAAAGTAGCATACAGGCCTGCAGTAGGTCTGTCAGCTGGTCAGGTCAGTCAGCTGGTCAGGTCAGTAGGTTGGTCAGGTCAGGCGGTCAGGTCAGGTCAGTCAGAGGTCAGGTCAGTCAGCTGGTCAGGACAATCAGCTGGTCAGGTCAGTCAGAGGTCAGGTCAGTCAGAGGTCAGGTCAGTCAGAGCAGTAACATAGACTGAGTTACCTTTGGTTTGATTTCTTGGTAGGGGTGATGTGATTAAAGTTCATCGAGATGCTGATAAGGCAGAGGGCGAGTTTACTGCCATTCTTTACTTGAACCAGCTGTGGCGTCAAAACGACTACGGAGATTTATTACTTTACGAGGATAGAGACATCTTTTCAACTGTGTCTCCAAAGTTCAACAGAGTTATCATATGGGACAGCTCAATAGGTACAATGCTTACTTTGTTTTATTTTTGAAAAACTTATCAAAAGTTGCGGCAAACCCTAATGTTAAAAGCTGCTTTTACAATAGCACATGGCCCAATTTCATAGAGCTACTAAAAAAAGAGTAGCTTAGCATAACAAAATTGTGTTTACCTGGATGAGATTAACAGCTAAGCATATGTACAATTTGTGACTGGTATCCTGCTCATTTCTGCTTAGCAGAAAATTATTAAGAAATATTCTCTGCTTAAGCAGTTCTATGAAATTTGGCCCTGGTTGGACTCTGTTGCACTGACCTCCATTGCACTGGAACGTCCTACCCGGGCTACTCTCTCACTAGCAAACTTCCCAGGAATTTTTTTTGTGGCTGTCCTTTTTACCCTTGAATTACTGACCCTGGTAAACTCCTTGGATGTAGTCATGTTTTTTAAGATGATCTTTACGTAAAGGGAACTCGGCAAATTCCCACAAGGAGATATACCGGTAAACGCCAAGCTGGCAATTCACAAATCTCTCATAGAGATATTGGTTTAAAGCCATTGGACCCTTTCGGTACAGAAAAAAAAAAAAAGTTCACAGATTTACAAATAACTTACAGGGTTTACAGAAGGTAGTGGTGAAATACTTCTCTTGAAATATTATTCCATTAAATGCTTTACTTTTTGAGAAAAAAAGTAAAACAATATCAATTCTCGTTAACGAGAATTACAGATTTATTTTAAACACATGTCATGACACGGCGAAACGCGCAGAAACAAGGGTTGGTTTTCCCGTTATTTTCTCCCGACTCCGATGACCGATAAAGCCCAAATTTTCACAGGTTTGTTATTTGATATAGAAGTTGTGATACACGAAGTGTGGGCCTTGGACAATACTGTTTACCGAAAGTGTCCAATGGCTTTAACGACTACATTATATGATGATTATGAATTGCACGAATCAAGAATTTGTGAATCATAAATCTCTTTTGAGGGAGTGTTGGCTCTGAAAAGAGCTGGTTTGGTCTTTACAATTCAAACAGTGTACTCTACTCGTCTTCAGAAGAAAGGACCCTGGAGAAGAGCAGAGTATACTGTTCGAAGCGTCGAGACCAAACTGCTTTTTTTTTTCAGAGCCAACACTCCCTCACAAGAGATGCAATACATGGTTGAACCCTCAAGCTATTTATTTAAAAGTTAATTCTTATGAGTGTTTGAAACTTTGTTTTTCTTCCACAGAGTATCTGACCAGACCACCCAGCATGGGTTTCAAACAGTCGCAGCTATTCCTGATGGTTCACTTCACTCGAAATCAAACCAAAGTGGAGGAGGCAGAGCAGACTCGACGGCAACTTTTAGCTCATCATGAAAAAGCAGCTCAAGAAGTCTTCCCTAGCATGGTTGGAGCGGTGCCTGTAATGGATGTAGGAAAATACGTGACACAGGTATGAACCAATGTTTGAAGTTTGTGGTGATATTAACAAATTAATATTAGTGTGTATTTTAAAATTTTATTTTATTTAAAAAACAATTATGAGATATCGCCTAACATAACCTGAGTTGATTTCACCAGACTCTTCTTAACTTATTAATCTTAGGACTTAGGAGGAGTCCCAGCCCTGCACTGTAGCATGCAAACCTTAAGTTTAATCCCAAGTTAGGACGAGTCGAGATAGGATTAATCTTAGTGTTTTGTGAAATCCGCTGCAGGCCTCGAACTTTGCTCTGGGAGCTAGGGGCAATTTTCTAAGGGCACCACAGCAAAAGCGGAGGGCACCATGGCAATTGCTGTGGGTGCCGTGGGTTATTTCAATTGGTGATTTGGCCTGTCGACCCTTATCAAATGTCACCAGGGACACGTTGCCACTTACTTCTGGGGCTGAAACAGGGTTACCCTCTTCCTAGTCCGTAAGGATGTACATTGTACGCATATGTTTAATGCATTGATGAAGTTGGTAAACAACAATTTCATAAAGTTTATTTTGTATCATTCATGTAGTTATTTTCACTTGATCAAACTTGTTTTCTCTGCAGAAATACACATCGGCAAATGGAAAGAAGATCTACGTGTTCGATGATCTGTTTTCCAAGGAAGATCTGGATAAACTAAGAACCTTCACCGTCGACCACGGTTAGTTGAATTCCTTCCTTTAATTTCCCAAATCTTTAAAAGGGTGACTTTGCAAGTATACATCCTCATATAGATTTAGACTTTATTCTTAACTGTGTATCTATTAGCCTTAATAGCTAAGCAAAGTGTGATGTCACAAAACAAGTCACTATGACATTGATAATATCAACAACTCATCTTTAAGTCACTGGACATCTTTGGTAATTTTCAAAGACCAGTTTTCTCACTTTGTTGGTGTATTCCAACATGTGCATAAGATAAACAAATCTGTCAACATTTTGGCTCAGTTGGTCATCAAAGTTGCAAGAACATAATGAAAGAAAAAACACCCTTGTTGTACAAATTTGTGTGCTTTCAGGTGTCTAATCAAAGGCGTCAGGCTTGAAGTCTTTTAGTATTTGAATGAGAAACGTTACTTCAGAGGGAGTCGTTTCTCACAATGTGTTATGCTATCAACAACTCTCCATTGCTTGTTACCAAGTAAGGTTTCATGCTAACAGTTGTTATGAGTAACTACCAATAGTGTCTACTGCCTATAAGAGGAATTCAAGCCCAACATTTTGGATATTCTGTGCGGTGCATTTATTGTTGCCCTTTTGTTTTATTGTAGGAAATTATTTCTTCGATGACAGTATCGACGCAGACAGTGACAATGTCCAGTGGATTGCTGCTTTTAGTATTGATAACTTCACCCAAACTACAGTATGGAATATCACAAGACAAGTTGCCAAATATGTCTCAGGTAAAAAAAAATGCCACAATTTTAACTTACATCATTGCTTTGAAAGACACTGGACACTAGTGGCATGGGAGACCTCCATGCTATTGGTAATGGGCCATATTTTTGACCGCGTGAGGGCGCTCTCAATCACTTCCGGGGGTATATTCATTCATACCCAAAACAGTTTTTAAAGATAGGAACACATTATAACCACAGACATCTAATCCATCACAGACAATAAGACTTTTAAAGGAGCCGTTATAATCCACCTCTAAAGCAAATTGAAACTACGGCGTAACAAAAGTGACAGAACGCCTATTAATTTGTGCAGGGCGAATCGCGTGTACCCCCGGAAGTGATCAAAATACTATTTATAGCGCCCTCGCGCGGTCAAAAATAAGGGGCATTGTCAAAGACCAGTCTTCTCACTTGATGTATCTCAACATAAGCATAAAATATTCTGCTTATATTAAGCAGCTCTATGAAAGTCGGCCCTGACCAACTAGAAATATTTTCCCCTCATCACCACAGGGACGGATGAATGGTTCCCGTATGATGTCGCATGTAACGTGATCCGATCGTTCGACTACACAAGAATCCACGAAGATTGTGAGGTACAAGAAGACGAGTGGACGTTCCTTATCTATCTCAACCCAAACTGGACGGGAGACTTGTACGGTGAAACGGTGTTCAAAGAAAGTAAACTTGAGGACGCTGAAAATATAGCGAGTATGTTTTAAAATCGGTAATGTTCTGACCCAATTCACCAGGGCTCAATTTCACTGAAATTTTTCCCTTGCGATGACCATTCTTTGCTTACAGGGAAAACGCTGAGTTTCTGTGCCAGCTGTGTAAGCGAAGAATGCCAAGTAATGTGGAGTACGCATGCGCACAAGCAAGAAATCACTGCTAACCTATGAACTAGGCTTGGCTTAAGCGCCGAATTCTGCTTCCATTAAGCCAATTCTTGCTGATGGTAAACAGGGAGCCATGAAATTTAACTCGACTGTCATCAAACTATAAGTGTTGGTTGCAGCATTTCCAGAGTCAGCATCCCTGTGTATTACGGTCTAATGATTAACCACATGCCAGCACATGCCATGTCCCTGGTAGAACCTCCAATGAGTCCCAGCAAAAGGAGACGGTCTTTGTATTCCGATTTGGTGTATGTCTCCCCCCCCCCCCATTGTATCTTCGTTGTGTTCTAGGAGTCTTATGCATTTTCAGGGGAAGTATGTGTTGGAGGAACATCGGTTATGGTATATCTGATAAATTTTTCTTCTATTAATTGTGTTTTTTGGTTTCTCTGAAGGTGTCCTTCCTCGTTATGGTAGAGTTGCTCTGTTTCAGGGTATCATTCCGCACTCTGCAAGACCACCAAGTACTATGTTCACCGAGGCAAGGTAACTCTATCACAATATTTTAGACACCCTGATTGTATGTCACAAGCTGTAAACAGCGCCCTCATGAGACGGGGGGTCAAAGGAAGACCTATCATTAGACTGGGCCCCTGTCTTTATCCGCAAGGATAAAGACAGGTCCCAGCTTCTCAGATCCAGTGATTCCATTGGATACATTGATATTGGATAAACGTGCACCCAGTATGGCTAAACAGTACACTGCTCTCAAGTCCGCAATAGAATTTGACTGCGTATCTCTATGTGAAATTAATGAGGTCAAAGGTTAAACCACACGCCAGTTTTTGATGCCGGTCTCGCGTTATTCACATCAGAAGTGTGACGTCAGATGTTCAGGCTAACCTATCATTGGCTCAGAGTTGTGCATGGCTTGTACGCATGGCTTGTATGAGGCCTTGTGTGTCTGGCGTCTAACATTTAAATATATTTGTAAAAAATAATAATACAAACATTTTAAAAAGTGCTTCATCCATTTTGTCTCAGAGGTTGAAAAGGAAAGTAGTCTGGTACCCTTCTCATAACTTGATAATTAACAGTATTAGTGCCATTGTGTAGGGAATCTGACAAAATGGCCACACAATGATAAAATTGTTTTCTTGGAGATTCCACACAGACGTGGAAACATTGTTATCACCAAGGATTATGAGCAAGTTTTGATAAAAATTAATTTAGATATAAAAGTAAATTAAGTTTTTAGATGCAAAAAAATGACTTTAATTCAAATCCAGAATACTTCATTTGATTGGTTTATTTTTCCTGGTTTTAGACTGAGTTTTGCCGTCAAGCTTTCTGTGAATCCAGTTGTAGCGAGACTCAAAATGTGGAAGCAGGAATTTACACATGAGGAGTACATGCATCAGTCGACCCTAGCGCTTCTCAAGTATTACAATGTGAGTGAAATCGTGGGATGTGTATACTACATAAGAACCCATTTTTATTTGTCTATGCTCTGATTATTACCTTGTTCCTCCTGTCAGGGTGTTTGAGCGCGAGACCAGGCTTTCTGCTTGTTCTTATCCTTAAACTGTGGCTGTGCCGAGATGTAGAACAAAGAGCTACTCTAGTAGCTTTTTCCCTCGTACTGCATCTCTTTGGAACTCCTTGCCTGGTGCATGTTTCCCTTCATCCTATGATCTTCCATCTTTTAAGAGGAATGTCAATTCCTACCTTCAGCTCCAGTGACTTTCTGCATGTCTATGTTTTCTTCCTTGTAGCCCTTAACCTAGAGTGGCTTTTAGCTTTGTTTTGGGCGACTTGCATAAAAAAAAAAAAAAATTAAAAAAAACTTCTCCTAGATGCCGTTAAAGAGCAGAATGTAGTATAAACAGGGACAGGAATTCCGTGGAACCTATGCTCTGATTATTATCTTGAAGAAGAAAAAACTGACTCTGTAATTGTTTTTGTTTTTTCTGGGACATTTTTCAACCAAAGGATCCAAATCTAGAAGGTTACTACAAGAAACTTCTCCTCGAAGCCGTTAAAGAACAGAATGAGGTGGAGTATATACAGAGCAACGGGATTCCTAAGAACCCATGCTCTGATTATTATCTTGAAGAAGAAAAAACTTGCTCTCTAATTGGTTTTCTTTTTCTGGGAACTTTTTTCAACCAAAGGATCCGAATCTAGAAGGTTACTACAAGAAACTTCTCCTCGAAGCCGTTAAAGAACAGAATGAGGTGGAGTATATACAGAGACAGGAATTCCTGAAAGGTTTTCAAGAAGGGAGTTGGGCTAAAGCGGATTATGATCATGATGAAGAGGACGAAGAAGAATTTGAGTTTGAAGAAAATCGCCCCTTTGACATTGGTAAGAAAAAAAGAAAAGAATTGGGACTCATGTTCAAGATATGAATTTGAACCCACTCTCTGCTGATCCGAAAACGAGTTTGAATTTGATGCTCTTAACCGCTCAGCCACTACACTAGTAAAATGTATAAAATTCAAGGATATTTCTGTCTTTTCCGTTCTAGAGTTTCAAGAGATCAACCGCAGAAGGAAGTATATTTTTTCTCTCTTCAAGAAGTTTGGTGATGATGCAGAAGCCTTGACGACTCACTACATGCAATTTGTCCAAGACAATCAAGTTATGAAGAAGATGTACGTTAAGGAAATGGAACAACTCATTTGAGAAACAGGCCTGTACTTCTTTTAGATTTTTCTTTCACTTAGGGATTCTCAAATTTGTTCTCAAGTCCCCTCAAGGGTTCCTTTACACACATAGATTTATATATAAGAACTAGAGGGCGCACTGGTCTATAAACGCAGCCCGGCATGCGCGCATGCGGCCATTTTGTAAGTTGACAAAACAGCATCGCATAGCGTGTTCTTACGGGGCCTGGTGTGCAGCCGTTCTGTTATAAACACAATTACTCCAAAGTGTACTTCATATTCAACACGCTTACAAAATGGCGCTCGTGTCTCCTTGCGGTCCCGTCGCGTTTGTGCAAGCAGCATCACCAGTGCGCCCTCCTCTATGTTTACAGAGCACTAACTTTATTTTATAGTTTTGTCACAACGAAAGCTAGACTAACCCAAGTAAAGATGACAGATGTTCACTTTTGAATGATTTGGTGCTGGATATGGGGGCGTGGTGATAACCATCCCCCCGCCCCACCCCACCCTCTCTTTTGTGTTTTCATCGTGGGTTTCATGTTAGAATTTCCTTGAAGTTTAGGGGAGACTTCTGTACAGTTGGTAAATAGTTTGGTGGTAGGTTTGGGGGGGGGGTACCCTCTGCTGCTACCATCGGATATGGTATAGAGTGCGTTCGTTTAGCTTCCCTGGGTCACCCCGGTCTGCCAAGGTGCGTTCGAAAAGCTTCGACAGGGCTCAGCCGGGTCAGCCCCCAGCGCCCTGCTTGTGGAGTGGGTCACTTAGGGGTGACCTGAGGAGCATGCCGTCACCACGAGAGGGCGAGTGTGATCGTTCGTTTAGCTCTTGTCTGGGGCTCAGCTGATTGAGCACCGCAGGGAAGCTAAACAAACGCACCCATTGTTTAAATTACAGTGAATCCTCTGCAAAAAAACGTCCACAATATAAGTCAAAACTTACAAAAACACATGTGCTAAAATCATGAAAAAGATTATTTTATTTTTTTACAAAAACTCTATTTCCATATAATGACAAAATATACAACTTGTCATTGGTTGAAAGATTTGTTTGCAAAACCTATTTTCTACAGTCTGATAAAAATAATTTGGTTTTATCTATCCACTTCTTCAAGAAAATTTACAAGGAAAACTAAATTTAGTTTGCTGCAAAAAAATGAAGGTTTGTACAATATTTACACATAAATTTTACTTTTTGGGGCTGAATTATTGTTTTCAAAGCTAAAAAAAAAGCATTGGAAAAGTATAAGTTACTTGGTGATTTGCTGGTGTTTTTTGAAGGGCTTTTATTTTACTTTACGTCACTGTGTCAATTCTTTTCATTTAACTTTGAGTACAACTTATCACTGAAATATTTTATTTTAATAATAAAAAAACACTTTCAATGTTGCGTGGCCAAAATTTGGCCAAAAGAAATGTTACAAACAATTTTAGTTTATCTGGATGAATCTTGAAAGATGATCATGTTCAAAATGGAAGGAAAATAACAACAATTTGCTTATATGCTGCAGACAGAACACAAACAAAAATGTAATGGACAGAGATAATGTTTGTAAGGATCCTGAAAATAATTTTTTGTTTTTCAGTTCAACTACTAGTCTATGAAAATGGTCTAAATTCTAGGGGGTAAAATTTGCCAAAAAGTTGACCTAGCGACTGAAACTTGAAAAGTACTTCTATTTGTTATTGATTCCACTAACTGTAGAGGCAATACTAAGTACTCATATGGATTTTGAGTAAGCTATTGTGTAAATTGTTCACACATTTCCATTTTTCTAAAAAAGGTGTCTAAACTGTATATATTTATATAGTACATGTATATTTTTGTGTGATGGGTTTTTCTCAATAAAAAAAGGAGAATATACAGTATCTAAATGTAAATTTTTTTTTTATAATGGCCACTCTGTGAAAAGACTTCTATCAGACTAACTGGATTTCCTGTGACCCAAAAATGCTGTAAGAACCAATCAATGGGAAATGTGTAGATGAATAATACGTTTGTGTCTTTCTGTATACTCTCGGGTCTAAGTATATGTGATCGAACATAGAAAAATATCTATATCACGTGAAAGAGAATTATGCATTCTTGTGATTTATTTATTTGCAAGGCAATTAATAATGCAGGCCTGTTACTTCTCAGAGGCAACAAAGGCGATTGTCATTGCCTTGGTGCCCTTCAAATGCGCCCGTTTCTCACAATGTTTTATACCATCAACCTCTCCCCATTACTCATTACCAAGTAAGGTTTTGTGCTAATAATTATTTTGAGTATTTACCAATAGTGTCCACTGCCTTTAATGCAGCAATGAGTGCTACACAGGCTAAAGAAGGAACAGTGTTTATTTACTTGGACTGTGACAGGCTGAAATTGGTTAATCGCTATTTTCTATGATATCACACAACCAGCTTTAGTAAGGTCTCCATCAATGTCAGAGGTCAAACGAGGGATTCCGTCCAACTCTCGCAAATCCGGCAGAATCTGGAACACTCTGAAAGACAAAAAAAACTTAAGAAATTCAAATCTAGACAAAATCTTAAGCTGCTTAAGCATACAAAGTAGCTAAGCATGAATCAATTGTGCTTATCAGCATAAGGTAGCCAGCAACATATCAGGTAGTGAACCACAAAGGAAACTCGTTAAATTTTAATTAAATTTTGAAATTATTAAAGTTTAACCCAGTCAGTTTCCCTTTTGTTTATTACTTTTAAAATAGCTTGATGAAATTTGCAATTCAATGACAAGATCATTCTGTACCTTTGTCTGTAGTGTTCCGTGAAGCACACAGGATTACGCCTGAGATCCATGGTGACTAGGCCACTGTTCTGCAGACTCTGCAGACCATCCAGAGTCTTGATGGAATTATCACTTAGATTAAGTATCTTCAGATTTTGACACTTTGGAAGTTTCTGTTGAAAAAAAAATACAAAATTTAATCACGGGTGATATTTGAGAAAAATGAAAAACCCTGAGAATTTGATAATAATATCCTAATGGTTAGGGAGATTAAGCTTCCAAAACAAATAGGAAGTTTTATATAACACCCAAGCAGATTCTTGCCATTTGATTGGAGGATTGTCCGTCACGTGATAGCAAATAAAAGTACCATTGCACGCTGAGTCACTCACCGTGCTTTTTCGTTCCATCCGAAAAGTACCATTGCATGCTGGCAGCTTGCAATGGTACTTTTCGGATGGAACGAAAAAGCTGAGTAAAAACATCACTGCGTGCGCGTGTCTTTGGTAACGCAGCAGGTGTTACTGCAAGAAGGCATAGTAAAACTACTAGCATTCGGCTTCTACAGTTGACATTGTTTGTTTTGAAAGTTGTATCTTTCAATCAAAATGACAAAGATCTACTTGGATGTTATATAAAACAAATAATGAATGTTTTTTATTCGTGCAATGGTGCGAATATGTTCATTCGTTGAAAGCTGGAATGTTCCATTCAACTCGGCTCCGCCTCGTTGAATAGCACATTCCATCTTTCAACTCATGAACATATTCGCACCATTGCACTCATAAACATTCATTATGTGTATACTATTTCAGAGGTTTATAGACTACGGTGTCATGGCCGAGTGGTTAAGACTATTGAACTCAAGTTTTGGTGGTTAAGTCATCAGAGTGTGGGTTCGAATCCCGGTCGTGACACTAGTGTCCTTGAGCAAGATACTTTACTATAATTGCTTCTCATCACACAGGGGTATACATGGGTAACTGCGAGGGTAGAGGTTGATATTGTGTATGAAAAGGCCTTTGGAGCGCCACGACAGCTCGGGGCTGTTCACTCCCCAGGGAGCTGAGTAAGATTAAATAATGTAAAGTGCATTGGACAGTTATTGTGAAATGCGCTTTACTTCACCACTAACAGAAGTCTACAGGTTTTCATCAGAACAAGTACTTTGTTTCTGTAATGGCACAAGTCCCCTCTTTTGATGACAAATTTGATGACCAAGGCAGGTTAATGAAAAAATCCTTACATTAAAACAAAATCCTAGCAAATTCAATACCAAGACCTGATAAACAAGAGTTTGGGTAGTCCTCAAGAAAATTGACAAAATGTTTTCGACACAAAAGTACTTTTATCTGTAAGAACAATAATTGAGTTGTAAAATGTTTACCTTGAAAGATTTTAAATAATTGTTGTTCAGGTTGAGAAGGCTGCATCTGAAATTTAAAAACAAACAAAAATTGTAAAATTCCAATCCACACGGGTAACCTATATTTGCTAAGCAAAAGTTGTTAAAGCTAAGCACGTTTATGTGCTT
Organism: Asterias rubens; assembly: GCF_902459465.1. Taxonomy (NCBI): domain Eukaryota; kingdom Metazoa; phylum Echinodermata; class Asteroidea; order Forcipulatida; family Asteriidae; genus Asterias; species Asterias rubens. The sequence continues at coordinate 11,553,271 of NC_047079.1, forward strand.
ACAGGCTTTATGAAATTGGGCCCTGCATTAGAGAATAATTTTGTTCTTACGCTGGGAATGACACTTTGCTGAGGTCTTCGATGTCGTCATTGATGAGTTGGATGGTCTTGGCTCTGATGAGTCTCTTTAAAATACGAAGGAAATTCTCCATTTGGTATCTGTCTGCTAGCTCTTGATATGAAAGGTTGACAGCCTTGGGGGAGGAAGGAAAAGAAAAGGGAAAACTTTCAAACATATGTTATAAAGCAAGGTTTGCGGTAACACCTTGGAAGTGTCGTGGCCGAGCGGTTAAGAGCACCGAATTCAAACTCTGGTGTTTCTGATCAGCAGAGTGTGGGTTTGAATCCCCAGTCGTGACACTTGTGTTTTTGAAAAGAGAAGGGTTTCGCCCGGTGTTCCTGGCTGTGGCTGCTGTATGCGCCGTAGCACCTTGTAAACCCTTATAAGGTGCTAAATAATTGGGTCTCTTTTTGTACATTTATATACTCGGCGCCTTGAGTACCTTGTTTGGTAGATATGCGCGCTATATATCACTTCGATATTATTATTATTAATATTATTATCTCTAAATGAGTTGGGGTGGTTCTGAAAAGAACTGTTGGTTTCAACCCTTGATGTCTTCCTCTTGGAATGTTTAGCTTAGCAGCTTGAAGAATAATGGCTTGAAGAATAATGGATGTAATATTAAAGTCTTATATAGCGCACGTATCTACCAACAAGGTACTCAAGATGTTTAGTATATACATTTCTACAGAAAGAGAGGTGATTGAAGTTATGAATTTTATGAGACCCACTTTATATGTAGCACCTTGTATGGGTTTACAAGGTGCTACGGGGCATTCAGCAGCAACAGCCAGGAACATCGGGGCGAACCCCTTCCCTTTTCGATAAGTGCACTGGGTTCTTTCACGTGCATTACACAACACACAGGACCAACCAACCAAATTTGGGGAATAACTTTAAACAGACTTACTTGGCAATTCTCCCAGTTCTCCATCTTCTTTTCATATTCCTTCTTCTCCTGGCCTTTCTTGCCGTGATTGAGTTTGTCTCCGTGTTCGTCCTGGATCGTATGAAAGATCTTATCCTTGACCTTTGGAGCTCGTCTGACCCTTGGGTTGTGTAAACCATCCCCTGTAATCTCATTGCTGCGGAGCTCATGCCAGACTGTGTAGCGGTAACGGTTGCTCGGAAGCTTTGTTTGAGGAAAACAAAAATGTTAAAAAACATCCTTAGACTTCTTCTTTTTTCAATAAAGAAGTTTGCCTTTAAATTTTCTCAACACAACACTTACACATTATTTGGGGATTAAGTCACATTTAAAGGCAGTGGACACTATTGGTAATTACTCAAAATAATAATTAGCATAAAACCTTACTTGGTAACGAGTAATGGGGATAGGTTGGTGGTATAAAACATTGTTAGAAACGGCTCCCTCTGAAGTGCCATAGTTTTTGAGAAAGAAGTAATTTTTTACGAATTTGATTTTGAGACCTGAGATTTAGAACTTGCGGTCTCGAAATCAACCATCTAAACGCACACAGCTTTGTGTGACACGGGTGTTTTTGTCTTTCATTATTATCTCGCAAGTTCGATGGCCGATTGAGCTCAAATTTTCACAGGTTTGTTATTTAATACATATGTTGAGATACATCAACTGTGAAGGCTAGTCTTTGACAATTACCAATAGTGTCCACTGCCTTTGACCAAAATTACCAACCCCAGAGTATGGCCCTGCATTACTAGAAGTAGCCCTGTATTATGTGTAATGCAACCTTTTTCTACGAATTTCAATCAACATTTTTAGAAATGACTGAAGATTGAAGCTCAAAGTCGATTTCCCAAACTTGTTTTAATCACAGTTTGAACTTTAAGGTCATGTGCTGTGGCACTTGTAACCAGTACATATTAATTATAAAGAGGGCCAAAAACACAGTCTGAAAATTGGGTCGAAATGATTGGTGAGGAACACTATAGGATTATCAACAATAGGTGTGAACTTATTTTTGGATAACTTTCCGTATGGCACCACCACTTTTTCACTCATTTTTACAAAAAGGGATTTCTCATTGAAGGCAAATTAGATACTATATTATTTTATATTGAATGAAAAAGTTGTGGCGCCATACAGAAACATTTCCTTATTTTTCTTTAGTGAAAATAAAACACAAAGTCTTTCAGAATTTAGAGGGGGAGGGGTGGGTCATAATTACCTTGGGTAGTTTAACTGGTTGCTGAGTTGGATCTCTGTGTGTGCTGATAGTGATGATAGGTATGGTACCAGTGATTGCAATGTTAGCAACGCTGCTACTGTTTACCGATGTCCTATTATTAATGCATGATAGAAACATAAGTAATACGTTTATTAAACAATTATCAATAATTATGAGGAAAACTAAGAACAACAAAAATGAGGGGAAATGTCCTAATCTGACCGCCACTTTATCAGAGTGGGTTTGCTTAGGCATAGCCAAGAAGCAAACCCACTCTGCTAATGGCACATGTGACCCTGAACAAGGCATTTAACCATAATTTCTTCACTTAACCCAGGTGTATTATGGGAATCTGAGAGGGCTGATGAGACATATTCTTAAGCTTGAGCTGTGAAGAGGTTGTCTTTTTTGGAATATTTATCATCTATAATTGAAGATCATTTCAAACTAGACATGCTATAGCAAAAAACAAAAATGTATTTCTAAGACTATGATCTGCGCGACAAATTATGCAATGTTTCGTTTCCTACTTAATTCATTAATCTAATGAGGAAGTTGGGAGAAGTGGTGAGGGGTCCTACTAAAAGCCGACAACTCGCCGACAACGCCGACAACAAGTCCAGAGCGCCGACAACTCGCCGCCAACAAGTTTTAATTACCTCGAAAATTGCCAATATACCATAGATGTATTAGAACTATATGTGTCCTGTAATATAAACATAAATTTAATGGAAAAAAATTCACGAAAAGTGTGAATTTTTAACCAGAAAAAAAACTGAACGTTCACGGAAAACGGTCGGACGCCATCTTGGCTTAAAATCGTGTTCGGACCAGTCCATTATGATGCGGGTGAGTCAGACTTAGCAATAGAGGGCGGGCGTCATGCACTGTGCACACTGCAGTGAAGGTCTTCACATGAAGCCCGCTCTCTGTTGTTGCAAGTGCTAAATCTACCCGTATCATAATGGTCTGGTCCAAACACGGTTTTTAAGCCAAGATGGCGTCCGACCGCTTTTCGTGCAAGTGAAGTTTTTTTCTGGTTAAAAATTCACACTTTTTGTGAAGTTTTTCCATTAACTTTATGTTTATATTACAGAACACATATAGTTCTAATACATCTATGGTTTATTGGCCATTTTTGAGGTAATTAAAACTTGTTGGCGGCGAGTTGTCGGCGCTCTGGACTTGTTGTCGGCGTTGTCGGCGAGTTGTCGGCTTTTAGTAGGACCGGTGCTGAGTGTTTACTAACTCCAGCACTATCCGCTGGGAAAAAAAGTAATACAACGAAGTTTTGTTTTTACCCTTCTTCACTCATTTTTGCTGCAATTGATCGTCAGACTTCTGAAGAGAACGAAGAGATTAGTTCACAAAGGTTCCACCCCAAATCTCAATGATTCAGCTTCTATCAATCATAGTCAAATTCACATTTTAAGTTAAAAACCCATGACAAAGTCAGAAACAAGTGCCTATCACTTATCCATGCAAATTAGCCAATACGTCATCATCGTCATGACAAATGAAGCTTTAACAGCGCCCTCAATTGTTGCAGGGCGGTTAGGGAAATATACCGGTAGTTGACCTTTGACCGATCACCGCACGTGTATTACATCAGTTTCTCGCTCCGCTGGAAAGAAGATTTTTGTGGCAAACTTTCTTTTAAAATGTCGTGGCTTTTTGGTGTAGGAAAACCTCCACCGCCTCAAGAGGCGCCTCAGTTCCCCACCCTACCAGAGGGACTATTTCCAGGGGGCACAGGAGGAGGTGACGGGGGTAAAAAAGACGATGGAGATGGAAGTGGCGAAAAGTCCGGCGTGGCAGGGAGCTGGAGCAACTTCGACCCTACCGGGCTGGAGCGCGCAGCCAAGGCGGCAAAGGATCTCGACAAATCCCGTAAGTTTCGGTCTTTTTTTAGATCGCCTTTTCACCAATAAAAAGCAATATAAAATACCGTCTAGGTGTACTTATTAAAATTGTTCATGGCACTTTTCAAATTTAAAACAATATATTAACTTTAATAAGTATTATTATTTAATTTATATTTTTTTAAATTTCCGTATCATTATGAATCTAATTTTAGGAAAAGTTTCCGCATGGCGCCACAACTTTTTCATTCGACATGAAATAATATAGTTACTCATTGAGTCAATGAGATATCCCTTTTTGTAAAAAATAGTGAAAAAGTGTTGGCGCCATACAGAAAGTTATCCCTAATTTACTCCAAAATGAGATGTTCCTTTTAGTAAAAAATGAGACAAAAATGGTGGCAGGATACGGAAACCTTTTCTGTGGTTTATCACATCACTTGATAATAGCATGAACTAGGAAATGTTATTTAGGACGACCAGTTATTTAAAACTCGAGCCACCACGTGTATTTTTCATTTTACTTTCAGCCAATGCAAAAGGAGCTCTTGATTTGGCCAAAATGCAGGAAGGGACAAAACAACAAGAACAAGTAGCCAAGATTAAAGTAAGATATTGTCAATGTAGTGAGCATTTCCCACATTACTAACTTTGGCCTTAATTTTTGTAAATAAAAACTCTATTTCCCTGCTTTTATATAAACGTTGTCTTCACCATACAATTTTATTTTCTGTTATTGTAAATTTTGAGTCATCCAAAAATTTATTGAGTTGTCTTGCAAGGCCAGACCAATCCATTAGGGTTATTTAACCCTAAAAAAAACAGTATTTGAAAGTTCAAAACTGTAAAGTTATATTTCTGTCAATTTGTTTTATCTCAAAGGAATATGAAGGTGCTCTGGAACAACTGAAGATTGACCAAACCAGGGTTCAGCAAGAAGAAAGACGCAAGACGCTTGGCCACGAGACCCAGGAACATCAAAAGAGGGCGCAATACCAAGACCAGTTGGCGCGCAAACGATACGATGATCAGCTCTCTCAGCAGGTGAAGTTTAGGAAGTTGATCCCAACTGCCATTCCAGTTTCCCAAATATTCTTGGTGTTAAATTATTCGCAGAAAAAAGCGCCCTCAAGGATGTCTAGACCTGAGCCGTCTGGATGACCAGGGCCCAATGTCATGGCTCTGCTTTCCGCCAAATTCTGCGCTTACGATCACCATTCTGCGCTTACGTGGCAACCGCTGACTTTCTGCGCTTGCCTTGTAAGCATAGAATGCCTAGTAACGTGGAGTACGCACGTGCAGAAGCCAAAATTCCCTGCTAACCCATGAAATATGCTTGGCGTAAGCATGGAATTCTCTGCTTCCCAACTTGGTATGTTAAGCAGAGCCATGAAATTGGGCCCTGACTGATCTGACCTAACAGGTCTGACAGATTGCAGCGTGTTTTTGAAGAGGTTTTAAGATTCATACATCATCACGTCAGTCAGCTGCACAGCAGGCAGGCATGAGCTTTTCCCATTCTATCCTGTCTTGTGCTCATCTCCAAATCTCCAGAAGGAAGAGCTGAACATCCTGTGACACTAATATTGCGATGTACTCTGCGTATAGTGTATTTCATTCGTGCAACAAGCTAATATTGTTATCGCTTGATCTTTCAGAGACGAATGAATGAAGAGAATCTTGCACGGCAGGAAGACTCTGTGAAGAAACAAGAGTCCATGAGACGATGTAAGTTTAACCCTCTCACTATTAGTGTGTTTCTGATCACAACCAACCCATACCACACAATACCACAATAGTTTAACCCTCTCACTATTAGTGTGTTTCTCATCACAACCAACCCATACTACACAATACCACAACAGTTTAACCCTCTCACTATTAGTGTGTTTCTCATCACAACCAACCCATACTACACAATACCACAACAGTTTAACCCTCTCACTATTAGTGTGTTTCTCATCACAACCAACCCATAATACACAATACCACAACAGTTTAACCCTCTCACTATTAGTGTGTTTCTCATCACAACCAACCCATAATACACAATACCACAACAGTTTAACCCTCTCACTATTAGTGTGTTTCTCATCACAACCAACCCATATCACACAATACAACAACAGTTTAACCCTCTCACTATTAGTGTGTTTCTCATCACAACCAACCCATACCACATAATGCCACAGCAGCCTACACATGCTGATGTAGAGAGTAGGGTCATACCCCAAAGGGGCTTCAACGAGACTGGTAAACTGAAGAAGCCACCAGCTGTGCTCAATTGCAATGGACTTTGGGTCACTGTTGGGAGAGATAATGTTCTCGACATTGGTAAATTTCTTTTGTGGCAATATGTGGCACTGATCAACCATAAACAAATACAGGAAAATGTTGCATGGGTTACTTTGCCATTGTGTGCATCTAGGGTGTGGGAGATTTGGAGGCACCTTTGAGTATGCGCCTATAACAGGGGGAATACTGATGCAGTGACATTATTTTGTCCAACAATATTTGACAAATTTCATTGAAAACCCACCACTTTGTTTGGATGAAAACCATCTAATACTATTATTGTTTTATTTCTCTCCACAAGTTCAATCAAATTACACTCAAAAGAGATATATGGAGAAGGCAAAACTGAGGAAGAAATAAATTTTCCTATAACCTTAAGGCTCAGTCTGCCGGTAATCATTATAATCTGTGTTGTTTGTTTCCATAGCAACCATAGAATACGAAGCAGAGCTGAGACACAAGAACGACATGAAGAGGGTGGAGGCGGAGCTTCGAGGGAAAGCGAAGGTTGAGAGAGAGAATAAAGATATACGCAACGAGCAGATCAAGCTGCAAGCTGCCGAGCATCGGGAGACGGTGTTGCAATCCATCAAGTAAGAATCAGCAATCTACTCCTTCATTCTGACGTTTGGTGTAAAGTGTGTGATTCTGTGGGCTGTTAGGGAAGAATATAATAATAATAATATCAAAAGTCTTATATGGCGCTCGTATCTACTAACAAGGTACTCAAGGCGCTTAGTATAAATTTAGACAGAAATGAAAGAGAGGTTATTGAAAGTTATGAATTCTGGGACCCAATTATATAGCACCTTATAAGGGTTTATAAGGTGCCTCGGCGCATTTAGCAGCCACAGCCAGGAACACCGGGGCGAACCCCTTCTCTTTTCGATAAGTGCACTGGGTTCTTTTACATGCTGTACACAACACATGGAACCAACGGTTTTACGTCCCATCTGAAGTCGTCCCATCTGAAGGACGAAGCAATGGTTAAGTTTCTTGGTTAAGGACACAAGTGTCACGGCTGGGGATTCAAACCCACTCACTGCTGATCAGAAACACCAGAGTTTGAATTCGGTGCTCTTACCTGCTCGGCCACGACACTCCCACACGACCCAGCTCTTTCCACTTAGTCCTAATGCTGGAAGTCGGCAACATCCAAACTCCTCTGCTCCTTGATGTTTGTCAATTCTCACCTTTTCCGTTGTCTTCCTCTTTTCTCAGAACTGCCGGCAGTATTATTGGAGATGGTCTGAAGAGTTTTATATCAGACTGGGATAAAGTTACTGCCACGGTGAGATAAATATTTCAATCCTTAAAGACACTGAACACTATTGGTAATTGTCAAAGACCAGTCTTCTCACTTGGTGTATCTCAACATATACATAAAATAACAAACCTGTGAAAATTTGAGCTTGATTGGACGTCTGAGTTGCGAGATAACTATGAAAGAAGAAAAAAAAAACATGTCACACGAAGTTGTGTGCTTTCAGATGCTTGATTTCGAGACCTCACTTTCTAAACTTGTTCTTCTCCTTTTAGGCTGCCGGGCTAACCCTCGTCGCCTTAGGGGTCTACTCAGCTAAAATGGGTACAGGGGTCGCAGCGAGGTTTGTCGAGGCTCGTCTAGGCAAGCCTTCTCTAGTCAGAGAAACCTCAAGACTGGGGCCGTTGGAAATCTTACGTCATCCGATAAAAACGACAAAGCGACTGATAAATAAACCATTAGACGCACTCAGGGGAGTTGTTCTTAAGGTGAGTTGTTGGGATGTAGTCATAGATTTATATATAAGAACTACATGGCGCACTGGCCTATATACGCGCTCCGGCATGCGCGCAGGCGGCCATTTTCTAAGTTGACAAAACTGGCATCTCACAGCGTGTGTTTGTGCAGCCATTTTGTAAGTTGAACAAACAGCATCGCGTGAGCGTTAAATAAAAAAAAACTCAAACATGTATTTCATATTCAACGCGCGTGCAGAATGACGCGCTTGTCATCTTGCGGACCCGTGGCGTTTGTGCATGAAGCATCTCTTGTGCGCCCTCTAGTTCTTATATATATTTATATATATTTATTGACCAAACCAACAGCGGACGAAATATTCATATAGCCTATATAAAAAACAATCTGATATGTACAAAGTTAACAATTAAAATAGAATCATCTTAGGAAAGAAAATTAAAGCATACATTGAAGATTAAGTAAAATAAAATAGGGAACAGAAACAGACCACCATGAACGACTGTGAAAATATATTTAAAATAAATTTTAAAAGCAAAAGCCTACATATAACTCTATGGATGTAGTTTGAAACAGTGAATAAGAACAAGTCAACCCGAATACCAAGTTGGACTGTAAAGAGTTCCCAAGGTGGTTGGAGAACTTGGCACCGTTTCCAAAGCACTGAGGAAACATCTACATGACAAATGTGAGGGTAGACCTGTTACGGAAGGCGGCATTTGTGGAAACAGCAAGGATCCTGAGTAAAAAGCCTATTAAAAAAAGGCAAAGGGATGTATCCTAATGTGAGGAGTTATCAGCATTTAAGAAAATGTGATCTTTCTTTTGCATGCTGTGACAAAAATGATAATAATAACAACCAGTTTTTATATAGCATTTATTATTACAACGTGGAAGTGTCATGGCCGAGCTGTTAAGAGCACCGAATTCAAACTCTGGTGTTTCTGATCAGCAGAGTGTGGGTTCGAATCCCCAGCCGTGACACTTGTGTCCTTAAGCAAGACACTTTACCATTGCTTTGTCCTTCGGATGGGACGTAAAGCCGTTGGTCCCATGTGTTGTGTAACGCATGTAAAAGAACCCAGTGCACTTATCGAAAAGAGATGGTGTTACGCCCCGGTGTTCCTGGTTGTGGCTGCTTAATGCGATGTAGCACCTTGTAAACCCTTATAAAGGCTACATAATTGGGTCTCAGAATCCATCACTGCAATAACCTATCTTTCTGAAAGTTTGTATATACTCAGCGCCTTGAGTACTGTGTTTGGTAGATACGTGCGCTATATAAGACATCGATATTATTTGATATTATCGATATTATCTCTTGATGTCTCAAATGGCTTCTTATTATTTTTTAGATTGTTTGTATTGGCTTACCTTTAGCATAGATGTGTAAAGGGCTAGAGTGTCTTGTTAGGTGGATTTTTGGGCTGTATAAATAGTAAATAATGTTTATTGCCATTATGATTTTACAATATTTGATAATTTAAGTGACTGTATTCTATTTAACAAGTTGGATGACTTCGCTCCTTTTGATTGATTGTTTTGCAGCCAAGTTTAGAAGAGAGACTAAGAGAGATCGCCATAGCAACGAGGAATACAAAAGCTAACAAAGGTTTATATAGAAACATTCTAATGTACGGTCCGCCAGGTACTGGGAAGACGTTATTTGCTAAGGTGAGTTGCAAGCGTATTTCACGGGTTAGCGGCGAATTTTGGCTTCTGCGCGTGCGTACTCCCCGTTACTAGGCATTCTAGGCTTACAAGGCTAGCGCAAAAATTTGGCGCTTGCACGTAAGCGGGGAATTGTGATGGTAAGCGCAGAATTCGGCGGTAAGCAGAGCCATGAAATTGGGCCCAGTTCTTTTCAGAACATCTGTACAATGTGTTACCAGAAACCTTGCTAGATTTGGTCCCTCAAATATTCAAACTGGTGTCATTGTTTTTCTTTTCCTTACTTTCTTTGTGATCTTATAAGTGTTTATTACTTCTTCATGTGTGTCTACTTGTTTGTTTGTTGACAGAAACTTGCCCTACACTCAGGCATGGACTTTGCCATTATGACAGGCGGGGATGTAGCCCCGATGGGCAAAGAGGGGGTCAGCGCTATGCATAAGCTATTTGATTGGGCATCTACAAGTAGGCGAGGGTGAGTATTAACTGGAACACCCCTTGGATGGCAATAATGGAAGTGGCTCAATTGCAAAGCAACATCATACGGGAACTAGGGGCCGTGTCCGAAACGGCGACTTCGGCTACAGCTACGGCTAGATCGCGCGCGTCTGCTATTCTTCAACACTGGTAGACGCGCTGATCTAGACGTAGCTGTAGCCGAAGTCGTCGTTTCGGACACGGCCTAGTTATCTGTTTTTTTGGAGAAGGAAAAATATTTATTTTTTTGTTCAAGAATGTTGCCGAATCTTTCAGAAATAAAAAGCACATTACCACACCGTGGCTGAGTGGGGTAGAGCATCCAACTCAAGTTCCGATGGTGTGAGTCATCAGAGTGTAGGTTCGAATCCCGGTTGTGACACTTGTGGTTTGGGGCAGAAACTTAACTATAACTTATTCTCCTCTCCCAGGATAAAATGGGTACCTGTGAGGGTAGAGATTGTTTAGGTGAATGATTAGCAATCTGTGTGCCAACTTGGCTGCTGGTGCCAACTTGACTGCTGGTGCTGCCTACTCCAAAGGAGTTGAGATGGTTCTGGAATGCTTGAGACGCAATGAACAGGGGTAGTATTATAGTGTCAGGCATTTCTACTCAATGATTAAATGCGCCTGATAATTGTCTACATTGTTATCAATAATATTCAAAATGGAAGCTGCTAAATAATTGAAAGTGATTTCTGATTTGTTTTTTCAACTATCTCCAGAGTTCTACTGTTTGTTGATGAAGCAGACGCTTTCTTAAGAAAACGAAGTACCGTAAGTATCTTTTCATTGTTCTTAGAAGGTTATTCAACCATTCATTTTTTGAAGTTTAATTTAACTGTTACATTTTTAGGCAAGTTTAGAGGGTACTAAACATATATAGACAAATTCAGAAATGACACTCTTCAAACAGAAACTGAAAGCACTTGTTCACACTTTGTAAGTGAAAATTACAAATGCGGTGTTATTATTTTTGAATATTGGTTTAGTTTGTATTGATTAGCACAAGGAACTTTTTTTGTTTACTGTTTCCAATAGGAGCTAATCAGTGAGGATGTGAGGAGTACGTTGAACGCTTTCCTTTACAGAACTGGAGAACAGTCAAACAAGTAAGTCATAAAAATCTCGAATAAGTCATTTACTAGGATCCTTCCTTGGATTTTTTGTGCCTTGAACTATTATACTCCTTTATTTCCTGACTTCAGATCGACCAATATATTTTGTTATACAATAATTCAGTTATTCATTTTGGGTTTTTCCCCCCAAATAAACCGATGTGTGTTACTGCTCTAGAATATGAAAGTATGACACTACTCTAGAATTGCAAAGGTCGTGGGTTCGAATCCCACCTGAGTAATATGCCTGTGATTTTGTTCACAGAGCTTAGGAAAGCACTGAGAGTACAGTGCTAACACACATCGGTGTGTATGGGTAAAACCCAATTAACATTCTTTATCCTGATGCAAATTTCCCTTTATTAAAGCCATTGGACACTTTTTTTAAACAGTATTGTCCAAAGGCCCACACTTCGTGTGTCACAACTGATATAAAAAATAACAAACCTGTGAAAATTTAGGCTCAATCGGTCATCGGAGTCGGGAGAAAATAACGGGGAAAACCCACCCGTGTTTCCACATGTTTCGCCGTGTCATGACATGTAAATAAATCCGTAGTTCTCGACAACGAGAATTGATAATTGTTTTAATGTTTTCTCAAAAAGTAAAGCATTTCATGGAATAATATTTCAAGAGAAGTCTTTCACCATTACCTTCTGTAAACCCTGTAAGTTATTTGTAAATCTGTGGAATCTTTTTTTGGGGGGGGTGCCGAAAGTGTACAATGGCTTTAAAAGATTTTAATTAGGACTACTTCATCGTCACTTTTGTCAGGTTTATGCTAGTGCTTGCAAGCAACCAGCCCGAGCAGTTTGATTGGGCGATAAACGATCGTCTCGATGAAATGGTGGGGTTCAAACTACCCGGATTGGAAGAGAGAGAACGGATGGTACGACTCTACTTCGATAGCTACGTCATCAAACCTGCCACTCAGGGAAAGAGGTAATGTCCAGTTGTTAGACTGCAGGACTTGCAATCACAAGGTTGTTGGTTCGAATCCCCCAAGCTAACTGCTGATTTCACAATGACTAGAATAAATATTGTCGTCTAGTTACTGGATCACAATTTCTAGATTTGTGCAATTCATAATCATAGACGTTTAACCAATGTTTGTATGAGAGAGATTGGCTGTTGCCAGCTTTGTGTTTATATCCCCTTGTGGGAGTTTGCCGAGTTCCCTTGATGGGAACATCGTCTAAACAAACAAAAACAAACCAATGTCTGTTGGACTTCGTTATTTTTTCCCGGTGCTGCATATTCCTAAGGAGTTGAGATGGCCAATGTCAAATAAACTGTATTTGTAAAAGTGAAAGGCCAGGCCGTGTCTTGGGCCCCCAACCCAGTCTGGCAAGAGCCCCACCCGCCCTCTAGGTCATGCTTCAATAACAGACCGTGTCTTCCGAGCAGGCTCGTGGGGGACTGAGCTCCGCTGGCCCCCACCAGCAGACCACTACAACAGCCTCAGACTCCGTATACTTGGTATTTGGTTTAAAAGGTTCTACTATAAGAATACAAAATGCACTTTAGTTGCTTGTTTTTGTCTTGTTTGATTACTAAAGCTTTATAGTTGTATAGTTTCTAAGTTCCTGTATCAATATAAATCGTCATTAAGGACCACTTGTATGCCTTTAATCAATTTGTTGTTATTTGCAATTCTTTGTTCTAATCATATTTTTAGGAGATTAAAGGTCGGCCAATTTGACTTTAACGAGAAGTGTACAAAGATCGCCGAGATGACTGAGGGACTGTCAGGCAGAGAGATCGCTAAGCTTGGTGTGGCGTGGCAGGTAAGTCTCCCTAATTCTGATTTTAAAGATTCTCATTGATTTTCAATTTTTTTTTTCCCAGGTATTTGATGACAAATGTTATACAGTATTTGAAGCAACAAATTTTTCAAGTGGTCAACAAATTATCAAAAATGCACTCGGGCCCACACTGTTAAGCTAAAATGGCCCCTTGCCTTAATCAAAGACACACATGTAATGACTGGGATTTGAACCCACACTCTGATGACTCGCCCATCAGAACTTGAGGTTGATGCACCTAGAATGCATGGCCAAGACGTGCATGCAAGAAGAAGACCTTTTGTTCTTCTTCCTAGTCCCTTCAAATCCTCCATCATCCTTCAGTAAAACTGTTGCCCCTTAATATCCATCTGATCCTCTTCTTCCAACTCTGTTCACCAAGTACAGCCTTGGAATTTCATATGCAAGAGGGAAGGCCATTTTGCTTTAGCAAAGGGCATTGGAAAATCTTTATAGGGGCCAAGGCCAAGAACAGGGCTCAAGTACATAGAACTGCAAAATAATGCTTATCAGAATAAGGTTGTCAGCCAAAATATCATGCTGCATGTACAATTTGTGATCGTTATCCTGATTTTGTTGCTAAGCTGAAATTGTTATGCATAGTTTTCTGCTTAAGCAGCTCTATGAAATTGGACCCAGTGCATCAACAATTGCTACAGTATTGAAATTAGAGGAAGAAGATGGTGTACCAATACTTAAAAATATACTTTTGTTGTTGTTTTTTGTAGGCAAGTGCTTATGCATCTGAAGACGGTATTCTAACCAGCGAGATGGTCGATAGTAGAGTACAGGACTCCGTGGCCCAGCACCAACAGAAAGTAGACTGGCACCAAAGTGAAGAAGCAAAGCTAGAAAAACTGGAGAAGATACGAGAAATCAAGACCAAAGGAACATAGGGTACCAAACTTAGAAATCTAGGTGTAGAGGTTTTTTTATCCCAATTCTCAATTTATTGTGGGAGTGCGATCAAGTAAAATAAGGTTGACGGAAATTAGAACAACAAAAAATATCAACAATTTTGTTGGCAATATTTTGCTCGGTCCTACTTCCACTGCAATAAAGATATGTGTGAATGTAGAAATTGTGAAAGAGTGAGTGAGATACTTGTATGTGTAAAATATAAATTCATGAACTGTAGACAGGGCAGCACATTTACAACCCTCCTACTGTTTACCATTCAACATCATCTACTGAGATTTTGGTAGAATGGGAGAATAATTAAGCCAGCCTGCAATATGAAAACGTTATGAATACATCTGCACAGTACACAGTCAACCCTCCTACTGTCTGACCATTCAAACTCATCCACTGTGGTTTTGAATGATAGATGCACTACGCCAGCCTGCAATATGATGTCATGTGGTGATTGGTGAATGCATGTACGCAGTACCCGGATGTACACAGATAGTTCTGTGCACAGCTGTACCACCATTCATTAAAGTGGCTGGTCAACTCGCTGAAAATGTTACCCTCTATGAGTGTGAAACATATTATTGTATTAGAAACGATGTACAGAAAATTGTTAAATACCCAATATACAACAACGAAATCATTGATGAAACTGTGTTCTTTAGATTTTTTTATGTTTTTATTTACAAACTGTCATTATTTAAAAGAATAAAAATGTGATTTTTCTGAATCAACTTTTTACTTTTTGAAAATCTTTGAAAGATATATACAGACCTCAGTTCACCTATACCCACTTTGTCAGGCAACTAACTTGTTTACTCATTGACATTTATAGTAGAATTTCACACACAGGAATGGGCCAGACTATTCCCTACCAATCTCAATTCAGTGTAAACCAATATGGTTAATTTAAACAAATCCAAAATGGCAGCCCACCTATCTGGGGTCAAAGGTCAGTTTCACAAAGAGCTAAGATTGCTCTTAACTGTATTGCATCCACACCTGTATGCTTCGGGGTTTTTTTCCCTGTTTTTATTTAAAGGGCAAGGGCACCAAGGCATTTCTTTCTTGGTAAAGGACACTTTGTGAGGAAATTGTGAAGATCATTTCAAGGGCACCAAGGAAATGACCCTGGGGCACGTAGGCAATCACATTTGTTGCCTCAATTGCTAAGCAAAGTGTGATGTCAACATACAAATCACTATGGCAATTATTGACACTCGTCGCGAGATGAATTTTAGTTCTTTGTAAAATTAAGCCCAGACATCCATAAGTTTCATAGATTGTTATAGAAAATGGAATCCATTCTGAATTCAAGAAATATTAATAAATATTTAATGAAAAATATACTTTGAAACCTGTTTTATTTATTTATTTAAATCAAAGAGTACTGAATGTTTGATTGCATTTTCTGTAGTCTGAGAATCATACATGTGCAACTACGACACCTAGACCAAATAAAACAGTGACGTTAAAAGCCTTGCTGAAGGTAAACTCGGCTAAACGTTTCCAAAGTTTCTCTAAAAAAAATTAAACATTTTTTCCAGAAAACAATACATTTAAACAAAAATTGAGATGGACTGTAATAAAGATGGTTAAATAATACATAAACTTGCTATCACAGAAACAAAACATTTATTACAATTTGTTTTACAAAATATACATATGAAGTTCAAAATATATTTAAAAAGAATAGAATAATCTTCTAAAGTCGTTCTATAAGACCGTGACACTGAAATAATCTGTTACTTCCCTTTCGCCTTTGTCATGGTGTTCTTACCACTGGCACAATTTCTTTATAGAATGTGGGTTAAAGTCACAGTCAGAGCACTTGTGTTTTTGAGCAAGAAACTTCACTATAACTGCCTTGTCCTTTGGATGGGATGTACAGCTGTAGGTCCTGGGTGTTGTGTAATGCACATAAATGAACCCACACTTGTCATAAAGAGAAGGGCTCCCCCTGGTGTTTCGGGCTGGTCTGGCAGCAATATGCGCCACATCACCTTGTGCCCCTTTTCAAGGTGTTGTATTATGGTTGCTTCGATTTTAACTTCAAAGTTATTCATGACAAACTCTGCCAGATTTATATGAAAGACAAGGTGCATTATGATGTTAACAATTAATTAATGCACACTCAAGATTATATTTACATGAGGTAGGGCTTACACACATCGGTGTATATGGGTTAAACCAAAAATTTACATTCTTTATCCCTGATGCATATTGAACTTTATTAAATTCGTTGCGGTACGTGCTGCTAAAAAATAGCATAGCTACCAGGCAATCTCAGTGGTCTAGTTGGTATTGGTAAGACACTGCGCTAGAATTGCAAAGGTCGTGGGTTCAAATCCCACCCAAGAAATATGCCTGTGATTTTGTTTACAGAGCACAGGAAAGTACCAAGTATACAGTGCAAACACATATGGGTGGTGTATATGGGTAAAACCAAAAATTAACATACATGAGGTATCTTCTTCGTTGCATTCAAGAGAAATTTCTTGTTAGAAGAACATCTTCAGCTACAGTCAGATAAACAAAATCAATCCAGAAGCCCTAGTTTTCGGATAGCCAAGAATTGATCAGGGATCTCCATTAAAGCTTGCAGCGCAAACGCTGATTCCTGGTGTCCGCTCTTTGCCGAAACCATCACTCGGTGAAACTCAACAAACTGGAAATTGTCAAACTTCCTCTGGGGAAGTTTGTCGTCAAATTCGCGCATCATGTCCCACGGTCCGTCGCCGACTCCAACCACGATGATTGAGAGTGGGTACCGGGAAGCCTCTACTATAGCATCACGTGTTCTCTTTTCACTGGTAACCTGGCCATCCGCGATAATGATAAGTATGTGGTACTGCTGGAGAGAGGAAACACCGAAAAAACTGAAAATTATAATGACCACTTTGTCCATTGTAAGCGAAATAGGGAGAGTGGTGTAGATAGCTCAGCTGGTAGAGCACTCGAGGCCAAATTCATCAAGCTGAAAATACTGCTTGACAAGTTTCTTTGCTTAGCAAAAATTTAGTGGGCCATCAGTCACAACAATGGGATACTCAGGAATTCTTATTAAAAGTCTTTTTTTTTTTTTTTGGGGGGGGGGGTACTTTGTACAAGAGGAAAGTTGGGTGTGTAAAATCTCTCAAAAGAAAGCAACACCACAACAGGATTTCATTTGATTTGTGAGAATAGTGCAAATAAAGGTTTCATATACTTGGGTTCTCTTTGAAACCACAATTTTGGCTCTGGCTTTCGGCATCATCAGCCAGTTTGAAGGAAACGGGTGATTTGAAATGTTGCTAACTCTTAACTAAAAAAGGATAAACTTGAAACACTGACCGCTTTTGTTTTGCGGACAATCTTGATGGCTTCCTGAATGACTGGAGCGAAGTCTGTCGGACCACTTAGTGTCACAGTTGGTGTGATGTTATTGTAACAATCAAGGACGTCATGGAAACCGTGGCACTCTCCATCGGAGCGGAACGGAAAAACTGATTGACCTTGGGTTGTGATGTCACCAAAGCCGTAGACTGGTAGAAGGTTGTCGTCGTCGAATGGCGCCAAGGTCTGACCAAGAATCATGATGGCCTGAAATTATCAATTAAGTTTGAAGTTACAACAAGTATTTTTTGAGGAGTATGAATTGAAATATATGTATGTCTAACTCAAGTTGGGACCCAACTATAAATGGAAGCGAATAAGATTGTGATGGAGGACATTGGCACTGTGTGATTGCTGATGAACTCTAGACCCTGTAGATTGAATTGGAGATGTGGTGCGCCTGTCATCCTGCCCAATTCAAGTGCAAGTTGTCGTCAATCACTGATGATGACGATGATGATGAAACAATAATTGGCCTATTCTTGAGGCAGGGCCAACTATACAAAAAAAAGGAGGCTTAATTATATCCAATGGTCATGTATAAACAAAACTTTTCAACTATAGACAGACAGCCCCAACTATAGATGAACTGGCCCAAATATAGACAGACTGGCCCAACTGTACACAGACTGGTCCAACTATAGACAAAGTGTCCCTAACTGTCATGACTACAACAGACTGGCCAAACTACAGAAGGACTGGTCCAACTGCAGACAGACTGCCCAATTATAGATGAACTGCACCAACTGATTGAGGGAATGTCCCAACTTGCACACATTGTTTGAGTTTGGTACAAAGTTTATATACAAACCTGTTGATATGGGTTAAAGACTCCTGGCTCAATAGCGTGTAAACTCCTCCCTCCAAATGTCTGTTTCCCAGTGTAGAGGTTGCTCTTTGTGTAGTCGATACCTGGTAGAAAATAAAATAAAGATTCAAGTTAATAATAAAAACCAACAAAATTAAAAAATGTGGTAACAAAAACGCAAACAGCTTTTTCAAATTGTTTTATGAAAATGAGCTTAAAAAGTTACATATCCTGTTTGTCTTGATGTTACTGCAACAACTACCCTTGTCAGGGGGTCACACAGGTTGTGTTGGTTGTGCTCATGGAATTGCCAACCATGCCAGAAACACCAAACGAACTCCTTCTCTTATTGATAAGAGATGGTTTCTTTGACGTGCATTAAACAGCAACTACAGCTTTACATCTCATAGGGACCACAAGTTCATTTTGCCAACCAACACAGGGACTGGCCCACCTAGTTGCCATAACAGAACCCTCGACCCTCCAGCCATGGAGGGTTAGGTTATCGCAACTGCCCGTCTTGTTTGGCTGTTTATGGCTCTCTTTTAACATCGGTCTTATCATAGTCGCCATAATAAGACCAATGTTTAAAGAGAGCAATAACACTCAATATAACACAATGGTACTACAATACTCACCAAATAATAAATTACTCGATTCCAAACCGGCTCTCCTCACAGCGTTACTCACTTCATCCAGCGAGTTAAACTTATCAACAATGGTTTGAAACGATGTTCCTCTCCCCCATCCAAGCACCTTGGCAAGAGCACTTCCAACCGGTGGGCTGGTTAGGTCTGGGTACAAAGAACTGTATGCTGGTGGCTTTTTAGTTGGGGTACCTGAGCCATGGTCGCGATTTCTTGCAGAGAAACCGCTCTTGAAACACTCAGTGATTTTATGCGCGATGAAGATCACAAGGCAAACAAACGCAACTTGGATGATCATGGTGCTCAAGTTCTATCAGAGAATTTGGTTTTAAAAATAAGTTACAACAGAATTATCCTGCAGAAAACAGCTGAACAAAATATCATCTAATCAAATCAAAATGGTTAAAATAGGCGAAACTCAATGTTCGTATTTTGTTTTGGGGCAGGAAACGTTCACATTGATGATGACAAAATGGTGAGCATTAATAAGTTCAGCGTGCACAATAAACGTATAGGTTGTATTGCTGAAGAGCAGATCAGCTTACAAATACAAATCAATCAGTTTTTTCCAGTACAACAACAACAAGCTGATGACTTTGTATGTTGTTTGTGGTCACTCGACACAAGCTTTAGCCCCTTAAATACCACTTCTTACATCTTATAGCATAACCACACCACATGACTGTCGTGAAAGCTAACGAAAACATATTAATCTGATGAAATACAACCCATAGTTCACTTACTTCTTTAGGTACACGTCGACATAGCTGAAGCTGGGAAGTAAACAAACACAATTTATCACTTGTATTATGATCTATTTTCAGAAACATACGGCATTTAACCAACGTGTACATTTGCTATGGTGACTCATTGCACCTAAGAAACTATACAAAATATAGTGCTCTTTGTTCCCCAACCCAAATGTAAAAATTGTTAAAGAATGAGCTTCTAAAACGTTGAAATGTTTTACAAATAAATTAAACCAAGTTTAGGCATTTTGTTTTTACAATTTGTCCAAAACAGAATTTATTAAATGTTTGGCGGATTGATATTTAAATCAGAAAGAGTGACACGTCGAGGTAAGCTGCAGTAGTTAGGTGCTATCAAAGTGCAATGCCTTATGTGTTAATTTATCACACCCGTACGACTGGGAGCCAGGCAGATTTGCAAGCAGACATTAGCAAACAACGCATTTTATGATGATTACACTCAGTAAACAATACAAAATGCGTATGAATTATGTATAGCGCTACAGTGCAGTATATTTTGATTTTTGAAAGAGAAATTACATAAAAACCAACTTCTTATTAACCACACGCACAAATACTTCTACCTCCATGACCCAGCCAGCGTACCGCTAATGTTACATAGCGCCCTCTGTGGACGTCAAAATAATAAGAAGTCTTAAAAATATTCCTTTTTTTCGACCTCCGTTAGTTTAGCATAGCGCCCTCTGTTTACGTCAAAATCACAAAATCAACACACGGACTAAATGTGAAACCTATGCGTATTTGTATACAAACTACACCAAGCCTCAGATGGGTACCAGTCTACTATTTTTCCTACATCACACATGCAATTATAATTTATTCTCGTCTGTCATTGCAAGTCCAGGCAAAATTCCCCCAGCTCGCTTTGTTTATGTAATTTGTCTACACACAGGTTAGTGAGTCAGCCATAAAAATAATTTATAGAACCATTGAGTAAGGACGGAAGTTATGAGCAACTTGTGTTTGAAGAGTTGGTTTCTGTATTCTAGATAACACAATTTGGCTGTAAATGCACTGAAACTATTATTGAACACTGTCTGTAAAGTAAAGTAACAGTACACATGTCGAGAAGTCTATCAACAGATCAATACAATCAGATCACACAAAATTTAACAACACCTCGAGTTTTGGAAGTGTGAACTGAGTGAAATCTTGTTAACAGGCTCTCTCATCAATAACAAAGGACCGAGTCAAAGTGAGTGATAAACGAATGAAAGAAATATGTTGTTAAGAACAAGAGTGAGTAGGAATTTTAGAAATATTAGGACTTTAGTTAGGAGTGTCATTCTTAATTCTTCTGTAGGAAGAATTCTTTCTTTGTTTGAGTTTGTTGATTATCATTGAAATGAAGCATTTCTTTATCAGACTTAAAAAGTTTAATTGTACAATTTTACAATACAAGTTGAAGTTGTAATTTATTTTATTAATTTTTAAAAACTACACAGAATACACAGTACAATTTGAAATTTAAAGTCGGATATCTCAACTTCAATATGTAAAAATGCATTCTATTTGCTTTCTGGTTTCGGATTTAGACTTTCTTTTACAAAATTATGGTTTTATGACATGAAACTTTCTGATGAATTTGTCAAACGCTTTTTGATAAGGTTTTCCTTGTATATTTTTCCTGATGCTAATTTAAATTTGGATTCTGAATCTTCTTTCGCAGATGTGCCTTTTATTCAGTAACGATGTTACTCAGTAGAATCTTCAGAGTCGTGGCTCGTTCTGCCAGTAACCATAGCATCTGTTTAAACAGAACACTCAGTAAACAGTGGTACAACGTTTTGTGTCTTCTAAGTAAACACTTGAACTTTGTGAAAATGATGAGCGATAATGCATCATCGAGAAACTTTAAATTCCAAGATGGAGAGAAACCCTTTACAGTTTCTATTGAAGGAAACATCGGGGCAGGCAAGACTACCCTCGTGAACTTCTTCTCTAAGCAGAAGGACGTCACTGTTATTGAAGAGCCTGTTAAGAAATGGCAGAATGTCCGTGGCCATAATCTCTTTGATCTGATGTATCATGACCCTCAACAATGGAGCTTTGTGTTCCAGTCCTACGTTCAACTCACCATGCTGGAGAATCATAGCATCCAAGTTGACACCCCTATCAAACTAATGGAGCGGTCGGTACACAGCGCTCGATATTGCTTCGTTGAAAACATGCATCTTGAGAAGAAGATGTCCGACCCAGAGTTTGTAGTCCTGGATGAGCTTTACCAATGGGTCGTCAGAAACCATGATTTCAGCGTTGATCGCATCATTTATCTTCAGACCACACCCGAGAAATGTCATGAGAGAGTTCTTGAGCGTTGCCGAGATGAAGAAGAGGGTATTCCGCTGGAGTATTTACAAGGTATTCATCAAAGATATGAAGATTGGTTGATCCATAAGAAGTTTCCTGTCCCAGGGTCCGTGATGGTTCTGGATGCGACGTCCTCGCTGGAGGAGATGCTGAGGACATATGAAACTAAACAGAACACTATCTTGTGCTAAGGATGAAGGAAACAGGCCTGAATTTCATCTTTGAGAGGGCAAGGCCATTTCATTTTGAGATTTTTGAAGTCTATGGGAAACATTTAAAGGGGCACCAAGGCCAAAGACCAGGGCAACGGAAGCCATGGCCTAGTTTGCCTTCGTGAAATTCCAGGCCTAAGGAAACAATAACTCTCACTACACCAAATCTTGTTTTTTAGATTAAAAAGGACACCACACTATACTCACTTTGGGATGCATTGCTTTGAACAGAATGAACTCAAAATGGCAGCATCATGAAGGACAATGGACTAGTTTAACAGCTGACTAAACTGACACCAAAGTCATGTGAAGATCATTTTCTTTCAGATCAAATTTGGTTATAAACTGCTTTGAAAAAGGTGTCTGGCCTAATACTATTTGACTCTCATGTGACATGATGAAGGCCAGTTCCACCGTAGCCTTAGTTTTATGCCAGTTGCCTGGTGAACAAATTTTGATTAATTTACACATTTTACTTCTTTGTACAAACTATGCTAAATCCTCTGTAAGTAATTCTTTACTTTACTATATTCTTGATACTGTATGGGCCAAAACCACTTGTATTGCATGAGCTTTGTGATTGAAGGGGGACTGCTGTCAACTCATGATCATAGCGGGCCTTTTGCTGTACTTTAGAGTTAAAGACACTGGACACTATTGGTAATTGTCAAAGACTAGTCTTCTGACTTGGTGTATCTCAACATATGCACAACAATAAACCTGTGAAAATTTGAACTCAATTGGTTGTTGAAGTTGCATGATAATAACGGAAGTAAAAAAAACCTTGTTACACGAAGTTGTGTGCTTTCAGATGCTTGATTTCGGGACCTCAAAATCTAATTCTGAGCTGAGGTCTTGTAATCAAATTCAAATATTTTAGTGAAAAATTACTTCTTTCTCGAAAACTACAATACTTCAGAGAGAGCAGTTTCTCACAATGTTTTATACTATCGACAGCTCTCCATTGCTTGTTACCAAGTCAGTTTTTATGCTAACAATTATTTTGATTAATTACCAATATTGTCCAGTGCCTTTAACTCGAACCCAGTTTCTGTGTATGACAGTGCCCTTTATGCCTAGCTGGGTTAGAGGTTAAACTCCATCAGGACCTGGGCCCAATTTCATAAGGTCTGTAAGCACAAACACTTGCAAAGCACAACAAAATATTGGTTAATAGAAACGGGTTACCAGCCAAAATTGCATTAAGATTGAATTGTGACTGGTGTCCTACTTAGTTTTTGCTTAGCAAAGTAATTTGTCAAGCAGTCAGTATTTTATGCTTAACAGATTTATGGAATTAGGCCCTGCTGTGATACTGATCATGGCAATAGTTTTCCTTTGAAAATCTGGTTTGTATGTAAATAATACGCTAATCCAACCCAACAGTTTTTTAAAATCATTAAAAATAAATTCCTCTGAATTACAACATTCCAGTTAATTTCACTTTCATTATGTAACAATAGAGGGCGCCCTTTTTGCTTTACAAAAGTGTAAACTGCATGAGTAATTTTTGTCATATTTATAGTCCTAAAAAATGTTAATTACAGATAAGATATTGAACTTGTTTGTGGAGCTGCTTACATGTGAATCCAGACTATCTTCAATAAATACATATTCGTGCCGAGATGATCTCTTCTGTTTAAGTAAGGTTTGGTTTTAAAAGCTTAGGGGACAAAAACAATGTTTTTTATTTTTTATTTCATGCTGCTTGTATAAAAAATAATAGTAATAAAATACTTGTTAATAACTTCACACGCAGTGCTATACATTTTTTGCTGAATTACATGCCGTATTTATTATTTATTTATCGATGTTTTTCCAAGCAATGTCGGCAAAACTTGTGGCCTTTGATTTGGGCGGGGCCTGAAAGTCCAATAATAGCTGCTTCAATTACGCCTTATTGGGCTACAACACCTGTAAAGTGAACCAATCACGAGCGTGCGCTTCGGGTTGGGATTTGGTTAATTTGGGCGCTATTTTGGGCGTGATAAATTTGCATAAAAATTCACTGTGCAACCGATGTGCGATGTCGTCTGCTAATATAGTTGGTTATTTCAATTGTGCTAGAATTTCAGCCGGCCAAACAAGTGTATCATGTTTGGAGAATGTAATGATTGATGTATTGTTTTTCTGGAAGAATCTGAAAGAATTGGATGATCTCAGTTATGAAACAAGTGGACAAAAATAAGTGGAAACTGGTGACATTGTGATGACAATATGAGCACGAATGAAGTGTTGCGAGCGGTTCGCACGGGACAGCTCGCTACCGTCAAACGCCTCCTCGCAACGGGTCAACTCGGCCGCAATATACGGGACCCGTACGGGGCGACATGCCTGCATCTTGCTGCTCGCTCGGGGAATTTAGACCTTGTGAAATTCTTTGTGGAAGATGCGGGTCATTCTACAATTGCTACGGCTCAGAATGGAGCTTTACCGAGCCATGACGCGGCTGCTGCAGGCCACCAGAAATGCCTGGAATATCTGCTCCAATGGGGCTGTCCGGAGAACGCTAGAGACTATAATGGGGCAACAGTTTTACATCTTAGTGCAAGGTAACTAACATTGATGATTTTATGCAAATATTGAGATTTGTTTTAATACCTTCTGAGTTAATTAGTCTTCATGAAAAATGACAACAATTATTGCTCTTTCACTAACTGACAGAAAGAAATCTATTTGGTTTCCAATTGTTTTCTTATGAGATGTTCTTTTTCAGTTTCTTCGAGTTTCCTCAATTTATTGTTATATGGAATTTTTACTTTTTAACTCTTTGTGGTGAAATTATCTTGTCTTTCCCATTTTAAACTGATGCAACGAAACTGTGACTTGGAGGAAGGGGGGTATTGGTGCTCGATATGTGGCATGGATGGTGCCCCCCCCCCCCCCATTGTTCTCATTGTGTTCAATGGAATTTCAAGAATTCTCAGAGGACTTATACTTCAAGGGGTTATACTTCTGTACAAGGAGGAAAATAGTACAAATGGGAACATGGCACATATTCAGAAAATAACTTGACACAATGGACAATCAATATTTAAAGTCCAATTGATAATTTTGTTCATATTTTGTCTGTATATTATTTGAAGTTATTCATTAACTTTTCATATTTAGAGTGTTTGTTCAAGTTGGTTATAAATTTGTTATGAACGTTTTCACAAACACTCAATCGTGTGATTTAGACCCTTAACCCAGTCATTACCAGCAATCACATAATAAATATATAAACCACATACTGTGTTTAAAATCGATATTTTAAAAGCAATGGAATGTAAGTTGTTCAATGAAATGTTCCCCCCTTTTAAGAGAGATTGCTTAAAATTAGTTATTCTCTTAAGTTTTACTTTGACAAATATTTCCACTTGAGTGTTCTTGTTTGGATTTTTATTTGGAAAAGTTTCCGTATGGCGCCACCACTTTTTCATTCGATATGAAATAACGTAGTATCTAATTTACCTCAATGGGATATCCCTTTTTGTAAAAATGAGTGACAAAGTGGTGGCGCCATACGGAAAGTTATCCTTTTATTTTGTGAATACTTAATTTACATTTATATTGCTTTGCACAAAAACATTTAATGAGATTTAAAATCTAACCAATATTTACATGCCAATTCTCCATGTTTTCACAATTTCCTCCCGACTCCCACAGCAGATTTGAGGCAAAATTTCTACAGGTTTGTTATTTTCATGATTGATAACACAAAACATGAACACTGTCTGAATACTTTGTCAACTCGACCAACCCTGTTTTTTGTCTTTAAAATTAAGATGTCACATCTGATCAATGTCACTTTCCCCTTTGTAGATTTGGACATCTTAATCATCTGCAATACCTTGTAGAGGAGAGAGCTTTAGATCTTAGAGACAAGGACAGAAGAGGTGTTAGCGTCTTACATTATGCCGCAGCTAAAGGAGACTTATCATGTCTGCTATATCTCATCAATGCATTGCCAGAGTAAGTCATTATTGAAAGACACTGGACACTCAATTGGTGATAACTCAAAAACATTTTTAGCATGAAAATTTACTTGCTTGGTACGAGCCATGGAGAGCTGTTGATAGTATGACAAATTGTGAGAAACTGCTCCCTCTGAGGTAACTTAGTTTTTATGAAAGAGGTAATTTCTCACTCAAATAATAAAATACTTCAGCTGAAGCCTTTTATTAGGCAGATTTAAGCACATAAATTTGTGGAACAAGGGTGGTTTTTCTTTCATTATTCTCTTACAACTTTGATGACCAATTGAGTAAAAATGTTTGCAGATTTGTCATGTTGGGATACACCAAGTGAGAATACTGGTCTTTGACAATTACCAAATGTGTACAGTGCCTTTAAAGGCTTTGTGTCTAAGAAAGTAAATTATGCATTTGTCTCATTACTCCTATCCTCAATGGGGTTTTGATTTCTATAGTGATGGTCTCTCGATGATGTAAGATGTGCTTTGAGGAGGAGAGAACTCATCATCCCCAACATGTCTTGGATTGCTTATTCATAGTGAAAAAAATAATCACACAAAAAAAATGGCCTTGCGTTTTCAACCCTATAGCAGATCTATCTTTCTCCAAGGCCAAGTAACAACACAACACGCATAAACAAATGTCTTTATTGTTACAGGGAAAAATATTTCAAAAATAATGATTGTCACTTTTATGACAAGAAACCTATAGTGATAAAAACAGTAAACATGCAACTGAACTGTGACAAGTTTTATAAATTTGAATTACTGTCCAACAAATAACAATTCTGCTGATGTTTAAATCCATAAATTCAAAATACCTGCTGAGATTTTGTATAAACATATTTTTCCTAAGGTTATTCTTTCTTAACTGTTCCTTGAAATTTTTGACAATTTTATTACTTGGATTTCAGATCTCTGACTAGAATGTGGCAACTTGTGCAATTTCTTTTATAAATGTTTAGGGCCTACCCTTTTAAAAAATCTCAGTTTACTTTGCACACAAATGCTAATATCATGATGACCTCATGCTATTCTGTATTTGGCTTATTTAATTAAATGTATTGATCACTTTTAACACCTGCAAATTCCTGTCTACACTTAACCTTGTACTTTGATCACGTTGAGTAAACAATCTAAACCATTAGGAAATCATATCTGCCAATGTCTGGTAAATTAATTGGCTAACACGGTTCTGTTAAATTCCCCGTTTGAAAATCGCTGTTTTTTTTCTCTCTGTATGAATTCAATTCATTTAATATTAGTACCTATCAAACAAAACAAATAATTTGCATCGAATTATTTCTTTGCTCATAGCAAGTCAATTTTCAAGGTAAATGAAAAGAACCATTGGTTGGTATGGTCTAAATGTTTTGAAGAGTATTTTATTCATTTCTCGTTTCTTCAGGAAAAATATTTTTTTTATGGACACCATGCACAGCTTCAAACATATCTCACACTTTGTATTCGTTGTTTCTAATTATTTATATGCATAAAGAAAAGAATGTCAACAATTCATAAACATTTTGCTGTTAAGATGCTCCCCGAATTGAAAATATTTACTTATTAATATTTTTACTGTGTAATGCCACAAATATAAATTCAAGAAGTTGACATTTTGACAATGTAGGCTTGGAGAAAAATGCTTGAGGTTTTGACATTTTATCAATTAACATTAAATCTTCTAGTCTCTAATTAACATAACGGATCTTACCAAATCAAAGAAGCATAAGTGTGAACCATCTTTCAGTTTACCACTTAAAGCAACCCTAAATGGCTGTTGTGACTGAACTCTAATGTTAAGTGTTTTATGCAGTAAAGCATGAAACAAATTTCCACATCCATCAATGACTCTGGCCATGAAATTCCGATGAATGTGTCAATCCCTGGTTGTCCTGACCATAGAACAAAATAAAGTATCTCAACTTGGTAGGAATGAATTTGGACTCTAGGGTGGCTTTTATAAAACCTTTTTATAATACAAAAAAGATGATGAACATAAATTATTTTGTCAGGAAATCTACCTTTTGACACCTTAACCCTGACAGACTATGCAGTTTGGGAAATCTATCTTTCTATATCTATCTATCTATCTAGCATATGTCGCTCCCCTGCAGAAGAAAGTCCTCTTTTTGACCATTCCACATTGGTCTTTCTTGTGCATGTGTGGCCTAAATTTTCTCCATACCATTCCACAATTATTTGGATTTTGGTATAATTTAAATGCCTGACTCTTTGATACACACTTAACTGTTTTGTCCTACCAACCCCAAGGCTTCTGAATCTTTCACTCTGGCAATCGTTGAAAAAAACTCAGGCTGAACACAATCCATATTTTAAATTAGTAACTGATCCCCACCCTTCCTCTTTCCACTAGTTAAGGATCCAAGAAAATCACAGACTAAAGCACCATAAAACTTTCTGGATTACTTAGTTGTAGCTAAATTTGCAACAAATTAGTAAATGTATAAATACATTCAATATTTTATTGCATAACTGCATACTGTTTATTCATATACCTCTCTTAATTCATTATTCCATAATATTCAAATATTGATTTTTGCTAACATCTGGAATATTATTTCCATTGTTTATAATGACTGTGCTTCAACTTACCACTTGAAAACATATGTGATTATGTAAATGACAGACTATAGAAACATCCCCAACACTTCATAAACAGCAAATTTACTATAAAAACAAATCAATAAATAAACTCTGGAGTCTCTAGACAGAATTGAAGGCACTAAAATAACTCTGCAATTGCATCAGTATACATTGACAATTAGGGGCCTACTTGATTGCAAAAAATAATAGAACTGAAAATTTTGCACTTTATTGTTTACCTTAGAAATATAAAACAAATACAACAAACATTCATATTATTATTTTTTTTTTTAACTCAAAACGAGTATACAAAATAGAAAGAAGAAAAAAAACATAACAGTAATTCAATTGAAACATATTAAGTAATGCATTTAATGCTTTGCGAAAAGTCGCACTTAAAAAAAAACTTAAAAAAAACACAACCCCCCCCCCAAAAAAAAAAACCCACAAAAATATATATATATACATATATAGGCCTATAAAAATTAATATTACAAATAAAATAAATGAAAATAACAGTTCAATATCATTCTTTTGTTTTTATGATTAGTCATATTTATTGAAATCTGTTTGCAAAATCAGAGCCCATTCCAGTCTATTCTTTAAAGTCAAACTGATCATTGGGCTTGAAGTTATTCCTCATTTAAAGAGAAACCATTTTTATGCAAATTGTAGCGAGTGAAAATGTGCCACTATTGTGTGTTATCGCCAGGAAGTCTTTTGTAGCGTTTCATCCTGAACTATTCCAACCTACAAGCCAGGAACACCTGCTTTTTGTAAAGCATGGCACTCAATAAGCCAATAGATACATCTAGCTATGGCTGATACTTATTTAGTGTGAGGATGAAGACTGAAATGGACAAGTCTTGTTTTCAAGTTGTTATTATAGTCTCTAAATTTTTGCTAGGAATATGCTATTTGCAAACAGCCTGGTAATCATTTAATATTCCCATTAAATGCAGATCACACTCTTCAGTAAAACATAAATAGGCTAAATAATACAAAAAAATTGTTTGTATCGTAAAATTCGATCAAAGCTGCACTTATTTTGTAAAAGTCAATTAACGTTAAAATGTATCATTAATTAATATTTTTAAATATTAATTATATCATTAATTAATATTGAAGTATTCCATTTTGTACCTGTTTTTATTTTACAATAATCATGTAGAAAACATGTAGATTAAGATTGTTGAATGAAATGTGTTTCATATTAAATAAATTCTTATAGGAAGTTTCATAATAATTGTTCAGAGAAAACATAATGTCTCACTAAACACTTAATAAATATTTGAAGCCTTACCAACATAAAACCAAAAAAACAAGACCAACCTTTAAAAAAACAATCTGAAATTTTCAAATATTAAATTTATATATTTTCCTGTTATTTGAATATTGTATGGTTATACACTGCTTGAGTAAAACTGCACATACACACCCTCTTCAATGTTATTAAATTTAAAAGTAATATCACAAATAATTTGTAATTTTTCTGAAATGAAATGCTGATTCTATTCATGGAACACGTTTGTTTTGACAAAACAAAGACCGTCAAAATCCCCAGCAGACATCTCAGAAATAAAAAAAAAAAATTGAGCCTTCGTCAACATTCGCATCCTTTTACTCTAATGTGTATTGACACAAGAGAGTGGGTTCTACTGTGGTTTTCCTGTTCCATTTTATCTGAGAGATAGAAACTGAAAAATGACATGTTCAAAGTCAAACTAGAGAGCCATTATTGAAATCTAATTGATAATGAGAGTGAATTGAGTGACAGAAACCCATTAAAATTTATTAAATTTTTCAGGCATCAACTCTTGTTTTGTTTTATTTTATTTCGTTGATTGATTGAGTGTTTACCTTACAGTTATTTGAATTTATAATAATAATAAAGACTTGTAATGTGCACAAATCCACCCTGCTGGGTGTTCAAGTTGCAGTATAAGGTATAATGACAAGTATGAAATTTGTTTTTTAATAGTTGGATAATTTAACATCATAAAGGCTGTAATTATAAGTACTAATTCAATCTACGATTGGAGCAAGTAAGGGAAAATAGAAGCTTTTAAATTAATAATAATATCATACTTTTAATCCCCCAATCTGTTATAATGAATAACAGCGTATGAAGAAAATAAAATACCCATTCAAAAAATATAATTCTGGTTATATTAATTGAATGTTCCTTGCTGTGAAAAATCTCTCATATAAAGTTTTCCCCATCACAAAAACAATCAATTGAGATTAATATAATTGCAGTCACTTCCAATCATTTCTTCAGAAAAGTCTTAATTGTTGTTACATTTGTTAGCTTGCCAATTATTGGAGCAAAAATAATGATATTTATTTTAATATTTGTGTTTTTTTCTGTTCAATGCAGCATGGCAAATGAGCGAACTGAGAACGGTGCAACACCAGCTTACTTCGCAGCCCAGAATGGCAACTTAGCGAGCCTTCAACATCTTGTGAAGAAAGCGGGGGCCAACGTGCACCTGCGGGCAAATGATGGGATGCAACCTGTACATGCCGCAGCACAGACCGGCCAACTACACTGTGTCATATGGCTGGTAAGAATCATAGAGTATAGAAGACAGCAGATACAGATAGTGTGGATAGGGTACACCTCCCCTCCCCTCCCCCAGCCCCTTTACTCCCTGGCAAGCCTCATACAATGTATGAGTATGGTGGTACACTGTTCTATTCAATGGCCAGGCATCCAGGCCGCAAAAAAACTCCTTTAGCCAACAGCCATCTTGATCCACTCCTGGAAAGGGATTATGCCAGCACTCTACCAGCTGAGCTATCAAGCCTTATGAAGATCCTTCGAGCAAGTATGGTGGAGTGATGGCGCATTAATCTGGAGGTCAGCGGTTCAAATCCCGCTGAAGTAATTTTGTCTTTGTTTAATCCAAAAATGCAATGATTCATTTGCTGATGGGTTTACTTTTGTTGTTAGAGTTATTTGTTTTTAACAACCAGAAATCAGCAGATACAGAGAGCCTTGAGAGGTAGGACACCCCCCCCCCCCACTTCCCTCCCTGGCAAGACTAGTACAATCCATGTATTTGATGGTAAGCTATTGTATCTAATGGCCAGGCATCCCCTCCAATGAACTCCTTCAGTAAGTAACACCATTTATCCACCCCAACCCTTGAGAAGAAGGGAAAAGGCTGCCGCCCTCAAAAACCTGTTTTCATTATTTTGTATTCTGGTTTAAAACAAAATATTTATGAATAAAAAAAGGAAATCCATCTGCAAATTTGTTGTTGCATTTTTGGAATGTACAAACAAAATTTTACGATAGCAGGATTTGAACCTTCAACCTCTGGATTAATGTCCCAACACTCTACCAACTGAGTTATCCAATATAGTCATATGGTGTCAGTTTTCCTTGTGGTTTATCATACTTTGAATTGTATTTTTGCAAACATTTGTTCTCTGACTGGCATTTTCAAGCATGTTTGTTTTGTAATCAGAACATCAAAATGCATATTATACCTATAATTAAATGGAAATGACAAAACATACTTTTGTTGCTAACGATTGAAAGCATGCCATGAGCACGTACCAAGCACTTCATTGAAGCCTCTTCAAATTTGAAGTGGTTTCATGATTTACATACTTGAACCTTATTGGGTTGTCTGGATGGAAGAAAGGTTTAGTTATTTGTTCTAGGAGGTGGTTTCCATGGAAAAGCTTCATTGTGTTTTTTAAATGTAAAAGACTGATAAAGAAAAGCAGCAGGAGTGAAAACAATGGAGGGAGTGACCACACTGGCTTAATGACCCAGAAAACAAATTGTGAACAACTGAGAATTTTTCTATTTGCAATCCACTTTGAAGAAAAAATGTAAGTTTCAATAATGATGAAGAATATGGAGACAGTGCTTGATTTCTGAAGACAATCTCCACTAGACCACACCCTGTAGCTCCAAACTTTTACTTAACCAGGAGGGCCTAAAATATTTTTCTTTTTATATTTTGCTGAACTTTCAGGAGAAGGAAGTGTTAAGGTATAGGCAAATTTTGGAGGGGACACCCTTCTGCCATTGGGTATGATCCTATTCTAATTATTCCTAGTATTGTGTTTCAGATCCAAGAGCAAGGCGTGTTACCAATGGAGAGAGATAACGATGGTGCTACTCCTCTTCACTTTGCTGCTAGCCGTGGTCAGTCAAATGTAGTCCGATGGCTGCTTGGGAACGGAGCAACCTGTGATAAAGATCACCTTGGAGGTACTCCATTACATGACGCTGCTGAGCATGGTCAATTAGAGGTATGCGTTAGTAACAGGTGGATTTATGTAATGAAGGGCGTTAGAGTTTGGAGATCATTGAAGGTGGGGGCTTGGATAAAAAATGATTATGATTACAGGCCTGGGGCTGAGTTCACAAAGAGCTAAGATTGATCGTAACTGCAAATCAATCGTAGTTGCTTAGTATAGTGTGATGTCGCGTAGTCACAATACAAATCACTATGGTGATACTGACAATTTGTCTTACGATGGATTTTATTGCCTTGATGAAATCCAACCCTAGAATTACACACAGAGGCCATGACCTCTGTTGCCCCTGGCCTTGGCCTTGGTGCCCCTTAAATGTTTCCTTTAGATTTTACGATTTTCCAATGGAAGTGACTGTTACAACAGCACATTCTCCATGGCTGCCCCTTGCCTATGGAATGAGCTCCCCGCGGGTCTGCGAGAGGCGATCTCATATCTGTTTCCCCACCCATCCTAGTTTGTTTCTTTTTCCTTTTTTTCCTAGTCTCATGTAAAGCGCTCTGTTCTCCGTAGAGCGCTATATAAATGCTTCGTATTATTAGGGACTAGCAGAAATAATTAAACATAATTCCTAGGAATAATTTTACTAAATATTCATTTGTTAATTTCGGTTTGATTTTATTCACAGTGCGCCAAGATCATAGTTGAGCATGGTTGTGATGTAAACAAAGAAGATAAAGATTTTCTTGTTGCATCCGATCTAGCCAAAAAGTGCGGTCATCTACAAGTTTCAAAATATCTTCGAAGTATCGAGAAAAGGGTAAGTTGACTAAATTAAATCAGTTTGTTGTCAGTCGTTCATAAGAACCTGGCTTCATAAGTTCTTTGTGACACACTACACCTCTTCATTACCCAAACTTGAGTGCTTTATTTTATAGAGTTGCTGAAGCAGAAAATATTGCTTAGTAAGTTTCTGCTGAGCAAAAAATAGCAGAAAACAAGTCACAACTGGTATAATATATGAGATGGTATTTAGGCTGGTAAGCATAATTGTTTTGTGTTTTGATTGTTTTGTGTTTTCACAACAAATAATGTTCTTGAAATTCGGCCAGCCTTGTACATATATATATTCAGTAAAAGCTTAAAAGTGAAGCATTCATTTTATCACTTTCTACCTTTGTTTAAAGATTTTAAATTTAAATATATTATTTGTTAGTTGTTTCAATTGTCTTATTAAAGTTGAAATCAGGGTACTTTTCTTGTTTTTGTTGTGGCTATAGAAAACTTGACCTAGAAGCAACTTTGAATTCAAATAGTAAAATAATCTTGTTTATGTTCATTTTTGTTTCAGAGTGGAAAGGTCAAGGGCAAAGGACGCAGTTGTCACAACATCCCTTCTGATCATGAGGCTGGAGTGTACGTCAAACACAGCTCCCCAACCTCCTCCTCTTTATCGTCCTCCATCCTGTCTGACCACGAGAGCTCATCCTCCATGGGAACCATCGGTGAGGAACTCATCGAACGTCTTGGTTGCTATGAAGTCACCGAGTCACCGGAGCCTACACCTGATCCAGAGTACGTCCAGCTTTTTGATAAACTTTCTGAAATTGACCCTTCACGGCAAGGATTTGTCAAAATCACTCCGAAGAAAAAAAAAAAGTCTCCTCAGAAATTTAATGACGCAAAAGACGTTTGCACTCAAGGAACTCAAACAGATGATGGAAGGGAGAACAATGTTCCTCAAGAAAAAAAATTGGTAACCACCCCACCTGCCATTTCGCCAAAGAAGAGTCTCCGGAGACAGACCGCGAGAGAAGAGTCTGTCATATCATATCCGAAGAATGCTTGGACATCACAAAGTCCTGATGAAACGGTTACATCTCCGACAAAGCTCTCACCTGACAAGAAAGAGCTACGATTCAGCACGACGGTGATGGTGGAAGAAATCGCACGGAGAGAGGATAATCAGATGAGCCCAAAGAAACGATCGGTGCAAATGATTCCGCTTAATTCATCTCTGGAAGCAGTCATCAAATCACCGCTGCTTCGAAGACAAGCACACATACTGTCCTCACCACCACCTCTCACCAACTCACCACCTCCTGATTTGAGAGCGATAACTCCCAACAGGCCCACGAAGATTGTGATACCAACGGCTTTAGCAGCATCACCCTTTGGACTTTCAAATGGAACTGATCACAATCGCAAACCACGCGATGTGTCGTCACGTTTGTCTTTCATCACCTCTAGTATAGTCACTCCATCCCCCACTCCTCCACCTCCACCAGCTCTCCCTAATGGCTTTAACCACCGCAGTCCGACCAGCAGTGTATCACCACGTTTGTCACCACATCTGTCACCTCATGTGGCAGGTCCACCGTCACCCAGTGATCTGGCTGGTGTGGTTCTGAAGCCCACCAGCTCAAACAGCTCCCCGAGACCATCAAGTAAGTCTTAAACTATTATCAAAATCTTTTAAAACTTATTCCCTTAGGCATCCTTTGTAAACTCCAGAACTAAGAAAGTGGGCTCGAGTCTCCCCTTAGTCTAGAGGATGAAGCCCCTGAACCTCCTGGGGGTTATAGCAGAGGATTCTTTCTACAATGTCACTACAAATGTATAAATTTACTTCTAAATTTTGAAGAAGAAAAAATACTTTGTACTCGGCAAGAAAGAAATGCAGGTTTTCTAATACATTAAATCGATACTATCCTCCAAGCTCAATTCACAACAAATATCCCAACATGCATATCATTTAGCATTTTGCCTACAAACCTTTTCAAAATAACTCAATATGTTGTCTTAAATTTTGTTGATTTCACAAAAACGGTTGCTCAGAAAACAACATTCTTAAAGGAACGTTACAGAATTGGTAAGAAACAAAATCACAGAAACAAAGTTCACAGATTTACATCAAACTTACACGGTTTAATGATGATGATACTGAAAAGCATCCCTTGAAATAATTATGACTGAAATGTCATATTTAGTGAGAGATTAATAATCTAATTTCGCGTTTGGAGTTTATCGCTCAGTGAGCATTTTATTCTGTTTTTTTTTCTTCCATCGATGTCATGCAAAATGTGTAATCGGTTTTTCACTATTTTCTCGTGACCAGTAGACTGATCTATCTCAAACTTCTACAGGTTTGTAAGTTTATGTATATGGTGGATTATATCGGGGTGTCGTGGCCGAGCGGATAAGACCACCGAATTCAAGCTCTGATGCTTCTGTTCAGCAGAGTGTGGGTTCGAATCCCGGTCATGACACTTGTGTCCCTGAGCAAGACACTTAACTATAATTGCTTCTCTCCACCCAGGGGTATATGGGTACCTGTGAGGGCAGAGATGGTTCTTGTGATTGATTTAGCCGAGTAGCGCATATTAATGTTGCACAGGCTGCATACTCCCCACCAGGGAGTTGAGATGGTTTAAGGAGTGATTTAAGGCCCAGTGACCAGGGGTAATAATGTGAAGTGCTTTGGGACGCCCTCCGGGTGTGAAAAGCGCTATATAAAAACGGGTTATTATTATTATTATTATGATTACATAGAGTGTTTACACTACCAACAACTGTTTGTTAGCAAAACCAATTCTGTAATGTTCCTTTAATTCAACATAAACTACAGTATGCTTGTTAAGTTCAACCATTTCTCCTGTATCCATTCATCTCCTGAATATTTATTTCCCAGTAAGGAAATTCAATTTGTGTTTTTGTTCGAGGTTCTCCTAGCAGGGGAAATCATGCTGATTTAATCGCGGAGATAAAGGCTGGGACCTCGCTCCGACAAACACGAATTAATCAGTCTGGATTCATTCGGGTAAGAAGTCAATTTCAAGATGTATTCCTCCGTGACATTTTGAAGGATTTACTCTTTTGTTAGTTCCCAACATATTATTATGGAATCTCCTTCCTGTTTCCTATTATCAGGGCCCAATTTCATAAAGCTGTTAAGCATAAAATATTGCTTTTGCTTAAAAAATGTTTTTGCTAAGCAAAAATTTAGTGGGCACCAGTCAAAACAACAGTCACTTCAACAGCTCTCCATTGATTGTACCAAGTAAGTTTTTATGCTAACAATTATTTTGAGTGATTACCAATAGTGTCCAGAAATCTTGATAAATTTAAACTAAGCATGATTCTCTTTCCTACGTCCTTTACACTGATATCAACTGTTTTTTGTTTTGATTTGTTTGAAAAAGAGAGAAGGAGCTAATTTTGCTGTTAACAAACTGCCTACCAATTAGCCATTGACACAACCAATTTGGTTTTGTTGTTTGTTTGTTGATTCATTTCCTGAATCATTTGTCCATGATGCAATTATTAGATCTCTTCACTCTGGTCTAGACTTTCTTAGGGGACATAGAGGTCTTGGTGCCACTTTAAAAAAAAAAAAAAAATTATAAAAAAAAATGCTTTGGCAAACAGCTTATCCGCCAATGATTACACATAATATGTTCATTGAATATACAACCTAAAAGGTTGCTCTCTCAATTGCATATTGTGAAAGAGCCTAGCTTTAAATCTCATTGTCGTTAATTGCAATTTTGTTAAATTAAATTTAATTATACTGATAGCCATATGCACTTTTTAGCAGCAAATGTAAAAAGACTACGATCCATTAGATATCATCACTGTCAGAATTTTTATAATTTTTCAGCCAGAATAAATTATGTAAAAACGAACTGTAATTGATGAATGCCTATAACGTATCTTTGATGGCAAAATTAATTTCGCTTCATTCTACAGTACTTGAACAGCATGAATTGTAGTTAAGTGCTCTGCATACGAGTTGTATATTATATGATTTTTCTGTAGTGGCCAGGGACATATAAAAATAACAATATTTTATTATTACGGCTGTAATTGTCAATGACCCAGCTGCTAGCAGATGTGATTTAAATAAAGCCAGGAAAGTCTAAACTCCTAGGACAATTAATTTACAAGTTAATTAAGTCATGCAATAATTTAATTATTCCTCAATAATTTTAGTAGTTATCCTTGTGCTGGTGCCGTGGCATCCCACATTGGGAAAGACAGACAGAGGAGGGCTATGCAAAACATACATTGAACCAACTATAAAGCCCCGTTCACACAAGAGTAGTTTAGCAAGGGTCCCTTGTTAAATTGTAGCATGATTGTAAAATGTTACCAAATGTACCATTGCCCAAGTTCCCTTGCAAAATCTTGTCATACATTGCTACATTTTACAACCATGTTAAAGTTTAGCAAGGGACCCCAGTTAAATTGCTGGTGTGTGAAAAACTTAAGACTCCAACCTGACCTATGAGAACAAAGGCAATTGCATGATGGACAGGAACATTTGGAAAGCCATCACATAGGCCTACATGTATGTCCAGTGGAAGCTTGGAGTGAATGACATGAATAATTTCTTCAAAATAGCTTTATCAACCCAAAATACATGCTGCACGAAATCAAATTTGTTCTTCTATCTTTCCGTTTTTCGAGTATAATTTTCTATTTAAGTAAATATTCCTTTTAATAGGTTAGCATCAGGATAAAGAATATGTATCCACACACTAATATGTTAAGCACTGTATACTTGGTACTTTCCTGAGTCCTGTGAAAATAAAATCCACAGGCATTGTACTCAGGTGGCAATACGAACCCATCGCCTTTACCATTTTAGAGCAAATCTCCTGCCACTAGACCACCAAGATTGCTTGGTAGCCAGAGGCATTTCAAATCCTATTTCTAATACATTGTATTAAATTGTCATTAAAATTAGTTTATGGACACTTTAAATATTAATCTTGACAGGTGAATAAGGACACTACACCAAGAAACCTGAGTGCTGTCTTGGATAAAGGACCCAAGGTGTACTATGCTGCAGACTTCTTAGCTAAGATACCAATGGTGAGTGAAGGTGGGATTGAGCTACCGGACTGGAAGAGACGATTCCTGGCTAAGAAGGAAGCTGATAAAGCTAATCTACAAGCAGCTACTGACTACAAAATAGAGAAGGTATGTAAGAATTTCTTCCATTTCATTTAATTTATTGTGTACAATATGATTTGAGGCATTGCATGGTGAAGTATCAATAAATATTTGGTTTGCGGTAACGCCAAGTGTGTATCTACTTGCCAGGTAGAGTTTGTTCTTTGTACAATGTTGGATAACTGTCTTTCTATATAATACTTCCACTGAGTAGATTTATGGGATTGTTCGATAGGGAGCTGAGATGGTTTAAGGAATGTTTTAAGGCCCAGTGACCAGGGGTACTAAGGTTGGAAGTACTTTGAGACGCCTTTCGGGTTGTGATAAAGTGCTCTGTAAAAATTGATAATTATTATTTACTATTATATTATTATTATTATTATTATTATTGTTATTGAGTACCGCCTGTGAGCGACCAATCTCTCTCTCAGTACATTTTAGTTTAACGTTTTAAATGTGATTGTGTTATTCCGTTTGACTTTGTAGCAGCGAGAAGCTGATGAAATGAAATACCGAGACATGCCTCCTTGGAAAGTAGAGTTACTGAAGAAGAAAGAAGCAACGTAAGTCAACAACCGTAAAAAAAACTATTATTCCGCAAACTTTTCTTTCCTATGTACTGACTTTGCATCCATTATTCTCCCTCAAAAACTCACAAACTAACTAGATAATATGAATCACTGGTTTTGATTAGATAATTTTGCTCAGTTATTATCATAAACTTAACTGTATCTTTTTCCATTCTGGTAGAAAATGGATGACTAAAAACCACTTAACGTAAAACTTGTTTTATTTTGTTTTAGAAATAATCGTGACAGCTCTTGACAAATTCCAGTCTTGTCTACTGAAGGTATCTAACAGTCTTGACACTCAACCTAACACAAACTTCTTAACTCCAATGATTTATACCGGTAATGGCAGATCAACATAACAAGCATCTTGCACCGAGACAACAATCGTTTGGGAACTTTTGAGACCATAACGGGCGTCCGACTGACAGGTCCTTTTCCCTTTTCCATTGATCTCAGCAACGAGAACGATGAATCAGTCATACATCTTGGAGGGCAAACCGTATGCGCGTCTTAACGCGTACATCAATGAAGCACACAGCGTTCCAGGTTTGATTTCTATGGCACACGTACGTACACGCACACGCTCACAGACGCCATGTTGTAGGGCAGGTATTTGAATGGTGACGTCACGGTCAAATTCAATACGGTCTATTGCATGGGAACTCTTTCCTTTGTTTCTTTGCCAGGTCAAAACCTAGTGTAGTAA
Source organism: Asterias rubens (assembly GCF_902459465.1). Taxonomy (NCBI): domain Eukaryota; kingdom Metazoa; phylum Echinodermata; class Asteroidea; order Forcipulatida; family Asteriidae; genus Asterias; species Asterias rubens. The sequence goes on from NC_047079.1 coordinate 11,593,500, forward strand.
AAGACATTTTATAGGAAATTAAAGTAACATAATTTCCACTTTTCAACGTCGCAGTATGTTGTTAATAATACTACTGAGCTCTTATAAAGCACTTTATCTTTGGCCGTCTCAAAGTGCTTATTATGTTTATGGACCAGTAAAAAACCTGATAGAACAATGAAATGACAAGCTAACTGGTCCTGCTGGCCAGTCATTGAAACAGTCAAGTGCAAACCCAGACTACAATCCTTGCCAAAATGCTTGGGCCACCCGCTGTGCACTGACAATAAACATTCTCACCCCCGTCACCCCGCTCAATGTTGACTGCAACACGGAAGAAGACAATGAGAACCATGGTGAAAGGGGCCAGGGCAACCTCGCTACCATGGGCAGCACGCCGTATCACGCTAGCTCTGCGTACGTCTCTAACCCCTGGGAGGGAAACTCCAATCCGTGTCTTTGATTGGCTATCATATACGCGCAATATTTTGAAACGCCGTGCGTCTCCAAAAAGCTCTATACGCCGAAACACGTGCGTATAAAGATGTACGTATTCACATTTTTTTGTCACGCAACACTGAACGCCAAGGCAAGTATGACTTTAATTACACACAGCGCGTGCGTGATCAACGCTTAACACAGAACGGATCAACCACAGGACTAATTGTAATATCCCTTATACTTGGATATTTTGGAGTTACACTTCCAGGGGTTATGATCGAGCAAGGCATGCTGGGAAAAAATGGCGCGGCGAGATCGATCACCCCTGGGAACGAGGTTGGGCCATGAAGGCCCAACGAGATATGGCCGGGATTGTAGATTGCACACAAAGTAAAGACTAAAGACCACAAGGAATTAGAAAAAATTCAATTTTTTGCTGATGAAAAGTCAGGAAGTTTACTATAAAAAAAAAGACATACGGGGCAGTCTGGTATAAGTTAATATACTGGATGCCAGATTGGATTAGAGATGTAAAAAGGAAGAAAAGTATTAAAGAAAAAGAATAGTGCCTTGTGATATTTTTTGAGAGACAGAAGATTTTTGTATTTGATGAAATCATAAAATGCAAATTTTTATTTGAACTACTAATTTGTTGTAAGTTAAGAAGCTTATACTTTATGGTTAATCAAAACCAATTTATTTTGCACAATTGATTAACTTTCATGATGTTTGTCAAACTTAATTGGATCAATACAACACCTTACACTTGTTTCTTTTGTGCTTTATGAATTCTTGGGGTTTTTCAACTTAAAGGCACTGGACACTATTGGTAATCACTGTTAGCATAAACACTTAACGGTTAACGATCAATGGAGAGCTGTTGATAGTATAAAACATTGTGAGAAACAGCTCCCTTTGAAGTAACGTTGTTTCGAGAAAGAAGTAATTTTCCACTTAAATATTTGAATTTGATTTTGAGACCTCGGAATTTAAATTTGAGGTCTCAAAATCAAGCATCTGAAAGCACACAACTTCGTGTGGCAAGGGTGTTTTTCTTCCATTATTATCTTGCAACTTTGATGACCAATTGAGTCCAAATTTTCACAGGTTTGTTGTTTTGTGCATATATTGAGATACACGAAGTGAGAAGACTGGTCTTTGACAATTACCAGTAGTGTCCAGTGTCTTTAAAACCAGATTCATAGTCAGTAAAGGACAAAATATACCACTGTTTGAATTTTCACTTCTTTTAATGTTCCTAATACATTTTCATGAGGTAAAATGTATACTGTTACCTGATCGGTTGGTACATAATAAAGTGCAGGTTAACTAAATCATACAAATAAAATGTTTGTATGTTTGGGATCTTTAACAAAATCTGATTTTCCCATTAGATTCTATATCATAAGGCTATTTTTTGTTGTTGAAACCCTGTCTCATTACATAACATTACGGGTACAAAATCAGCCAAGGAGCCTGAATATTTTTCCAGTCGGTCTCACTTTGGTCATGTGGGTTGATATTATAAACTTAATATTGCTGCATCATGCTTAAAGCCATTGGACCCTTTCGGTTCAGAAAAAAAAATAAAAGTTCACAGATTTACAAATAACTTACAGGGTTTACAGAAGGCAATGGTGAAAGACTTCTCTTGAAATATTATTCCATGAAATGCTTTACTTTTGAGAAAACAGCAAAACAATATAAATTCTCGTTAACGAGAATTACGGATTTATTTTAAACACATGTCATGACACGGCGAAACGCGCAGAAACAAGAGTGGGTTTTTCCGTTGTTTTCTCCCGACTCTGATGACCGATTGAGCCTAAATTTTCACAGGTTTATTATTTGATATAGAAGTTGTGATACACGAAGTGTGGGCCTTGGACAACACTGTTTACCGAAAGGGTCCAATGGCTTTAAAGGACTTTTATTTTATCAAAAGTTATTTTTTTTGACATCTTTATTTTATTTTGGATGTAAATGTTCAAATTCCAAGACCTTAAAAACTAACTCCACTTTGTTCTTGAAAAGACATTTCTTGGTTTAATACTTCCTAGCATTCCAAATTATCAATATGATAACAAGTAAACACCTATAAATATTGTGTTTTTCAACATGTGTTACATTGCACTAGTAATAACATTAACAACATGAAAGGAAACCTGTTTGTGGTGTGCCTTGTTAACCTTGAAGCTTTCATAAATTATTTTCCTTTGCCCAACCCAAAACTCATTTAAAATCAACAGATTCAGTTTCCCTTGTGGCTTATCACTTGATATAACAAGTTGCCTCGGATCGGTCGAGTTGGTCTTTGAAAAGCGTTTGTAACCGTTTGTTATAAAATGCATATGGATAGAAAGATGTTTTAAAAGTAGAAATTTTTGACTCCCACAAATGGTCGACCGTGTTAGTTAAACCACGCAATTTCGAAGCAAATTTGTGTGGATCATTGTATTCTACTTTTAAAACGTCCTTCTAACCATATGCATTTCATAACAAACGGTTTTCAAACGCTTTTTATAGACCAACTCGTCCAATCCAAGGCAACGTGTTCCTTTAAGGTGATCCCCTGGCTGCCGCTTCCTAGGTTGTTGTAAACCTGGATGTGATCCCTGGTTATACGGCAGATGCAGGTTGAATGGTTCTGACTGGAATCCTCAAATAATTGACACAATAGGGAGGCTGCTAACATTAGGGCTCGTCAGTTTAGTTGGTAGAGTGCCTGCACATTTTTTTCTGGAGGTTCAAATCCAATTCTAATTTGTTTTTGTTCAGCAAATTATATTTAAAAAAACTTGTTGTCTACATTCTGCCAATTTCATCCAACTAAGCATCATTAACACCCATCAAAGTATACTTTGAACTTAAAACTTGAACTTTGAACTTGGAAACAACTATTGCTGAAGTTCTCTAAAACTAAATAATGACGGAATAGCATTTTTACAAAATATCTATTGAAACGTGTTTGAAAAACAAAATCATGGTGGTCCCTTAATATATTGTCAGGAATATTGGAACCGGCTTGAAGTGACTTGGCAAGCCACTACCTGAGCCATGGTCTTAACCTTAATGTCCATTCCAATTTTTCCATAAGACTTTTTTGCGAAAGTCTTTTCCTCTTAGGGAATCTCTTGGAACCTTTAGGAAATAAATTCCAGAAATTTGGCCGCTACACATCAATTTCCTTGGTAGATCAAGATTCCAAAAAGAGTCGTCCAAATAAATGTTAGTGATTGACCCATTTTCAAACTATGGTCAATCACCATGGCAATGAATAAATAACAATAGAAAGTCTTGATTACCGTGGTAATGCTACGTGAAGTAGTACGGTTTCTTGACATTGATGCCATGTTCACTCAGTGCAGGAGTCAAGTCTTCCATGGTCAAGGTGTATCTCTTGTCCTGTTTCAAAAAGAAAATGAAATCAACTTAGATCCTCTCTTCATAAGTTAGGTGTTTTTGAGAAATGTATTTTTGAAAAGTCTTCTTAAACCATTTCCCCCAAGTTCCTATGTTTACTGTCCACTTAAAGCACATTACCAAGTTACTTGTTATGACAGGCCTCGAATTACACAAAGGTTACAAAGGCCATGGCCGAAAATCCGTAGTGAGTACGATTATGTCCACACAGGAAGAATAATCCAAAATAGGAATACACATAATCTTAGAAGTTACCAGCAACACTTCTTATAGTCAAATTTTCTGGATATGTTTTTCCATAACCACAGTGACTTCAAGGTGAAACGTTCCTCAAAATGCATTCTACACCCGAAAGCTGCTGTGCTTCTTACCATAGACCCTTTATAACAGGCCGACTGTTTTGTATCTTTTTCACAACGTACCTTGCCGACTTTCTTTGAACTCTGACCCGATCCCCTCATCTTACAATGTTGGAGAGCATCGTTGGCAATGTCAGAGATGAACTTTTGTGCAGCTAGGGATATTACACGCACTCTGCAGATCAAAAGTTACAAAACCAAGGTCAAAGGTCTCATCATATCAATAAATATGAGGGGGGAAACAAGTAAGTAACAGTCTTATATTTAAGCTCTTTATCATTGCAGCCATCCTAGAGGTAAACAATAGAAACGCATAGGTTTGAACGCAAGGCGCACTGGATTTGCCAATGAACCTCTTGTTTACATCTAGGTGAGGGCGCCCAACACAAACGACGTCATGAACATAAGTTCTAGAAGACACAATGGGGGGGGGGGGGTACCCCATGGAGCAACTAATCTTTCATGAATAAGAGCTTGAGTAAAGTGCACTGATCTGCTCGGCAATGACACTACCTCCTGACCAAGTGATTTCTGTTGTTATCTTTTGTTATCATTCTGATCTTTAGGGTCCTTGGGTTTCTACTTACACTCTTGGGTCTGAAGACTCAAATCCAGCTCTATTGAGATAGTATCCAGTCACTGCATCAGGTATCTAGGGATTGGAATGACAAAACTTTGTTTATTTCTTTAATCATTACAAAAGACATTTTGCAAACTCTGGGCTCTGCTCGGATGAAAAAACATTAGGTTTTGGGCATACATTTGCTGGACAAATATTTGTTGTTTCAAGCCATTGGACACTTTCGGAACAGAAAAAAAATTAAAAGTTCACACATTTACAAATAACTTACAAGATTTACAGAAGGTAATGGTGAAAGACAAATATCACTTCTCGATATCGAGAATTACAGATTTATTTTAAACGCATGTCAACGTGCGGAAACAAGGGTGGGTTTTCTCGTTATTTTCTCCCGACTCCGATGACCGATTGAGCCTAAATTTTCACAGGTTTGTTATTTTTTATATAAGTTGAGATACACGAAGTGTGGGCTTTGGGTAATACTGTTTACCGAAAGTGTCCAATGGCTTTAGGGTTTATTTATTTATATTTTAATTTTTTAAATGTTGTAACCCCTGAACCCCTGGAGTTTTAGATTTCAATGAGCTTTTAGAAACAGCTCCTCAGCACTAGAGAAGCGCAGGATTTATTGACAATTAAAAAAAGCAAACAATCACCAACAGGCCTGGAATGTCATCTTTGACAGGGCAAAGCCATTTTGATTTTGAAAAGGGGACTTCCATTGGTAACACTATTGGTAATTACTCACAATAATTATCAGCATAAAAACTCACTTGGTAACGAGTAATGGGGAGAGATTGATAGTATAAAACATTGTGAGAAGCGGCTCCCTCTGAAGTGTTTTCCACAAAATTTGATTTCGAGACCTAAGATTTAGAATACACCAACTGTGAAGACTAGTCTTTGACAACTACCAATAGTGTCCAGTGTCTTTAAAATTTATTGGACATACAATTATTTGAAGGGGCATCAAGGCCAAGACAAGGGCAACAGAGACGTCATGGCCTCTGTGGCCTCTATGTTATTCCAGGCCTACACCATCATCATCAGCGTCAGGCCATCTTGTCAGATGATGCCTGCAGAGATCGTCTTACAGCACGGGCGTGCCTTCGTGCACGTCGCTCCTCCTGGCTCTGGGCCCATGAATCGTGTATATGCCCGCCGCCCTGTCGGACAAGCCGCCGCCCTGTCGGACAAGCCGCCGCCCTGTCGGACAAGCCGCCGCCCTGTCGGACAAGCCGCCGCCCTGTCGGACAAACCGTCGCCAAGCAGGCCGGTCTTTGGCCAGGCATCCCCAATCAGCTGGTATGCCCGTTGCTCTTATGGTCCTTTTTACTACATCTTTGTAGCGGAGCAGAGGGCGCCCAGAGCAGAGGCCTACACCAGACAGTGGTAAATAAGTCTGTATTCAAATAGAAGTCTGAAATTTATGAATCATGAAGAAATTAAAGTGAAGTTGAAATTAGTAAACTTGGAACTCACAGTGGGTGCATAGTCTTCAATCTGATATAATAAATCTTCCAATGCATCTCCAGCCGTCTTAACCTCTCCATTTGCCAGAACTTCCTTTGGGGTCGGAGTAGATGAACCCGAGGTACCAGTGCTGGAACTGGTTCCAGAGCTTGGAGCTGTTGCCATTTCTTCTCACCTGCTGCAATGTTGAACAAATGAAACAATGGTCCAAATTAATTTTGGTCAAACAAATATAGATATATTTATATAGTACAATTGAACAACACTGCTTAAGAGGAATAATTGTTTATTTTGTTTCTACATTCAATGTTACGGTGTGCTGAGTGAAAGACTAGCTCTTGCTGTCTATCTCAATCATTATTTGTTAAAAATTATGATTTTAAAATGTGTTTACAATTTACCTTCAAAATCAATTTATACATAAAATATGTCAAGTTCTATCCCTTTTGATTATTGTTGATGTGCTCTATGGGGTATCGAAGGGCACGTTCGATGATTATGTTTTGAGGTTTATATTTAAATTGTCAACATGCTGTGATCAAACAAAGCCGAGCAAAGTCAACTCACATGCTAGTGCCGTCGGCAGGCTGGCAGGAGGGTTATGTTATCGCAACAACTCACATGCTCAAACCATACTCAGTTCTAGAACTATCTTATCTATATGGAGGTTCGTTCCGCTATCGTCTCCACTAACGATAGCACAACGAACCTCTCATAGTTCTAGCATGGAGCTATAGGAGTACTCAACAAAGAGGAAAAGTTTCTATATGGCGCCACCACTTTTTTATTCGATATGAAATAAAATAGTATCTAATTTACCTCAAATTGAGGCTCAATGAAACAATAGGCTATCCCTTGTTGTTGTAAAACAAACCAAATAAATGGATAACTTTCTATATGGCGCCACCACTTTTTCACTCGTTTAGGAATCTTTACTCTTTGAACAAATGAGAAATAATAACTCACCTTATTGTCTATCCAAGAATTTTAAATAAAACCACAATATTTCGGCTACAAAATGTGTCCAAAGAAGACTGGCATAACACAAAAATGATTTCTTGAATATTGAATGATTGACCATTGAAAGTACACAGCGCCCTCTAGAGATTTATTTATTTAAGCCCAGTCGTCCCTTACCATGTAAAGAGCTCAGTTATTTGACCAAGTCGTCTCATACAAAATCCTGTTGTTGACCAAGGTCGCCCCGTCAATATGCGGTGATTACTGTGGGAAAACTTGTCGGTCGACTTAGTAAGGGGCGACTTTCCGATTCAAGATGGCGGCCTGCATGAGAAGAAAATTTCTTAGGAATTCGGGTCAGTTTTTGCGAGGATACTTCGGAGAAAGTGGCCTGTCATGTAAAGTGCAGAGATGTTCTTGTTCTTCCAAGTCATTTGATTCAAATAAAGGTACTTTAGGAAGCTTTGGAGGGAGGGAGGGAGATGGTTTGCAGTTGCACGGAACGCCATGCGTTTGTTCGTGCATGCAGTGAACGGATGCCCAGTTTCCGGACATCTGCTGAATAAATTAATTTTGTTCATTTCTGTATTAAAAACACAACTCCTTTTCTGTTTATATTTTGATGGCCGTTCATTGGCAAGACTAAATTAAATGAGTTATTTATTAGGCTTAAATGTAATTTATTTTCTTTTTTTAATTTAATTACTAATTTCAATGACAATATTATAAATTGTTACTGATAATTATTTTATTTAGTTAAAGTGGTTTTCTTTTTTAGGCCTATTGTATTAAATATATGAAGTATATAAAAAAAAAAAAATTTATTCACAAAAATTGTAATTAAACGACAAGAACAGTTACAGTACTACTCAAAATAACACTTCTTTCTTCTCTATTTTACTTTTGGAGTTGAATAATTCTAACTTGAAATTGAATCTACAAATTAAAATAGAGTGCCGATATTTGTAAATGAGTTATTACATGACATTAACATTTACAATGCTACGTACTAGCATCATGAACATGGAGGTAGAAATACAAGTAAACAAAATCAAATTCAATATATTGCAATAATCGCATCTCTCATCCTACTGACCATCGAGAGGATTAACTTAGAGATGATGGAGGGTTACCGTTAGGATCACGCAACTATTGAAATGCATTTCTGTGAAACGTTTACAGGTGCTTCAAAGCTGTTTCTGTCCGATGAAGTGCAAAGCATCTTGAAGAGAATAACTGGGATGGATCTAAGCAAAGTTTTCCGCCACACCAAAGAAAAATTAGAAGCACCAACTTACAGACTTGTCAGCGATGCTAAACTAAAACAGGTAACAACTTAATCTGAATCTTACTAGACACTGGACACCTTTGGTAATTGTCAAAGATCAATCTCCTCACTTGGTATATCTCAACATATGCATAAAATAACAAACCTGTGAAAATTTGAGCTCAATTGGTTGTCGAAGTTGCAAGAGAATAAAGGAAGAAAAAACACCCTTGTCTCACGAAGTTGTGTGCTTTGAGATGCTTGATTTCGAGACCTCTGCTGACGTCTCAAAATCAAATCAAATATTTTACTGAGAAATTACTTCTTTCTCAAAAACAACATTACTTCAGAAGGAGGCGTCGTTTCTCACAAAATTTTATAAACAGCTCTCCATTGCTCGTTACCAAATACGTTTTTATGCTAACATTTATTTTGAGTAATTACCAATAGTGTCCACTGCCTTTAAAATTTAACAATTTGGAGGACCCTTGAGACCTGAATCTGTTGTCCCCCGTTATTATTAAAAGAAAAGAAAATTGTTTTATATGTTCATATCTCAGTCAAGGTAATTACTTTTATTTAGTTTTTCACATAAAAAAAGTTGTTCTTCTGTAGCTTTAGTTTGTAATTTATAATAATAATAACATTCAATTTATAAGGCGCACAGTATCTGGAATAGAACCATTCAAAGGAACCATTTAACATTGCATTTAAGAAAACTAATTTAACTAGTCATTTCATTTTTCTACCTGAATTTCACAGCTTGAGGAGGAGGCTAAGAAAACGGCTGAGAAGAGACTACAGATGCCTCCTGTGATTGAAGAGAGAACAGAGATTGATGAAGTATTAGCAGAGAATCCAGAGCTGGAAGGTTTAGAGTCGTCAAAGTTTGTCTTCACAGATATAACATACGACCTGAGTGACAGGGTAAAGTCAAACTCCTTTTTTTTTTTCAGTATTTGTAATACTAGGGTTGATTTCATAAAAGCCTTCATGAAGATTTGTGGAAACACCATGTATGAACCTCTCTCTATGAGCTATGATGGTTCTAAAAAGAACGTTTGAGCGTTTGGATCATCTTCAGTAGAATGCTTGACTCTGTTGCCATATATGCTGCTTACATGTGTGTAGTAAGTACTGCATATTAGGTTTCCGTGGAGCATCAAGTTACAGTCCTCCACAAACCTTCTGGACTCTTTCCCCTGCAAAGTTCCAGATCTTAATTATTCATAAAGTCTATAAACGGGCATTTTATGCTGATAGAGCAGCCATTAGCACAGTTACTAATTTACAGCAAAGCAAAAGGCATACTAATTTCTTGTAAGGAAACCCATTGTGAACCAACAGCCATTAGCACAATTTCTACTTTATAGCAAAGCAAAAGGCATACTTATTTGTCAGTGGTCCTTGTAAGGAAACCCATTGTGAACCAACTTGCACTGTAAAATCTTCTTGATTGTTTATGAAAATGCAATGTTGCTCACTCATTTCTGCTATAGTTAGCCAGAAATGTGCTTACTAACCGACGGATTTATGAAATTTTGACCCTAATCTAACTCCTGTATGTGTTGGGACATTAAAGTTCATTTGTTGAATACTGTTTATTATTACTGATACTAGGAGCGTTTTATTGTTGTTCGGGAACCAAACGGCGTGTTGCGCAAAGCTAAGTGGGAAGAGCGTGATCGTATTCTCCAGATTTATTTCCCCCGGTCCCAACGCCAGCTTGTACCACCACCGCTGTTTGAGGATGAACGGCTTCAAGTAAGTCAAGACTTCATCTGAAACTTGTTTGACCATTTTGAAATTGTTTGTAATATGTATTTCAATTTTATCTAGATGACTGACTGAGTACAAGTATAAAACTTTATAAATAGCACTGGTACATACATAACGACTTAATTATTAAAGTGAGGTAATTAATCAATGTAAACTTGCAATGTATTGTTTTTCTTCCTTTTTTTCCAAAAACCAACGTTTGATGATCACTTTATACTCTGATTCTTGTACACTTACATTTTGTAAGATATTTGTTAAAATCTCAGTTCTACAGAGTTTGTCCTGAAACTTTTCAGTGTCTACAGGGTTTGTCTGGAAACTTTTCAGTGTCTACAGGGTTTGTCCTGAAACTTTTCAGTGTCTACAGGGTTTGTCCTGAAACTTTTCAGTGTCTACAGGGTTTGTCCTGAAACTTTTCAGTGTCTACAGGGTTTGTCCTGAAACTTTTCAGTGTCTACAGGGTTTGTCCTGAAACTTTTCAGTGTCTACAGGGTTTGTCCTGAAACTTTTCAGTGTCTACAGGGTTTGTCCGGAAACTTTTCAGTGTCTACAGGGTTTGTCCTGAAACTTTTCAGTGTCTACAGGGTTTGTCCTGAAACTTTTCAGTGTCTACAGGGTTTGTCCTGAAACTTTTCAGTGTCTACAGGGTTTGTCCTGAAACTTTTCAGTGTCTACAGGGTTTGTCCTGAAACTTTTCAGTGTCTACAGGGTTTGTTCTGAAACTTTTCAGTGTCTACAGGGTTTGTCCTGAAACTTTTCAGTGTCTACAGGGTTTGTCCTGAAACTTTTCAGTGTCTACAGGGTTTGTCCTGAAACTTCTCAGTGTCTACAGGGTTTGTCCTGAAACTTTTCAGTGTCTACAGGGTTTGTCCTGAAACTTTTCAGTGTCTACAGGGTTTGTCCTGAAACTTTTCAGTGTCTACAGGGTCAGTGTCTACAGGGTTTGTCCTGAAACTTTTCAGTGTCTACAGGGTTTGTCCTGAAACTTTTCAGTGTCTACAGGGTTTGTCCTGAAACTTCTCAGTGTCTACAGGGTTTGTCCTGAAACTTTTCAGTGTCTGGCCTGCAGCACCAGCTAGCTTGGCATTTCACTGGTTCATATTTTAGCTCTTACTCAATCTAAGCTCCATCAGCTATTCTGAAATTTGAAACAGGCAAGAAACAGGGTCAGGGTTGACTGTTGAAATTCTCTGTCTCCTTTTGTACACGGGTATTGTAGATAGTTGAGGAAGAAAAAGTTGTTTGGCGGACAAAGATGTTCGTTGGATTCAAACTAACTTTGTATTTTGTATTTCCTTTCTGAATGTTTTCTTCAGGGTATGTTTGACCAGGATAGACATGAATATCTACTGGATGCAGCTTGTGTGCAGTTTGAACCTGATGCCAAAGATTTCATCCGGGTAGGTTTGCAAGTTTGTGTATGCAGTTAACATTTAATATTTGAAACTATAATTATTTTTCACTATTTCTTTTTGAAACAGATCCATCAAAAACTAAGTTTATCCACAAAACCCTTCATGGAAAAACTTTATTTTATCCCCAAACTCAAGGTGGGGGAATCGCGAATAAAATGTTCATCAAGTTGTTTACAATTTTATGAGAATGTTATTGTTGAAAACCTAGATGAATTGGTCCTCAATTTTACAGGCATGCAACTTCTGAACAGACGGATGATTTCCCCATCTTCTTTTTTGTGGTTAGTGCTCCATGAGAAACTTAAAAACACATTTCAAATATTGTGTCCGAGACAGTTTTCTTGTTTTTAAAAGTTTCATTTTCAAAAAACAGTTACCTGCTTTGAAGAGAATAGTATAGGTATGCCCAAAACGGTATGTCAGTCTCGTCTGTTTAAAGAATTGTTTTAGTAATGTTTTTGTAAGGATTAAATATTTTAAACTATAGTTATGTTTTTTGTCTGCAGTTTCATTAGATATTTGAAACTATAATTATTATTTGTCACTATCTCAAGTTTGTTCCTTCATTTTTTGAAACAGATCCATCAAAAAACATATGACGACATAGACGCCAAAGAGAAACATAATCTTCTCAGATCAACGCGACACTTTGGTGGACTTGCCTTCTATTTGTCGAGGAAACAACAAATTGACGGACTGTTGGTTGATATGATTAAGAGACACCTGTAAGTACATTGAGGAGTCTTGGTTCAAGACAACAGCTTAAACCATTTTATTGCATGATTCATCTCCTGAAAAAGCTTTTATTTAAAACTGTTCTATTGTTATAAGAGATGTTAAATTTGCATTGGGGATAAAGAATATTAATTTTGGTTTTGACCCATACACCGATGTGTGTTAGCACTGTATACTCAGTACTTTCCCGAGTCCTGTGAAAAATATCACAGGCATGTTACTCTGGTGGGATTCGAACCCACGACCCTTGCAATTCTAGAGCAGTGTCTTACCAACTAGACTACCGAGGTTGCCCAGCAGCTAGAGGCAGTTCGAATCCTATGTTTTGTGGCAGCGGGTAGAGCAACGATATAAGAGATGTTAAATTTGCATCGGGGATAAAGAATATTATTGTTGTTTTGTTTTAGTTTGATACTTTTCAGATTTGTATTGTTGTTTTCGAGTGCATTTTAATGGACCCTTTTTTTTTTTTTTTTTGAGGTTGCAAATAAATTGCAATTCTATCTATTCTGTGTTTATTATAACATTAGTACATCTCAAACCCGAATTTGACCCCAGAGGGGAACATATTGATGAATCTTTTTTTTCTTTTCTTTTCCAATCCTACTTTTTCTTCTTGGATGCTTTCCACTTTTGATTTGGTTTGATTTATTTAATCATAGACCATTGTCCCGCTCTGTTTAAGTCTGTACTTTATCTGATGTTTGAATTTGTTTTTCCCCCCAGTATTTCCGATGCAGTTGATGTGGTTCATTTGACGCATCTTATGGCACCAGACTCTCCATCAGCCGTGGAGGTTAAAAACAACAAGCTAGAAGGGATTGACGCTCTGAAGGTAAAACAACACTACAATCGGAGGGGGTGGGGGGGGCTTTTATGGCTGGTGTAAACTCTTGCATCGAGATAAAGAATATTATTTTGGTGTTGCCCTTAAACTGATATCTGGTAAAAGCTGTATACTCGGTGCTTCCGGAGTTTTGATATGTGATTCGAACCCACAGCCTTTGCAATTCTAGAGCATATGTAGTAAACCATTGTAAGCATGGGCAGTGAGTACTGCAGCAATTTGGGTTTGACATTTTACATTCGAGAGGGCGAGGCCATTTTCATTTTGCAAAGGGCACTTCTATTAGAAAAATCTGAAAGTCTAGGGTATACTTTGAAGGGGTGAAAAGGCACAGACGAGTGCAACAGGGGCTATGGACTTCATGCTTAACCACGCCTGGTGTTTGGCACTTCTCATTAACACTTTCTGTAATTTGTCATGAACGAAACTGTTCAAAGAAAAAAATTCATTCTCAGTTGTCCTTTTCCCTAATTTACAAACCTTTTCAATTTTTATTTTTTTATTTTCCCTCTGTCCAACTTCAGGTATTTATTGAGAAGGATGCCAAGCAAACAGGATTATTAGAACTTGTCCTACAGTCTTATGAGAATGATGTTGCTAACCAAGAAACAGATACCGAGGAGCAAGTTAGTGACAGCCAGAGATGAAGAAAGACAATCAGAGTAAGCTGAACTCTGATCAGTCGGGTAACCTCCAGGGGCCAATTTCATAAAGTGTTTAAGCAGAAAATACCGCTGGGGCTCAGCAATTTTTCTCTGCTAAGCATAAATCAAGTGTAAATCTACTGATCTGCACACCCAGTTTAGACCATGGGGTTACTCAGGCACCAGCACATTACCCTAGTCCTTTGTTTTAGAGGTTCCTTAAATCCTCTGAAATGTCATGCCCATGAAGTTTAGGGGGCTTCATCATCATCTCATACTGTTGTGTGCAAGGAAAACACAACCAGACCTCTTTTTTAACAATATTTATGCATTTATTCAGTGCAAAGTATATTAAAAAATAAAAAGCAGTTAAAACATTTTTGTTGTGGGGGATATATTACAAGGTACAGGGATTCTAACTTGATTTGTGCTTCCATCGACGATGTACATAACTCTTAATTTGTGAGATTTGCACACAAAATCCAGCAGAATTGTTGCTCTGGATATCTAATTTGAAAACTTCAGCAAATGAGACAAGAATACTTCACAGAGACTGATTAATGTTTTTGTTTGATATTGTGACATTTACAATAAAATAAGTCATATACAATGACTTCTGTACAAATTAAAATAGTTTGACTGGAAGATTCTGTTTGTCGGGTGTTTTAAACGTCTTCCAAAGTGTAAGAGAACATTGTATTTGTAGATCAAGATTCACTCCTTGATTTTAGTTAAAGGAACACGTTGCCTTGGATCGGACGACTTGGTCTATAAAAAAGCGTTTGTAACCGTTTGTTATAAACTGCATATGGTTAGAAAGATGTTTTAAAAGGAGAAGACAACAATCCACACAAGTTTGCCTCGAACTTGCGTGGTTTTCCTTTTACTTTGCAAACTAACACGGTCGGCCATTTATGCGAGTCAAAAACTTGACTCCCATAAATGGCCGACCGTGTTAGTCGACGAGGTAATAGGAAAATCGGGCAATTTCAAGGCATGTTTGTGTGGATCATTGTATTCTACTTTTACAGCATCTTTCTACCCATATGCATTTTATAACAAACGCTTTTCAAAGACCAACTCGACCGATCCAAGGCAATGTGTTCCTTTAAGTTAGTAGATAGTATTTGAGGCATTGCATGGTGAGGTATCAATATATATTTGGTTTGCGGTAACACCATGTGTGTATCTACTTGCCAGGTAGAGTTTGTTCTTAGAGAACTGTCTTGCTTAATTCTACTACCGCAGAGTAGATTGTTCGGGTGTTCGGGAGACTTCTCAGTTCTGAAAAGAACTGTCCTGCTTATTAACTATTACCTGGGCAGATGGTACAGAAATAGGCTGGGACTACTACTTTAGCAAATTAGTAGAGTTGTGACTTTGCCTTCCTCAGCTCAGATCAGTTGTTCTGGAGACCTATAAGGGTTTCCCTGTTGCCTCTTGCACACTAAAACTGAACACTTTGTTGACTTCTTTTACAGTTATTATTCAGCCCAACAGTACACTACATTTTCGATGCATTAGTTTTAATTAACACCACACAGCTATGTATATTGTGAATAAAATAATAACCAAAATGAAACACAACACAGATCAACTCTACTTAGGTACACTTAGTGTTACTAGCAATAGATGGATTACAATACGCGTCATCGATCGCCATCTTTGATGTATTAACAAGGGGAAAAGTGCACACGTGTACGCGCTGTGCGTGCACTTTTCCCGTATTGCAATCCATCTATTCATTCAATCCCTTCACTACATGGTAGCTTAACCCCCACAGTTAGGGGCTTTGATCTGCCACGCATAGTTGGTTTAGGCTATGCACTGCAGTACTGAATGCAGCAGGATTTTAAAGCAAAACCTGGGATAGATTTTTTTAGACTTTTCTAGGTGGTCTGGCAAGGCAATATCCCAAGTTCATCAAAATCTTTCGGAATTCTACCACTTTTTGTTTTGGGTAAGATTTCTATGAATACACTCTTATTAAAAGAAACCACATTCTAAACGCTCAATAAAAGTCTATTGAGCTAAATAAAACGAGCACATTTTCAGGCAAATAGTTCAACAAATAATGTTCACAGTCCACTGATACAGCATAATCCACTCTTCTGATGTCCAATGAAATGCATATCGTCTGTTGATGTTTGTCAACAAATTGAGAGACAGTTTTGTTTGCCTATGAGATGACGCTCAATTTTGATCAGTGAACGATTTCCCTTGCATAGCGAAGCAAATTGTATCAGTTGCTACTCAACAATCGTCAGTTGCTACTGAATATCAGCATTTAGTCTGCACAAAACTTGTTCAGTCTATATATTTTGCCTTCTGCCATGCAAAATTGGTGGACGAAATCGTTCTCTGCTAATGTATGAATCCAGAAGTTCTTGTTCATCAAACGTCTAGATCATCATCAGGGTCTTCCTCATCCATATCGTCAGCCTCGTCCGGTTCGTAAAATATCTTCCCCGATCCCTCCGTGCTGCCGATTTTTATTGTACGCCTGAGTAAAACAATGACAAAACAAAAAGTTATCAAATAATAAACCCTTTTGTTCAACACAAAAAAAATAAAAAAGGTATGTAAAAAATAGTTCACCCTTAGGTTTTGTAAAGATATCATTACACACAAAAATAATTTGATAGGGCCCCAAGTCCAGGGGCATGGAGGTGATTGCCTCTGTCAAGCCTGGTTGACTTTTTCATACTTTAGTCTGTGAACATTTTAGTGCGTGTTAACATATTTGAGAGAGAATACCAATAGACAATACCCATGAAATATGTAATTGCACATAGCGCTCGCGCACTAACGTTTTGGTTGGCGAAATGAGGGAACATCGCGTGTGCGTGACGCAGACGCGATTGCACGTCTGCTTAGTGCACAACTCTATGGTGTTTGCCAACCACCAGGGTCTGTACGCATGCGTGAATATAATTAGCATGTTTCATGGGAAGGGTCCATTGTATTGCCAGCTTGGCCCCGAGGTGATACCTCATTGCAGAAAGACCCTCTCAAGAAATTAATAATCATACATTATGTAAAACTCACTGAGAGATATTACCTTTCTTGTACTTTGGTGTATGGCAAGACGACTTTGTCTTTCGCTAGTCTTTCCGAGTCTCTCAATGTCAAGTTAAAGGTTAGGTTCGCTGTCGGGTCAGGCTGTGGGAAAACAAAGTCAGAAATGAAAAAGCATTTAACCTAAGCAATTTATCAAGCGGTATTTTCTGTTGAACAAGTGTGAATTATTTGCCCCGTGTAGGAATGCTACTCCAAAATCATCATTTGTTACTAACTTGCTCAATATTTGCGTTCCGTGTGCACAAAACATGCCTGGACAGTATAAATGCAAAATGGTTCCTTTAACAACATGTAACAACTTTTACCATTTGGCACATTTTGTTTTATCTAGAAGGCACAGAGTTAGTGCTATAATAATGTCTAGTTGTTGTTGATGTTGTTGTTGTTGTTTGTGTTTTGTTCCTTACCTGTGGATCAGACTCCACTTCAAGGTTTGCTGTTCCTTTGTCTGGAAACACAAACAGCTGGTAATCATGATCAACACTGAAACCTTCTCTCTGTGTACAAAAACAGGATAACAATTACTTGATTATAATAAAAGAGGGTTCGAGCGGGGCTTAGGCTCCAGCTGCCATTTAGAAGCCATGTACTGAAAGCACATGTTTAAAGGAACACGTTGCCTTGGATCGGTCAAGTTGTTCTTTGAAAAGCGTTTGTAACTGTTTGTTATAAAATGCATATGATTAGAAAGATATTTTAAAAGTAGAATACAATGATCCACACAAGTATCGCTCGAAATTACGTGGTTTTCCTTTAACCTCGTCGACTAACATGGTCGGCCATTTATGGGAGTCAAAAATTTGACTCCCATAAATGGCCGACCGTGTTAGTTCTCACAGTAAAAGGAAAACCACGCAATTTCGATGCAAACTTGTGTGGATCATTGTATTCTACTTTTAAAACATCTTTCCAAACATATGCATTTTTTTTTTTAACGGCTACAAACGCTTTTTATAGACCAACTCGTCCGATCCAAGGCAACGTGTTCCTTTAAGCAGAAGAAAGGATTTCAATAATAGGGCCATTGTTTGATCATTTGACCCACTGGTCAAAGATTTATTAAATACACCATACTGTTAAGAGGGTAGTGCATTCTGCTCTACAGCCAGGCTCCTAGTGGATGAGACTGTGAAGGGGGTAACCCTGTTTCTGCCCTGCCTATGAGTAGGTGGCAGCCTGTCCCTGGTGACAGTTGATTTGGGCTGTAAACCCAAATCGGTGAAGTGTAGCCCTTATTTTGTAGTGGCTGTCCTGTCCGTGGCCTTGTGAGGTTAGGCGATCTCTAATTAATGTGTTTTTTAAACTGTAGGAAAAGGGCAGTGATACACCTGTAACTGCAATACTTACTATTCGTATAACTTTCCCAGATTTCCTTCTATGTACTAACTCACAGAGTGCCGTGGGTTCTTCTTGAATAGGAGCTATGGACCGGTATGGTTCTAAGTATAGAACTGACGACGCTAGGTGACAGATGGCGCTTGTGGCTGATACATCATGAACGTCTTGATGTAGGAGACATATCACTTGTGAAATCTCAGGACCTTAAAATAATCAAAATGAACATTCCGATAAACTCTAATACTGATTAAAAGTCACAAAAATATAG